>NC_092142.1:24339274-25043274 GCF_043159975.1 Macaca nemestrina | reverse complement strand
TAAGCATTTGCTTATCTGTAAAGGATTTTATTTCTCCTTCACTTATGAAACTTAGTTTGGCTGGATATGAAATTCTGGGTTTAAAATTCTTTTCTTTAAGAATGTTGAATATTGGCCCCCACTCTCTTCTGGCTTGGAGAGTTTCTGCCGAGAGATCTGCTGTTAGTCTGATGGGCTTCCCTTTGTGGGTAACCCGTCCTTTCTCTCTGGCTGCCCTTAACATTTTTTCCTTCATTTCAACTTTGGTGAATCTGACAGTTATGTGTCTTGGAGTTGCTCTTCTTGAGGAGTATCTTTGTGGTGTTCTCTGTATTTCCTGAATTTGAATGTTGGCCTGCCTTACTAGGTTGGGGAAGTTCTCCTGGTTGATATCCTGCAGAGTGTTTTCCAACTTGGTTCCATTTTCCCTGTCACTTTCAGGCACACCAATCAGACGTAGATTTGGTCTTTTCATGTAATCCCATATTTCTTGGAGGCTTTGTTCATTTCTTTTTACTCTTTTTTCTCTACACTTTTCTTCTCACTTTATTTCATTCATGTGATCTTCAGTTGCTGATACTCTTTCTTCCAGTTGATCGAATCGATTACTGAAGCTTGTGCATTTGTCATGTAGTTCTCGTGTTATGGTTTTCATCTCTATCAGTTCTTGTAAGGACTTCTCTGCATTGGTTATTCTAGTTAGCCATTCGTCAAATCTTTTTTCAAGGTTTTTAGTTTCTTTGAGCTGGTTACATAGTTCCTCCTTTAGCTCTGAGAAGTTTGATCAACTGAAGCCTTCTTCTCTCAACTCATCAAAGTCATTCTCCGTCCAGCTTTGTTCCATTGCTGGCGACGAGCTGCGTTCCTTTGGGGGGTTAGATGTGCTCTGATTTTTTGAATTTCCAGCTCTTCTGCACTGCTTTTTCCCCATCTTTGTGGTTTCATCTGCCTTTGGTCTTTGATGATGGTGACGTACTGATGGGGTTTTGATGTGGGTGTCCTTTCTGTTTGTTAGTTTTCCTTCTAACAGTCAGGACCCTCAGCTGCAGGTCTGTTGGAGTTTGCTTGAGGTCCACTCCAGACACTGTTTGCCTGGGTATCAGCAGCAGAGGCTGCAGAAGATAGAATATTGCTGAACAGCAAGTGCTGCTGTCTGATTCTTGCTCTGGAAGCTTCGTCTCAGGGGTGTACCCAGCTGTGTGAGGTGTAAGGTGTTAGTCTGCACCTAGTGGGGGATGTCTCCCAGTTAGGCTACTCAGGGATCAGGGACCCACTTGAGCAGGCAGTCTGTCCATTCTCAGATCTCAACCTCCGTGCTGGGAGATCCACTGCTCTCTTCAAAGCTGTCAGACAGGGACATTTACCTCTGCTGAGGTTTCTGCTGCTTTTTGTTTAGCTATGCCCTGTCCCCAGAGGTGGAGTCTACAGAGGCAGGTAGGCCTCCTTGAGCTGTGGTGGGCTCCGTCCAATTCGAGCTTCCCGGTGGCTTTGTTTACCTACTTAAGCCTCAGCAATGGCAGGCGCCCCTCCCCCAGCCTCGCTGCTGCCTTGCAGTTAGATCTCCGACTACTGTGCTAGCAATGAGGGAGGCTCTGTGGGCGTGGGACCCTCCAGACCATGTGTGGGATATAATCTCCTGGTGTGCCATTTGCTAAGACCATTGGTAAAGAGCAGTATTATGGTGGGAGTTACCCAATTTTCCAGGTGTTGTATGTCTCAATTTCCTTTGGCTAGGAAAAGGGACTCCCTTCCCCCTTGCACTTCCCAAGTGAGGCGATGCCTTGCCCTGCTTCAGCTCTCCCTGGTCGGTCTGCACCCATGGACCAGCACCAACTGTCTGACATGCCCCAGTGAGATGAACCTGGTACCTCAGTTGAAAATGCAGAAATCACCCATCTTCCGTGTCGCTTACGCTGGGAGGTGGAGGCTGGAGCTGTTCCTATTCGGCCATCTTGGGTGCGCCTCTAAACCGTGATCTGGATAGAATTTCTTTTTCTTTTTTTCTTATATTCTTTTTTCCTTTCATTTGCCTATGGATATTCAATTGTTCCAGTGTCATTTGTTGAAAGGGCAATCTTTCCTCCATTGAATTGCTTTTGCACCTTTGTCAAAAGTAACTTGTCCATGCTTGTTAAATCTATTTCTGGGCACTCTGTTCTGTTCCGTTGACCTATGTGTTCATCCCTCCATACAGCTTGATTGCCATAGCTACACAGTAAGTCCTGAAATTGGGTAGAGTGATTTCTCCTACTTTAGTCTTCTATCTCAGAATTGTTTTGCCTAGTTTGGTTCAGTTGCCTTTCCAGATCAATTTAAGACTAATTTTGCTTGTATCTGCAAAATATCTTGTTGGGATTTTGTTAAGAATTGTGTTAAACCCATATGTCAATTTGGGAAGGATGAACATTTTTACCATCTGAGACTGTAGATTTCTTTTTTTGGGTAGTTTTAAATTACTAATTCAATTTCGTTAATAGGTATAGGGCTACTCAAATTATCTGTTTTGTATTGGGTAAGTTCTGGTATTTTGTTTTTCAAGGAATTGGTTCATTGCATCTAAGATATCAAACTGCTGTGTGTAAAGTTGCTCGTAGTATTCTCTTACTGTCCTTTTGATGTCTACAGAGTCTATAGTGATAACCCCTGTTTCATTCTTGATGTTGGCAATCTATATCTACTCTGGTTTCCTTTGCTAGTGTTGCTAGAGTTGTCAGTTTCATTGAACAGATATCCAAAGAACCAGTTCTTTTTTCCATTGATTTTTTCTATTGATTTTCTGTTTTCAATTTCACGAGTTTATGCTCTTGTCTTTATTATTTTCTTTTCTTCTTCATGATTTAGGTTTATTTCACTTTTCTATGTTTTTGAGGTGGGAGCTTCAGTTATTGATTTAAGTCATTTTCTCTTTTCTACTGTATGCATTTAATGCTATAAATTCCCCTATCAGCACTGCTTTAGCTGTTTCCCATAGATTTTTGATATGTTGTATTTTCATTTTTATTCTCTTCAATGTCTTCATTTTTATTGTCTTTGACACTTCATCTCTGACTTATGGCTTATTTAAAGTTGTGTTGCTAACATTCCAAATAATTGGTGATTTCTTGTTCTCTTCCTGTTGTTTTGTTTGTTTGTTTGTTTACTTAGAGTCCCTTGTGATCAGAAAACACATTCTGTATTATTTCAATTATGTTAAATTTTTTAGGTTTATTCTATGACTCAGAATATGGTCTATTTTGGCACATGTTCCATGTGCCCTTGAAAATAATGTGTATGCTGTGGTTAGTGGGTGGGAGGGAATTTCCCACAAACGTCTGTTAGATCTTGTTGGTTGATGATGGTGTCAAGTTTTTATATATCCTTTCCCATTCTCTGCCTTGTTTTATCAATTGTTCAGAGGAGATGGGTGTTGAAATCACCAAATGTAATTGTGAATTTGTCTCTTTCTGCTTTTAGTTCTATAAGTTTTTGTGTCACATATTTTGCAGCTCTGTTGTTTGGTGAATACACATTTAGGATAGTTATTTCTTCTTTGTGGACTGATCCTTTTATCTCTGGCAGTTTTCTTTGGTCTGAAGTTGATTTTATCTGATCTTAATACAGCCATTCCTGCTTATCTTCGTTTAATGTTTTTGTGATAGATCATTTTTTCCATCCTTTTACTTTAAACCTGCCTACATCATACTATTTGAAGTGAATTCCTTGTAGACAGCATATATTTGTGTCATTTAAAAAATCTATTATGCCATTCCCTGTCTTTTATTTGTTGCGATGAGACCACTTATAATCATGGTATTTTAGGACTTAAGTCTGCTTTTTATTTTCTGTTTGTTCTTTCTGTTTTTAATGTCTGCTTTCTTGTTCCTGCCTTCTTGTGCACCACTTGAATAGTTTTTAGAATTCAATTTTGATTTATCTATAGTTTTTGAGAGTGCCTCCTTGTGTGGCTTTTTAAATGGTTGATCTAGATATTGCCTTATATGTACCTAAATTATCATAGTCTACAAGAGATGTTATTAATATTTTTGTCAATTCAAGTGAAATTTTACCTCCTTTTATATCCCTTTACCCTCCTCCATTTGTAGTGTAATTATCTCAAATATTTCTTTTACATACATTTACAACCACATCATCATAACTTTTTGCTTCCAATGTCAAACTTAATACAGTAAACTCAACAGGAGAAAGAAAATCTATTGCATTT
This sequence comes from Macaca nemestrina, assembly GCF_043159975.1. Classification (NCBI taxonomy): domain Eukaryota; kingdom Metazoa; phylum Chordata; class Mammalia; order Primates; family Cercopithecidae; genus Macaca; species Macaca nemestrina. Next base: position 25,039,094 of record NC_092142.1, on the reverse strand, counting down.
ACTCATATTTCTGCTTACCATGTTTTTCCTTCCTGATGTTATTTCATCACCCAGTTATTAAGCCTAGTAGCCATTGGTTATTTTTCCTGATCCTCTCCCTCCTCCCAACCTTCATCCTTGGAAAGACCTCAGTGTGTGTTGTTCTTCTCTATGTGTTCATGTGTTCTCATCACTTAGCTCCAACTTATAATTAAGAACATGCAGTATTTGGTTTTCTGTTCTTGTATTATTTGCTAAGGAAAATGGCCTCCACCTCCTTCCATGTCCTTGTAAAGGACATGATCTCATTCTTTTTTATGGCTGCATAGTATTCCATGGTGCATATGTGCCATATTTTCCTTATTCGTTCTGTCATTGATGGATATTTAAGTTGAGTCCATGTCTTTGCTATTGTGAATAGTGCTGCAATGAGCATATGCACGCATGTGTTTTTCTAATAGAATGATCTATATTCCTTTGGGCATATACCCAGTAATGGGATGCTGGGGCTGAATGGTATTTCTGTCTTTAGGTCTTTGAGGAACTGAACAGACACTTTTCAAAGGAAGACGTACATGCGGTCAACAATCATATAAAAAAAGCTCAACATCACTGATCATTAGAGAAATGCAAATCAAAATCGCAACGAGATACCATCTAACACCAGTCAGAATGGCTATTACTAAAACTTTAAAAAATAAAAGATGTTGACAAGGTTGTGGAGAAAAAGGAACACTTATACACTGTTGGTGGGAAGGATTTTCTAGAAGTGTTACAGTACATTGGTCCAGGAACATGAAAATGCATTAGAGCCATGGTGTATCTCCTGCCTGCACTCAATCCTGATTCCACCACTTCCAGCCCATGTGACCTCAAGCACATGGCCTGACCTTCCCGTGCCTCAGTTTACTCATCTGTAATACGAAGAAAATAGGGGTGTTACGAAGATTAGGTGGGCTAATTTGTATAAGCACTTAGAATAGTATGTGACATATGATAAATGGAATAAATGAGATTGCTAAATTTAAAAACACCCTAAGCCAAACCCCAAATTAGAATTTCTTGGAGCAGCACTTGGAAATCTGCATTTTTCTTTTAGAGATGGAGTCTCCCTGTGTTACCCAGGCTGGAGTGCAGTGGTGCAACCATAGCTCACTGCAGCCTCATACTCTTGGGCTTAAGCTATCTGTCCTCCTCAGCCTCTGTCAAGCAGCTGGAACTACAGGCACTCGTTACCATACTTGACTAATTTTTAAAACAAAATTATTTAGAGATAGTCTCCCTGTGTTGCCCAGATGGAAATCTGTATTTTAATCTTATGGTTACTTAGGAAGGGGAGCTGCTGTATTAGTCTACCCTGCCCCATCCCTCAGAGTAAGCCAATTATTCAACCACTCCACAGGTGTTTTTGCTTTTGCTTTCATTGTGTTTTCCAGAGAAAGCCTTTGTGTTTCTGTGTTATAATTCTGTCAACATTTTCGTTTCCAGACTAATAAATTTTCTCACAAGCTAGCCCAACTGGTTGTAAATTTACCGTTTTTAAAATGCCTAAAATTGGTGCTTTATAAGAGAAAGATCAACGAGAATTATCCGCATGTCCGTGGTGTGCACTCATTCATTTGTTCATTCACTCATCCAGCAACTATTTAATGAATCAGAGTCTTTCCGTGTGTGTGTGTGTGTGTGTGTGTGTGTGTGTGTGTGTCTTGGTCTTGGCCTACATGAAATCCATCTTTTAGTGGGAGAGATAGATATATAAACAGTGAGTCATAACACAGGATGGTAAGTGCTATAATTGAAAAATAAGGAAGTATTATGATAACAGAGGTATAGTGTGTATGTGGGATGGGGGGAGTTACATTCATTTCTAGAGGAGGTAAAGTCTTTAGTAGCAAATGGAAGTCAATCAGGCAAATGTACCAGTAAGATATAGGGAAACACAGACATTCCAGGCAGCCAAAGATAATCCTTTATTCAGAAAACTACTCAACCTTAACTTTTCCTGCTATGGGTTAACAGAAAAACCATACTCCATCCCTTGATTCAGCAACTGCAATGCAGGACACAAGGAGGCTGGAATCAAAGATGCAATAATAGCTGGTACTTGAGAAAACAGTAATCCTGTCTCAAAGTCCATTCATGGTACAGAAAGAAGCATGATTCAGGTAGCTGCAGTAATACACCAAGATCATTAACATCCCAGATTTTGGAGCCAGGAAGACACTGAGTTCAGATCCTGACTCTCCCACATACTGGCTGTGTAAACTTGTACTAATGTTACAAAATACCAGAGTTTCAGTCTAGGGGCCATTGTTCAATGCACAGAAGGCCAATCACTAAGACAAAAACTATTGCTAGGGGAAAAGGCTTTATTTGGGTGATGTCAGTGAGAAAGATAAGAGACAAACCTCAAATCCTTCTCTCTCTCTCTCAACTAAAGATAAAGCTTTTTATACTGGGGAAGGAAAACAGGGAGGGTAAGGAAGAGTAGTTGGTCAACAGGCTGCAGGAGGTTGAATGAGGGGTCTAGTGTCTCACTGTAACCATAGGGAGGGATAAGGAAGAGGAGCTGGTCAACAGGCTGCAGGAGGTTGAATGAGGGGTCTAGTGTCCCACTGTAACCATAGGGAGGGGTAAGGAAGAGGAGCTGGTCAACAGGCAGCAGGTGCACCACTTGCACAAATGTAAGTTTCTCAGGCTTCAGTTCTATGGGCATCCGACTTGTTGGAAAATTTGGCCAATTTCAGTAATGCTTGTAACGTTTTGAAGTTTTAGCTCAGAATCTGCATGTAGTTTGTTGTTGTTGTTGTTGTTGTTGTTAAAGAGTAGTTGTTGAACAGGGTGATAATGGTGGATCTAGGTTTGATAATGGTAGTACTAGGTATTTCTTGTTTCTTTATTTTTTGTTTTTGTTTTTGTTTTTGCTTCATCTTATTTTTTGTTTATGATCAAAGTAATAAATGTAATACAAATCCATTAACAAGTAAGAAAATACCAGATGTTTATGTTGCTCCTTGGCCCTTTTACGTGGCCACAGCAGGTACTTCTACAGCACTCTCAGGACTCCGCTGACACAGCTAAAAACCATTAATGCAGAAAAATGAGGCCATTGTGATCATCTCAAGAAGGCCCTGAAGTCTTTTCTGTTAATCCCTCCCTCTCTACTGCCCTATTAGGATGAGGTTGTTTGACTAAGAGCCATATGATGGGACTTATTTAGGAGGTAATCATCCTTCTATGCCAGTGCCTGATCCTGGTTCATGGATGAGGAGTTTCTAGGGATTGGGCAGAATTTGAAGACACTGCCTGACCTGTCTTCATCAACCCTTCAAAGCAAGGCAAATCTTTCCCTACCTGGTCCTGAAGGATGCATAAGCCCTTTTTAGAGCTCCTAAAACACCAGCAGTTTATGAACTGTGGTCTTAGAGGCTACTGATTGCCATCATTTCTTGCTCTTCACATCTGCTCTGTTCATATGTATGACACACAACATGCAAAATATTAGGTTGTGTCAGAGTAGCAAAATCCTCTCAATGAACCTATACTCAACTGTCCATTGAATGCCTACCATGTTCCATTTTCTTAATGAATAAGTGGTACTGGATGGGAGTTAACCAAAGGCAATAAATGTTTCTGGAAAATAACATGTAAATATCATAGAGGAAGCATAGCATGAAGGTCAGGGTTGAGGACTAGAAACAGGGCATTTGGTTCCATTTCTAGCTCAGCTGCTCACTACCTCCATGTGGGCCATTTTCCTAATCTATAAGCAGAAACCATATTATTAGCAAACATAATAGTATACAGTTCACAAGGATCTTGTAAAGATCAAATGAAGCTCATTTTTGCTTCACATTTGATTTTTATAAGCTCTATTTGGGAATTCCTTGACACAAGAGATCCCAGACAGTGATGCACTAGCTTCCTGTACAAGGGTTTTAGCAACAGGTACACTAATGGGTTCCTGAGTCTTGAGCTCAGGGAGCAGAGAAAAAAACGCAAGAAATTACAGAAAGTCAGAGGAAAACACCTTGGAGTCTATTAAGTAGTTCCCACATATCGCAATGAAATAGATATTTGGAAAAACAAGAAATCAATGTGCTGACTGAATCACTCAATAGGTTCACTCACTTATTAGTGCATGGCTTTGGCTCTTGGCATTTGGTAGAGAATGGATTTTTATTGCTTAATTCCCTGTAAGTGAAGGGCTAGTGAATTGTAAAATCCTGTTGCTTAATATGTAACATTAAGTATTGAACTAGCAAAAGAAAAAAAAATCAATATCAGGTTTGGTTACTTTTCTCCGGGAATTGAGAGTAAAGCACCATTATTGCTCTTCTCTTTAATCCATAAAACACCATGTGCGAGACTCCTTAGCAAACATGTTTGCAATCTGCGAGCACAATCCCCATGCAAAGCCTTACATTCTTCATGGAATGAAGATCCTCAGATCCTACATGGACTCACTCAGGACCTAGTCCAGTGGCTGCTGTGGGTGAATGAGAGTCCTGGAGAAGATCCGCTCCTCAATGTGGACATGCAAAGAATCCACAACTTTGGAGTGGTTCCAGCTTCTCAGGACTTTTCTTTGAGTATTAGACCCTTGCCTTCCCCAATCCCATATTAACTGAATGCTCAACGACCTCCTCAGGCACAAGACCGTTACCTACACCTGAAGTAGTCTCTACAATTAGTTTTTCTTCCATAAACCTTGTGTTGGTTATATTAGGAATAAGAGTCAGACTCCTGCCTGCCCACGAATCTGCAAAATATATTATCAAAGTAATAAATGTAATACAAGTTCATTAACAGGTTAAAAAACTACCAACTGTTTATGTTGCTCTTTGGTCCTTTCACCTGGTCACGGCAGGTTCTTGCCTTCTGTAGCAACCCAGTTCACTCATCTTGGTTTCTTATTCAGCAATCCATGTTGGGAAAAGGCAAAAATTATTATTTTATGATACCTTATTTTCAATTATTTAAATTGTCATAAACTCTACAATTAATCATTACTTTACTATTGACTTTTCAAAGAAAATATACAGCAATGGTTTGGGAGCCAAAGAAAATATACCAAAGGCTAAATTTAATCAGGACGTTGTGTGCTCTGGACCATGAATTCCCTCAACCCAAGAGTTCTTTCTCTTCTACTATGAATAGCTCAATTTCCCCCTCTTCCTGAAGTACCTCTTCTATAAGTATACTGATTAAGTCCATTACTGAGACATTTTATCATCCTAGGTCTCTTTTTAAAATTATGTGTACAATTACTAAGTTAGCACATTCGTATTCCTGCTTGTGCTAGTCTGTTCTACTGACTCTGTCTCTTTCTTCCTTCTCCAAAAATTATTTAGGTCCTGTATACTAGGCACTGAGTTTGAAAGACGAGCCCGAATGTAATGTTTTGTTTTGAGGGATTCACAACAAGTGGAACAGATGGACAGAATATTAGGGCATTGGAATATAGCATGGTAAGCACCATAGGATTGGAACCCAGAAAAAGAGTCTTCAACTCTACCCTAGGATGAGCAGAGAAAGAAGGCTTTCCTGAGGAGGTGAAATGTGAGGTGGATCTTGACGGATGAGGAGGAGGAGAAAATGAATTCCAGGCTGAGAGGAAGTTCTTAAGGAACATTAGACACATTCAAGAGATTGCGAGTAGGTTTTCATAATACATGACCTAGAAATTGACAGACAGGAGACAAGGCAAGTGGGTAGAGCCCTGCTCAGGAAGGGGCTCATTCTCGACAGTGAGGTTGTTCTTGATCCTGCCAGTGTTAGGGGAATTTTGTAGGTTCCTAAGCTGGGAATAAACATGTTTTGATTTGCTTTTAAGAAAATTCTCTCTGGCAGTGATGATTAGATTGGGGAGAGGCTGGAAGGGGTGGACAAGGCAATAATTAAGGTTCATTTGAACCAGGATATAGCACTAGGTATAGAGGGAAGGAATGAATTTGAGGCGAATTTAGGAGGGAGAGCATCCTCTGGGTGTGTAGACACTGCCCTATTTTTGGCTGTCCTCACTCTGTACGTAAATTGCTGCATCAGCCTCCCTGGGTGTCTCTCTGCTTCCCTCCCCCTTGAATCTGTCTTCCGCCAGAAAGGCCATGGTAAGAATCAGTATGGATCCAGCTGTTCAACTGCTTTAAAAAACGTACTCCCTGTTAACCACAGCAGTGGTTCTTAAGGAGGTGAATGGGGGATTGTGTCCCCAAGGTTACATTTCACAATGTCTGGAGATATTTTTGGTTCTTACAACTGGCTGGGAAGGTGAGGGGAGAGGGTTGCTACTGGCATCTAATGGAGATGCTGCTAAACATCCTATCGTGCATAGACCCAAAACGTCAATGAGGCTGAGTCTGAGACACCCTGAGATACCATACAAAAACCCAAGCTTCTCAGTATGCCATGATACAGTCCCAAATTACTTTTTTTCTCTCCAGTCTCATTTAATTTTAAGACACTTTTTTTTCATATCTTTGTGCCTTTGCGCATGCTGTTTGCTTTTCTTGGAATGACTTACTTCTCTACCTGAGGAATGTTTTCTGTCCTTCCAAGCTCTGTTTCAGATAGCCTCCTATATTAGGCCATTCTCATACTGCTATAAAGAAATACCTGGAATAGAAAAAGGGGAGAAGCCCTATAAAGGAATAGCCTGGAATTCTTTTTCTCCTCCCTCTCATCTGTCAAGATCCATCTCACATTTCACCTCCTCAGGAAAGTCTTCTTTCTCTGCCCATCCTAGGGCAGAGTTAAAGATTCATTATCTGGATTCCAATCCGATGGTGCTCGTGACACTATATTCCAATGCCCTAATATTCTGTCTATCTGTTCCACTTGTGAATCTCTCAAAATCACAAATTGCATTCTGGCTCATATTTCAAACTCAGTGCCTAGCATACAGAACTTAAATAATTTTTGGAGAAGGAAGTGAAGGAAGAAAGAGACGGATTCGATAGGATGGACTAGCATGAGCAGAAATATGGATATACTAAATTAGTTAGCCTTAGACTGGGTAATTTATAAAGAGAAGAGGTTTAATTGGTTCACGGTTCTGAGGCTGTACAGGAGCATGATGTTGGCATCTGCTCGGCTTCTGGGGATGCCTTGGGAAATTTACAATCATGGAGAAAGGAAAAGGGGGAGAAGGCACGTCACATGGCCAGAGCAGGAGCAGGAGAGCTAGAAGGGGGCTGCTACAGATTTAAAAGACCAAATCTCAGGAGAACTCACTATCATGAGGACGGTAGCAAGAGGATGGTGCTAAATCATCATGGAAATCCACCCCCATGATCCAATCACCTCCCACCAGGCCCCATCCCCAACACTGGGAACTACATTTCGACTTGAGATTTGGGCAGGGACAATATCCAAACTAACTCTCTTGTTGGGTCTTTCCTGTTTTTCCCAGGCAGTGTTCATATCTACCTCCCTAAACTCTTTGGAATTGAACTATCATCAGGTTTCTCTTCTCTATTTCCTATTTTTTTAATTATATTTTTCCGATGACAAAAAAATACTTTGCTTGAAATAATACAAAATAGAAAGCTTTGTATATATAAAACCATGATTACCCTGGTAACCTACCCACCTTTTCTCCTTCTTACCTTCACTTCTAAAATGAACAATCTAGGATGTTTATAATTTTTCTTCTAAGTTATATAACCGTACATTGGCCTATGTATCTGTACGCACGTATAGGGTTTTCTTTACTGCTCATTTACACATTACTATGCAACATGGCCTTTGTGCTTGACAGTCTATCATGGTTTCTCTACAAGTCAATAGATACAAATCTAGTCCTTTTTCTAATTTATTTATAGATACATATGCATATTTCCATTGTGATCTAATGAGTATATATTTTGTTTTTCTCCCCATAGAAGGAAGGAATATATTCTTCATATATAGAAGTTCCTGGCATGGAGCTTCTGAAACTCTTGTAATTTCCTGAGTAATAGGGGTGAAAGGAGCATTTTTGGTTACTCATAATGAGCCCCTTTCTCAATAAACCCAAGTTTATGCTAATGAATTGGCTTATGCAGAATGGGGGCTGGTCACCAGGAGAATCAACCATGTGATCAGAGGGTTTGAACTTTCAGCCCTATCCCTTGACTTCTGAGGGGAGGGAGGCTGGAGATTGAGTTCAATCACCAGTGGCCAATGGTTTAATAAATCATGCCTATGTAATGGAACCTGTGCAAAAACCCTAAACTACAGAGTTAAGGAGCTTTCAGATTGGTAAACACATTCCCATGCCATGAGGGTGGCATACCTATAACTCCAGGGAGACAGAAGCTCCTGAGCTTGGGACCCTTCCAGACCTTGCCCTGTGTACCTCTTCATCTGGCTTCACTTGTATTCTGTATAATAATTTTAATAATAAACTGCTAATAGTAAACTGTTTTCCCTGGGTTCTGTGAGGTGTTATAGCAAGTTATCAAGCCCGAGAAGAGGGTCATAGGAACCCACAATTTGTAGCCAAGTCAGACAGACATGTGGATATCCTAGGGACTACTTGAAATTAGTATCTGAGGTCGGGGGCAGGCTTATGAGATTGAGCCTTTAATTTGCAGGGTCTGTGCTAACTCAGGTAATTGGTGTCAAATTGAATTTAATTGTAGGACACCCGGTTGGTGTCTGCAGAGAATTAAATTGCTTGGTGTAGAAAACCCACACATTTAGTGTCAGAAGTGTTTTGAGTAGATGAAGAAGACTTTTATTTTACTATAACAAACAAATAAGGGATCATATCATAGGTGGTGAGTTTATTTTTCTATTACAGTGTTTTTCTTGCCCCACTTCCAAATCCAATAGCCAATTAACTGTGCTAACAAAACAGTTGTAAGTTCTTCTCTGTTTTTCTTCATTTTCATGTAACTATTTGCAAATTTATGCATACCCGTGCATACCCACACATTTTTGTCATTGTTAGCTTCACAAAAATGGTATATCAAATATATTTCTTTACCTTTCTTTTCTTATTCAACAATACCTCATAGAAATCCTTTTAACGGTTACAGCTATAATTCATTCTTTAAAGTGGTTTCAAACTACTCCATTACATGGATTTTTCAAGCCTGTCTTTGTCATTGGCATTTATTTTTGCTACTACAAGCAATGCTGCAATGGACATCCTGGTATATGTCTCCTACTATATTGATGCTTTTATTACTATCAGTTGGATTCCCAGACGTGGAATTGCTGGGTTGAACAGCATGTGTACTTTTAATTTTAAGAGCTATTGCCATTTTACTTTCCAAAAAGACTATAAAAATTTATACTTTCTCCAGTAACTTTTGAGACAACATTTTTTCCATTATGCCGACCAGGAATAAGTTTTATAATTTTCAATTTTCTCCAAACTCTTGAAATTAAAGTCATATTTTGTCACTGCATTTTTTTTCTATTTTTGATGTTAAAATTTTTGTGGATACATAATAGGTACATATTTGTGAGGTACAAGAGCTGTTTTGATACAGGCATGCAATGTGAAATAATCACATCATAAAGAATAGGGTATCCATCCCCTCAAATATTTATATTTTGTTACAAACAATCCAATTACACTATTTTAGTTATTTCAAAATGCACAATTTTGACTGTAGTCACTCTATTATGCAATCACTATTTTATTCATTCTTTCTATTATTTGTGTGGCCATTAACCATCCCCCACCTACCTCCAAACCTCCCACTACTCTTCCCAGCCTCCTTCTCCTCTCTATGTCCAGGCAATTGTTTTAAATTTTAGATCCAACAAATAATTAAAAACATGTGATGTTTGTTTTTCTTAATGCCTGGCTTATTTCACTTAACATAATGATCTCCAGTTCCATTTACGCTGTTGCAAATGACAGGATTCCCTTCTGTTTTATGACTGAATAGTACTCCATTGCATATATGTACCACATTTTCCTTACCCATTTATCTGATGATAGACGTGTAGGTTGCTTCCAAATCTTAGATTATCGTAAACAGTGCTGCAACAAACAAGAAAGTGCAGATATCTCTTTAATATACTGATTTTCTTTCTTTGGGGTCTATACCCAGCAGTGGAATTACTGGATCATATGGTAGCTCTATTTTCAGTTTTCTGAGGAAACTCCGAACTATTCTCCGTAGTGGTTGTACTAATTTACATTCCCACCAACAGTGTACGAGAGTACCCTTTCCTCTACATCTTCACCAGCATTTGTTATTTCTTTCTTTTGGATAAGCCATTTTAATCAGGGTGAGATGATCTCACTATAGTTTTGATTTGCATTTCCCTGATGATCAACAATGTTGATAATCAGATATGCCTGTTTGCCATTTGTATGTCTTCTTTTGAAAAACGTCTATTGCAATATTTTGCCCATTTTTTATTGGATTATTGGATTTTTTTTTCCTGTAGAACTGTTTGAGTTCCTCATATATTCAAGTTATTAATCCCTACTCAGAAAGGTAAGGGTTGTCTTTTCACTGTGTTGATTGTTTTCTTTTCTGTGCAGAAGCTTTCTAACTTGATGTGATCCAATTTGTTCATTTTTGCTTTGGTTGCCTATGCTTGTGGGGTATTGCTCAAAAATTTTTTGCTCAGACCAATGTCCTGGATATTTTCCCCAGTGTTTTCTTGTAGTAGTTTCATAGTTTGAGGTCTTAGCTTTAAGTCTTTAATCCATTTTGATTTTATTTTTGTATATGATGAGAGACAGGGATATGGATATCCAGTTTCCTCAGCACCATTTATTGAAGAGACTGTCCTTGCCCCTGTGTGTGTTTTTGGCACCTTTGTTGAAAATGAGTTCACTGTTGGTGTGTGGATTTATTTCTTGGTTCTCTATTCTGTTCCATTGGTCTATGCGTCTGTTTTCATGCTAGTACCATGCTCTTTTGGTAACTATAGCTCTGCAGTATAATTTGAAGTCAGGTAATGTGATTCTTTCAGTTTTGTTCTTTTTGCTCAGGAGAGCTTTGGCTATTCTGGGTCTTTTGTGGTTTCATAAAAATTTTAGAATTTTTTTTTAATTTCTGTGAAGAATGTCATTGGTACTTTGATAGAGATTACAGTGAATCTGTGGATTGCTTTGGGGAGCATAGACATTTTAACAATAACAGTTATTCTATTACACAAACATTGAATTTTTTTCCATTTTTTTGGTGTCCTATTCAGTTTCATCAGTGTTTTGTCATTTTCATTATAGAATTTTTTTTCTTTGGTTAATTCCTAGGCATTCAATTTTATTTATGGCTTTTGTAAATGGAATTACTTTTTCACTTATTTTTTGGATTGCTCACTATTGGCATATATGCTACTGATTTTTTGTGTGTTGATTTTGTATCCTGCAACTTTACTAAATTTATCAGTTCTAATAGTTTTTTGTGTAGAGTCTGTGGGGTTTTCCAAATATAAGATCATGTCATCTGAAAACAAGAATAATTTCACCTTTCCATTCCAATTTGGATGCCCTTTATTTCTTTCTGTTCTCTGATTGCCCTAGCTAGCACTTCCAGTACTATGTTGAATAACAATGGTGAAAGTGGGCATCTTTGTTGTGTTCTAGATCTTAGAGGAAAGGCTTTTGGATTCCCCCACTCAGTATAATACTAGCTGTGGGTGTGTCATATATGGCTTTTATTATATTAGGCTGTGTTCCTTCCATAACCTTTTTAGGGTTTTGATCATGAAGGGATGTTGAATTTTATCAAATGCCTTTTTGGCATCAATTGAAATGATGATATGAATTTTATCCTTCATTCTGTTGCTATGATGTATCATATTGATTTATTTGCATATGTTGAACCATTCTTGCATCCCAGGAATAAATCCCACTTGGTTATGATGAATGACATTTCTAATGTATTGTTGAATTTGGTTTGCTAGTATTTCATTGAAGATTTTTGTGCCAATATTCATGAAAGATATTAGTCTGCAGTTTTCTTTTTTTGATATGTCTTTGGTTTTGGTATCAGGATAATGCTAGCTGTGTAGAATGAATTTGAAAGTATTTCCTTCTCCTCTATTGTTTCAGAATAGGTTGAGTAGGATTGGTATTAGTTCTTCTTTAGATGTGTGGTAGAATTCAGCAGTGAAGACTTAGGGTCCTGGACTTTTCTTTATTGGGGCACTTTTTATTATGGCTTCAATCTTGTTATCAATCTGTTCATGTTTTTTATTTCTTCCTGGTTCAATCTTTGTAGCTTGTGTCTAGAAATTCGTTCATTTCTTCTAGATTGTCCAATTTATTGGTATATTTGCTCATGGTAGCCACTAATGACCCTTTGAATTTCTGCAGTATCAGTTGTAATGTCTCCCTTGTCATTTCCAATTTTATTTATTTGTATCTTCTCTTTTTCTGTTAGAATGGCTAAAGGTTTTCCAATTTTGTTTAACTTCTTAAAAAGACAACTTTTGTTTCATTGATCTTCTGTACTTTTTTGTTTTAAATTCATTTATTTCTGCTCTTTTTTTTTTCCTACTAATTTTGCATTTGGTTTGCTGTCTCTTTTCTAGTTTTTTAAAATGCACTGTTAGATTGTTTATTTGAAGGTTTTTTCTCTTTTTTGACATAGACACTTATAGCTATAATCTTCCCTCTTAGTACTGCTTTTACTGTATCCCATAGGTTTCGATACGTTCTGTTTTCATTATGACTTCTTTCAAGAAATTTTTCAATTTCTTTCTTAATTTCTTCAATGACCTACCGGTCATTCAGGAGCATATTGTTTAAGTTCCATGTATTTGTATAGTTTTCTAAATTCCTCTTGTTATTAATTTCAAGTTTTGTTACACTGTGGTCAGAGAAGATGCTTGATATTATTTCAATTATTCTGAAAGTTTTAAAACTTATTTTGTGACCTAACATATAGTCTATCCTTGAGAATGATCCATGTACTGAGGAAAAGAATATGTATTCTGCAACTCTTGGATAAAATGTTCTGTAAATATCTATTGGATCCTTTTGGTCTAAATTTCTGATTAAGCCTGCAATTTCTTTGTCTGGAAGATCTGTTCAATGCTGTAAATGGGATGTGGAAATCTCCAGCTATTATTGTATTGGGACCTATCTCTCTTTGTAGCTCTAATAATATTTCCTTTATATATCTGAGTGCTCCAGTGTGGGTGCATATATATTTAAAATTGTTATATATTTTTTCTGAATTGACCCCCTTATCATTATATAGTGATCTTCTTTGTCTCTTCTTATAGTTTTTGTCTTGAAATCTATTTTGTCTGATATAACAACTCCTGCCTGTTCTTTTTTGGTTTCTGTTGGCATGGAATGTTTTTCTCCATCCCTTTATTTTTAGTCTATGTATTCCTTTATAGGTGAGGTGTGTTTCTTGTAGACAACAGATTAATGGGTTTCATATTTTCATCCATTCAGCCACTCTATGTGTTTTTATGGGATAGTTTAGTCCATTTACATTCAATGTTATTATTCATAGGTATGGACTTACTCCTGCCATTTTGTTGTTTGTTATCTGGTTATTTTCTGGTGTTCTCTTTCTTTCTTTCCTTCCTGTCTTCCTTTAGTGAAGGTGATTTTCTCTGGTGATATGATTTACTTTCTTGCTTTTTATTTTTTGGGTATCCATTGTATTTTTTTTTTTTTTTGACTTGAGGTTACCATTAGGCTGGCAAATACTACCTCATAAAACATTATTTTAACCTAATATGAACTTAACACTGTTTGCAAAAACAAAGCAACAAAAAGAAAACTAATAAAAATTCTACACTTAACTTTGTCCTTCTGCTTTTTAACTTTGTTGTTTGTATTTATATCTTATTGTACTATCTGTGTCTTGAAAAGTTGTTGTAGTTATTATTTTTGATTGGTTTATCATTTAGTCTTTCTACGTAGGATAAGAGTAGCTTACACACCACAGTTACAGTGTTGTAATATTTTGTGTTTTCTGTGTACATACTATTACCAGTGACCTTCATGTGATTACTTATTGCTCATCATCATCCTTTTCTTTCTGACTGAAGTACTCCCTTTAGCATTTCTTGTAGGACAGGTCTGGTGTTGATAAATCCCTCAGGTTTTGTTTTGTCTGGGAATGTCTTTATTTCTCCAGGATATTTTTGCCACATATACTATTCTAGGGTAAAAGTTTTTCTTTTTTTTTTTTTTCTTCAGCACTTTAAATATGTCATGCCACGCTCTCCTGGCCTGTAAGATATCCACTGAAAAGTCTGCTGTGGTCAGACATATTAAAGCTCCATTTGATGTTATTTGTTTCTTTTCTCTTGTTGCTTTTTAGGATCTTTTCTTTATATTTGATATCTGGAAATTTGATTACTAAATGCCTTAAGATAGTCCTCTTTGGGTTAAATCTGCTTGGTTTTCTATAACTTCCTTGTATTTGGATATTGATACCTTTCTCTAAGTTTGAGATGTTCTCTGTTATTATCCTTTTGAATAAACTTTCTGCCTCTATCTTTTTCTCTACCTCCTCTTTAAGGAAAATTACTCTTAGATTTGCCCTTTCGAGGCTGTTTTCTAGATCCAGTAGGTGTGCTCCATTGTTTTTTGTTCTTTTTTCTTTTGTCTCCTCTGAATGTGTATTTTTAAATAGCCTCTCTTCAAGCTCACTAACTCTTCTGCTTGATCAGTTCTGCTATTAAAAGACTCAAAGGCATTCTTCAGTATGCCAATTGCATCTTTCAACTCCAGAATTTCTGCTTGATTCTTTTTAATTATTACAATCTCTGTTAAACTTATCTTATACAATTCTGAATTCCTTCTCTGTGTTATCTTTAATTTCTTTGAGTTTCCCCAACACAGCTATTTTGAATTCTCTGTCTGAAAGGTCACATATGTCTGTTTCTCCAGGATTGGTCTGTGGTGGCTTATTTAGTTCATGTGAGAAGTTATGTTTTCCTGGATGGTGTTGCTGCTAGTAGATGTTGTTTGCTGTCTGGGCATTGATGAGTTTGATATTTATTATAGTCTTCACTATCTGAGCTCGTTTGTGCCTGTCCTTCTTGGGAAGGTTTTCCAGATATTTGAAAGGACTTGGGTGTTGTGATCTAAGCTGTAACTGCTTTATGGGCACACCAAACCCCAATAATGCTGTGCTTTTTTGCAGGTTCTTAGAGGTACCACCTTGATGGTCTTGGACAAGATCTGGGATAATTCTCTGGATTACCAGGCCGAGACTCTTGTTCTCTTCCCTTACTTTCTCCCAAACAAATGAAGTCTCTCTCTCTGTTCTGAGCCACGTAAAACTGGGGATGGAGTGACACAAGCACCCCTGTGGCCACCACCACTATGACTGTGCTGGGTCAGACCTGAAGCCAGCGCAGCACTAGGTCTCACCCAAGACCTGCTATAACCACTCCCTGGCAACTACCTATGTTTGCTCAAGGCCCTGGGTCTCTATAATCAGCAGGTGGCAAAGCCAGACAGGCATGCATCCTTCCCTTCAGAGTGACAAGTTCCCTCAGGCCCCAGGTGGTCCGGAGGGGCCACCCAGGAGTCAGGGACTAGAGTCAAAATCCTTAGAAGTCTATCTGGTATTCTATTATACTGCAGCTGAGCTGGCACTTAACACGCAAGAGGTAATTATTCCCACTCTTCCCTTCCCTTTCCAAAGGCAGAGGAGCCTACCCCATAGCCACTGCCACCACAAGCCCTGGGGAGTTCTGCCAGATGACTGTTGATGTTCCGTTAAGGTCTAAGGGCTCCTAAGACAACTTGTGAAGAATGCTACCTGGCTGGGACCCACCCTTCAAGGCAGTGGGCTCCCTTCTGGCCCAGGGTAGGTTCAGAGTTGCCATCTAAGTCAAGTCCTATAATCAGGCACTCCAGAAGCCTGCTTGGTGCTCTACCCCACTGTGGCCATGCTTGTGCGTAAGGGTAAAGACCAAGTTCCCTTACTTTGCCCTCTGTTTTTCTCAAGTGGAAGGATTTTTGCCCAATAGCCATGACTGCTAGTAATATGCTGAATCTCGCCTGAAGCCAGCAAGTCTCAGAGACTCACCCAAGGCCCTCGATGCAGTACCTGGGTGTCGCTGCTGGTTTTTCAGGGACCAAGGGCTCTTCAGTTAGCAGGTGATAAATACTGCCAGGACTGGGGCCTTCCCTTCAAGGCAGTGGGTTTTCTTCTGACCCAGAGTGTGTCCAGAAATGTTGTCTGGGAGCTAGGGCATAGAACAGGGGCCTCACAACTCTGACTAGTGCCCTATCCTGCCATGGCTGAGCTGGTATCTAAGATGCAAAACAAAGTCTTTCCCCCACTCTTCCCTCTCCTCTTCTCATGTGGAAGGAAGGGGTCTCTTTTGGAGCTGCAAACTGTGCAGCCTGGGGTTAGGGGAGGGGTGATGCCAGCACTCCCTTAACCACCCCAGCTGCTGTCTCAGTAGGTTGCATGCTCCCCCACTCCACTTTCTTTGAGCCCAGTTCAGCCCTAGGACTCACCTTAGAGTTACAGTCCTTATGACCTAGACTGCGTTTCAGGTTTGCTTAGAGACGCAGAGTACCGTAGCCTGCAGTGGTGAGGTTTGCAGGAACTGATATTCTAATCCCTGAGATGAGTGATTCCCCCCTGACTAGGGCTGGTTTAAATGCTCCCTCCATGGGCAGGCCTCAGTTGAGTCTGGTCCAGTTCTCCTTTCTGCTCTAACAGGACAGCACTGAGTTCAGTGCCTTACAATTGTTGTGTTCTCCTTGCCCCAGCACCCAGAGATGCTCTCTGCACCATGCTGTTGCTGCCGATGGGTGAAAGGTGGTATCTATGATTCAGGACTGTTTTTTCTATCTCTTCAGTGCCTCTTTCAGCCATACATAGTTAAAACAAGGTATGATGGGGGCTTGCCTGATTTGGGGTTCTTATGAAGGTGATTTTTCTTTGTAGATAGTTGTTAAATTGGGGTCATTATTGGGGGGACAATTGGTGGAGCCATCTATTCTGCCGTCTTGCTCCTCCTCCAATTGCTACATTAGTTTTAATTTTCCTGACTGTGAATGGTTTTTACTTTACATTATATGAAAGAATAAACTTTATATTCACACAAAGAGTTGCACACCAGTATTTTTAACATTATTCAAAATAACCAAAAATTGGAAATAGCCTAAATGTGCATCAATGGGAAGGAAACTATACATATATTGAGGCTATATATATATTTAGGTTAATGAAGTTTATTAATCAGGACAGCATACCCAGAGGCTACAGAAGAATATGTAGGCAATTTGACTGAATATAATTTTATGTTTGTATGTCCAAACATATTTTAAACAAAATCAAAATATAAGTGTTAGACTTGGGGGAACATTTATATTTATAATGTAGATAATATGCAATGGTTAAAAATCAGTAATAGCCAACGAACTCTTACAAATTGACAATAAGGAGGCCAATGACTCGGTAGAAAAATGAACAGTGCTTATCAAATGGCAGAAGAACAAATCTCAGTGGCCAGGGAGATTACAATTAATTACAAAATTTCTACATAATTATTGTGAAAAAATGAAATCAACAAGCACTATAGGAATATTTAAGGTGAAAAATTAATCACCTGCTGTGTGAGAGGGTCCTGGCAGAAGGAGGTGACACACTCAAGGGACACGCTTTAAACAGAAAGCTAAATAAAGGTGCAATATGCAGAGATATTGGCACCAAGAAGGGAATCAACAGAGGATGGTGGCGTATTAAGGACCAGCAGCAGCTGGAAGTTGGTGTCACCCAGGTTGATAATGGCCATAAGAAAGGAAGTAAGTTTTTAGACCAACAATTGGATCCACATCTGATAGAACCTATGAGCACAGATGAATGCAGGATAGACCAGAATTATAGAAACACAGGCAGAGGGCTGGGTGTGGTGGTGCATGCCCATAATCCCAGTACTTTGGGAGGCAGGGGCAGGTGGATCACCTGAGGTCAGGAGTTTGAGACCAGCCTGGTCAACATGGTGAAACCCCGTCTCTACTAAAAATACAACAATTAGCCAGGAGTGGTGGTGGGTGCCTGTCATCTCAGCTACTCAGGAGGTTGAGGTGGGAGGTTCACTTGAATCTGGGAGATGGAGGTTGCAGCGAGCCAAGATCACACCACTGTACTCCAGCCACAGAGCAAGATTTTAAAAAAAAAGAAAAGAAGAAAAAGAAAAAGAAAGAAAGAAAAGAAAGAAAGAGAGAGAAAAAGAAAACGAAAGAAAGAGAGAGAAAAAGAAAACGAAAGAAAGAAAGAAAGAAAGAAAGAAAGAAAGAAAGAAAGAAAGAAAGAAAGAAAGAAAGAAAGAAAGGAAGGAAGGAAGGAAGGAAGGAAGGAAGGAAGGAAGGAAGGAAGGAAGGAAGGAAGGAAGGAAGGAAGGAAGGAAGGAAACATGCAGAGAGTGGGAGAGGATATAAGTACCCCTCCTCTCTCTCTTCTTGCCCTCTGATCTATTGTCCCGGAAGCCCATTAGGCAAAACCAACAGGAAAATGCAGGGCAAGAGGGGCCTTAGCAATTTAATGCATAGAGATCAGCCTCCTGGGGCATAGAGAACAGGAAGGGCTGAAGAATGGATCAGGTTGAAATGGTAAACTGAGGATAACCATCATTTCTTTCTTGCCACTTATCCTCATCTCCAGAGATAAAATAGCCAGCATTAATCTTCGGGGGTTTATGCTATCAGAATGTTTTCTATGCACATTCCTATCACCAGTTTTTCTTCCAAAGCTAGTATGTTTAATATTTAAATAACTTTAGTGGATCAATAAAAAAGAGGAACATCTAACAAAAAAAGATGCAGGAGACATAAACTGAAATTCACAAGCATACATATGGATAATATAGACCTAACAGAATCAGCCTAGTTTCTAATCAAATAGATGCAAATTAAAACAATGAAATGCGATTATTCATCTATCAAATTGACAAAGAATAAAATTACATATGGAAAATCTGTTCTCAAAGGTGTGGTAGGACAATACTTACAGTCACTGATGGTAGGAAAATAAATTGTTTTATCCTTTCTCAAGAGTAATTTGGCAAAATGTATCCAAAGGTTCATAAGAGTGTTTATATCCTCTCCCCTAGATTCTACTTCCAGGAATTTATCCAAAGGAAATACTCAGAAATGCATGTGGGGTGTTATTGCAACATTATTTATAACGTGATAAATTGCAAAGACATAAGTATTCACAATAGAAGATTTGCAAAATAAATTATGATATGGTCATACAATGAAAGATTATAAGGCCATTAAAATCATTTTGCGGAAGAATAGTGAACAAGACAATGCATATGGTATTCTATTAAGCAAAACAATCTGAATGTAAGCTAGGATATATTATGTGTTCTATGATCTTAATTTTGTAAAATATTTTCTGTCTGTGGTGTAAAATTATGGATATTTTTATATTCTGTGTAGCTAAAATAATGAATATGTTTTATCTATACAATTTTTTATATCTATTTGAAAACAGGCAGTTATTCCACAAATAATTCACCTTCTATTTGGCTATAAGTCCATTTCTCCCCAAATTGGTAGTTATCTTTTTAAATTCTCAAATAAGGTGTGAGGTTGCTAGAATTGGAAAAGGAGATGACAATGCTCTTTTAAATAAATTGGTATGCGAACCTCCATGAAATAACCGTTTGGATGATTTTTATATTGATGTAGAAATAAATAGTTTGATATTTTTTGAATCTGCATTCTGGAAGATAAAATGAAATTATCCCTTTGTGTATAATCCAACCTTAGAGTTCTGCGTTCTGCCAACTTTCTAAACTGTGATTGCTAATGGATGAGCCAGATCTCAGATTAATGGGACAGTGTTCATTGGAGAGAACTTGAGGGTGAACACCCCCTTTGGTGAGACTGCAATTTTCTGGGTTTGAATTTGTCTTGAGAATGCTATATGCATACATTTACGTAAATTTATATACATAGATAGAGCAGATCATTTCTCCCTGACTTCTAAGAGGGATTTGGTATACTTTAAACAGTAGGATAAATATGAGTTATTTATATCCATATACATATTCTTATTTATAGCCATTAATTAATCGGTTGTCATCAACACAGAAGAAAAAAGGAGCTCAAAAAAACTAAACAGTGTGAATTTAGCCGTGCTCACCATTAGATCTGAGTGGCAAAAGCAATACAATAATTAAGAAAGATTTTCTACTTTATGAGAATTCATGTCATCAATTTTTTCCACAGTTTGGAATTAAAGTTCTTCAAATTTCATCTATTCTTCTCACACCTTTGCCCATTTTTGATACTGTGACTACTTAGGCATCATAGTGAATAAAAGATCACGCCTTGGATAGAGGCTGTGCCATTCTGGTCCTTAGGAATTTATTGTCTCTGTAAAATAGTGACTGCAACAGACTCACATGAATCTGTCTGATGGCAAATCCTTGAGGTGAAGAACAAAGGCATGATGCCCACATCCTACTTAATGGCTGATGATCCAGAGAAAGATTTCCCTTTGTCTCAGTTTCTTCTTGTAGGCAATTTGACCAAATGTAAAAAAACTGGGAACAGCTATGGCATTTGCAGCACAGGATGACTGAAGATTTAGTTAGCTAGACTTACAGGACAATGTCCGGCATTATTTTCATATTTTGATTAATGTATAATTATATACTGTAGAATTCAACCTATTTAGTGTGTAGTTCTTTAAGTGTGGATAAATGTACACAGCCATGTAATCACTACTACAATCAAAATACGCGACACTTCATCTCTTCCCCCAAATTTCCCTATGTGCCTTCCTTGTCAGCTTCTTGACCAGCCCACGGCCCCTGGCAAACATAAGTCTTTCTTCTGTCTTTATAGTTAAGCATTTTCTGGAAATGATATATACATGGAGTCATATAGAATGCAATCTTTAATTTTGTCTTCTTTCACTTGGCATAACGAATTTGAGATTTATCTGTGCTGTTACATGTATAGTTCATTCCTTTTTATTACTGAGTAGTATTCCATTGGAGGGAATTTATGCATTCATCTGTTGAAGGACATTTGAATTATTTTCAGTATGGGAAATTACAAAGAAAGGCATCATAAACATTCTTATAGAGTTTTTTTTTTCTTTTGTTTTTTAGAGACAGGGTCTCACTTTGTTGCCCAGGCTAGAGTGCAGTGGCACAATCATGGTTCACTGCAGCCTCAGACTCCTGGGCACAAGCAATCCTTCCGCCTCAGCCTCTTGAGTAGCTGGGACTATAAACATGAACCACCAAGCCTGGCTTTTGTGTTTTAAGCTTTTGTAGAGATGGAGTCTTGCTATGTTGTCCAGGTTGGTCTCAAACTCCTGTCCTCAAGAGATCCTCCCATCTTAGTCTCCCAAAGTACTGGGAGATGTTTTTTAAAAAAAACGTAAGTTTTCATTTTACTTAGTAATTACATAGGAATGGGACTACTGACCAGTAGGTATATGATTAATTTTATAAGAAACTTGCAAACCCTTTTGCAAAGTGGCCTTACTATTTTATCTTCCTACCAGCAGTACATGAGCGTTCCATATGCTCCTCACTTCACCAGCACTGGGTATTGTCAATTTTTTTAGCCATGCTAATTGGTGGGTAGCTGTATCTCATTGTGACATCTCATTGCATTTTCCTATGACTAATGATTTTCAGAATGTTTCTGTGTGCTTACATGCAATCTTTATATTTTCTTTGATTAATGGATGTTCAAATATGTTTACCGGTTTTTTATTGGATGGCTTATTGTCTTATCATTGAATTTTGAGATGTTTCTAAAATATATATATATATTGAATTTTTTATGAGATAAATCATCTACAAATATTTTCTTCTACTCTGTAGCTGCCTTTTTTCACTCTATTCACAATGTTTTTGAAGACTAGAATTCTTAAAAGTCTGATTATCTGTTGATCCTACTAAAGATAACTGAAAGTAGTAGAATAAAGTAATATGAAAATAAGAAAAATAAGTTTTTCCTGTATAATTTAAAAGACAAATACTTGAAATAATAACCATAAATATATGTTGATTGGCACACAATGTATTAAATTGTATTTTTGATAATAACAACTTAAGAAGAGTACAGTCTGTAGAAGAGTATGTTTTTTGTATACTATTGAGAGTAAGTTAGTATTAATTCAAACTTGATTGTTATCAAATATAGATGTTAATTGTAATCCCCCATGTAACCACTAACAGGGAGAAAACCTGAAATAAATGAGAAGGAAAATAAATGAGAAGGGAATCAAAATGGTTTACTAGTAAAACATCAGTTAATCACAAAATAAGGTATAAATAGAGGAATTAAGGGGAAAAACATATAAGATGTAAAGAAAACACATTTTAACATCATACAGGTAAGTCCTTTCTTACCACTAATTATATTTAATGTCGTGGATTAAAATATTTAATAAAAAGACATTAATTGGAATAATGATTTTTCTCTTAAAAACAATCTAACTGTATGATGCCTATGCAAGAGACTTACTTTAGTTTCAAAGACACAAGTAGGTTGAAAGTGAGAGAATGGAAAAGTACATTCCATTCATATGGCAAAGAAAAGATACCTGGGGTAGCTATACCAACATCACACAAAACAGACATCAGTTCAAAAATTGTTTTAAGAGATAAAGAATGACCTTATAAATTAATAAAAGTGTCAATCCATCCAGAATATATAAGAATTATAAACATATATGCACCTAGCAACAGACTCTCAAAATCTGAAGCAAAACCCTTCTTACTATGGACACATAAGTTCATCAGAACAATGATTCAATTTGGTTAAACCTACATTTATGTTTTTCATAATGTTAAACAATAACTGGAAGTAATGCTAATCTATGTAATCAGTATACATATATAAGTTTAGGGAAAATATACCCAATTTTTTTAAAGGTGTATTTGTAATATATTTAATATTAGATCAAAGAAGAAATCATTGTTTTTATTAAACTGTAAAGATTAATCTTGTCTTGTTTGCCAAAGATTTGCCTAAATTATGTGAATTTGAATTATTAAAACAGTTTTTGGAAGATGATTTTTAAATCTAGCATATTTAAAATCCATAATATGATATCCTTATTTTCATGAAATTTTAAGAATATTAGATTTATAAAAGCATATATATGCAAATAAAAACAGCTCCTTTAAGAGATTTTATATGCCCATGTCTTAATACTATGCAGAGGTAGAAAAACATTATACACACAATGAGAGGTAAAGGCATTTCTGAATTTCAGACACATAGACATACAGGTACAGAGAAATAGAGCTTATAGCTTCAATTCTACAACTTTGTACATAGATCAAGAATAAACACAGAAAGAGAAAAACTCACTGGCCCACACATGAAAGAGCAGTTCTACTCCTGGAAGGCATGAAATTCTTAATTGACTTGAATTAAAAAGACCCTAAAAATGACAAACTAGTTATTTGTGTCTCTCACCCAATATAGACTAGATTTCTATAAACCATTAATCTATTTCCAAAGATCGCCAGTGATCAGACCATAAAAATAAATTCCCGAGGCCGAGACGGGCGGATCACAAGGTCAGGAAATCGAGACCATCCTGGCTAACACGGTGAAACCCTGTCTCTACTAAAAAAAATACAAAAACTAGCCAGGCGAGGTGGCGGGCGCCTGCAGTCCCAGCTACTCGGAAGGCTGTGGCAGGAGAATGGCGTAAACCCGGGAGGCGGAGCTTGCAGTGACCTGAGATCCGGCCACTGCACTCCAGCCTGGGCGACAGAGCAAGACTCCGTCTCAAAATAAATAAATAAATAAATAAATAAATAAATAAATAAATAAATTCCCAACCTGTACTGCCAAAAATTGGGAATAATTTATTTGCCATAAATATACCAAAAACCAAACAATAATATAAATATATTTGAGAGGAAAATTAAATATAGAAAAATGAAACATCAACAAAGTTCTGTTGGTGTTTTGGATTCAATTGAGAGGAGTCAAAAACAAACAAACAAAAAAAGCAAAAAACACTCCTGGGCTTGAAGCATGCATGAGGTATACTTCTCTGTCAACAATGTTTACCTGGCTATGGTAGGTAAATCCATTGAGCATGTTGTGAAATCTAAAAGAAGTAAAGGATATTTTAAAACAAGTTAAAATCATGCCAGGCATACAGATATAAAACGAACATTCAGTTCAGCTCATGAGAGAATGGATAGATGTTATAACTGCAAAAGACAATTTGTTAAAAACAGTCATATGGATATTGATCAAGAATATTGAAATGAATTTATAAATAGAGGCAAAATTGGTTTTATTGCAGCTTGGTGAGAAGGTAATTGAACCTCTACTGTACAAAATATTCTACATATCTACCAGTGACCTAAAGCTTACAAAAGAGTTGTAAATATGCTCAGACAGTGCAGTGTTAGAATCAGATATGTTAAAGTGGTGTCCTCTAGACAAGGAAAAGTTTTCCACTGAAACATACATTTATTTTTGCAATGTTAGAGTCAAGTAGAAAGTAAGAATTCCTTCTAAAGGAAGTCCAGTCATTAGGGTGAACGATACCTATCATGTACATTTCTAAACCCAGGTCGAATCATGGCCAGGTGGATACCAACAGCTAGTCTAGGCATTATAAGCTAAATGTCACTTATTAATAAGGGGCTGGAGAGTGAAGATGCAGTGGACCATGAATTGGCATCTTTAGAATCTAGGCCAGCTGAAGAGTTCAGCTGAGTCAATCAGAGCAAAATCCACCAAATATTGTGCCTGGAAAAAAGAGGCATCAAAGCTACTATAGGGATAAGAAGCAGACCGGCTCTCACTCTGCACAAGTTGAGCTACAGTTCTCTGTGAACTGTGTAGACCACCTTCTGGAGGAGGGCCACGACACCCGGCATCTTCTTTGTCCGCATGTGGTGTCCTTGATGCCATTCTTGCCTATCTGACCACTTACATCTGGAGCAACAAGACTCACAGCAGCAACAACTAGAGGCTCATCACTCTAACACACGTGTTGATGGTAGTGTACAAAAAACCGAAGCTCAGCTATCTATTTAAGAATGTACTTACCTTGCAGTGAATAAAATGCCCTGGTCCATGAAGAATTATTGACACATGAGTCTGTACTTTGGCATGAATCTTTGCAGCTCCTTTCAACCTCAACATTGCTCACAGAAAAGGGAGCCCCAATCTTCTGGCATCAACAAATTTGATTAAAGTTTAAATCTAAGGGTGTACGTCAGACTCCTCTCAGTTTCAGTCATTGTATGTTGGAGGTATCTGTGACACATCGACACAGATAGATCCCATAGGGAAGTGGAGGGAGAGAAGGGGGTGGTCAGCATGAGGTGTTTGAATCAGCATGAGCTCCAGAGAGGAGCAGCTTCTAATAGGGGCCCTGCAGGGGGGTGGTTCTGGGTGGGAGTGGCTGGCTGAGTTGGTGGGATACAGAAGACTTCCTCCTTGGCTCTAAGGAAGTCAAGGTCTTGTGAGGACAAGATGCTGACTTGGGCCACCTTTGCAGATTGAAGTCCCAGAAAAAACTGGTAGTAATTGGGGTGAAGTTGAAGACCATAATCAAGATGCTGAAGTCTTTATTCATCATAGAGAATGTCTAAAGGTCAGATAGCAATGAGGTGGGGGGTGGACAAGATGGTACAACAGTTGGCATAAATTTAAACGAGACATGAGCTTTTACATGAATTGAGAAGGATGGGAGAAACAATTTACCAAATTTATCAAGAAAAGGGTAAAAACAAAGAAAGGAAAAAAACACTCAGTCACTATTTTACAACCCAAATAAAATGCCAAATTATCATATATCCATCCATACTTATTCCTAAATACATTCTTCCCAATAATGGGCTCATAACAATATATAATTAACATCTTTCCATAGCAATGCTTAAAGAGTTACATTATTATTTTAATTACTTCTATTCAAAGAATTTCATTTCTTTTCAATAGTCTCTTACTGTTGAATGTTTAAAATGTTCTTATCTACAAATATTGTCATGATCAGAAAACATTAAAGCTAATACTTCACTTATTTACAAAGAGTAAAAATAATCCATTGGTAATGGGACAGTGATGGCGGACAGTGCTGGGTGTTGCAGGTGGAGGCCAGGCTGTGGGAACGCTGTCACATGTGATCTCTTCTATACTGTCACCTCTCTGTCTCACAGGCCCTAAGTCACCCTCCTTGATGTGGCTCCCTTCTTTTCAAGGTACTTTTCTGAGCCTGATATAAAAATACCAAGCCCCACTATAACCTAAACTCCAGCAAAATATTATCCATGTGACATTTTTCTCCTTTTATTCCATTTAGCTGACAAATTCACTATGCTTGCTCTATGCTGATGGTCTAAGCATTTGAAAAATTAATTAATGTATCCTCCTAACAACTCTATAATGTAAATATTGTTATTATTTCCTATTTTAAATACAGGGGAGTAAAGCATAGAGAGGTTACTTTGCCCAAGGTCACCCAGCTAGCAAGTAGCAGAGTCATGATCAGAAACCAGTATACACCTACCATGTACTGATAACAATTAAAAATTTTTAAAAAAAGAAGAATTTTTTTAAAAGGTAAGAAACCAGCACTGGCCACTTTCCCTTCCATGTTCCTTTTGTTGATGAAAAAGAGCCCTAGGAAGGGCTAATTGCACAAAAAGTAGCAAAACTAAGGACTCAAAGGGTGTGTGTGTGTGTGTGTGTGTGTGTGTGTGTGTGTGTGTGTGTGTCTGTTTGCCAGAAGAGAGTGATATTTTTTAACGATGGGAACCCCTTCATCCTTATTTTATTGAATAAGATAATAACCACCACAGCAGTAATATAATCTAAGGGGCCACAGAGCTGTGACTTTTACAGTCTTGCTTCATTTAAAGAAACCACATCCTTTCTGTTATAGCATCCAAACTTATTAGGACATAACCTTTCAAACCTGAGAGAAAAGGTCAACTTTAACTAGAGAACAAAAGTGGTTTCTGAACCTGGGATGCTTCCATTATGGCGGGTTCCCCATTTTTCCCCATCTCAGCGCTGTTGAAAATTCAATCACGTTTGCAGGAATCCAATTACTCCTACAGATTACACAAAGATTATCAAAGTTGTAAACAGCAGAATATTTGCAGAGATCGATGGAGCACAGCAAAGCTCATATTTAACAAGAGAAATAAAAGAAAGAGTACAGCAGCAGTCAGTGAGAGAGGAGTATAATGTCGCATCATCATGCTGAAGGTTAAGACGTAATTGAAATCAATGTGAGAGCACAATGTATCCTCCAGGTCTCGTGCACTTTGAGAGCGCAATTCTCATTTTATATCTGAGCAATTCATTTGCCTTAAGCAGGTGTGCTATTAGGAGGGTGGTTTTATTACGTTACCTTGCCATCAGGTTTGAATTTGGTTAGATAGTGGCAAATTAGGTCGTCTTTTGGCAAATGAGATTATGACAGATTGTTCCAAAAAAACCACTGCATCCCTGTATTTGCAGAGATTTAAGAGCAGTGACCAAAGGTGGGATTCTAGAGTAGTTATCAGTCTGGGCTTTGATGCTGAAGGGATATGAGCTGCAGGATCAGTTCCATTACATGCTACTTGGGTAGCTTTAAGTTGACATCTGCTTCTCGACATCTGCTTCTACGTTACCTCATCTGTACATGCAATTGTTCTGAGAATTAAGTGAGATGTCTTATGAAGGGCTCATAGCAAGCAGTTCTGGACATTATTAGTGTTTTGGGCCAGTTCAACTTATCAAGCCCATCATGTATGCCACCTCCTCCAGGAATACTTTCCTAATGTCCAAAACCAGAAATGATTTCTCCACTCTCAGTTGTTTGCAATTAATTTTTGATTAATGGTTTTATTGAGGTATCATTTATCTACCATAAAATGGATCGTTTTAAGTATATAATGTAATGATTTTCAATAAGAGTTGTGTAACCATCACCATAATCCAGTTCTAGAACAGTTTCATCGCCCCAATAATATTCTTTATGCCTGGTTACAGTGGATTGGCATCCCCACTCCCAGACCCATGGTGTATCCAAACAACAAAAGACTATTCAGGAATAAAAATGGAGACAATACCGATACATTCTATGACATAGATAAACCCTGAAAATAAAATGTGAAGTGAAAGAAGCACACACACACACACACACACACACACACACACGAGAGAGAGTTCATATTGTATGATACTATTTATACAAGATGTCTACAAAGCATGTTTTCTATTTTTACTCTTTTGACCTTTGATCTCTTTGTGAATTCCTTATACCTTCTAATTGACCTGAAGGAGGGAAGTCAGAGTCATTACTGTCTCCTCCATAACACCTAGTGAATTGCCTTGAGAAACAGTAAGATGCTCAACTAATTTAAAATCCATTGAAAAGTTGGATGGACAGGAAACCAACTAAGTCTTGTTGCTTATAGCAGCAAGTGTTAATTCTGAAGTTATAGGTGTGTCTTTTTGACATCAAGACTGTCACTGGTTTTCTAGAGAAGGCTACTTCGTGGACCAAGGACTGATGATGGCCTGGTTTTTCCAGCAACTGGGACATATCCCTGTTTCTTAGGTACCGCTCCTGTGGACAGCTACCCTTTACTGAGCTTTTATCATGGACCAGGAAGTATTGGGTGTTTTACTTTCTGCTTTAACTCTAAAACAGCCTATGAGGGAAGTATTATTACTGGTCCCATATTGCTGGTGGGGACAGTGAGGCTTAGAGAAGATAAAGAATATGCCTAAGTTCACATAGCCAGCAAGTAGGGAGACAGGATGACAACAAAATACAGTGGTTCTTTTTTTATTTGACTACCCATAAAAAGGTAAGAAAATGGTGCTAGAGAAAAGGCATTTTTTCACCAGAATTAAACTTTTATCCAAGACCTATTTGTAAAAATAATAACAACAAGAGGCCGGGCGCGGTGGCTCACGCCTTTAATCCCAGCACTTTGGGAGGCCGACATGGGCAGATCACAAGGTCAGGAGATCGAGACCATCCTGGCTAATGCAGTGAAACCCTGTCTCTACTAAAAAATACAAAACATTAGCCAGGTGTTGTGGCGGGCACCTGTAGTCCCAGTTACTCCGGAGGCTGAGTCAGGAGAATGAAGTGAACCTGGGAGGCGGAGCTTGCAGTGAGCTGAGATCGTGCCACTGCACTGCAGCCTGGGCGACAGAGTGAGACTCCGTCTCAAAATAATAATAATAATAATAATAACAACAACAACAGTTAATGCTTAAATAGTGTTCACTATGAGCTAGGCATTATTCTACATGTTGTGCAATTATTGACTGTTTAATCTTTATGGTAACACTATGAGATAGATACTGCTATTATCTGATAAGAAAACTGAGGCAGAGAGAAATTAAATAGCTTCCTCAAGGTCTTGTTGCTGGGAAATGAAAGAGTTGAAATTTAAATCCAAGTAGCCTGGCTCTAGAACTTGTATTCTACCTCTATTAAACAAATAGCACTTCAAGAGTGGTGTTACACCGCTTATTCCTCAAGCCAAGCATAGGACATGGCCCAATGTAGACAATGAACATTTGGGAAATTTACCTAGAAATGCTTTGTGAAAGGCACAAGCATGAGGAGGAATGATAGCATCTTCTGGGACTCCCTTAGAAGAGCCTGGAGTCTTGAAATAAGCCCAGTGGATGGAAAAGAGTGTCTTGACCCTGAAAATCAGGAGACTCCATTTCTACATTTATTCCTGACCCTTCAGTCACTCATTTACTCAGTCTACCATTCAACACCCATTAATTCAGCATATACTGGGTTCCCTTCACTGATCTAGACCCTGGGGATACAGCAGAACCCAAGACAGACTTGCTCTCTACTATTCGCAAATGAAAGACAAATAATAATCTAGCAATTTCAAAGAAGAGAAGGGTTATGTTAGGACAAATATATGATGCCAAGATACAAAAACAAGTGAATCTGCCTGACCAAGGGACTCATAAAAGCCTTCCATGGGGAAACAGCTTTCAGATTAAGCCTTAAAAAAGAGTAGCAGGCCAGGAGCGGTGGCTCACGCATGCAATCCCAGCACTTTGGAAGGCCAAGGCATGGATCACTTGAGGTCAAGAGGTCGAGACCAGCCTGGTCAACATGGTGAAACCTTGTCTCTACTAAAAATACAAAAATTAGCCAGGCATGGTGGTGGGTGCCTGTAATCCCATCTACTCAGGAGGCTGAGGCAGGAGAATTGCTTGAACCCAGGAGGTGGAGGCTGAGTGAACCAAGATGGTGCCACTGCACTCCAGCCTAGGCAGCAGAGCAAGACTCAGTCTCAATTAAAAAAAAAAGAAGAAAAAAAGGAGCAAATGGCCAAGGAAGAGGTGAGGGGACTGTGAACCAGGGTCAATCAAAGAAGGAGTCCTATGCCAGCTTTATGTTTCTACATGTATGTTCTACTACCAATATAGCTGGTCACTAATTGGAAACCCTACAGAAAGGATGGTTTCTATTATTCTGTGCAGAATTGAGGAAATAAAGGAGTTTGACTTGCAGATACAGGCAACTTTAGAGTAAATCACAGTAATTAAGGCCTTCTTGGTCAAATAGACTTTTGGTTGAATGCCACTCTTAATCCTGACAACCTCTCTTATTTGAGCTCCTTTATGACAACTGCAATTAAGACACTGAACTAGAGCTCTGTGGTTGCTTCTAGCTTGGCGATTTTTAAAAATCTGATGTCTCTTAACCAACTACATAAATAAAGCCAAAGCGTCCTCTCAGATTCACAGATCAGAATTGCACTCTTGCCTGCTGCTCTAAGATCACGTTGTAATTTGAGATATTTTATCCAAATGGGCCATAACTCTAAGTAACGCCTAGGCCCTAAGTATTATGCGTAGGTCAGTCCTCCATCCTGAAGCAAAATGGTTTGTAATCAGCACAGTCATCCTGTGTAATTCACTAACAGCCTTATCATCTGTAATTCCTACCACATCATGGTGGATTCTGGAACATGGGCAAAGATTACACAAATATATATGTACTCACATACATACAAATCCATACATATACACAAATATATATGTACTCACATACAAATCCATACATATACACAAATATACATACACAAAGGCTCATTATAGAGTTAACAGTTAAGAAATCACTCGAACAATTCAGCCATTTGGTATGTGAAGATTCCACCATATTTTGGAAGCAGGTTGGAAGAGGGTTAGGCCATGGGAGGAGATGTGGAGTCACTCATTTTCCAAAGTGAAAGAAGTACAGATGACCATTAGTCCAAGCTATGGGTGGTCACCTTAAAGTTATTTGACTTTTCTTTGTTAGGTTGTAGGAGTTCTTTATATATTCTGGATATTAGTCCATTATGAGATATATGATCTGCAAATATCCTTCTCCCTTTCTGCAGGTTACCTTTTCACGCTGTTGATTGTAGAATGTGATGCATGAAAGTTTTTAAGTTTGATGTAGTTGCATTTTTCTATTTTTACTTTTCTTGCCTGTGCTTCTGGTGTCATATACAAAAAGTCATTCCCAAATCCAATGTCATGAAGATTTTCCCCTATGTTTTTTTCTAAAAGTTTTATAGTTTGGGGTCTTCATTTAGGTCTTTAATCTATTTTTAGTTTTTTTAAAATGTATGGTAAATACATGGTAAAATAAGGATCCAGCTTTATTCTTTTGCATGTGGAGATCTAGTTTTCCCAATAACATTTGTTTAAGAGACTGCGCATATATATTCATATAGTAAGATATATTTCAAATAATAAATAAAAAGTAATGTTAAAGTGAAGTAGTGGCCGGGCGGGTGGCTAATGCTTGTAATCCCAGCACTTTGGGAGATCAAGGAGAGTAGATCACCTGAGGTCAGAAATTCGAGACCAGTCTGACCAACGAGGTGAAACCCCATCTCTACTAAAAATGCGAAAATTAGCTGGGAATGGTGGTGCATGCCTGTAATCCCAGGTACTCAGGAGGCTGAGGCAGGAGGATCACTTGAACCTGGTAGGTGGAGGTTGCAGTGAGCCGAGATTGCACCACTGCACTCCAAGCTGGCCAACAGAGGAAGACTCTGTCTTTAAAAAAAAAAAGAAAAGTGAAGTAGTTATGAGGCAGTAAGACTCTTTCCAAGATATTCTGAAAATGGTTGTTGTAGAGTACTGCTAAGGAAGGAAATGGCTTAAAAATTCTCCTCAGGAGAGGATGAACTAGGGAAGGCTCATCCCACAGTGTTGTGTGATCCTCCAGCCATTCTTTCACAATTATGTTTGCAGATAGTGGTGGGGAATGATAAAGAATTCTGCATTCTTTCAGGAAAGACTGAAGCCACTTCACTTTTATTTTGATTTAATAATAAATCAAAACATGATGTATTTTTTTATTTTTTTAAGTGTCGATATTAGCTGATCACATCATCGTCCAGTCCTTTCTCCTAAGTGTCTTTATAAGAATTATTTAATTTCACCTTTACAGTATTCCTGTAAGGTTAGGTTCTAATATTAGACATATTTTTACTG
This sequence comes from Macaca nemestrina, assembly GCF_043159975.1. NCBI lineage: Eukaryota > Metazoa > Chordata > Mammalia > Primates > Cercopithecidae > Macaca > Macaca nemestrina. The sequence continues at coordinate 25,006,714 of NC_092142.1, read as the reverse complement.
ATGAGAAAACTGAACCTCAAATATAGCAAGTTTTGCCAAGTAAAAAAGCTAGAAAGTATCAAAGCCTGAATTCAAACTAGGTATGTTTGCACCCAAAGCCTTTGCTCTCAACCACTATGCTTTCCTGACTTTTATATAATTGTATTTAAACATAATCTGAGTACAAAAGGTTTAGTTTTGTTTTTTTTTTCTTTTCTGCAATGGAATAAAAGCGCTCACATTCCTCTATTTTCGACTTCCTGCTTTAAGGCACTAGCTACATATTTCATAAAGCATAGAATGATGAATTTTGGCATGAGATCCCTCCCATGTTCCCTCCGTCTTTTATGGTAACTCTAAAATATACTATGAAAAGCAGAGTGAGACAAACCTCCTGGGATTTCTTATAACAACCTACTATAAATCTATTATTATGAATAATAGCTTTCTTTATTAGTTCTTCAGCTGCCAATAATTTTTTGCATTATTTAGATTTTAAAAATGAGTTTATATCTCCCTGACTAATCACTTTTATTTCCAGCAATTTAATCTAAGAAATAACTGAGTAAGTGTATTCCGGTGTTGTTTTTTGTTGTTTAGCAGGGAGTCCCAGTTTTTCTCATTGATGCCTTGAATTTTTTGTTGTTGTTGCTGTTGGTTTTTTTGGGGTTTTTTTGGGTTTTTTTTTGGCTATGACTTTTTCTTTTTGTTAAATAAAGATGCCATGTGTCCTCTTGGCCAAATGGTGAACATGGATTCAAGACAAACCCGGTGGATCCTCTTCCTGGACTTCAATCGGAAAATGGTTGAAATGGACACAGCTGCATGGTAGTTGCATCAACAGACTTCCCATTATTTCTGCTATTGGATTTTCAGGACCTCCTTTTTGATGTCTGCTTATTCCATTTGTGATCCAAGTTTGTGAGCTACATCAATCATTCCCACAAATTCCTCTTATCCCCTTTCAAATTCAAGCTAGTCATGGTCGACTGCTGTTTCTTACAATATGTGATCCCAACTGACATACAATCCAAAAATATAATGCACTCATCATCATTTTGTTCATAACGGTGAAAAAAACTGTAAATGATCTCAATGTCCTATAACATGAGAACAGTTTAAATAAATAAAGGTTAATTCAAACAACGAACCACTCAAATTGGTGATATAGATTTCGTATAGTTTATTAATTTATAGTCAATATAATTATTGATTTGCAAAATGTTTGCTACTAATTATTTTTAAAAGTAAGTTACAGAACAGTATGTGTAATATGATTCATTATATAATATCATTATACACCAACACATTAATGGTCATTTTTCCTGAGTAGTAGGGTTATGAAGGTTATGCCATTTTCCTCTATTTTCTAATGTTCCTTCAATAAACTTGCATTTCTTAGGACTAAAAAGTGTTATTTTAATTTATGCTCATATGAACAAATAATAATACATTTTTTTCCAGAGGAATTGTTAAGTCACAGCTCTAGAAATAAAAATGAGAATACCAAATACATTGTTGCCGAGAGTTTCAATAAGGCACCACAGATTTTCATGGGACTAAGTTCCTGTTCCATTTTTTTGCAGCCTAAGCAATAAGCTGAATCACAAACAATGAAAATTAGTTGAGAGAAGTGTCAATGGCTTCGAGAAGGTGAAAAGCAATTGGTTGACTTTATCACAAATCAGCTTATGATTAGTTATCCTTTAAAGAGAGCCAGAGTTGTAGGGTGAGGAAAATCACTGAACTGGAGTCAAGAGAAATGTGTTTTCACCCTGGATCTGTCACTAAACAGCTCTATATCATTGGACAAATCACTTAACCTTTTAGTCCTAATCATATATAAAATGAGAGGCAGAAATAGATTATCTCTGTAGTTTCTCCAGACTCTAAAACTCTGTGATTTATAAAAGGGCAGAGAAACTAATTTCGATGTTCAAATTGTTGCATTATCTGTCTGGCATCTCTTCTGGTCACAGCAACCGACATTGAAGTGGGAAGCTAATCTCAAAACCATAAAGTCCTTGATAAATCAGAAATAGCCAATAAAGTTATTCTTTCTAAAGGGGAGTCAGTGGTTGGTTCAGACTTCAGCATGTGCCTCAAACAGAACCAATGAGACTGACACTAATAATATTTCCAGGATGAATTAGAACAGAGTCCCTTTCTTTCTGCTAGAATTGATGAATTGTCAAGATGGTTGCCCTTGGAGCTGTCTTTACCACCAGAAGAGAAGAACCTGAATGAAAATTATACCAATAGAGAGTGAAATGGATCAAAGATGAGAAGAAAGATAAAACTCTGATAACATTATTTGAACAACTGAATCCTAACTGTTCCTGAATTCATTATCATAGTCAGTTAGCTTCCCTTTTATAAAGCTTAAGTTTCCTTAAATTGGATTACTCTTGCTTTAGCAAAAGGGCCTTGGTTTAACTAATTTCTTTATATGTTTATAATCATTTGCATAGAGTAAACCTACATGATGTATATTATAAAAACAAAATCTATAATAACAAATGTATCTGCCTAGGGAATCACTCATTAAATCCTTATTCTCACAAAAAATTTGGAAGATAGATATTATTACTTTATGTTAGGGACAAAGAATATGAGACTTAATGAGGCAAAATTGTTAGACCAAGATAAGTCAATAAATTTGCCTTACTTTGGAAATAACAAAGAGTGGCTGTGGTTGGTCATTTTTTGATTATTTGTTTCTCATGAGACCTGTTTACAAAACTGAAATTTAATTTTCATATCTCACTTTTACCTTGGGCTATGATCTAATATTTATATAGCACTTAGTTTTTGGCAAAGATGTTGCACATTTTCAAAGATTTGTTACTTACAAACAAGGGTGTGTGATTGAAACCCATATTTTCCACCATCTTGGATCATGATGGAGATGCAGTTTGCCAGAAGGAGCTACGATCCCTGAAGATTTTGTGAAAGAAAACCACCATACCAGCCTTGGATGGCCTTCGTCTCAATCTTTACATGAAGGAGATAAACTCTGATCTTTTTTTAAGCCACTTTTTTTTTCAGACTCTCTCAGTTGCTGCCAAATAGAATCCTAGCTGATCCAGTGCATTTTGCTGAACCAATTCATTTATCGTAGAACTGTAAAATTGTAAAGCTGGAAGGAAGCTTTTAGGTCATTAAGTCCTATATCCACATTCTAGAAAAGAAGAATCGAGTCTTTAAAGAGAGGAGTGTTTTGTTAGAGATGAATCAATCATCATTTTATTTTTTCCCGTGATATGTTAAATACCCTTGCATCTGAATTCAATGGCATGACATACATGACACCCTAATTTTTCCAATTACTTAGCCAGTTTGGTTTTGAACTTTCTTCGAAAGTTTATAAAGTTGACGTTTATGAAAACACCAGTGTGTGACACATACTCAAAGCTCAATCAATACCATTTAATTCTTTCATATGGGGAACGCAGCTCTAATCTACAGTTTGAATAGTGTACAACAATGTAGTAAATATTCATTTTGGAAGGCAGATGCAATCTGGGATTGAATTCAGCAAACTTATCCATTTAACATTATTTAACCTCTCAGACTCTCATTTTTTAAGATGTAAAAATAGGTTAATTGGATATCACATGGGTTGGGACAATGATTAGGCATAATGTGTCTAAAGAGTCTAGTACATAGTAATCAACAATTATAGGCTATTAATAATATTATGGTTCCACTGCCACTCTCCTGCAACATACTTACCTTAATATAACAGAAGTTTCCCTCTTAGAGGAGGACTAAAAGAGACAAAGAGATTAGATACAGTCTGACTTCAGGGTCTTACTTTCTTTTCATTGTTCTTACTGAAGGACATGATGGAATAACTAAAGTCCATTTTAAGTATACTTAGAAATACAATTGGAAAAAAGACAATTCTAATTAGCTTGTTCTCTTTTGAGTAAAAATTGAATAAAATTTGGAAAAATTTTGTGAACTTTGGCATGAATACAGAATCAGAAAAAAACAACTGTTGTCTCACACAATTGGGAATTCATGAAAGCTTCAGGGGCATGACTGAAACTACATCTTCCATCTGCATATCATCAGGGTGCTATTATCCACCCTCTTTCTTTCTCCTATCTCTCTCTCTTTCTCTCTCTCTGAGTCATAGCTCTGCCTCTATCTATTTTGGCTTTTCTATTACATGAGTTTCCCCAAGAAGATAGCAAAGACATCCACCAATAGCTCTAAGCTTACATCTTATAATCATTTTAGCCTACCTATCAAAAAGAGAATGTCACTTTCCCAACAGTGTTTGAAAAATGAAAATAGTAAAGAAGAAGTAGCTTATGAAAGGCCTTGTGTGCCAGAAGGAGTGCAGGAGTTTCGCTTCATCATGAAAGCTATGCAGAGCCTCTGAAAGTTTTCAAGTTGGAAATGTAATTCTGTCTCCTGAAATGAAAATGTAATAGACGAGCAAGAGTAAGGGTATGAAAATGAATTAGGAGATAGTTTCAGAAATTTAGGTAGAACATTAGATTATGAATTAAATAATGCCAACAGAGGCAGAGAAGAAGATTCTGAATTAAGAAATAATTTTGAGGTCAAGTTGATAGGCTATTGCTACCTCCAGGGGAAGAGAGAAGCAGAGGGAATGGTTCAGGATGTTTCTAATTTGGGCAATTGAGTAGGTCTTAATGGAGTTCACTTAAACTGGTAATCTAAGAAGAATGTGAGAAGAAATGAGGAGTTTAATGGGCATTTTGTGTGCAACTTGTTTGTGTCTTCCACAAGCAGACATGTTTGCAATTGAAAATATGTCTAAAGCACTGCAGAAATCTGGAGTCTGGAGACACCATGTAATACAGTACTGAAGACAATTCTGAGAGTCACACTTCAAGGGGGTAACTGACAAATGAGAATGAATTCAAGGAAGGACACCATAATGATGAAGTGTCTAAGAGTTGTGTCAGGTGGCAAGGTGTCTTATCCATCTGCTTCTTAGTATTACTGTGAATAATTACATTATTTCAAAGTGTGCAGGACTTGCCCTGGAAATACTAAAACTTCATGAAAGGAAATTATTATTAGCAATCAGGGAAGGAAAGAGTTTGCCTGACTCCAAAAGGCAAACAGTATGGCAGCTACTGAAGAATGGAGAAATATACTATTATCGCATCTTTTAGATATCTTCAAGGAGTAGATTAAAAAATTGTCTGCAGGAAAAGAGGGTCTTGAGAACATTTCTCGTGCCTAAAATAACTCTCCTCTTGCCCTTTGGGACTCCGTAGAAATACATTTACAAAGGTAAGAGAAAAAGCAAAGTCTAGTAATGTGCATTAGACCCAGAGAAAATTGAAAAAAAAATAATGTCAATTGTTCTGTATTTGCAGTTGAATACCTTCTGCTTATGCCTAGTGAGGCTTGTCAGGCGAATGAAATTTGGCAGTTGCTAGCACTTCTATAGGAAATGAATGAAAGATTAAAGCCATGGAAATTTTAGCACTAGGAAGTACCTTAGAGATGTTCGGTACAACCCACACCTACTTACTTTATAACTGTGAAGGTGAAGATCAGGTAAGCCAAATGACATCCTCAAACTCTGAAAGCTAGTTTAGAAGAAGAGTAAGTGCTGGAACCAGGTCATCTTGAAAATGTCTTTTCTCTTTCATTCTGTAGGAAATATACCACTGCTGTCACTGCTGACGCCCTGGCATGGGTTACGCTCCCATTGAAGGTCACACAATAAAAAGAAAAAAAAGTGATTTGATTTTATTGTAAAGTGATGCCTTTCCTTTTTTTGTTGTTGGTTTGAAAGAGGAAGATGAAGCATTCAGCTTATCCACTTTAAACATTAATAATGGAGAACACACTCTTTTCATGAACAAACGTTGAAGAACTTCTTTGAGCTCCTGAGAGGCCAAAAAGAGAAGATGGAAAATCAGAAAAAAGAAAAAAGATATATGTTAGGATATAATGAGGAAGAGGAAAGCGAGAAGATGAAGAGGGGGAAAAGTAAGAAAAGGAGAGAGGTGACAAAGGAAGAAGATGGGACGTAATAGAGAGAAAAAGGAAAAAAAACAAGATGGAAATTATTAATCCATATGTGCAGCAGTAAGGAAACAGATATGGAGAGGGAAGAAAAATTCTCCGAAATTAGACAAAGAGCACAGGGTATGTGAGATGAATTTATAGAATCAATAGTTTTTAACCTGGCTATTCACCTGGGAATAGGCATCAGAGAAAATAATGTCCAGTTAACATTATTCTTTAGACAATCTCTTTATAATTAAGAATGTGTTATTAATATCTACCACTTTCTTTTTTTTTTTAATTTCAACTTTTATTTCAGGATCAAGGAGTACCTGCTCTCCCTTCCCCGTTGGAGCCCCTAGTGTCTATTATTCCCATCTTTATGTCCATGTGTACCCAGTGTTTAGCTTCCAATTATCAGTGAGAATATGTGGTATTTGTTTTTCTGTTTCTGTTAATTCACTTAGAATAATCGCCTCCAGCTGCATCCATGTTGCTGCAAAGGGCATAATTTCATTCTTTTTTTTTTTTTTTTTTTTTTTTTTGAGATGGAGTCTCACTCTGTTGCCAGGCTGGAGTGCAATAGAGCAATCTCTGCTCACTGCAACCGCTGCTTCCAGGGTTCAAACCATTGTCCTGCCTCAGCCTCCTGAGTAGCTGAGACATGCTCTACCATGCCCAGTTAATTTTTGTAGTTTTAGTAGAGACAGGGTTTCATCATGTTGTCCAGGCTGGTCTCGAACTCCTGACCTCGTGATCTCCCTGTCTATTCTTTTTTATGGCTGTATAGTATTCCATGCTATATATATACCATGTTTTCTTTTCCCAGTCCACCATTGATGAGCACCTAGGTTGCTTCCATGTCTTTGCTATTGTGAATAGTGCTGCAAGGAACATACAAGTGCATGTCTTTTTGAATATCTACCATTTTCCAAGTCCCTATTGTGTACCAGGTACTCTGCAAGCATCTGGGATGACCCTCAGAACAACCTACCATGTGAGTATTATCATATTTCCTGACCAGAAAACCAGGCTCCTGAGATAAGTCACTTGCCCCAGTTCCCCAGAAAACAACTGCCTCTTTTTATTTAGAAGTTTCACTGTATGTGAAATGAGGTTAATCTCTCCCCCAAATAAATCAGGAATATTTTATAAATGATGAAGGAGGAACTTAGATTTTTAGAAATATATATTGGGGCACCAGCACATCGTTTTATTCTGTTGTAATGCAGCACTAAGAATACCACCGGAACCTCACTCAAAACCTAGTTGCTCAGTAAATAAGTGAGTAACTGAATGAGTCCATGAATGCCCCTGAATCCACTGAGCATTCAGCACCCCATGATGGACATTGAAGATACAGAGACACTAGATATGGGAACAACTATAAAACAGTTTGATGAAAATTGAGGCTGTCATTAGAAAACAGGAGCAAACCAAACCAAGATGCAGATTTTGGGGTCCCACATTCTGAATTTCAGTTTCCTAGGGGTGGAGGGAGGATCGAAATTTGCAATGTAAAAAATTCCCCCGGTGGCTTATATATACAGTAAAACTGAGAACCACCATCCGGTCCTAAGTTTCCCGAATTGACCCGATCATAGAGGTCACCCAAAGCATGCATGAAACACACAGAGTCCAGGGTCCCAGCCCAGACTGAGAGAAGCAGAGGGAGCAACAGTGGGTTAATGCGTCTTTCTTTGCTGGTCAGCTGCGGATTGCTGGATATTTGATAAATTGCCCCAGCCTAAAGGGAAAGAGCTGAGAAGAAAGCCAATTATAAATTATGGAGTGAATATTTCCCAATTATGCTGAGGACTACGTTGGTTGTGATGTTCTTCTTCAACACGACCCGAGAACAAGAATTCCTAATATAATTACAATCATCTTTAATTAGGAGCTTTCTCTCTGCAGGGCACGAGGGCTAAGATCATTCACTCAAAGAGCATCTCATTAAATTCTCACAGCAATACTAGGCAGCCAGCATTTCACTATGGCCTTGTTTGAAATGAGGAAACTGAGTCTCCAAGAGCTTATGTTACTCAGCTAGGAATGAAGGAGCTAAAATTTAAACCCAGGTCTGATTGGCTGAAAGTCTCCACTGGTAATTTCTATGCTCCTTTATCAATTACATTTTTGTTTATTCTGCTCTGAGCCTCTCCACTACCCTAGGCTGCCATTGTATCTCCAAATTTTCCTCTACAGTCCTGTGACCTGCTCAGAAACTTCTTTTTGCTCTGGGCTAATTGTTCCCTTTGGCTCCAGATAACATCCACCAGGGTCACTCTGTTTCGAGGTGGGAAGCTGGACTAAAGGTGGAAGTTGAGAGGCTACTTAAGAAGTTGTAGGATCATGGGTAACTCTTATAGCTACAGACCAGCCCTCAGCTATTTAATCTGTCAAATAGGAATATTAAAGTATACCTTGCCAGGCTGTTACGAGAAAGAAAAAAATCGCGTAAGTAAACTGGCACATGTCGGGAATGACTCTGACAAAAACTAATTCCCTCCTCTTCTCCACCTGCCTGAACTGGACTTCTCACTGAATATGAGTGGCAGGAAGTTCTGCTGTCACCAGAAATCAACCGGTGGGTGAAAGATGTGTGCTCATAGAGTACTTCCAGATGATATTTTCGTTGCACAAAAGATCACAATTTTCTTCTCATCCATCTGTGTCCCGCCGCAATGCATGGGGCTGTGTCTGGCAAATAGGGATCAAATAGTGTTTATTGAACAAAAGACTTCCCAATGAAGAACTACTAAGCCCATTCCCATGCACCGTCTCCCTTACATTTCCTTATAATTCTGGCAAGCTTAACCTAGCAGTTTAAAGCATGCAATCCAAGGCTGAACAATTAGAGATCAAACCCTGCCTCCATCACTTACTACCTGTGTGATCTGAGTAAGTTACATAACGTCTCTGTGCCTCAGTTTCCTTATCTGTAAAATGGGGGAATGATAACATACAAATGTCATGGGGTGACCATGATCATTTAATGTAATATACATATACATATAAAGCACTTAGAACACCACTCTATGAGGCATGTGATTTTAATAAAAGTCAGTTACTATCATTATTATAATCTCCCATTTTACACATGAGAAAGTTAAGGCTCCAGTGTTCAAATGACTTATCTGCAGGCATAAAGTGAGTCAGTGGCACAGCCACTGCCTTAGACATCCGGGCTTCTCAAGTTTTCCCTTGGGGGCTTGGAGAGGGACTATGGAGAACAGGAGATGGAGAAGAAAGGGAAAAGTCAAGAATTTTCCAGAAGGGAGTTCCTCATCCCTTATCCCTGGGAGGATTGTAAGCTCTCCCTCCCCATCTTCCTCTCCTTTCTCTCTTGCCCCGATCCACACATTTCAAGCAGCTATTCTTATGGTTGGCTGGCAGCAGGATGCCAAACACCCATTGAAAGAAATGACCTGTACTAAGCGCCATAGTCTTGACACAGCTTTATTAAAAATTAAGTTGCAAATTATAACACTCACTGGGGAAGACTTGCTTTCCTCCCAATTACAGTTAATAGAACAAAATTAATGTAGCAATTAATGTGGCTGCTCTTACAGCCCAGCCCACTGCGCAGGGCCACAGCTCCTGTTCTTACCATGGCCTGATTACAGAAGAACTAGGGCCTGGAGCTTAATAAAGTTTTGCTTTTCCTGTGTTTAAACTCTCAGGCCATAACTTACTTAAGAAACACACAAAAAAAGAGATTATTTAACATTTTAGAGGTTCCCATGAGCCATAAATCATTTTCACACACGCCATATTTGTTGAAAAGGACAGAATACATTCAATTTTACAGTATATTAAACTTCATCTAATTTGAACGTAAGAACAGACCAGCAAAATAAATGACCAATTTCTGAAGCAGAAATTACCATTTGGTTGGTGCCATTACAGAGCTGCTGGTATTTTATCATGTTCTTAACATAATATTGCTTGTCTAGCGATGCATAGTTATAATGCTATTCCAAATTAGAAGACGGTGAAAGAGAAGTGCACACAGTTTTTTTTAATAGGCGTCATTTGTCAGATGTTATTCTGAGGGCTTTGTGGTGATGATAATATGCAGATTAAAGTAGAAGTAAATAGGGAATAAAAGGAGCCGCCTCCAGGAGAAGTGGTTCCCACTCTTGAACTCATAGGAGCCTCAGCTGTCAGTAAGAGAGGGATGGCCAGGTGGCCACAGCCTCTAGACACAGATAACAATAATTAATTTGTGCTGAGGACTTCCAGGGAAAAGGAAGCTCCTGGTATTCAACAGAAAAAAAAAAACAAAATGTCGCCTGGAATTCCAATGTGGCATCTCAGTTCCTACAATAGCAATTGTAGTACACACCACTGGCGGAAGTTTGCGTCATTTACGAAACACTTTCACATTTGTTATCATGCTGAGTGAGCCAAGAAACCCCCAGAGATAATCCCCTCATTTTCTAATTAAACCTCTGTTACAGAGGAGAAGAAGGAGGCTTGACGGGGAAAACAGGACTTGCTGGAATGGTCAAAGCTAGGAAGTAGCCGGGCAGTGATGCAAAGTTAGGCGGGTCAGGTTCTATTCATCAATTCAGTCATTTCTTCAACAACAGTAATTAAGCACCTATCAGGCACCATACTTTGTGCCAAGTGCTGTGGATAATATAGACCTTGGATCTTGACTTTTTGGAAAGCTCATAGTCTAACAAGGTAGCAGTCAGTGCACATAGGTGAAATGCATGGATCTTAGAATTAAACTGCCTGGGTTCGAATCCCAGCTAGGTCATTTACAAGTTGTTTGGCCTTAAGAAAGTTACTTAACCTCTCTGTGCCTCACGTTTCTCATCTGTAAAAAGGACACACTAGTAGCACTTACAGCTTAGACGTGTAAAAATTCAATCAGTGACATGTGCTTTACATAATGTTAACTGTTATTATTTGCTTTATGCCCAATCTTTCAACTCCCTGGCCACATCCTAATTCAGGTCAGCAGCATCTGTCACCTGGAGCTCTCTGCTATCTACCTGGTCTCCCAATCTCCACCAGTCAATGCTACACAGAAAAGCCCATATGCAATTCCTCGAAGAACTAAAAACAGAACTACCATTTGACCTAGCAATCCCATTACTTGGTGTATACCCAGAGGCATATAAATCATTTTACCATAAAGACATATGCATGCATGTGTTCATTGTAGTACTATTTACAATAGCAAAGACTTGGAGTCAACAAAAATGTCCATCAGCGGCAGACTGGATAAAGCAAATGTGGTACATATACACTGTGGAATACTATGCAGCCATAAAAAGAATGAGATCATGTCCTTTGCAGGAATGTGGAGGGAACTGGAGGCCCTTATCTTTAGCAAACTAATGCAGGAACAGAAAATCAAATACTGCATGTTCTCACATATAAGTGGGAGCTAAATAATAAGAACACATGGACAGAAGGAGGGGAACAATGGACACTGGGGCTTACTTGAGGAAGGAGGGTGGTAGAAGGTAGAGATTCAGGGGGGAAAAAACCTGTTGGTTACTGTTTAGTACCTGGGTAACCAAATAATCTGCTAAGTAACGCCTGAGTCATGAGTTTGTCTATATAACAAACCTCCCCATGTATTCCTGAACTTAAAATAAAAGTTAAAATACCTTTGCAAAAAAAAAAAAAAGAAAAGAAAAAGAAAAAGTAAGAAAAGCCTACAGGAACTTTCTGGAGAGAAACTCTGATCACTCTGCACCCCTGCCTCAGCAAGTTCCCATGGCCCTGTGGATGAAGTCCAAACTCTTTAGCATAGTCTGAGAGGCCTCTGCCATCAGACCCCTGCCGTCCCTCCAGCTTCTTCTCTCACCACTCACTCACTCCACTTCTAGTCTTCTGCCGTACCGAATGACTTTCTGTTCCAGAATGTTCTATCTTCTCTCTCTTTCATTCTGTCACTCATTTCCTTGATTTTGCAAAGGTCATTCCCCCTTCCTAGAAGTCTCCTTTATGTCTCAGTGTAGTGATCCTCTCCCCTGGAAAGTCAACTCTCATGCTCTAAGACTGACTTAGATGCCACCCTCTGCACCACAATATCTCGTGTTTCCCTCATCAGAGCTCTTCTCACATTGTAATACAGTTATTTGCCAGATTATGAGACTCAAGAGAGTCGGGATTATCCCAAGCACCATGCACAGGGCCTGGCACATACAGAATGCTCCAGAATTACTGGTTGAATAACGAATGAATACATGAGACCCAGCAGCCTCAGAGCCTCTGCTCTGCCCTCACCCTTTGCATTATAACTAATCAAGACTCTGCAGTAGGTGAGTAGGAGCTCGTAGCTGGTGCTTTGCCAAGGTGTGCCAGGCTGAATCAGGGCTCACTGCATGCCTCAGATTTATGCCCTATGCTCATGGCTGTGGGGCCAGCCTCTCCGATCACATAAATCACTATGCGGCAATCTGGCTCCTGAGCTAGGGAGCCTCTGAAGCTCACAACATTTTGCAGAGGAGCCGCCAGAATTAGGCATAAATCCACTTCTTGATTGAATAAGCAAACACCCCACTGCTTGAAATGATTTACTAAATTACAATGCACAGTGACAGACAGACTTGGGAGATTCAGAGCATGGGCCTGCTTAGCAATCGGAGGCATTCTCTAACTTCATGGCTTCCTCCACCTCTGCCCTTCCTGGCTTCACCTGTGACTTCCTTCCATTCATTCACTCATTTAATCATCATTCATTGGGCACCCACACCATGGCAGGTAAGGTGCTTACACATAAATTGTCTCAATTAACTTTCATCTACGCAACAACTCCAGAAAGTCAGTATCACTTGTTTTTTCTATTTTTCAGATGAGGGAACTGAGGATCAGGGAGGTTAAGAAACTCACTCCGTATCACACAGCTAGTAAGTGGTAGAGTTGAGATTAAACTTCAAAAACACCCATCAAGAAGCCCCAAAATTTGTCTACTGCAGACTAAATTCACTGTTGCTGTTTCCTTTTTGTCTACAAATATCTAACCCTTCTGTTTCTTCTTTTATACATTTTGTTTTCTTTTATTTGTATCTGTCAGGATAGGGTAGGTTATACTGAGAGGACAACACCCCCAACATTCTATGGCTTAATGCAACAGAAGTTGTTGTTATTTTTTTTCTATTACTTTCTCAACCTAAATGTTTCATGCAGTCCAGCTCATCTCCACTCTAAATAGTCACTTAGGCTGACAGACTCAGTCACTTAGGCTGACAGACTGTCCTCCTGCAGTGCTCCGTGTGGAACTCGGGGCCATCTTGGTTTCTGCAAGAGGAAAAGAGAAGTAGAAAGTTTCACACTAACAGTTAAATGCCTTCAACTGAAAGGAACACAAACTACTTGACATAACCTGATTATGTAATTCCACCTGCCCAAAGCAGAATTAAGTGCAATCTTCCATGTGCCAAAAAGGATATGATAATGTTTTATTGTGAACATTATGCAACATCCTCATTCTCCTCTTTGTGTTCATTCATTAAGCAGATAGTTATTGAACCTAGGCAATATGCCAGGGCATTCACTGGGCTGAACATTGGCAATAAAGAGGTGAAGCAAAACACGTGCAACCCCTGCACTCAAGAAGCTGACATTATGATTAGAGACACATATATTAATCAAGTAAGCATGCAAATAAACTAGAATTGTGCCAAGTTCTGTAAAAAGCAAGCAAATGATTTTATGGAAACCTATGACAAAGGTATGAACTAAATTGGGAATTAGAGAAAGCTTTTGTTTCAGTAAAGCTTTTGATTACAAGCAACAGAATCCATCTCTGGCCAAATTAAATAGACAGGGAATTTAATTAGAGGATATTGGGTAACTCACAGACTGAAATTCACAGTCTCTTTTCTTTCCATTTGAAATCTGGGGCAGGTGCATTTGTTTGGTGGAGTGGTGGTCTCCTTTCTAGCTGCAAGAAGTTCTGGAAACAAAAGTATCTGGCCATGTCAGTTTTCAGGAAGCAGAAGGAATGACATATGTCCATTGAAGCTACTCTGAGAAAGACAGTGGAGTTGAGATTTAAAGAAATAACAGAAGCTAGCAAAAGGAATAGGAAGCAGGGGAATTATACTTTCCCCCTCCCTTCACTTATAAACATTCAAATATTTACAGAAGTAGAAAAGATAACGTAATAAAACCTTGTGTACCCATCACTTTGCTTCAACTCCATCTGGTTTTGTGTATACCCTCACCCACTTTTCTCTGTTGCTACATTTTTAGAATATATTTTTTCAAGTTCTCAGATATTATGTAAATAGTTTATCTGTGTATGTTTATGAATGATAAGAACCTATTTAGCAAAAGAAACAGAATCTTGATGTAATTATCACACTTACAAAATAACAATAATTATTTGATATCACCAAATGCCCAGTTAGTACTTACATTTTACTGATGGTCTTAAAAATTGTTATACAATTTGATTGAGCAGAACTCAAATGAAATCCATATATTGTGTTTGACTTATATGTCTCTTGTCTCCTTTAACAGGTAGGTCACCCCTGTCTATCTTCTTACAATAGACGGATAAGAAGACATGGATATGGCTGGGTGCTGTGGTTCACGCCTGTAATCCCAGCACTTTGGGAGGCAGAGGCAGGCGGATCACGAGTACAGGAGATGGAGATCATCTTGGCCAACACGGTGAAACCCCATCTCTATTAAAAATACAAAAATTAGCTGGGCATGGTGATGGGTGCCTGTAATCCCAGCTACTTGGGAAGCTGAGGCAGGAGAATCTTTTGAACCATGGAGGTGGAGGTTGCTGTGAGCTGAGATAGCACTACTGCACTCCAGCCTAGGCGACAGAATGAGACTCCGTCTCAAAAAAAATAAAATAAAATAAAAATAAAAGGGAACGCATGGATACAAAGTTAGACGTGAACATATAGACATAAATATAGATACAGAGACTGACATGACATAGACGTAAACATGAACATAGACGCAGAAATAGACATAGAGATAGATATAAACATAAATACAGACATAGGCATGGACACGAACATAGTCATAGTTGCTGGCATAGACGTAAATATAGGCAGCTGGAAAAAAACTGAGTCATTTCTTCCAGTGTCCCACAGTCTGAATTTTGCCCGTTGTTTTTCTGTTTTGTGTGTGTGTGTTTTCTGTGGATTAATGATTGACCCAGAGACTTGATCAGATGCTACTTCAAATTTTTGGTAAGGTGATCATGGGAGATGCATACTTCATTAGAAGGTGTGCAAGTTCTGACTGTCTCCTCTTCTGGGATGATGCCACCCACTGCTGATCATTGACTAGCTCTATTCATTGGAAGTTGAAAAATAGTGATATTTGCATTTTATTGTTTTCCTCTTTCATTAGCTGGGATACACAATTAATATGGAAAAGTCAGGATAAATGCTTAATTCTCCCCTTTATTTACTAGTTTTCAAACAATGAGCTGGTTTCCTGGCATTTCCCAACAGTAAACAATGAATGGCTACTTTTTTTAGAATCATCATGAACTCATGAATTTAAACATGCATATATATATATGTATATGTGTATATATATATTTTAGACGGAGTCTTGCTCTGTCGCTCGGGCTGGAGTGCAGTGGTGCGAACTCGGCTCACTGCAAGCTCTGCCTCCCGGGTTCACGCCATTCTCCTGCCTTAGCCTCCCAAGTAACTGGGACTACAGGCACCCGCTTCCACGCCCGGCTAATTTTCTGTATTTTTAGTAGAGACGGGGTTTCACCATGTTAGCCAGGATGGTCTCATCTCCTGACCTCATGATCCACCCATCTTGGCCTCCCAAAGTGCTGGGATTACAGGTTTGAGCCACCATGCCCAGCCTAAACATACTTATATTATAATCTACTGCAGGTAGTATTCTGA
Source organism: Macaca nemestrina (assembly GCF_043159975.1). Taxonomy (NCBI): domain Eukaryota; kingdom Metazoa; phylum Chordata; class Mammalia; order Primates; family Cercopithecidae; genus Macaca; species Macaca nemestrina. The sequence continues at coordinate 24,990,863 of NC_092142.1, read as the reverse complement.
TGGACTCTAATTGTCCTATTTTGGGCCATTGATATCTTATTCATGTTGGTTTCACATTTTTAACATTTTTAAAAAATTCTAATTGACAAAAATTGCATGTATTTATGTACACATTTTGTGTACAAATGTTGAGATATTAATACTTTATGAAGTGCTAAATTATATGCATTGCATTCACATACTTATCACTTTTCGTGGTGAGAACATTTACAATCTACTCTCTTGACAATTTTCAATAATACAATACATTGTTAATCATTATAGTCATGATGTTCTACAATAGATCTTTTGAACTTATTCCTCCCATCTAACTGAAATGTTGCATTTTTTTACCAACATCTACCCAACCCCCCAATCCCCACCTCTTTCCCAGTCTCCAGTAGTCACTATTCTACCCACTACTTCTATTCAATTTTTTTTTTAATTCCACCTGTCAGTAAGATCACGTCATATTTGTCTTTCGTGCCTGGCTTTTTTCACTTAATATGATGTCCTCTAGGTTCATCCATGTTGTCACAAATAAGAGAATTTTCTTCTATTTTAGGGTGAATGGTATTTAATTGTGTATATAATATTCCATATTTTTAAAAACCTGTTTCTCTGTTGATGGACACAGATTGATTTCATATTCTGGCTATTGTGAATAGTGCTGCAATAAACACTGGAGTGTAGATATCTCTTCGAAATACTGATTTCATTTCCTTTGGATATATAGCCAGCAGTGGGATTGCTGGTTCATGTGGTAGTTCTATTTTTAATTTTTTGAGGAACTTCCATACCGTTTTCCTTAATGGCTGTTTTTCTTAATTTTTTTAATTTACATTTGCACCAACAGTACACCAAGTCTCTGTTTTCTCCACATCCTTGCCAATACTTATCTTTCATCTTTTTGACACTAGCTATCTTAACAGGTGTGAGGTGATATTTCATTCTGGTTTCAATTTTCATTGCTCTAGTGATTAGTGAGGCTGAGCATTTTTGATATACCTGCTGGACATATGTATGTCTTATTTTGAGAAATATTTATTCAAATCCTTTATCCATTTTTTTAATTGGGTTATGTATTTTCTTATTATTGAGTTGAGCTCCTTATATATTTTGGATATTAGCCCCTTATCAGATGTATGGTTCACAAATATTTTTCCCAGTCTATGGGTTGTCTCTTCATTCTGTTGATTACTTTTTGACTGTGCAGAAGCTTTATAGTTTGATGTAATCCCATTTGTCAGTTTTTGCTTTTGTGGTCTTGGGGTTCATATCCAAAAAATCATTGCCCAGGTCAATGCTATGGAGTTGTTTCCCTATGTTTTCTTCTAGTAGTTTCAGAGTTCCAGGTCTTACATTTAAGCTTTAATTCATTTTCTGTTGATTTTTGTAGTACATGTTGTGAGATAAGGATCTAATTTCATTATTCTGTATGTGGATATCCAGTTGTCTGAATACCACTTATCAGAGATATTGTCCTTTCCTCATTGTGTGTTCTTGACATCTTAGATGACAATCAACTGACTTTAAATGTATAGACTTATTTCTAGGGTCTCTATTCTGCTCCATTAGTCTATACATATGTTTTTATGCTAGTACCATGCTGTTTTAAATACTATAGGTTTGTAGTATATTCTGAGGACAGGTCATGTGATGCCTCTACCTTTGTCATTTTCTCTCAAGATTTTTATGACTATTGAGAGTCTTTTGTGGTTCCACACCAATTTTAGAATTGTTTTTTCTATTTCTATGAAAAATATTACTGGACATTTGATAGAAATTGCATTGAATCTGTAGATCGCTTTGTATATTATAAATCTTTTCACAGTATGAATTTTTCTAATTCATAAACACAGACTACTTTCTTTTTATTTGTGTCTTCATCAATTTCTTCCATCAGTATTTCATAGTTTTCGGTGTACAGGTCTTTCATCGCCTTAGATACATTTATTCTTAAGTGTTTTGTTATTTTTGTAACTATTGTAAATGGGATTGTTTTCTTGATTTCTCTTACGGATAGTTTTTTTTTTTTTGTTTTTTTTTTTTTGCTAGTGCATAGAAATGCTACTAATTTTTGTATATTGATTTTGTATCCTGCAACTTTATTGAGTTAATTTTTTAGTTCCAGCAGTTTTTAGGTGGAGTCTTTAGAGGTTTTTTTGTCTGTTTGTTTTTTAATATAAGATCACATTACCTGAAAACCAAAACAGTTTAACTTCTTCCTTCTCTAAAGGAGTTTTATGTTTTCTTTTTTTAAAATTTGTATTTTAGGTTCAGGTGTACATGTGCAGGTATGTTATATAGGTAGACTCATATCAGGGTGTTTGTTATACATCTTATTTCATCAATCAGGTACTAAGTCTAGTAACCAATAGTTATTTTTTCTGTTGCACTGAATGTATTTTCATCAAATACAAGGGGAAAAATTCAAGACTTTTGGCCTGGAGGACTTAAGTCAGAGTTGATATGTAAGGAAAAAATAAGGCTTTGATGAGGAGACTGAAGAGTGTATTTTAAGATGTGATGCCTTTGAGATGTTCAGGTGGATACATGTAGAAGAAAGTTGGATACCTGAGGCTGGAGCTTGGCTACGTTGAAGAAGAGTTTCTGAATCTCAAATTACCTCTTAGATCTACAGGTGCCTTCTGAGCAGCCAGAACACAAGCCCATCTTTATGCACATCTGTCCAGGCTTTGAACCATGACTATAGCTGGTAAGGCCAGGGTTTCACCATTCTCAGACCAACAGTCAATGAGGTGACCCAATGTGGGAATCTCGCCCAATATGGACAGGCTCTATTGCATGGTGACTAATTGACTGTATTGGAGAGCCATTAAATGACTCAATCAGATTATTTCTCTTGGGGAGTTCATGTAAGAAATAGAGACACAGAAGACAGCATAGAAGTCTAGACATCCACAGAAAGAAGCAATAAAAAATAAGCTGAGAGACAATAGCTACTGAAGTGGAATCAGACAGATTCCCAGTAGACACAGCACAGTTAGAAATGGAAAAATTTGACTCCAGAAATCAATGAGACTCTAGAGATGCTGATAAATTCTGAATGATGTTCCTGTTCATCCTGGAATTCTATAATCTCTGCCTAATGTCCCAGGGAATTCTGTCCAGGTTAAAGCTGAAACTCAGATGCCATGGAGGAGTATACTGAAACAACTCCCCATTGCAGCCCTTAGTACTCAGATTTCATTTTTGTGAATTGCTATGGCCCACGGATAATTCATGTGAAGGTAGAGAGAAGGGTTTCTATTTGTAGGGGACAACATGGCCTCAGTCACTCAGAAGTGCACCAAAGGCTGAAGGGTTTTGTAAAGCACAGGGCCAAAGCAGCAAAAGTTTAGCACAGTACCAGGGGCAAAATTCTTGCCAAACTGGCGTCGAACCCAACACTGCTCTGATAACTGGAGGATGTCAGGAAGATTAGGAAACAGTCCCTGAAAATGTTTATATATGGCATTGACAACAGAGGAGGACGTGTCAGTGTAGTGGGGGACACACAGGAACACTAGTGTATCTGTTCCCATCTTTCTGGGTCACCCTGTGACCTGCCTGCATTCTGTAGGGAAGCCACGGGAGACAGCTGAGTTTCCAAATATAAAATGGGGCTTAGAATTAGGGAGATTTGAGTGTTGGTGTTAATGTGCCTTCCTTTGTAATCACAGAATAGAAAAACCCGGGGCCTTATTGTTACCTATAACTGCCTTGCGTCCTTACAATAAACTCCAGAGTCTCTACATGTCTCCTTTCTTTGTAATCTTAATGAGCCTAATTAACATCATTAATGGACATAAAAACATAGATTTGACTGTCGCTAGCAGCTTACAGGAAGTAGCTAAAGCCTATTCTAATTAACCCCTTCCTGCCTGATGCTTGATTTATTGGGGTTTTCATTGTCAGCTCAGAATTCGACAGTTTAATTTATTAGCCCTCTACCTTGCAGTAATTGCCTTCAAGCAATTGATGCAGTACCTTTGTACTGGCCGATCTCTTAGAATCTCAGCGATACCAGCGGTTAAACCAGTTCTTTTCATATCTTTATTTTCCTATGATGAGGTTGTTAGCACAGTAGCAGGCATGAGAAGATGTTCCATAAATGCTTCTCAATGAAAATTGGATTCTTTTTTCATTATCCTTCTAAATTTTTTGAAAAATCAGGTAACCAGTCAAGCACCAGGTGCACGTAGAAATGTATGGTCTCAAGTATTTCGTTGTAAATGCTACATCTTTTCTACCTGTGGGGAGATTTCCCTTTCTCGGCATTTTGGTTGGGAACACTGGCACTTGCTGGGGTATTTCTGCTAGTACATGTGGCCCTGGCCAGAGTTGGTGACAGGAGCAGCCTTAATTCTGTGTCATTACTATATGTACATTTTCTTGTCACCTCTTGACCATCCCAAGATATGCTGATTGTGTTGGCTCTGAGCTGAGTGGCAGTTCTGTTGAGCTGCAGGTGGATTTGCATTCTGGACCTCTGTGAACGAAATGGAGTGGAGGAAGGATTGACCATCTAAGCCGAAATAAACTGCCAATGGGTTTCGAAAGCATCCGCAACCCACATGCTTTCCTTACCATCACAGTCAAATTGAGGCAATAGAGACAGACTCTGCCAGAACGAGGCACAATTACTCAAGGACAGGGCAAGATCAGTCAGGCATTCTATGGAAGGAGGGATGCATTAGGCAATTCTTTCATTCCTGTAAAGGAATAACTGGGACTAGATAGTTTATTTTTATTTATGTTTCATTTCTATGTTTGTGGTTCATAGTAGGTGCATATATTTATGGGGTACATGGGATGTTTTGATACAGGCATGAAATGTGAGATAAACACATGACGGAGAATGGGGTATCCATTCACTCAACCATTTATCCTTTGAATTACAAACAATCCAATTACATTCTTTAAGTTACTTTAAAATGTACAATTAAGTTATTATTGACTATAGTCACTCTATTGTGCTATCAAATAGTAGGTCTCATTCATTCTTTCTATTAAGTTGGTGCAATGCCCTTTAAATTGCAATAACCAGAATTACTTTTGCACCAACCTAATAATTACATTTTGTCTCCATTAATCACCCACACCTCATCCACCACTGCCAGTCCCCTACTACCCTTCCCAGCCTCTGGCGACCATCCTTCTAGTCTCTATGTCCATGAGTTCAATTGTTTTGACTTTTAGATCCCACACATAAGTGAAAACATGCAGGATTTGTCTTTCTGCGACTGGCTTATTTCAGACTGGGTTATTTTTTTTTTTTTTTTTTTTTTTGAGACGGAGTCTTGCTCTGTCGCCCAGGCTGGAGTGCAGTGGCACGATCTCGGCTCACTGCAAGCTCTGCCTCCCGGGTTCACGCCATTCTCCTGCCTCAGCCTCCCGAGTAGCTGGGACTACAGGCGCCCACAACTGCGCCCGGCTAATTTTTTGTATTTTTAGTAGAGACGGGGTTTCACCGTGGTCTCGATCTCCTGACCTTGTGATCCGCCCGCCTCGGCCTCCCAAAGTGCTGGGATTACAGGCGTGAGCCACCGCGCCCGGCGAGACTGGGTTATTTTTAAGAAAAGAGGTTTGATCGACTCACAGTTCTGCAGGCTGTACAGGAAGTGTAGCTCCAGTCTCTGCTTCTGGGGCGACCTCACGAAGCTTTTACTCATAGTGGCAGCTGAAGCAGGAGCAGGCACATCACATGGTCAGAGCAGGAGCAAGAGAGTGGGGGTGGAGGTGCCACATACTTAAACCACCAGATCTCATGTGAACTCAGAGTGAGAACTCACTCATCACCAAAGGGATGGCTGACACCATTCATGGACATCCATCCCCATAATCCAAACACCTCCCACCAGGTCCTGCCTCCAACATTGGAAATTACAGTTCAACATGAGATTTGACAGAGACATACATTCCAACTATATCCAGGTAGAAAAGACCCATTTTGCTCTAGCGAGTATTTGATTGAATTATTTTACTTGGTCCACAAACAAACCTGGGACACTGTTACCACAGTTTTGCAGATGAGAAAATAAGGCTCATTCCACCAGTCACCAGTAGGTTTCATCCCAGCTCTTCTTGACACCAAAGACAGTAAAACTTTACACTTAACTGCTTTTTGATGGAGTTCAAGAAGCGGAAAGGAGCAAATCCAAGAGTTGGTGGTAAAAACACTGCAAGTATCCCAGTCATTGAAGGGGTTAGTCTCCCCGAGGAAAAGAGTTGACAGAAAGTGAAGCCCAGAATCTTCTTCCCACCAAGCAGGCTGGAGACCCAGGAGAAGCCTGAAGTCCCTTATTGGGAGGTAAGTCACTCCTCACCTTTTCTTTCCTCCTCTACTGGTATTTCTTGATCCAATCCTCTCTCATCTCCAAGATATTATGTAGCCTTCTAGCTGTTCTCTCTGAACTCTCTTATCTAAGTAGCAGCCATGGGGTGGTTTTAAAACATTAATGAGATTCTGCCTCTCTTTATTCAGAACACTCCAATGGATCCTCCTCCCTCTCAGAGTAAAAGCCAAAGTTTTCACCATCACATACATGACTGTTAATGATCAACATGACCCCTCCCCCATGACTTGGTTTATGGCTGTATACCCAGTGCCTGCCATGTAGAAACACTCAATAAATGTCTTATCACTGAAGAGTAAATGAGGCAGAATGTCCCTTGCAGGTCAGTATGTTAAAGTTCATGTAGTAGGCAGCTTCTGAAATGGTTCTCAATGATCCTCATTTCCTGATGTTCATGTCTTTATGTAGTCTCTTCCTCTTGAGTACGGGTAGGACCTATGACTTGCTTCTAACTAATGGAATATGGTAAAGGTAACAGAATCAATGTACTATGTGTACATAATCATACTAAGATTGTAGTGCTCATCTTGCTGGAGTCTTTCTCTCATGCTCTGTTGGCTCTGAATATACCAAGTTGCCGTGTTGTGGGCTACCTCGACTTGAAGGTCTATGTATCCAGGAATAGGGCATGACCTCTAGAAGCAGACAACAACTGAAGCTGTCAGTTTTACAATCGTAATGGGTTGCAATATGTCAGCAAAGGCAGGGGCTCTATTGACTGATCCCCAGCCAACCTAACTGTATCCTTGTAAGACCGTATATAATAGAGGACCCAGTTAAGGCATGCCTTACTCACAGAACTGTAAGATAATAAATATGTGTTGCCTTCAGCCACTAGATTGGAGGTAATTTGTTACTTGGGAGTAGAAAGCTAATACAAACAGGCTAAAATCCATGGTCTGTTATTCATCACATGAAGGATCTCAGCTCTAAGGTGATGTATCAGTTTGTGCTGTATAGCAAGCACACCCCAAGACTTTAATGACTTAAATGACAGCCATATTTACTTTGTAACTCTCTGGGTTGATTGAGTGTTTTTATGGCCTAGGCAAGTATGACCTATCTCTGCTAGACCCTCCTATGCATCTTTGGGTAGCTGGCAGGTCTGCTGGATGATCTGGGATAGCCTCAGTCACAGGTGTAATGGTTGACAGGCTGTTAGCTTGTGTGACAGAAGATACTGGGCCACATGACTTTAATCATCCTGTAGGCTAGCTTGGGCTTCCTCCTGTGATGGTCTTAGGATGCCCACGGGAGCAAGAGAGAAGAAACTCCAAGGCCTAAGTGCTATGTGAGCTTTTGCCACCATCACATTTGCTAATCTCCCTTTAGTCAAAGCAAGTCACATAACTAATCTAGATTCAAGGTGGAGAAATGGACTCCACCTCTTAATGGAAGGAATGGCAAAGTCACATTGCAGAGGAGCATTGGGATAAGAGGAATTTGTGGTCATTTGTCACTCTACTCCAAGTAGGAAGAATTGTATTAGGTACCATTCACTAGTGGACTGAGGCTAATATTTATTTTCGGGTGAGGATGAGATGACATAGGCTTTAATGGAAAGAAAAGGGGCCAGGACAGTGACCAGCTTATTGGTACAACAGAAATCTAGTACTGACCCTCTCCTTTCCTTTCATCTATCTTGCTCTCTCGATGGAATATTCTTTAAGAACTTCTAATTCGTCTGTAATTCCCCCCTCCCTTTTTTTCTTGTCTATTGACTCCGTTGTAAAAATCTGGTACTTCTTTCTCCATATCCATTTCCTCCTTCATTTGTCTTGTATTCATTCATTCGTTCATTCATTCATTCATTCATTCATCCTATAAAAGCATTTTGAGTGCCTACAGTGAACTAGACTTTAAATAATTGAGTCTTCCATTTATAAAAACCACCCTCTCTTTCTTATATGGTTTGCACAAACATTCATAAGCTTACACACACACACACACACACACACACACTCACACACACGCATCTTGCTGTTATGCCTCCCTTCTGCTTTTACATTTTTTTTTTCATGTTTGGCAAGTGGATGTAAAATAAAAGAAGCCTTTCAAAACCTGCTCTTCTTCTCCAGAATTGCTGTGTGGGTGGGAAGGAAGCACTTGCAAGACAGAACATTGTGGAAACCAGGATTCAGAAAGTTAAGGTAGAGTATCCACCATTGGCCACCCTTTTTAGCATTCAGCATGGAGGAGGCTGAGCTGTATCCTTTATGAAGGAGATACAAAGGAGAAAAAGGTAACATTTTAGTTGAATCTTCAATTTCTGGTTTTCTCTGGAAGAACTGAGGCTGCTTGCTCACAAGACTCTGTGAGGAAGGTAAGCTCTGGAATTCCTGAATTAATTCTTTCAACTGATAGGTGTTCAGTACCTACTATATGTCAGGCACGGTGCTGGGTTGTTGTTAGGGACTGAAAGCCTGTATATCCCCGTGTTGATGCTCTAACTACCAATGTGATCATGTTTTGAATGAGTTCTTTGGGAGGTAAACAGGTCATAAGGGTAGGGCCCTGGTCCAATGGACTCAGTGCTCTTAGAATAAAAGAGACACAAGAGAGCCTGCACTCTCTCTATCTCTGTCTGTCTGTCTGTCTTCACATACACACAAAGAAGAGGTCATGTGAGCACACAAGGAGATGGCAGCTATCTATTTCACAAACCAGAAAGAGAGCCTTCACCATGACATAACAAAGCCGGCCCCCTAATCATGGACTTCCAGGCTCTAGAACTGCGAGAAAATAAGTATCCTGTTTGAGCCACCCAGTCTGTAGACTAAGTGGTGTACAAGACAGAGAAGGTCTGCCCTTATACAGCTTACATTCTAGTGGAGACAGGTGTATGTTTCATAAGTAAACACACAGATATATAAGACTTTGAGAGAGTAATGTTATTTTGGAAGTAAAATAAGCTAAAGTGGTAGATGGTGATAAAGGAATAGGCTGATCTGGTTGCTTTTGTGAGGAAAAGTCAAGGAGATAGCTTCTCTCCACATTTCTAGTTTCCATCAAGAGCCCATCTATAAAGCAAGACAACCCATGCAAGGAGAGGTCATCGCTCCCGGGCTTAGATCTCCCATGCAGGTGAGACCCTATGGTGAGCAGAATGGCAAGAGGACTGCAGGAGTAGCTAAAGCCTGCAGCTAAAAAATGTCCAAGGCCAAGGATTAAAATATGAAGTCCTGGGGAAATAAAGGGGACCTAGAAGAGAGTTTCAATTCCAGTTCCCCAGCAGAATCTCCTGGGGAACTTTAAAACAGAACGATACCTGAGCTCCAGGCCCCAATGAATCTCATGCCATTGGTCTGGAGTGGGGCCAGGGCATAGGCTTGTCATAGAAGATCCCCTGGTTACTCTAATGGACACCCATGGGCGAGAACCACTGGTTCAAGGAACATCCTGGAGGTTCAATCTCTCTTGCTATAATCCGAATGAAATACTATGTAGCCATAAAAATGAATGAGATCATACCCTTTGCTGGGACACGAATGGAGCTGGAAGCCATTATCCTCAGCAACTAATACAGGAATAGAAAACTAAACACCACGTGTCCTCACTTACAAGTGGGAGCTGAACAACGAGAACACATGGACACAGGGAGGGGAACAACACACACTGGGTCTTGCCGGGGGATGTGGTAGTGAGAGGGAGAACATTAGGAAAAATAGCTAATGCATGCCAGGCTCAATACCTAGGTGATGGGTTGATAGGTACAGCAAACCACCATGGCACACGTTTACCTATGGAACAGACCTGCACATCCTGCACATGTACCCAGAACTTCAAATTAAAATTAAAAAAAGAAATTCTTAAGTTTCAACTTGCCTCTCTCACACCCTTAATATTTTCCTTCTTACTGATCTCATTTCCCTGGCTACTTCTCTGGCTTAGTTCTCACAGGCTCCAAAAGTGCCGGTTCTGGCCTCTTTTCTTACAGTAAATTTTCCTCATCAACAAAGCCCAAAGCCCCTCACTTTCCTGCATCATGCAATGCAGTGTCACGGCCAGGAGTCACTGTGCGATAGAAAGAACACAGCTCTCAATATCACAGAGGAATCTGCAACTGCATGCTGAGATGCCAGCAGAGGAATTCAATAGACTAGGTGCAGTGGAGAAAATGAGTGGAGGGACAACAGTCTTACCCATTTTACAGAACCTGCTGAACTAGAGGATAAGATTCTAGTGTAGCTGCAGGTCTGGAAGTGTGACCGCCAGACCATAGCATCAGCCTCACCTGGAAACTTGTTAGAAAAGCAAATTATCCGGGCTCGCCACAGATCCACAACATGAGAATCTCTGGGGTGGGGTGCAGGAATCTGTGTTGACCAGTCCCCAGGTCATTCTAACATGAACTCCAGACTGAGAACCATTTTTCTACTGGATGTGCAAAATGATGGCTGCGAAGCCTGGTGTAGTGGCACAGGCTTGTAATTCCAGCTACTCGGGAGACTGAGCTGATTGAGAGGCTGAGACCAGCCTGAACAACATAGTGAGACCCCATCTCAAAAAAACAATGACGATGTCATAGGGAGACCCCCATCTCAAAAAACAATGATGATGACAATGTCATAGTAAGACCCCATCTCAAAAAAAATGACTATGTCATAGTGAGACCCCATCTCAAAAAAACCAATAATGACTATGTAAAATTAAATTATACTTTTTGATGTCTATGCATGCTAACACATTTTAAACAGAGTTCCACAAACACCTCTTTTTTTTTTTTTTGAGGTGGGATCTCTCTCTCTGTCACCCAAGCTGGAATACAGTGGCACTGTCCTAACTCACTGCAACCTCAGATTCTTAGGTTCAAGCAGTCCTGCTACCTAATTCTCCTGAGTAGCCAGGACCGTAGGTCCAAGCCACCATGCCCAGCTAACTTTTACACTTTTTTTGTAGAGAGGGGGGTCTCACAGTGTTGCCCAGGCTAGTCTTGAACTCCTGGGATCAAGCGATCCTTCCATCTCAGCCTCTCAAAGTGCTGGAATTACAGGCGTGAGCCACTGCGACCAGTCCACCAACACATCTTAAGTCTACAATCAAATGGCTATAATAAAGATTTCTTACTATTTACTTCACCTCCGTTCAGGTCTTCTGTTCGTTCATTCAGTAAAAAATTACTGAGCTCCGACTTCATTCTGGGAATGCAGTATCTGCCCTCTCTTAGTCGGGGAGACATGTGAACAAATAATTAGAACACAGAGTACAGTAGTCACTAAGCCTACACCATGCTTTTGAAGCCCAGCAGAAGGAAGGGCCGACAGCTCTGCCTGGAGCAGTCCAACAAGGTTCACAGACAAAGTCGGCTTGACCTGGGTCTTGGGCTGGGGGTGGGCAGTCATTCATAAGCCTCAGAAGGAAGCAGGAAGTTCAAGCAGCAGAGCCGGCCAGGTGAGGGCAGAGACATAAAAGAACACTGCATGTTCAAGAAGCAGCAAGCCCCTCCGACTTCAAAGATTGCCCATGTCAGAAAGAGGATAAGGAGTATAGAATTCCAGGATATGGTGAGCACACGAAAATGTTATAATCAAGATTCTGCTGCAGTTGAATATTGCACTGAGGAAGTGTAAACTTTTCAGTCTGGGCTCACCCTTTCCTACCATTGGAACCTTCAGTAAAACCTGTCAGCCTGTTGAGATCAATATTTCTGTTTCTTCTTCTCAGCCCGTCTCCCAGCTTCTCTTATCACGAGGCTTCAAACAGGGCCTGTATCTTTCTCAGCTCGCACCTGTCAGTGCTTGCAATGCATGCGAGACTGTGCTATAGAAAGTGGGCCAGGGCCTCAGAGGTGCCTGTTCACAATGGGAACGTGTGTGCATATGCATGTGTGTGTCGGAACAATTGGAACTTGGAACAGGAAAGAAGGGGCTGTGACAGAGAAACTGTCACTATGGCAGACTTTTAATCTGGAAGGCCACTTAAATATCATCCCACTTTTTCTAAGTAAAGAAAAAGTGACATGCAGAGGTCAGTGATTTTCCAAAACCATACAGCATTAATCACATTGGTAGGCAGCATGCACTAATTAGCTGTTCCCAAATTGAACTGCCTGCTGCAAACTTCTGGGAAGCTTTCCTATTGGAAGCCTTGGAATATTGCTAGTCTTTCTTCAGATTGACTGAACTAAATTTGTTTAGGGAATCTGTATTTTTTATGAAGTTCCCTAGATATTCCACTGGGCAAACAAATTTGAGAGCCCCAGTATAGGAGGAAAATCAGGAGACTTGGAATGTGATGTATTAGAATTGTTCTCATTTCAAGTTCTTAATTCATACTGGAAAAAGTCAAAACAGGCATTTATTGCTCGTTGCTCATTAAATGAATTTCAAGATGAATGGCTTCAGGCATGGTTGGATCCAGGAGCTCTGAATAATGTCGTCCACAATCTCTCTTTATTTCTCAGCCCTGCTTCATTTCTAGGCAGGCAGTCCTCTATAGTGGTGAAAAATGGTCACTAATAACTTGGAGTTTGCATTTTATCTTCTTAGTAACCCTGAAAGAATCAGAGCAATTCTATAGAAATCCTCAGGATTAGTTCTCATTGGTCTGCCTGTCTCAAGCTATATGCCTGTCCCTGAATCAATCACTGTGCTGGAGAAATGGTCAGATTAGCCAGGTTTAAACTACATGCCCAAATCTGGATCCAAAGGTTTGTGCAGCATATCCTTAAACAAGGTATGACTAGTTCTCAGAGGAAAAGCTTGGGCTACCAGAGAAAGGCAGGAAGTTGTAGATCGAGAAAACAACAACAAAAATGGATGTTCAGTACACCTGGGTCCAAATTTGGGGGGCATAATGGTAGAGCTGGGACCAGAACTCAAGTTTCCTGATTAAGGTCTTCCATTACAATACCAGAAGGAGGTGGGGTGCTTAGCTGTTGACTTCTATTACTGTCAAGCAAGATTCTAACCTAGGCTGCATTCGCTCTAAGTCCTATTGGAATGATTGGGCTCTCACTCTTGGCCCCTATACAAAGACCCTGAACACACACTTCATAAAATTCCAGCTTTAAGCATTGCCTTCTCTTCCTCGTTATAATAGACTGCTAGTTGTTTCCCCACTACCCAACCAGTCCACTGAGTAATACCATTTCAGCTGGACACATTTCAAAGCCTCCCTTGCAGCTACCTGTGGTCATGTGACTATAACCTAACCAATGCTAGGCTTAGGGACTCCTCGTATCTCTTTTTTTTTTAGATGGAGTCTGGCTGTGTTGCCAGGCTGGAGTGCAGTGACGCGATCTCATCTCACTGCAACCTCCAGCTCCGGGGTTCAAGCGATTCTCCTGCCTTAGCCTCCCCAGTAGCTGGGACTACAGGTGGGTGCCACTATGCCCAACTAATTTTTGTATTTTTAGTAGAGACGGAGTTTCACCATTTTAGCCATTATGGTCTCAATCTCTTGACCTCGTGATCTACCTGCCTCAGCCTCCCAAGACTCCTCAGATCTCTTATTCTCTCCCTACAAGCTGGAGAAAGAAAGAAATGGGTCAAGTGATTCAAACTGCAAGTGGAAGCCTCATGAGGTTGGCAGAACCACCTGCTCAGTTTATCTACCACCTGGCTAATGCTGGACTGTTTTTGACAAAGAAAAAAAAAAAAAACCTCAATTTTGTTTCAGTCACTGTAATGTGTGGTCTCTGGATTATAGAAGCTTACCCTTACTAACAAACCATCTTGTAAATCATCCAAATTGTCTCTCTTTATCCCTTTCTACCTACCGCTCTCTGTTCCACCCTTTCCTAGTTTTCTAATTCAATGACAGTTCCATCACCTTTACTTGTGATGGGTGTCTCAGGACCTTGACTCTGCGGGTCCATTGTCCAGATAGGCATTATACAGTCCAAATTCTTATAACTACCATTTAATGCTGGAGGTGGGGGAACAGAACATAGATCTCCTGTCTCCAACTAGCTCTTGGAATCCATATCTAAATAATTTCTAGTCACCTCAAGAGAGAGCATTTCCAGGCACTGTGATGATATTCTCATAGTCATGAGGATGTCAGGGAGCACCCAAACACAGATGACATTTCTGTCTTTATTTAACACATAGAAAAATGAGACCTCACAAAAGAAAATGAGCTAATTGATCTAATGTTGTCTTTTGAGGCTTTTTCATAAAGCGGTTTAGAGCAAGAGGTTCATCAGCTGGGCTGAAGGGGTCTCAGGAACCAAAATCAAAGAGAAGGGCAGGGGAAGGAGGAGAAGAAAGGACAGTTAATCTGTGAAGACGGTCTGTAGTTTCCATCAGATGCTAAAAGAAGTCAATAGTCCCAGTGTTTAAGATTAGTGATTATAAGCAGAATTTCTGAGTTCAGGTTCAAGCCGTATCACTTTTTTGTGTAATCTTGAATTCAGACATTATGCTTTCTCAGCCTCTGTTTCCTCATCTGGAAAGCGAAAAAAAAAAAAGGCGGTGGGGGGTGGGCATAACCACCTTTTCTTCTGAGAATTAAGTGAGATGATGTAAAGGAAAGCATTTAATATGTCAGAAAACTCAGTTTCTATTTTGGCTGGATTACCGTCTAAAATGCACCCTCTCTGATATAGTCTGGGCCTTAGAGAAAAGTGAGTTGTTTCCTTTCCAGTTCCCCTAGTAATGGGTTCTGGGCACTGCTGTCACCAAAGAGGATACATCACGGCTGAACAAGCAGGGAGACTTGCTTCCACATCCAGCTCAGCCCCTTCTGTCTGAAATTTGCCCTCCTATGTTTGGCTCATGGAACAGCTGGAATTTTCATCTTATTTTAGCCAATCTGGATGGATCTCTCTCTCTCTGATTGTAACACTCACAGCGAATATTTTCCCAGTGTTTGTTTGTTTGTTGTTTTTTTATGGTGATTTAGCACATAAATCTGGGCACCCATACCCTGGGTCCTAATTACAGCTTTTTCATTTAAGCTACTTAAAGTAAAACTGCCTCGGTTTCCTCATCTGTAAGCTGAGGATAACAATGGTATCCACCTCTTTGGATTATTCATTTAAAAAACATATATACTGCACATATCCCATGTCCAAGATGCAGTTCTGGACTCTGACGATACTACAACAAAAGAGACGGGACAAAAAGCCCTGCCCTTGGATGGTGGAGAGGACAAGGAACTGCTGTGTATAAAAAGCTTAGGCAATAGGTGCAGCGCAAGTGTCGGCTGCTGACATTGCTGTCGTCATTGCTGCTGTTGCTGCAAGAACTGCTCCCACTTGTACAATTACTCCTGCTGTTACTACTGCAACTGCTATTGCTACCACTACCGCTGCTGTTATTACTACTGCTACTACTACTATACTACTGGTACTATGATGACAACTACTACTGCTGTTAGTATTACTATGGCTACTGCTGCTCTTACTACTGGTACTATGATGACAACTACTCTTGCTGCTATTACTACTGTTGCTACTGCTGCTGTTACTACTGGTATCTTGATGACAACTCTTCCTGCTGCTGTTATGACTACTGCTGCTACCACTATTACTACTGGTACTGTGACGACAACTACTACTGCTGCCATTATTACTGATTCTGCTATCACTATTACTACTGGCACTATGACTGTAACTACTCCTGCTGCTATTATTACTTCTCTTCTGCTACTGCCATTAGTACTACTTGTACTACAACCACAACTATTCCTGCTGCTATTATTACTACTCCTACTAACACTGGTACTACTGGTACTATGACAACTACTCTTGCTGCTATTATTACTATGGCTACTGCCACTCTTACTTCTGGTACTGTGATGACAAATACTCCTGCTGCTATTATTACTACTGCTATTGCCACTATTACTACTGGTACTACAACCACAACTGCTCCTGCTGGTATTATTGCTACTGCTACTACTGTTATTACAACTGGTACTATGATGACACTACTACTGCTACTATTGTTACTACCACTACTACCACTATTACTATGGTGCTACGACCACAACTACTACTACTGCTGCTGCTATTATTACTACTGCTACTACTGCTATTACTACTGATACTATGATGACAACCACTATTGCTGCTATTATTACTACTGCTACTACTGCTATTACTACTGGTACTATGATGACAACTACTATTGCTGCTATGGCTATTGCTGTGCTGCTCTTACTACTGGTACTATGATTACAGCTGCTCCTGCTGCTATTACTACTACTGCCACTACCATTATTACTGGTACTGCAACAACAAACCACTCTTGTTGCTATTATTGCTACTGCTGCTACCACTGCTACTACTGGTACTATGACAACTACTATTGCTGCTATTATTACTATGGCTACTGCCACTTTTACTACTGGCACTATGATGACAACTACTTCTTCAGCTCTTATTACTACTGCTACTCTTGCTATTACTACTGGTACTATGATGACAACTACTTCTGCTGCTATTACTACTACTGCTACTACTACTATTATTACTAGTGCTATGACAACTACTCCTATTGCTATTACTATGGCTACTGCCACTCTTACTATTGGGACTACAACTACTAGTATTACAACTACTATTGCTACTATAGCTGCTACTTCTATAATATTGTTACAAATATGGCTACAAATACTGCTACCGCTGTGGGTACTGGCACTGCTACTGTTTGATCACTTTCAATCTGAGCTAAGTTCCTGCTTTGGGGAGATTTCCCCTTCTTAGGCGGGAGAGTCTGCTTCCCATCCTGAGAACTGCTTTCTCAGCCTACTTATCTGCTAAGGTATGAGAATGCCGGCTACACTTGGCCAGTCAGGAGCGTCAGTGAAAACATCAAACAAGCACAAATTACTAGAGTAATTTGGTATGTTTTTCTGGTCCTCTGGAATTAGAATTATCAAGAATCCTTCACACATTCTTTCTCTGTTTAAACTAGCCAGGGTAATCTTTCTTTTGCTTACAACTGAAAACATCACAAATTTTTGCCCTGTTTTCCTCTCTTCTGTTGTTGCCATAGTGGCCTGATTAAACTACATCATCAAAGTCACACAAATCTCAAAAAGCACTTATAATCCCCCCATCATAGCCAATTATTTTTACCTTGGGGTACTTGGATTCCATCATTGTCCATAAGCAGAGGTATTTTATCACAGTGTCAATCATAGTACAAAAGGAATTTTATAAAATTTTAATATTTATCATGATGTCTAAACATTTTAAATATTTTTCTGAGATCCATATACTTACTATTTACAAATATATTCATTATTGCCTCCAATTTCTTTACCATAGTTTCGTAAACACTCCCCTAAGTGAGGAGCATTTGCAAAGCAACATTTAGCTAGTAAAGATAACATTGTAGTAACTATCTTTGGCATATAGTTTGGTTTTATTTTCTTAAATTATTTCTAGAAATTTTTTTAGGACTGAGATTAATCAAGTAAGGATGTTGTGTGTGTGTGTGTGTGTGTGTGTGTAAAATCATATATGTAATGTTTTTAAATTTCACTTTCTGAAAGGAGAGTCTCAATTTCTATTGATACCAAGAGTCTGAGTGTATGCCCCTTTGTTTACAATCTCAATAGCTACGGACTAATTTATATGTTTTTACAAAATGTATTTTGGTAGACACATACAATATGTGTGATACTCATTTGTTTCATTGGATTTCTTTGGATTCAATTGAGAAAGAATCCTTTTTAAATATGGTGTATTACAGTTTATCTTCTTCTCCTAATGTTGATGATGATAAAAACCACAATAACTCTAACAAATAGGGTTTACCAAAGACTTACTAACATACAATATGCTTTATGTTAAATTCGTCTTAGGTCTTTTTAGGTCCAATGAGGTAGGTACAATGATTTACTCATTTACAAATCTAGAAACTGCAGTAAAGGCAAGTTAAATAACTCAGCATGTTAACAAGGGCAGAGCTGGTGCAGGACCTTCTGTATGTCTGGCCAAAGCTCATACTCTAGTGTACAAGAATAAAGCCATAAAAGGTTTGAGGCAGAGCTCAGCCAGGTTTTCTCCATGCAGAGAACTTTGCAGACACCTAAGCCCCATGGAAATGTTTTACTGGTATGCTTTTTTTTTTTTTTTTTTTTGACAGAGTCTCAATCTGTCTGTACCCAGGCTGAGTACAGTGGTGCAATCACAGCTCACTGCAGCCTCAACCTCACTGGGCCCAGGTGATCCTCCCACTCAGCCTCCTGAGTAGCTGGGACTAGAGGCACACACCACCATGCCAGGCTAGTTTTTGTATTTTTTGTAGAGACAGGGTCTCATTATGTTGCCCAGACTGGTGTCAAACTCGTGAGTTCAAGCCATCTGTCCACCTTGCCCTCTCAAACTGCTAGGGTTACATGCATAAGCCATTGCACTTAGTCTACTGGCGTGCTTTTATGAAGTTAATACTTCTTTCTGTCAGAGGACACTACCTAAGTATTTAAGAGGATGTCATTTATCTTCTTCAATATTGGGATGTCTAATTCTTTGCATGGCCTGAATATGTTACTCTGATCTTTATTCTCATTCCCACTATTTTTCTTCATCCCAAGTGTTGCAAGGATATAGAATCCTTCCCAAACTTCAGTTGTTTCTTACATACCACAGTCATGATTGGACATTATACAGTATCTGTGCCATGAAATAATAATACTAATGCCACTTATTGAACACGTAACTATTTACCGTGTATTAACTCATCTTATCTTCACTCACAATCTTATATGGCAAAATGCTACTACCCCTATTTCTCAAATGAGAAAACTAGTGGCACAGATAGTTTAAGTGACTTATCTAAGGTCACAGGGCTGATAAGCAGAGTGAATGATTAGGGATTGGTGAGTGTATTCGTCTGTTCTCATGCTGCTAATAAAGACATACCCGAGACTAGGTAATTTTTAAAGGAAAGAGGTTTAATGGACTCACAGTTCCTCATGGCTAGAGAAGCCTCACAATCATGGCAGAAGATGAAGGAAGAGCAGAGGGACATCTTAATGGCGGCAGGCAAGAGAGCATGTGCAGGGGACTCCCTTTTATGAAACCATCAGATCTCGTGAGACTTATTCACTATCACGAGAACAGCATGGGAAAACCCACCCCCATGATTCAGTGACCTCCCACTGGGTCCCTCCCACAACACATGGATATTATTACAATTCAAGGTGAGATTTGGGTGGGGACACAGAGCCAAACCCTATCAAGAGAACCTGCCTCCTAATCATCGAACTTATCTGCAACAATATGCTTATATTTTTTCTTAAATCTGAATAGCCTTTTTGTTTCCTGCTTAGTCACATACTTTTCTTAGTCTCACACTAAGCTCAAGATCCACAAGTCACAGGTTCAACACGTTGGTTATATATTTTTTTCTAAAAATGCATTAAAACAAACATAATTATTGCAATAACAATGATCATCATTAAATCGGTTTATCTACCTACAGAGACATGAGCACTCTACTTTTGGAAATTCTGTTGGGCAGGCAGGTCCCTCCGCTTTGGTTGATTGTCCTGCACTCATACCCTGACTCTTTCACCTGCTTGGTGAGTAAATTTTGGTCTCCTCTTACCTTTGTGTGCTAAAGCTCTCTTAGGCTTTTCCTCCTGTAAAATGAGAATTTGAACATTTGCTTTTGTGAGAGAGGATAAGGGAGGGAGATAAGATTTAAATGAGAAACATCATGAAAACAGCTAATACTACACTTGGCACAGAGCGATTTTTAAAATCTAGCATATATAGTGCCTGTTCTGTGCCTGGAACTATGGGAGGCACATAGTTGAAAATGTGGGATATATCTTTCCTCATAACAGATCTGCAAGATACACATTCCCATTTTAAAAGCAGAGAAATAGAATCTGAGGAGCTAAGAAACACATCTACAAAGACATAGCTGGTAAGTGAGATAGTCAGGACTTGAATCCAAGTCTGATTATATCCAAAGTTTACTTTCTTTATTATTACCAACTTTTAGGCTTTCATCCTTTAGTTATTTTTTAATTGTACAAATGGGTTCATTTCTGCTGTGTTCCACACACTGACCTAGGCACTAAACAGAAAATAATAAGCTATGTGCTCTTCCTTCGGGGAGGGCAAATTTAATGACTGAGACAGAAAGATAATAAAATAATCACAAGGTTGAGTGGTAAATCGTGTAGATGAGATCGTCACAGGATATTTTAGGGCACAGAGGTGATGGCTGGGCTGTCAAGACTAGAGTTCGCATTCTAGGCTGAACGTCAGATGGTCTTTACCAGGGCAAGGGCCATGGGGAGCTCCTTCACCCTCACGAAGGCAGGTTCTTGGGCAAGTGGCAGGCACGGGAATTGCCAGCTCTGTTTCTACTCAGTGTCTCACTGGGGGCAATGCATTCAGCAAAGGCAGGGAGCTGATGACCTGTCTGTGGAGAAGAAGCTTTCTCACAGTCAGCAGGAATGTTGTGGTCCTTGTGATCTGAGAGACCAAAATAGACTCCCATTTATCAACTAAGACAAACCCTGAGGTTAAGGAAACAAAAAGTTCCCTACAAGTAGAGGGTTTAGGGCCTGGCTGGCATGGCAAATTTCTAAATTCCTATGGTTACAAGAAAACCACACTCTTGCCAAACTCCCTAATAATCGGACCTATCACACACATTATCGGACCGCTCTTAATTCTGATTTATAGCCCAGACCACTGTGTCTCTGATTGGACAGAGGACCAGCCTTTTAAACATGCTTTTCTGATAAGCAATCGCAGAACTTAAGCCATTTCAGCAGCTTATACAGGCTGTGCACAAACTATCTTTGTGTCCTGTAGTTCACCTTTTGACATAAAGGGCCAAATTAAACCTCACTTTTGCGCTAAAACCCCATGCCAAAGTGAATATGAGATGTATATTATGTACATGTTGAGTCACTGCACATGTGCTCAGCTCCCCTCATAAATATCTATAGCTTCTTCCCCAAATCTACTGAATATGTAGAACTCTGTTGTGTAATACAGACCCTGTGAGGCATTAAAACCCAACCTGGGCACTGGAGCAAGATGGCCGAATAGGAACAGCTCCAGTCTCCAACTCCCAGCGCGAGTGACACAGAAGACGGGTGATTTCTGCATTTTCAACTGAGGTACTGGGTTCATCTCACTGGGGAGTGCCGGATGATCGGTGCTGGTCAGCTGCTGCAGCCCGACCAGCGAGAGCTGAAGCAGGGCGAGGCATTGCCTCACCTGGGAAGCGCAAGGGGGAAGGGAATCCCTTTTCCTAGCCAGGGGAACTGAGACACACAACACCTGGAAAATCGGGTAACTCCCACCCCAATACTGCGCTTTAAGCAAACAGGCACACCAGGAGATCATATCCCACACCTGGCCGGGAGGGTCCCACACCCACGGAGCCTCCCTCATTGCTAGCACAGCAGTCTGTGATCTACCGGCAAGGCAGCAGTGAGGCTGGGGGAGGGGCGCCCGCCATTGCTGAGGCTTAAGTAGGTAAAAAAACCGCTGGGAAGCTCGAACTGGGTGGAGCTCACAGCAGCTCAAGGAAACCTGCCTGTCTCTGTAGACTCCACCTCTGGGGACAGGGCACAGTAAACAATAACAAACACAGCAGAAAACTCTGCAGATGCAAACGACTCTGTCTGACAGCTTTGAAGAGAGCAGTGGATCTCCCAAAACGGAGGCTGAGATCTGAGAAGGGACAGACTCCCTGCTCAAGTGGGTCCCTGACCCCTGAGTAGCCTAACTGGGAGACATCCCCCACTAGGGGCAGTCTGACACCCCACACCTCACAGGGTGGAGTACACCCCTGAGAGGAGGCTTCCAAAGCAAGAATCAGACAGGTACACTCACTGCTCAGAAATATTCTATCTTCTGCAGCCTCTGCTGCTGATACCCAGGCAAACAGGGTCTGGAGTGGACCTCAAGCAATCTCCAACAGACCTACAGCTGAGGGTCCTGACTGTTAGAAGGAAAACTATCAAACAGGAAGGACACCTACACCAAAACCCCATCAGTACATCACCATCATCAAAGACCAGAGGCAGACAAAACCACAAAGATGGGGAAAAAGCAGGGCAGAAAAGCTGGAAATTCAAAAACTAAGAGCACATCTCCCCTGGCAAAGGAGCGCAGCTCATCGCCAGCAACGGATCAAAGCTGGACGGAGAATGACTTTGACGAGATGAGAGAAGAAGGCTTCAGTCCATCAAATTTCTCAGAGCTAAAGGAGGAATTACGTACCCAGCGCAAAGAAACTAAAAATCTTGAAAAAAAAGTGGAAGAATTGATGGCTAGAGTAATTAATGCAGAGAAGGTCCTAAACGAAATGAAAGAGATGAAAACCATGACACGAGAAATACGTGACAAATGCACAAGCTTCAGTAACCGACTCGATCAACTGGAAGAAAGAGTATCAGCGATTGAGGATCAAATGAATGAAATGAAGCGAGAAGAGAAACCAAAAGAAC
Source organism: Macaca nemestrina (assembly GCF_043159975.1). Lineage (NCBI taxonomy): Eukaryota > Metazoa > Chordata > Mammalia > Primates > Cercopithecidae > Macaca > Macaca nemestrina. Next base: position 24,968,139 of record NC_092142.1, on the reverse strand, counting down.
AAAGAAGAAAAAGAAATGAACAAAGCCTGCAAGAAGTATGGGATTATGTAAAAAGACCAAATCTACGTCTGATTGGGGTGCCTGAAAGTGAGGGGGAAAATGGAACCAAGTTGGAAAACACTCTTCAAGATATCATCCAGGAGAACTTCCCCAACCTAGTAGGGCAGGCCAACATTCAAATCCAGGAAATACAGAGAACTCCACAAAGATACTCCTCGAGAAGAGCAACTCCAAGACACATAATTGCCAGATTCACCAAAGTTGAAATGAAGGAAAAAATCTTAAGGGCAGCCAGAGAGAAAGGTCGGGTTACCCACAAAGGGAAGCCCATCAGACTAACAGCAGATCTCTCGGCAGAAACTCTCCAAGCCAGAAGAGAGTGGGGGCCAATATTCAACATTCTTAAAGAAAAGAATTTTAAACCCAGAATTTCATATCCAGCCAAACTAAGTTTCATAAGTGAAGGAGAAATAAAATCCTTTACAGATAAGCAAATGCTTAGAGATTTTGTCACCACTAGGCCTGCCTTACAAGAGACCCTGAAGGAAGCACTCAACATGGAAAGGAACAACCGGTACCAGCCATTGCAAAAACATGCCAAAATGTAAAGACCATCGAGGCAAGGAAGAAACTGCATCAACTAACGAGCAAAATAACCAGTTAATATCATAATGGCAGGATCAAGTTCACACATAACAATATTAACCTTAAATGTAAATGGACTAAATGCTCCAATTAAAAGACACAGACTGGCAAACTGGATAAAGAGTCAAGACCCATCAGTCTGCTGTATTCAGGAGACCCATCTCACACGCAGAGACATACATAGGCTCAAAATAAAGGGATGGAGGAAGATTTACCAAGCAAATGGAGAACAAAAAAAAGCGGGGGTTGCAATACTAGTCTCTGATAAAACAGACTTTAAACCATCAAAGATCAAAAGAGACAAAGAAGGCCATTACATAATGGTAAAGGGATCAATTCAACAGGAAGAGCTAACTATCCTAAATATATATGCACCCAATACAGGAGCACCCAGATTCATCAAGCAAGTCCTTAGAGACTTACAAAGAGACTTAGACTCCCATACAATAATAATGGGAGACTTCAACACTCCACTGTCAACATTAGACAGATCAACGAGACAGAAAGTTAACAAGGATATCCAGGAATTGAACTCATCTCTGCAGCAAGCAGACCTAATAGACATCTATAGAACTCTCCACCCCAAATCAACAGAATATACATTCTTCTCAGCACCACATCGTACTTACTCCAAAATCGACCACGTAATTGGAAGTAAAGCACTCCTCAGCAAATGTACAAGAACAGAAATTATAACAAACTGTCTCTCAGACCACAGTGCAATCAAACTAGAACTCAGGACTAAGAAACTCAATCAAAACCGCTCAACTACATGGAAACTGAACAACCTGCTCCTGAATGACTACTGGGTACATAACGAAATGAAGGCAGAAATAAAGATGTTCTTTGAAACCAATGAGAACAAAGATACAACATACCAGAATCTCTGGGACACATTTAAAGCAGTGTGTAGAGGGAAATTTATAGCACTAAATGCCCACAAGAGAAAGCAGGAAAGATCTAAAATTGACACTCTAACATCGCAATTAAAAGAACTAGAGAAGCAAGAGCAAACACATTCGAAAGCTAGCAGAAGGCAAGAAATAACTAAGATCAGAGCAGAACTGAAGGAGATAGAGACACAAAAAACCCTCCAAAAAATCAATGAATCCAGGAGTTGGTTTTTTGAAAAGATCAACAATTTGACAGACCACTAGCAAGACTAATAAGAAGAAAAGAGAGAGGAATCAAATCGACGCAATTAAAAATGATAAAGGGGATATCACCACCGACCCCACAGAAATGCAAACTACCATCAGAGAATACTATAAACACCTCTACGCAAATAAACTGGAAAATCTAGAAGAAATGGATAATTTCCTGGACACTTACACTCTTCCAAGACTAAACCAGGAAGAAGTTGAATCCCTGAATAGACCAATAGCAGGCTCTGAAATTGAGGCAATAATTAATAGCCTACCAACCAAAAAAAGTCCAGGACCAGATGGATTCACAGCTGAATTCTACCAGAGGTACAAGGAGGAGTTGGTACCATTCCTTCTGAAACTATTCCAATCAATAGAAAAAGAGGGAATCCTCCCTAACTCATTTTATGAGGCCAACATCATCCTCATACCAAAGCCTGGCAGAGACACAACAAAAAAAGAGAATTTTAGACCAATATCCCTGATGAACATCGATGCAAAAATCCTCAATAAAGTACTGGCAAACCGGATTCAGCAACACATCAAAAAGCTTATCCACCATGATCAAGTGGGCTTCATCCCTGGGATGCAAGGCTGGTTCAACATTCGCAAATCAATAAACATAATCCAGCATATAAACAGAACCAAAGACAAGAACCACATGATTATCTCAATAGATGCAGAAAAGGCTTTTGACAAAATTCAACAGCCCTTCATGCTAAAAACGCTCAATAAATTTGGTATTGATGGAACGTACCTCAAAATAATAAGAGCTATCTATGACAAACCCACAGCCAATATCATACTGAATGGGCAAAAACTGGAAAAATTCCCTTTGAAAACTGGCACAAGACAGGGATGCCCTCTCTCACCACTCCTATTCAACATAGTGTTGGAAGTTCTGGCTAGGGCAATCAGGCAAGAGAAAGAAATCAAGGGTATTCAGTTAGGAAAAGAAGAAGTCAAATTGTCCCTGTTTGCAGATGACATGATTGTATATTTAGAAAACCCCATTGTCTCAGCCCAAAATCTCCTTAAGCTGATAAGCAACTTCAGCAAAGTCTCAGGATACAAAATTAATGTGCAAAAATCACAAGCATTCTTATACACCAGGAACAGACAAACAGAGAGCCAAATCATGAATGAACTTCCATTCACAATTGCTTCAAAGAGAATAAAATACCTAGGAATCCAACTTACAAGGGATGTAAAGGACCTCTTCAAGGAGAACTACAAACCACTGCTCAGTGAAATAAAAGAGGACACAAACAAATGGAAGAACATACCATGCTCATGGATAGGAAGAATCAATATCGTGAAAATGGCCATACTGCCCAAGGTAATTTATAGATTCAATGCCATCCCCATCAAGCTACCAACGAGTTTCTTCACAGAATTGGAAAAAACTGCTTTAAAGTTCATATGGAACCAAAAAAGAGCCCGCATCTCCAAGACAATCCTAAGTCAAAAGAACAAAGCTGGAGGCATCACGCTAGCTGACTTCAAACTATACTACAAGGCTACAGTAACCAAAACAGCATGGTACTGGTACCAAAACAGAGATATAGACCAATGGAACAGAACAGAGTCCTCAGAAATAATACCACACATATACAGCCATCTGATCTTTGACAAACCTGAGAAAAACAAGAAATGGGGAAAGGATTCCCTATTTAATAAATGGTGCTGGGAAAATTGGCTAGCCGTAAGTAGAAAGCTGAAACTGGATCCTTTCCTTACTCCTTATATGAAAATTAATTCAAGATGGATTAGAGACTTAAATGTTAGACCTAATACCATAAAAATCCTAGAGGAAAACCTAGGTAGTACCATTCAGGACATAGGCATGGGCAAAGACTTCATGTCTAAAACACCAAAAGCAACGGCAGCAAAAGCCAAAATTGACAAATGGGATCTCATTAAACTAAAGAGCTTCTGCACAGCAAAAGAAACTACCATCAGAGTGAACAGGCAACCTACAGAATGGGAGAAAATTTTTGCAATCTACTCATCTGACAAAGGGCTAATATCCAGAACCTACAAAGAACTCAAACAAATTTACAAGAAAAAAACAACCCCATCAAAAAGTGGGCAAAGGATATGAACAGACAATTCTCAAAAGAAGACATTCATACAGCCAACAGACACATGAAAAAATGCTCATCATCACTGGCCATCAGAGAAATGCAAATCAAAACCACAATGAGATACCATCTCACACCAGTTAGAATGGCGATCATTAAAAAGTCAGGAAACAACAGGTGCTGGAGAGGATGTGGAGAAGTAGGAACACTTTTACACTGTTGGTGGGATTGTAAACTAGTTCAACCATTATGGAAAACAGTATGGCGATTCCTCAAGGATCTAGAACTAGATGTACCATATGACCCAGCCATCCCATTACTGGGTATATACCCAAAGGATTATAAATTATGCTGCTATAAAGACACATGCACACGTATGTTTACTGCAGCACTATTCACAATAGGCAAGACTTGGAATCAACCCAAATGTCCATCAGTGACAGATTGGATTAAGAAAATGTGGCACATATACACCATGGAATACTATGCAGCCATCAAAAAGGATGAGTTTGTGTCCTTTGTAGGGACATGGATGCAGCTGGAAACCATCATTCTTAGCAAACTATCACAAGAACAGAAAACCAAACACCGCATGTTCTCACTCATTGGTGGGAACTGAACAATGAGATCACTTGGACTCAGGAAGGGGAACATCACACACCGGGGCCTATCATGGGGAGGGGGGCGGGGGGAGGGATTGCATTGGGAGTTATACCTGATGTAAATGACGAGTTGATGGGTGCAGCACACCAACATGGCACAAGTATACATATGTAACAAACCTGCACGTTATGCACATGTACCCTACAACTTAAAGTATAATAATAATAAATAAATTAAAAAAAAAAAATTATCCACCTGACAGGCATGGTGGCTCACACCTGTAATCCAAGCACTTTGGGAGGCCAAAGCAGACAGATCACCTGAGGTCAGGAGTTCGAGACCAGCCTGGCCAACATGGTGAAACCCCGTCTCTACTAAAAATACAAAAATTAGCCAGGCATCGTGGTGGGCGCCTGTAATCCCAGCTACTGGGGAGGCCGAGGCATGAGAATCACTTGAACCCAGGAAGTGGAGGTTACAATGAGCCAAGATTGCACCACTGCACTCCAGCCTGGGCAATAGAGTGAGACTCCATCTTAAAAAAAAAAAAAAATTGTCCACCTATCCTGCTAGAGTATGCATTATTCTACAAAAAACAGGATTATGTGTATCTGGCAAGTAATAAGGTGACTTGTATACATTTTCGGTAAACATTTGATGAACAAACAAGTAAATGAATGAATGAATGAATGAAAATGTAAAAGAATATTTAGTGCTAAAATAAGCCACACTCTGATCTTCCATGTGAGAAACTGAAGAACAACTAGTAAATGAAAGCCGAGACCCAGACCTGCTCATTTCCACCTAGGCCAAAGCAATTTCTGCTACAGCATTATAAACTGGGTACAGGAAAAGTGCTCCCAGGAAATTGTTATGGGAGGTTTCTTTTGGCAGGTGAATGAGGGGGTGGATGGTTTCTAACAATGGAAATCTGAAAACCTTGAGCCTATGAAATGAAGACCCAAAGAAATCACTGTGGGCTACACCTGTTTCTGGTGTTTGGGGAGGCTTCTTTTGAGGACCATTCATCCAGCTCTCTACTTCTGTTGGTGTTTGACTCTCATGACCTTCTCCTTCCTGTTTTATTCTGAGCAGAAGCCACTCCCCATCCAGCATCCACTCATGAAATCTCTCTTTTTCTGCCTAAGGCACAGAATACATCTGCAGCCCCAGCCCTTGAGCTTTCCACTCGGAGAAAAGTCATTTTCACACACCTTAGACAAAAATATGTCCTTCTATCAATTCATCTTTTTTTGGAAACTGTATCAGATTTAAATAGAGTGAGTAATAAACCTTGGTTGGACTGACACACTAAGATTTCAAGTTTTTCTCTTGCATCAGCTAACATCAATTATTCTGACTACTGAACATGATACAAAACTGAAATCAACTTATTTAATTCTGAAGAGCTTATGAACAATTTGTGGAAGTTAGTCAGAGATTGCTTTCCAGAGTGATTCAAGCTAAACCTTGAAGAATGAACAGAGGTTTTGCAGACAGGAAAGAAAGAATGTGCATATGTCTGCGGTCCCTAAAGGTAGGGCCTAAGTGAACTGTAATGGTAAGCGAACTTTTCTGCCCGAGGAATAATAAGGAAATAAGATAAATAAATGGATCAAAAAATTATTTCATCACATTAGAAAATTCAACATGTGCAAATCTCCTTGATCATTTATTTAACCCTCTCCCATCTTTCAGAGATTTTTATTTTCATTTTACATGAAAAGTTTATTGAGGTGAAATTCACATAGCATATATAATTAGCCTTTTTAAAGTATACAAGTCAGTGATACTTAGCATATTTATAATGTCATGCAACCAGTGGCTCTCTTCAGTTTCAAAACTTTTTTATCATCCATTGGATACCCCAAATTCTTTAAGTAATTATTCTCCACTCCCCTCCCCTTATACCCTGGTAAACTCTAATCTGCTTTATCTCTCTTTGGGTTTGACTAAAGGTTTAATATCCAGAATACATAAAGAACTTTTACAACTCAACAACAAAGAGACAACCTAATTTTTAAAACGGGCAAAGAAATAGACATTTCTCCAAGGAAGATACACAAATGGCCAACAAGCATATAAGAAGACACTCAATGACATTGGTTATTAAGAAACTGCAGGACTGGGCACGGTGTCTCACGGCTGTAATTCCAGCACTTTGGGAGGCCAAGGCAGGCCGATCATGAGGTCGGGAAATTGAAACCATCCTGGCCAACACGGTGAAACCCCATCTCTAATAAAAATACAAAATATTAGATGGCCGTGGTGGCACGTGCGTGTAATCCCAGGTACTTGGGAGGCTGAGGCAGGAGAATCTCTTGAACCAGGGAGTCGAAGGTTGCAGAGAACTGAGATCACGCCACTGCACTCCAGCCTAGTGACAGTGATGGGCAAGTGATGGGACAGTGATGGGCAAGACTCCATCTCAAAAAAAAAACAAACCTGCAAATCAAAGTGGTGAGATACCATTTCATACCCACTATGATGAATTTACTTTTTAAAAAGGAAAGGAAATAACAAGTGTGTAGAAAGACAGAACAAAATAGTAACCTCTGTACATAGCTGATAGGAATGTAAAATAGTACAGAAAATAGTTCAGCAGTTTCTCAAAAAGCTTAACGTGAGTTTACTGTGTGACCCAGAACTTCCACTTTCAGGTATATGCCCAAGAACAATAAAAACATGCCTACACAGTAATGTACATGGATATTTATAATAGTATTATTCCTAAAAACCACAATGTGGAAACAACTCAAATGTCCATCTTTTCTGTGACAGTCAGATACTTAACTGCAAAACAAGGTTTGTTCCAACTTTCAGTATTGCCTTATTTTGCAAGCGAAGCAAAGGGCAATACTTTTGACACTCACAAAGATGTAATCCTCAATATACTTTCAATTAGACTTTGTTTCATTGGTTATATTTCTATTATAGACATTAATCGAAACAACAATATATTTAGGAAATAACCTTCATCACTTTTCCTATCTCAGACAAGAATAGCGCTTCACCTTTCCCAGCAGAGATTTTCTTTTTATAGGGTGGAACATATAGGTTATTAGTCCTTGTATTAATGTATCTAGGGTTTAGTCATGGCTCTCAGGTTGTATGTCCTCTAGCCCCTAACTACTTCTCAAACTCATCTTGTTCCTTTCTAGCGCTTGCTCAATATTCCTCAAATATTTTGGGTTCCTGGGTCAATGCAAGCTCAGTTCTGTTTCAAGTCCTTTGTATCTGCCAAGAGTAGCCTTCTTCTTGCTATTCTTACAGGTTCTTCTCCTTATTCGGGACTCAGTTCTTATGAACTCAAAGAATTCTTCCCTGACTGCCTCACCCACTGTAGCCTTCATTCCACATCATTCTCTCTTACATCATTGTGTTCAGTCCCCTATATGAAATTTAGCTCTCTCTGCAGTTACCTTATTGATTTGTGTTTGTTTACTTCTTAATTTTCTGCCTCCTTACACTAGAATGTGTGTTCCATGGGAACAACAGGCTCCTTTACTGGTCTATCTCCAGTGGTGGCACAGTGTGCTCTCAATAAGTATCTGCTGAACTAATGAAATAATTATGTTACCACTTCTCTGGACCCCTGCCCAGAAGTTGGGAGTCTAGAAGGCTTTTCAAAGGAGGTGTCATTTGACAAGTTCCTTTAAAGACAAGTACAATCTGAGGGATACAAATGAATACAAAAACTCAGAGGAGGAAATTAGTATTGATGGGTACATGTCTGGTGAGTCCTGAGTAGTTCCTGGTACCTTGAGTATAGTAACTGCCATGTGCCAAGCACTTTACCAACATTATCTCAATTAATCCTCATAATAATGATACAAACATGGACCTATTAACATTACCATTTTCTAAATGAGAAACCAGATTCTCTGATTAAACAAAAAACAAACCTGTGCAAAGGGGCACAGTGCTCATGTGTCAGAAGTGGGATCCACGCCCTGTGCTTCTGTGTGCTTGCTCTGCTGATACAATGAGTAGAGGGAGTCAGAGATGGCAATAGGAAGTTGGGAAAAGCCATGTAGTTGAAGTCATTGTATGCCAAGACAAGAAGCTTGGATACAATTCTATTAGAATTGAGGATTGCTTCAAGGTAGGGAAAACACGACTAGATTTGCATTTTAGTCACATTATTGTGCAACGTGAGATGGATGGGAGAGATAAAGTTAAGATCTAAAGAAGACAGAAAGTCTAGAAAAGGGACTATAATAGTTTTGACCAAAATAGTGATACTGGAGATAGTGAAGAGGGTGTGAATTTATGTGATATTGGGGAGGGGGTTTAGACTCATCAACAGGATATAGAGGCTAGGAAGATAGATGGTGAACCGACCTTCCAAAGAGAGGAAAAATAAAGACGCTCAGACTCTAAGATTCAGAGTTTAACACACAGCATGGAACAGAACATCTGGTTTGGTTTTTCCTTTCCATAAAAGGCAGAGCCAAATTATCACAGGTCCAGTGGAGTCTGCAAAGCCTGTTATTTCAACTCCGAGGTGCCATCCTCCCGCTTGCTCAAGACACACTCTCTCCTCTCTCGCTTGCTCTTTTAGTCATAATGTCCAGCCTATTCCACCTCCCCTTAAACCTCCTGAATCTCTCCACACCTCTCAGTTTCCATACTACTTCCCCAGACCGCCACTATCACCTCCTCCTGGACTGAGAGGCCTCTTCACACCCTCTCTTGATGCTGTCAAGATTAACACCTTTCTAGAGTTTCTTACCCCGAATCTGTAAGATGACATGTAAGGACTTGCATAATCTCTGTGTTTGATTCTGCCTACTCCTCCAGTTAATCTGGATTTGCAACTTTTTATTTTGGTTTTTTCATATAACAAATTTATAGAAAAGTTGTAAGAATACTACATGGAACTCTTGTATTCTCCTGCCTTGGATTCATCATTTTTTTCCCATTATCTTAGAAAGAAGCATAGGATTAGCTAGATGGAAACATCTTGTCCCTTATAAGACTAACTTGCTCAGAATCATAGGAACATACTGAAAGGACAAAGAAAGCAGCTTAAAGGGACAACCTCTGGTCAAATCAGGAACAATTTATCATTTGATTTATCATTTCTTTTTGATTGATGAATGGGTAGGTGGATAGATACAGAGATACACTTTTTTCTAAGACATGATGTGTATTCTCAGTCTGTATTACTAAGAACAAGATGATTGTCTTACATAGCCAACTATCAAAATCAGGAATTTTGATACAAATTCAGTATTATGTAATGCATAATTCATTGTGATATTCATATTCAAAATTATTCGATTGTCTCAATAACATATTATTAAGCTATTTAGATTTCCTAGTCTAGGATCCACTCCAGAAGTGCACTGGAGTTTACTTGTGTGTGTCTCTTTCAGTCTCCTTTAATCAAGAACTGTTCTGTTCTTTTGTCTTTTTTGACACTGACATTTGTGAAGAGTGCAAGTCATTTGTTTTGTAGAATGTCCCTCAATTTGAGTTTACCTGATATTTCTTCACAACTACATCTGAGTTAGGAATTCTGGCAGAAACTCCATGGAGATGATGTTGCGTTCTTCTCAGTGCATTATATCATTAAGAGACCCATGATGCCAGGTTGTCCCAATATCTGTGATGCTAACTTTGATCAACTAGTTAAAGTGGTATTACTAAATCTCCCCATTACAAAGTTTCTATTTTCCCTTTTGTTATTAATAAAGTATCCTGTAGGAAGATAAGTAAACATGCTACTCCCCATAAAACCCAGAATAAAAGTATCCCATCACTAATTTTCTAATGCCATCATTTCTTCTGTATTTGTTAGTGGCATTCTTTTATAAGGAAGAGCTACCTCTTCCTCCAGTAGTTACTCCTCCAGTACTTCCTCCAGTACTTACTTCCTCCAGTATTGATTAATCAATTTGTAACAAAATTGATTCATTGATTTTTATTTCATTTGATGGATTAGGATACATTTCTACAGCATTTATGTTTAGGAATAAATTGCCTGACTTGGCCAGAGGTTGTACTTCTTTGTCCTTTTAGTGTGTCCCTATGATTCCAAGCAAGTTTTTTTTGGTTTTGGTTTTGTTTTGTTTTGTTTTGTTTTGTTTTTGAGACGGAGTCTCACTCTGTTGCCAGGCTGGAGTGCAGTGGTGTGATCTCGGCTCACTGCAACCTCTGCCTCCCGGATTCAGGCGGTTCCCCTGCCTCAGCCTCCTGAGTAGCTGGGACTACAGGCATGTGCCACCATGCCTGGCTATTGTTTTTTTGTTTGTTTGTTTTTTGTTTTGTATTTTAATAGAAACAAGGTTTCACCATGTTGACCAGGATAGTCTCGATCTCCTGACCTCGTGATCCACCCACCTTGGCCTCCCAAAGTGCTGGGATTACAGGCGTGAGCCACCATGCCTGGCTGCAAGTTATTCTTGTAAGGGACAAGATGTTTCCACCTAGCTAATGCTATGCTTCTTTCTAAGACAATCTCTTATCCTGCCATAATGGATTTTCCCCCTATTCTTTAAGTAGTACAAGCTCTTTCGTGTGCTTCAGGTCTCTTGGCCATGTTTTTCTAGCAATCCACACCATCTTTTCCTCTCATTATGTCTACCTGATACGCAGCAGCAGTACAACAACTATTGTTGACTAAATGAATTAAAAGCATCAAGAAAGGAAGTAGATTTTTAAATGTGGATTCAGAAGACAGAAATATGGACACAGGTAAGTGGCAGGATTCTGCTCCAAACAACAGAGAACTTGGGAAAGCAATAAACCACTGTTGTTTACCTTTTGCCAGTGATATTACCGAGAGGAACCCTGCTCTGCGCAGGGAAGGAAGAAATGGACTGATGACCTCTGAGGTTTCTTCCTATTTGGAGAGCCTATAACTCAGCTATTCTACAAAATATCTTTGGGCAGAGACATTCCTAGCATATCTTAGAGCTCGCATGTGGCTGGATTGCGAGTTGTCCTTTTCTTCCAGCATTCTCATTAAGACGCCTGGGAAGTATGATGATTTGGAATGCGGATTTGCCTTTCAAGATTGTCTTCAGTTAGGAGGGGTTAACAAGCATGCTCAAAATGAATTCAGTTATGGCAATTTATTCTTTCCAACCCTAGAAGTCATCATGACAAAATGATGTGCCTTTCGGTGTTGAGAAAGGTTCCAACCATTAACAATCTCTTGCCCTAGGAATCGGGTCGGAATACAACTAGTAGCTCGTAAAATGAGATCGTCCTTTTGATTCCAGGTCTACTGGTTAAGATATAGGGCTGGGTTAAGATGAGAATCCTGGCAGACGCAGTGGCTTACACCTGTAATCCCAGCACTTTGGGAGGGTGAGGTGGGTGGATCACCTGAGGTCTGAAGTTCGAGACCAGACTGGGCAACATAGTGAAACCCCATTTCTACTAAAAATACAAAAAATTGGCCAGGTGTGGAGGCGAGCACCTGTAATCCCAGGTACTCAGGAGACTGAGGCAGGAGAATCGCTTGAACCCCAGGGGGCAGAGGTTGCAGTGAGCCGAGATTGCGCCATTGCACTGTGGCCTGCCCAACAAGAGCAAAACTCTGTCTCGAAAAAAAAAAAAAGAGAGAGAGAGAGAGAGAAAACCTAGCTTACCTACCCAATAAGTGTGGGAAATTTATAATATTCCAAGACAGTGAACCTCAATGTTTTCATCCAGAAGACGGGGAAATAAAGCCTGTCTATTCAGGAACATGGTAAGGATGAAAGGAGGTAATTTTGGTGAAAGGATTGGCAAAGAGCAGGCCACCTAGTAAGTGCTCATTATGTAAATCATTGCTGTTGTTATATAAATGGCATTAAGCTGTTTGGGCTGACTCTCTACACCTGTTTCACTGAATACTAATAATACTTATCTCACATGGTTTCGTTGAAGATTCCGTGCACTGTGGCACGTACGAGTTCCTAGCATACTGACACATTCTAAGGAAATGCTCTGATATGCTGGTTAAAATTTAATCTGATATGCAGCAACCTATACAAGAGGAAAGTTTAGGTTTTGGCAATGTGATGTTCTTTTAATTAAATTCTCAGACCAAAGATTAGCAAAATATATTTTTTCATGCAGCTTTTCCATTTACAAATTTACAACAGACAGGACTTAATTGAAAAATACTTCTTTCTATTTGGTTTCCAAAATAAGCAAGCAGCTAAAAAGGCCGTGACATTTTTGAATATTTCACATCAAAATGGAAAAGTATTTTTTTCATGCAAAGTGCTTTGGGCTTCTTGTTTTTACTAATGAGACTGTATGGGTGATAGGAATTGCTTTTGTGCAAATTCAGGGCTGACTTGTTCTAACCTACTTCTTCTTGTTTTTTAGACCTACTCTGTGCACAGAGTGCCCTGGATAATTCAACAGACAACTTGAAATTATACTTTAGGTTCTGTATGTCAGTGCGGGTGCCATATGTCCTTTAGATCTGATGTAATCCTTTCCCCTTCAGCAACATTTTGCATGATTTGTCAGCAGCCTGGAGTGTCCACTGTCATTGCCACTTGACTGATTTCTTGTCCTCCTGAAAAACCACTACTGTTTCAAATTCAAGCTCAAACAACTACTGACTCTCTCTCTGGTTTATCAAACTAAGTAAGAAATCTAACTACACTGTTTGAATGGGCAGGAGAGATTAATGGAATTACCAAGAATAGTGATAAATCTATATTGGAAAATGGGAAAGGGGATAGGAAGTTTGTGTTGGTGGTGGCACATAGAGCTAACTCACACTCTCTCACAGTAGGAAGTTAATCACAAAGCGTAAAGTTGGTGCATCAAAAAATTGTAGAATGAGGGTATTATTTTAAAATATAGAGATAACCACCAAGAGAATGGAGAAAAGAAGTAGTTAAAAGTGAAGGCAACATGAGAAAAAAGGTTCATGGTTGTTGTTTCTTTTTATGAACTGTCCTATTATTTTCCATCTATTTTCATCTATTGTTTTGATAAGATAGAGAAAATGAAATCACTACTTTTGTGTTCCTGGGCATTCACTCCTGAATGCCTAGATATTATAACACAATACCTAGAATTATGGTTTTTTTTTTTTAAATGTTTATCTCTTTTGTTAAACTATGAGTGCCTCAGGGGCAGGTCCTATTGCATAATTTTCTCAATAGCCCTAATGGGTTCAGTACATAGCTAATCTACAGAAGAGGGTTGTTGAATAAATTCCAGGGTAGGGGGGTTATGGAAAGGAAGTGAAACTGACATGAAGCTTACATTTAAGAAGTCGTCATACTAATGCAACAACAAACTGATGTTAGTGCCCTGAAGAAAACGTAAATGGTGCAGGAGACCGTGGGTAGAAGGCCCACTGAGTTAGAATAGTGGGGGTGGCAGGAAGGTCAGGGAGGTCGGCAGGCCTTTCTTAAGGAAATGATGCTGGTGCTGAAACCTGAAGTATTGATAACAGGTGTTAAGGGGTGAAAATGAATAGGATCTACTCACCTACAAGTAGGGAATAAAGAAATGAACACTAGTTTAGGCTTGACATTCTGTTCATATTGCAACTTCAAGCCTTGAGACACAGAACAGGAGCCTTCAGTCAGATGCTTACTGAGTTCAAGCCAGAAAGAGATTCAGAAGTCACGCACCATGAGCAGCAAATCTATCAACACACACACAAAAAATGTACCATTTCAAAAACGTTGAAATAGGAAGGGGGCTGGTATAGGAAATGGTATGAAATGCATCATGAATGCCATTCAGAGAAAGGAGAATCGAAGAGGTGCTTACAGCTGAGTATGTTGTTATGTCTCCCATTTAAGAACAAAACAAAAGAAAAATATGTTTTGATGCCACTTCTCCTGCCAGCTCCTGCTCTTTTTCTTTGGTCTCTTTAGCTATAAATTATGTAGTTTTCTATGGTTTCCGTCTATAATTCTTCTTTCTTTTCTCTAAACTTGCTCCTCAAAAACTTCTCTTTTCCTTATCACTAGTGACCTTTTTAGTTGCCAAATCCTGTGACAAATTATTGGTCTCATCACAAATAAGCTATCAGCTGACTTCACGTTGTTGTTCATTCCCTCCCCCAGACATGCTTTCTTCACTTGACTTTCCTGGCTTTGCCCCATCTCCTTGGTTACTCTTTTTCAATTCGTTTTGTGGTTCTTCTTTCCGTAACTTATTAATATTGGCGTGCCAAGTCCAAGAGTACTTGCACCTCTTCTCTTCTCTTCTCTATGTTCACACACTCAGTGCCACATTCAATCTAATGACTTTCCCTAGTGATTCCACCTACTGCTGAGAATTCATTCCTAATCTTTAGACTCCTAAATCAGGCTGCTTATGCAGCATTTCTGCTAGGACGTCTAAAAGACGTCTCAAACTTACCAGTCCAAAGCCAAAATCTCGACTTGCCCAAATCCTATTCCAACCACAACCTTCCCCAATTCATGTGAGGGCAGCTCTATTCTTCCAGTTCCAAAAGCCTGAAATCTTGACATCACCCTTCTTATGTACACCCCCATCATCTCTTACTGAAAATCCTGTTTGCTTCACTTCCTGTATGTATCCAGAATCTGATTACCATTCTAGAATGAGCAACCACTAATTTATATAAGATAGTTTCTAGATTATTATAGGAGGTTTCTAACAGTTCTCCTTGCTTATAGTCATTGATCCTCTTGATCAATGATGGAATGCTTCTAACAGTTCTCCTTGCTTATAATCATTGTGAGAGGTGACAACATGCTAGCAGCCCTTGCTTGCTCTGGCACTTCCTTGGCCTTGGCGTCCACTCTGGCAGCACTTGACAAGCCCTTCAGCCCACGGCTGCACTGTGGGAGCCCCTCTCTGGGCTGGCGGAAGCCGGAGCCGGTTCCCTCTGCTTGCGGAAAAGTGTGGAGGGAGAGACGCAGGAGGGAACGTGGCTGCGAGAGTTCCACAGGTTCCGGCCCCAGGCAATGAGGGGCTTAGTACCCTGGCCAGCAACTGCAGAGGGTGCGCTGGGTCCCCCAGCACTGCTGGTCAGCTGGCGCCACCCTCGAATTCTCCCCAGGCCTCAGCCCCACCCCTCTGTGGGGAAGGGATTGGGACCTGCAGCCAGCCATGCCCAAGTCCCCCACTCCGTGGGCTCCTGGGCAGCCCGAGCCTCCCCTATGGGCACTGCCCCTTGCTCTGCAGCAACCGGTCCCATCTACCGTGCAAGGGCTGAGGAGTGCCGGCGCGTGGTGCAGGACTGGTGGGCAGCTTCTCCCACCGCCCCAGCATGGGATCCACTAGGGGAAGCCAGCTGCGGTCCTGAGTCAGATGAGGACTTGGAGAACTTTTATGTCTAGCTAAAGGTTTGTAAATGCACCAATCAGCACTTTGTGTCTAGCTCAAGGTTTGTAAACACACCAATCAGTGCTCTGTGTCTAGCTAATCTAGTGGGGACTTGGAGAACTTTTGTGTCTAGCTAAAGGATTGTAAATACAGCAATCAGTACTCTGTGTCTAGCTCAGGGTTTGTAAATGCACCAATCAGCACCCTGTCAAAACGGACCAGTCAGCTCTCTGTAAAATGGGCCAATCAGCAGGATGTGGGTGGGGTCAGATAAGGGAATAAAAGCAAGCTGCCAGAGTCAGCAGTGGCAACTCACTTAGATCTACTTTCCTGGTGTGGCAGCTTTTGCTCTTAGCAGTAAACCTTGCTGCTGCTAACTATGGTGCGTCCACCTTTACAAGCTGTAACAGTCATTGCGAAGGTCTGCAGTTTCACTCCTGAGGTCAGGAAGACCACGACCTCACGGGGAAGGATGAACAACTCTATACACACCGACTTAAAAGCTGTAACAACTTAAGAGCTGTAACACTCACCGGGAAGGTCTGCAGCTTTACTCCTGAAGCCAGTGAGACCACGAACCCACTAGAGGGAAGAAACTCCGAATGTGTCAGAACATCAGAAGGAACAAACTGTGGACACACCTTTTTTAAGAACTTTAACAATCACTGTGAGGGTCCATGACTTCATTCTTTAAGTCAGCAAGACCAAGAACCCACCAGTTTTGAACATAATTGATCCTATTGGTCTATTCTGAAAAAGGGCAGCATTATCATCTTAAAAGGTAACTTAAGGAATGATAACTATCTTACATAAATTACTTAAGGAAATAGATGAGTGAACAATTCTCAATACACTACAAGAAGTCAGAGTTATTCTGATACCAAAATCTGACAGAAAATTTGTAATAAAATTGCAGACCAATACGCATAATAATGTAAACACTGAGATCAACTGAGAAATCAACAAATTAAATCCAATAATATATGAAAAAGATAATGCACCATAACCAAGCAGGGTTTACTTCAGGAACACAAAATTGACTTAAAATCCCAAAAGCTATTAATAATAGTCATCATAATGAAAGTATAAAGGTGAAAAGTACATGCAATCATTTTAATAAATGAAAAATAATTTGACAAAATCTAACATTCATTTGTAATTTAAAAACCTCTTAGCAAGTTATGAAAAAAAATCAACCTAATAGATGGGACCTATGTAAAACCTTCAGTGAACATAATTTTGAAATAGTGCTTTCCTTCTGAGTTTAAAAGAACAAGACAAGGATATTTGCTCAAATCAGTTCCATTTAGTACTATTCTAGAGCCAGTGTAATATGGCAAGAAAAATATAAAGGTATTGAAAAGAAGAAATAAAACAATATATTTGGCAGCTGTAGAAAATCCTAAGGAATCTGTAAAACAATTACTAAAACTAAAAATTAAACAGGTGCAGAATAAAATTTATTTTAAAAATTATATGTATATATTATTTATTTATTTATTTTGAGACAGGGACTCACTCTGTCACCTAGGCTGGAGTGCAGTGGTGCAATCTTGGCTCACTGTAACCTCTGACTCTGGGGCTCAAGCGATCCTCCCACCTCTGTTTCCCAAGTAGCTGAAACCACATGTGTGTACTGCCATGTCTGGGTACTTTTTGTGGGTTTATTTGGTAGAGATGGAATTTCACCATGTTGCACACGCTGATCTCGAACTCCTGGCTCAAGCCATCTGCCCACCTTAGCCTCCTAAAGTGCCAGGATTACAGGCACGAGCCACCGCATCTGGCCAGGATAAAATTTTATATACAAAATTTAATTTTATTTTGGGATAGCAGCAGAAATTAGATGACAATATAATTAGAACAACAATTTCATCTGTATTACTGCAAAAAACTTAAAGGACTCAACACTAATTTTGGCAAAGAACAGTTACTAAAGGAATCTATAACTCCTTCTGAGTTAAAGAACAAGACAAGGATATTTGCCAGGATAAAATTTTATATACAAAATTTAATTTTATTTTGGGATAGCAGCAGAAATTAGATGGCAATAAAATTAGAACAACAATTTCATTCGTGTTAGTGCAAAAAATTTAAAAGACCCAACACTAATTTTAGCAGAGAACATGCAAGATTCTTCTCTGAAAACTATGGAACATTGCTAAAAGAAATTAAAGACAATGTAAATAAATGAAGAGGTATACCATGTTCATAAATGCAAAGGCTCAAAGCTGTTAATAATTTATTTCTCTCCAAATGTAATAGAGTTACATGAAATCCCAATAAAAATCACAGTAGCCATTTTGTAGAAAGTGTCAAGCTGATTTTAAAATGTATATGAAAAAGTGAAGAAACTAGAATAGCCAAACGAATTTTGAAAAAAATAATAATTGGAGGACTTGTCTCACTTAATTTCAAGATTTAATATAAACCTATAATAAACAAGACAATGTGATATTGGCAAAATGACAGATACATGTATCAATGGAAGTAGACAGAAAATCCAGAAATAGAACACAACTACATGATCAACCAATTTTTGATGAAGTTGCACATGCAAATTAATTAGGAAATGGTTGCCATTTCAAGAAATTGTGATGAACCAACTGGAAATCTATATGGAGGAAAATGAATATTGATCCTTATCTAATGCCATATACAAAAAATAAGATGCATAGTCCAAAATATAAAAGAAAAAACTATTAAACTTCTGGAACAAAACATAAGAAACAATTCTTTACGATCTTGGTTTCCACAAAGATGTCCTAGATAGAACACAATAACTCAAAATCTTGAGAAGCAGTGATTTAAAAGAACTGCTCATCTCAAACACTCAAAAAAAAAAAAAAAAAGATTACCTTCCAGTTGGGATTCCCAGACAGCTTAGGAAGCAGATAGGGCTGAGATATAAATGGAACGATCTTCAGAGGAATTTAAAGAAAATATCAGCCATCCCCCAATGTCTTTTCCACTTTCATCTTGTTCCCTGAAGGTGGAACTAAGACTACTTGGGGTTACACTTGACTTCAGAGATAACACTCTCTTAGTAAGTGTCCATTCAGTTCTGTTCGGTTCAACAAATATTTAATTATGCCAGTGTAGTGCTGGTGCTCTCCCAAACAAAGGTGAGGATGCACAAGAATCACCTGCACTGCTTGACAAATCATGAGTCACAAGGCTCCATGCCAGACTTTCTGATACAAGAGATCTGGGGTGGTCCCCAGTCATTTGCAATTCTAACACATTCAGGGGGTGATACAATGACTTGTCTGGGAACTGCACTTAAACAACTATGGCTGTAAGTGAAGGACTAACAGCTCTTTCTCTTTTCTTTCTTTCTTTCTTTCTTTCTTTCTTTCTTTCTTTCTTTCTTTCTTTCTTTCTTTCTTTCCTTCTTCTTTCCTTCTTTACTCTCTTTATTCTCTTTCTTTTCTTTTCTTTCATTTTGAGACAAGATCTCCCTCTGTCACTGACGCTGAATTGCAGTGATGCAATCACAGCTCACTGCAGCCTCGACTTCACAGGCTCAAGTGATCCTTCCACCTCAGCCTCCCAAATAGCTGGGATCACAGGCATGCCACAACAACCAGATTTTTTTTTCTTTTTCTTTTTTTAGTAGAGATGAGGTCTCACTATGTTGCCCAAGCTGTTCTCAAACTCTTAGGCTCAAGCTGTCCTCCCACCTTGGCCTCCCAAAGTGTTGGGTTTACAGTTGCGAGCCACCATGCCCAGCCGAGCACATGATTTCTTGTCAGGTTAATTCTGTGTTGCTTGAATTCAGCTATAATGGAAATATGTGTACCAGAGAAATTAGCAAGCTCACCAAAAGACCTGTTTCTGCTTCCTAAAGAACCTGTCATTGACATGTATCAATATGCTACTGAATTGGACACACTTATGTGTGTTGAAATTCTACTTTTCTGTATTTGTTAATACGTAAATCCTTGAGCAAAGCGTGTCACATCACTAAGCGTCAGTTTCCCCATCTGAAAACAGGCATACCTCCTGCAACAAGATTGTTGTCAAGATTAACTGATAATGAGGTAGAGCATTTAGCACAGTGCATGGCACATATTTATGTCCCCTTAACAGAACTATTTTTTATTTTTAGTGGGAACAAGCTGAATGTAAACCCACAATGGAGACACAGTTTGGTATATATCCTGATAGAGGGATGGCAGGGTGCAAAGGGAAAACCCCCAGCTTTCAGACTGGAGGAGGACAATCAGGGGAATTTCCCTTTCCCATTTTTTTAGAAGCCGGCAGGGTGTATGTAGAGGGAAAGCGGTAAGGGACGGATCAGAGCCTGCACTATCATCCAGCAACCTTATGAAATTAGTCAGTGGGACTTGATCCCCACACAGCACAGTCCAGGTTCCGCACATTGTTAAACATGTGTCAGATTCAGTTTGTCATCTTTGATCCCATCGAGAGCCCTGTTCCTGTCAGCTCAAACTTCATAGCTGGTTGCTCTGGCATTACAGCTGTCCACTAAAGACATCAATAATGAAAATGAGTGGGATATATACAACACTTTACAATTTGCTTAGCATTTCCACTGTCTTATCTCATTGTCACAAATAATATTATAAGACATATAGGTTTACTTATTCACTTATTTATTTATTCAAAAAGTATTCATTGAGTATCATTGGCATACCAGGCACTATCTAATGCACTGAAGACGCAGTAGTGAGCAAAGCAGATATTGTTCTTGTAGTCATAGAATACATAGATTTTTTTAACCCTTCATTCATTTCCTTGTTTAATTGCTATTGGCAAAGTAGAATGTGAGCTCGTAATTAGGAAACTCGTATAGTCTTAGAAAGTGACATTTACCCTGATAAATATAAAATAAAGAAGAATTAGTCAGTAGTGTTGAGTGGGAGACAGAGAAGAGGATCACACACTTAGAACTTTATAGCAAGGTAGTGAAGTAAATGAACTAAAGTAAGGGCCCTGTGGCTAGAGATCAGGAAACAGAATGGAAATGATGTGACACATGGATGGAGAGAAAAGCCGTGGTGTGATTACACAGGGCCTTCTGAGCCATGTTAAGGATTTGGGCCTTTATCCTCATAGAATTAAGAATTCAAAGCAAGGGAGTGACATGATCAGATGTGCATTTTGTAAAGCTCTTTGTAAATAAGGGAAATGTCTGAGGCAAAATTTAGATAGAGAATCTGCAAGATTGGTTAATTCTTTGGATGTAGGTGGTGAGAGAGAGGGTGAGGTTGAAGATTAATCCTAGGTTTTAGACATGAATATCTGGTTGTGTGGGACACTATATACCGAGACTCAGAACACTGGGGGAAGATCAGTTTGGGAAGTGAAGGTGTGGGGGAACTGGCATCGTGGGTTTTCTGTTGGCTATACCAGGGAACTGTGAGGTCTCTAAATGGTGATCTCAAGTAGTCAGTTAGATATGTGAGGATGGACATCAGAAGAAAGATCTGGGCAAGAACTATAGACTTTGGAGTTGTCAGCAAATAGATGACAATGAAATCCATGCATGTGGATGTTATCACCTGCCACATGGAGACCAAGAAAGGACGGCAATAAGAACAGGCGTCTGGGATCATTCCCTAAGTAATTACAATTAAGCAGCCTGAGGGTGCTGGTGCAGTGGCTCACACCTCCAATCCCAGCACTTTGGGAAGCTGAGGCAAGACCCTATTTCTAGAAAAAATAAAAAGAACCTGAGGAGGAGGGTCAGAGAAATAGGAGAGAAACATGGAGGGCAGTGTGGTAAAAAAAAAAAAAAAAAGAAGGAGAAGAAGAAGGAGAAGAAAAAAAAATAAGCCACGGAAAGACAATGTTCCTACTTTTCAGAGAAAGTGATCAATTACTCCAAATAGGTTAAGCAGTAAGACAGGGGGAATAGAGAGAGCTCCTTGGGTCTAGCCAGTTGGAGTAATTAATGACCTCAGAAAGAAACTGGCCAGTGGATTGTTGAAGGCAGGAGCCAGATTGAAGGCATGCATTGTGAATGGAAGTGAAAAAATGGAGCTAACGAACTTACCAAGACAGTTCTTCTGAGTCATTTGGGTGTGAAGAGGAGGGGAATGTGAGATTCAGGGCACCTTTCGTTTTACGTTTCTATTTTGTATCAGTTACCGTGCTTTCTGCATCAAGTAACTGCGGTAAATCAGTCATTCGGCGAATTGATCTTTTTTTCCCAGTTTGTTTTTCAGTGTATTGGCTTTTTGGAACTGATTTTCAGTGAATTGACCTGGAGCCAAATTCAGGAGTCCATGTCAATAAGGGCTATCAACCATTGAGTACTGACTACATATCAGAAGCCTTGGTGGATACTCCGTGTTCTTTATCCCATTCATTATCTTCTCACGGATCACTAGGAAGTGGGGTGGTGTTAGCCTCCCTCTACCTGCCGAAGAAAGTGAAGCCCAGGCAGGGCATATACCTCAGCCAATGTCATACAGCTAGTAAGGGATGAAGCCTGGATTTGGCTTGGATCTGCCTGCACCAAATCCAGGGCTCCTAATTACCGTCCCTCAGTTACGTTCCAGTGTATCCGAGAGGCTGTAGCATGCTGTATAAAAAAAGTATCAACCTGAACTGCAAGCAGCAAAGAGCTACTTTAGATCCTTGAGTGAGAGTTTGATCTTATAAAAGCAATATTTTAAGATTTCTTAGATCACTGAGAAGGGTGAGCTTAGATTGGGCAACTTTCCTTCCTCTTTTCACCTTTGCTTAAATACACTATTTCATCTACCAGATTTCAGTGTAACTGTCGTCTTCTCAGGAACACCTCACTTAACCTCACTAAGTATGAGAAATCCCTTTACTAGTGTGGTGTCTCATAGCTCTGTAGTTCACTCCTTTCTGGCACTTGCAGTTTTCACTACGTATTGGTAAGAGCAACATTTCTTCTACCAATCCCCATTAGAAGATTAGATTTATAAGGCTGGGAATGGGACATTCCTACTTTGCTCACTGGTGTACCCCCAGCACATTACGCAGAGCTTGGAATATATTATTGCTTAATAAGCATTTGTTGAATAAATGGAGGAACTGCCAATGGCTGTGGGAGTATCTCATCAGGATCACAGGGAAGGGGCTGTAGTGCCATCGCCAACTCTACCCTCATCCTGAATATACTAAAATGCTGGGATCAGCAGGACACAAGTTCCCTGAGGGGCAGACAGTCTTGGGGATAGAAAGGAGGAGGGATGCTTCAGCCGCTTGGGCCTAGGGCTCTAAGCTGGTGAATCAAAGAAGCACAATGGCCAGGCCATGCTTTCAATACCCTGCTGAGGACTCCTGGCTGATGAAATTTGCCTTTGGATCACAAGGATATTGAAAGGGAATAATCAGAGGTTTCTACTGTGCTTTTTAAACTGAAGGACCTGTGGTATATTTGGCAAGCTCTATACAGATGTCAAATCAAGCTTGCTTGTCTCTATTTAAGCAGGCAGTGGGGAGGGCACCATTACCAGGTGTCCAAGTCATTCTAGACTTCTCCGGTGCCCTACTTCCCCTTCCCCTGCCTCCCTCTACATATATGTACAAGCTCTCAACTATGGGTTCTTTCTCACAAATCTCTTGCCAATTCATCCATTTTTCTCCAGTTCTGTTGCCTTAGTTCAGGATCTCATTATTTCTTACCTGAGCATGTAGCTCAGTGCAGCATTGGTGTCATCTGCCACTAGGCTTCAGCCATCCATTCACTCAGCAGGCATGATCTTTCTAAAACACCAGTCTGATCATGTCACTCCTCTCATAAAATGCTTCAGTGGCTCTCCATTGCCCTTAGGATAGAGTGCAAACTCTCTAGACAGGCAATAAAGTCCCCTGCAATCTAGTTTCATCAGATCCCTCCCATCTCATGTCCTGCCATTTTTCTAAAGGAGCTCCTCTGCTTTAGCCACAAAGTACGTGGTGCCTCCTGATTGCGGGCACTGTGAATATTCAAACCACTATGCCTTTAAAGAGGCTATTTTCTCCATTTAGAAAGCCAGGTCTGTGTGGCAAAGTCCTGCTAATTTTTCAGGATTCAAATCAGATGTTTATTCCCTTTGTCAAGCCATCCCCAAAAGCCTAGGATAATTCAGTCATATTCAATTGATATTCCGACAATAATTCATTGTTTATGATCCTGCTGAATCTGACACAACAGTCTCAGAGCTCTTAATACTGAGACGGTTGTGTTTATCTGCATAGCTGCCTCCTGCACTCAACTATGAGAAATGAAGGGAGGTTCAAGGCAATGTAGCTCAGAGTTTGAGAGCTCACACTATGGTGTCATACAGGCTTTAATGGTGTCATCCAGGTTCAAACCCAGACTATATCACAGTCTGATCCTGGGGAGAGGAGTTATTAAACTTGCTGCACTTGAGATATTTTTAATCTATAAAATGGGCACAACTGCAACCCATTTGTGTTCTTCCCATGATATGAATTAAGTGTAAAATGCTTAGCAATGCCATTTAGTGGTTTAGCATATAGCACATAGTAAGCGTATAAAGGTAATCCAATAAAAATCACGACCAAAGGCAGGTTTCATGAACACTCATCTTATCACTACAACACAGTGATCGGAACAAAAGTGGCATGAATTCTTGTTGAACGAAGGAAGTAAGTAATTGTGTTAGGTTGTTCTTACCTTGCTATAAAGGAATACCCAAGACTGGGTGATTTATGAAGAAAAGAGGTTTAATTGGCTCAAGTTTCTGCAGGCTGTACAAGCATGGCGCTGCCATCTATTCAGTTTCTCAGGGGCCTCAAGGAGCTTTCACTCATGGTAGAAGGGAAAGTGGAAACAGGCATGTCACTTGGCAAGAACAGAAGCAAGAGAGAGTGCAAGGGGGGAGTTGCCATACACTTGTGTGTGTGTTTTTTTTTTTTTTTTTTTTTTGAGACAAAATCTTGCCCTGTCACCAGGCTGGAGTGCAATGGTGTGATCTTGGCTCACTGCAACCTCTGCCTCCCGGGTTCAAGCGATCTTCCTGCCTCAGCCTCTTGAGTAGCTGGGATTATAGGTGCGCACCCCCACGCCTGGCTAATTTTTGTATCTTTAGTAGAGATGGGGTTTCACCATGTTGGCCAGGCTGGTCTCGAACTCCTGACCTCATGATCCACCCACCGCAGCCTCCCAAAGTGCTGGGATTACAGGCGTGAGCCATCGGGCCCAGCCGCCACACACTTTTAAACATTCAGATCTCCAGTGAACTCACTTATCACCAAGGGGATGGCATTAAACCATTCATGAGGAATCTGCCCCCATGATCCAAACACTCCCCAACAAGCCCCACCTCCAACACTAGAGATTACATTTCAACAGGAGATTTGGAGAAGACATCCAAACTATATCAGCATTCATAGGGACGTGCAGGGACTGAGAGATAGCCCTTCATTACTTCCTTTCTGCTCACAAGCTGGAATTTTGCCATCCAGCTTTGTGTTGCCCCAAACACATTGTCTGGAAGATTTGACATCTTCCTAGTTGACCGTTATTGAGCCCTGTCTGTGTTCCACTGTGCCAGACGTGTGAGATCAATGTGAATATCCCCATTTTCCAAACAAGAAGACTGAGCCGCAGAGAAGGTGAGTCAGTAAATGGCACTGGAAGGGTCTGAACAAAGATCTGCCTGATTCCAAATTCCACACTCTATCTCCTGCAGCCAGCAGCAGTGGTATTATCCCCAACTGGAAAGCTCTCCCAGGTTTCCTAGGCAGCCCTGGCATTCCTTTCCAGAAAAAAGATTCAGAGGATAGTCCATTATGCCGATGCTGTTGCCTTGAAACATAAATACTCACTCACTGTAGAACTGTTTGTTATAAGGAATGCGCGGGCTGGAGAGAAGTGAGACATAAAATCATTATTTCATGCAGAAAGACATTGCCAAAGGGATGGAATTACTTACTATATTAATTCTGTCCTTCAGCCCCCAGCTCATCTCTCTGCATAATGACTTAGTCACAGAATGTATTGTTGGTAACATTTTGGGACATTTCCACTATGATTTTTGCAGAAGTTGAATAATCTAAGACTTCTCGTTTCATTTCCTTTTCCTCTAACTCTCTCCTCTTTTTTTCTGCTGGTCTTTCAGCTCTGCAACTCCACCCCTCAGCCAACCCTATTTCTTCCCACTAACTGTCATTTCTTCCCATTGACTGTCATTCCTTCTACTACTCACACCCATGCCACCCTTAGGCCCCCTTCTCTTCCTGAAAACCCTTCTGCCAACCCTCAATTCATCCCTATTCATTCTCCATCCACTAAACATCTACTTCTACAACAGAATAGAGGGGCTCCCAGTAGAAATTCTGTACTAGTCTTAAAATAAGTACCTTAATAAAGTGCTCATAGGCCATCTTTTAAAATTATCATATAAAATCATCATATAAGTCATCCTTTAACATCAACACACAGACCCATCATATAGGACTATCAGAGAGAACCACATGATGGAACCATCATATAGAATCCCAGAGTTAGAGTAACTAGGATCAGAGGGTAGGAAGATAAACAGCATCTGTTTACCCCTGTATTTATATATTAATACATCATTCTTAATGGCCAAGTCATACTTAATGACACAACAAGATAGACATTCCCATGTCCATCGGAAATTAAACAGCTTTCGTCTGATAAGGAGTTGGATGGGTCTGGTAGAGAGTGTGAAGCAGAACTGAACAAAAAGAGTTAAAACCACAATGCTTCAACTTGGATTGTTGTTTGCTATTCCCTTGCCTCATTGCCTCACTTCAAAAGATTTATAGGCTAATTGCACCAGGTGCAGAGAGTTGTTACGTGGAAGAGGAATTTTCGTCATGGTCTGGCATGATCATGATTATCTAATGTGGTTCTACAATTTCTTTTAAATTAACAACAACTCTTACTAACACACGTTGAACACCTGGTGTGCTTGCCAGCTGCTCTGAGAGCTTTAGCGTTATCATTTACCCCTCACAGGGTCCGTGAGAGGTAGGAGTGAACATGTCCAGTTTAAAGATGAGCAACGGAAGTTCAGCGAGGTGAACTAATTTCCCCAATATTACAAAGCCGTGGAATAGAAACAGCTATAATTGTTGTAAAGGAGGACACAAAATATTCAAGATCTACAAAAATTGTCACCAATATTTACTGAGTGTTCATACAAGTGGAATTGAGAAAACAGAGACATTATGTTTTTATTTGGAAGAAGAATATTTTAAAAGTATTAACTCTCCTAATTTATAGGTGTAAATGATTTTAATTAAACTCCTAACAATTTTTATGACTTGACAAAATAATTCTTAAATTTTAAAAATAAACAATCTGAAGTCGCTAGAAAAAATGTTAATAATTAGTAAGAATAATGTATATTAATATATAAATATATTAATGTGCTAATGTAATGATATGCTAATGAAAAAACACTAACAACTTATACTATCAATAAAATTAATATATTTATTAAACAGTGTGGGAATGGATAGTTTGATCAAAGAAAAAGTAGAGCTAGCCCAGGAAGAGATCAAAACATATATAAAAATGTAAACTATAATAAATATGACATTTCACATCAGTAGGAAAAGGAAAAGTCTTAGGGCAGGTCACTATTTATTTATAAAAATAATAACAATAAGAGAAAATGAAAAAAGCTAAATAGTTACTTGAATACATAAAGCAATAAATGAGAGAAGGTGAAAAAAAGCATTGTAATATCAAATGAAAAAGGAAGGAAGGAAGGAAGGCAGAAATCTTAATATGAGCAAAATTGGTATAGATAAGACTTCTTAAAGGATAACTCAAAAGAAAAAAATAAAGAAATATGTTGATATGTTTAGTTTACCTTAAATATTCCTTAAATGGGTGCGTATCTATATATATGAAAAAATATATATTTATATGTAACATATAAATATATAAATTACATTAAAATATGAGAATATATATGAAATCCTGTATATGAAAATACATATTTTTCATATATAGATATCCATTTACATACAGTGATATATATCACTCATACATATGAGAGAGCTAAATATATAAATATATATTTAATATATATAAATATAAATATATAAATATATATTTAATATATAAATATAAATATATAAATATATATTTAGCTCTCTCATATAGATACACACATCCATCTCTCTATATATCAACATAGAGGTACATATATTACATATGCATGTCATTTCACATATCTCATATATGTAATACAGATACACATATACATATATGTATACATAATATATACATATATAAGTAACACATATCTCATATATACACAAATGTATATATTATGTATGTATTCAAAACACCATAAGCAAAACTGAAAAGCCAATTCCAAACTATGAAAAAGTATTTGTAAACTACAAAACAGAAATTGGATATTAAATTTTTAAAATACTTATTCTATTTCTATTTCTATTTGTGTATCAGAAATAGAATGTTTAAAATATGCAGAACTCTTACATATTAATAAAAAATATATATGTTCTGATAGAAAATTGGGCAAAGGGTAGGAACTAACTGCTTTTAGAAAAAAATACAAAAACTCAAACATGAGGAATGTGTTAGATTCCCTAGCAATTAAAAAACTTTGAAAAACTTTTGTGACATATGTTGCACCCACTAACTTGAGAGTGAATGAAAGAATTATTGTTGATGAGTGTGTGGGCCCAATGGCATGTCCATACAATACTGAAAGAGGCGTGGGGGCAAGTAATTGCTGTAACATTTTTAATTTTTGAAGACATTACAACTTTATGTATCAAAGGCCTTATAAAACATGCATAGCACTTGACTTAGTAATAAACGTCTGCATCCTGCAACCCAACGAT
Organism: Macaca nemestrina; assembly: GCF_043159975.1. Classification (NCBI taxonomy): domain Eukaryota; kingdom Metazoa; phylum Chordata; class Mammalia; order Primates; family Cercopithecidae; genus Macaca; species Macaca nemestrina. The sequence continues at coordinate 24,939,581 of NC_092142.1, read as the reverse complement.
TCTCCTTCTAGAAAATGTATTCTGAGTAAGCAATCAGAGATGTACTCAAAAATGTATGTAGGTATCTCTCACTAAAGATGGAGATATTTCTTTTTTTTTTTTTTTTTTTTGAGACGGAGTCTCACACTGTTGCCCAGGCTGGAGTGCAGTGGCGCGATCTCGGCTCACTGCAAGCTCCGCCTCCCGGGTTCCCGCCATTCTCCTGCCTCAGCCTCCTGAGTAGCTGGGACTACAGGCGCCCGCCACCGCGCCCGGCTAATTTTTTGTATTTTTAGTAGAGACGGGGTTTCACTGTGGTCTCGATCTCCTGACCTTGTGATCCGCCCGCCTCGGCCTCCCAAAGTGCTGGGATTACAGGCTTGAGCCACCGCGCCCGGCCAAGATGGAGATATTTCGTATCAGCATGTGGTAGGCAGCTTCTGACGTAGCTCTTAATTACCTTGTCTCCTGGTATTCACACCCTTGTGTGATTCCACTGGGTTTGGGCTGCACCTAGTGACTTGCTTCTATAACAAATAGAATGTGGCAAATAGATGGAATGTCATCTCTGTGCTCAGGTTAGAAAGACTGACTTTTGTCTTGTGTCCTCTTTCCCTCCCTCCTTCCTTGCTGACTCCCCCTCTCTCGTCCTTTCATTTGCTTGCTCTGATGAAGCAAGCTGCTAGGCTGCAAGCTTGCCTATGGAGGAGACCACACGGCAAAGACCCAAAAGAGGCCTTTGGTCAACAGTCAGTGAGGAACTGAGACACTCACATCAACAACCTACAAATAACGGAATTCTGCCAACAACCACATGCATGGTCTAAGAATTGGAACCTTCCCAGTCAAGCCTTGAGGTGAGACCACAGCCTGAACACCTTGATTACAGCCTACCTAGCAGAGACCCAGAGCCAGAAGACCCAGCCAAGCCACACCCAGATTCTTGACCACAGAAACTGAGAGAGAATAAATGTTGTTTTAGGCCACTAAGTTCTGGGGTAACTTGTTACACAGTAATGGATAGCTAACAAATAGCTTTATTTATAATAATACAAAATTGGGCAAAATAAAATGTTCATTAAAAAGAGATCAAGGAAACTCTGGAGGATCTGGATGATGGTATTCTGTGATAATATTAAAATATTACTTTAAATACTATTTATTGCTAAAGGAAAAAGTTTATGACACATGGCAAGGGAAAAAGCAAATGCCAAATAATGGAGTTTCGCTCTTGTTGCCCAGACTGGAGTGCAACGGCGCAATCTCGGCTCACTGCAACCTCCGCCTCCCGGGTTCAAGTGGTGGATTCTCCTGCCTTAGCCTCCTGAGTAGCTGGGATTACAGGCATGCACCACCATGCCTCGGTAAGTTTGTATTTTTAGTAGAGATGGGGTTTCTCCATGTTGGTCAGGCTGGTCTCGAACTCCCGACCTCAGGTGATCCGCCCGCCTTGGCCACCCAAAGTGCCGAGATTACAGGCATGAGCCACTGCGCCCATCCTATGGCACTATTTTTGTAAATTAAATGAACCCATATGAAAGAAAGGGTACGGACAGAACACAAACTTTTTCCTTATCTCTTTTGGGAAGACTTTCTTTTAAAACAATAAATCTGTAGGTGGCTTGAGAGAGCAAGACCCTGAAACAGTGGATCTCTCACTCATTCCTCCATTTTCATTGGACAAGCCATTGGGATAAAGTGGCCAACAAAACAAAGTCCCTGTCTTCATGAATCTTACAGTTTAGAGGGAGATAAAATTAATCAATCCATCTATAACATAAAGCCAGGAAGTCAGGAATTGGTAAGTCGATACAGTGGAATAAGGGAATATAAAATAAGGGAGGGTGCTATTTTATATAGGGGAGTTGGAAGATACTGAGATAATGTTTGTGCAGAGACCACAGTGAAGCGAGAATGACCCACCCAAATATCTCCAGGAAGTGATTTTGAAGCGATAAGAACAGCAGGTCGGGTGCAGTGGCTCATGCCCATAATCCCAGCACTTTGGGAGGCCAAGGCTGGAGGATTGCTTGAGTCCAGGAGTTTGAGACCAGCCTGGGCAACACGGCAAAACCCTGTCTCTACAAAAAATACAAAAATTAGCCCGTTGTGGTGGCACACACCTGTGGTCCCAGCTACTTGGGAGGCTGAAGTGGGAAGATCACATGAGCCTACGAGGTCAAGGCTGCAGTGGACTGTGATCACACCACTGTACTCCAGTCAAAGCAACAGACCTTGACCTTGTCTCATAAAAACAAACAAACAAACAAACAATCAAAAACAGCAAAGGCCCTGTGGCAGAATTATGCCCCTGAAATGCAAACTTGGTTTTGCTACAATAGCACACAGATTTCACATCCCAAGCCACGAAGTAAAGCTACAGAGGCCATTGAAAGAAGCTGATCAGACAGTTTCTAAGACCCATATTTTCTTAAACTCCCAACTGCTTTTAATCTCTACTTCTTCTCCACCAGGCTCAACGTCATTGCAGGCAATTTTGACCAGCGGGAGTTTATCACTGGCAACTGGGACCTGGAGTCATTACTGTGGACTGAAGCATGAATACAACCTGTACAGTTTCTCCCACTCACATGAGTTTATGGGACATCTCTCCTGCAGCGGATGCTGGGTGATCCAGCCCCATAGAGGGAGATCAATATTCTCCCACAGGTGATTATTGATCACTGTATGGAATTGGACTTTTAAGTCATTCTTTCTGTCCTGCACTTGACTAGCCCTATGGCCAAGCTCGTCTCTCTGAATCCAAGTCTATTCAAAACTGGCCGTTTATTGAGCTTTTGCTCTGTAGTGGCCCCTGGGATGAAAGCATTGTCAACATCAGCCCACGTAATCCTCTCTGCAGATGTGTGAGGTTGTGACCATGAGATCACTGAGGCCCTGTGCAGATTGAACTCATCTGGTGTCATGAGCTCATGAAGTGTCAGGACCAAGATACGAATCCAGATGTGCTCGATTTTAGAAATTTTTACCTGTCTTTCCCCCCAAAAGTCACATTTTGCTTTGCTTCTCTTTTTTCCTTCTTCCCTCATATCTCAGGGTCTGATTTTATTCTTCTGTCACCTGGCAGCTTCTTGGTGTTTTTTACTGTGCCCAGGGAGAACTGTTTCTTGATCCCTACAACCCTGCAATTCCCACAGTGCTGGCCTCTCAAATGGAATCTGCTTCCCACCCCGGAACTGTCTCACTCAGGCCTTGCCTTCCTTCCTCCCCCATGGAATTGCTGTGCTATGAAATAATAGTGATGAGTTTGCAGCAACCTGCAAAGTGACGAATACGGAAGTGTGATCCTATGGATGATGTGGAACACTTAGGACTTCTGCCTGGGCCGCTTTTTACAGCTTCTTGTTTAGTGCACAACCTGTGCAGCCATATGAGGTAGCCCTGCCTCTTCTGTTGTAGGTTCGGGGGCCTAAAATCCAAGTTATAACCTGAAATGTTCCTTGTTTTGTTTTGTTTTGTTTTATAAAATGATCCCCTGGTCTCACTTTCAGACTCAGAGAATGAGAACTGGAGAACAGAACTGGGAATCTCTGCTTTTAATAAATATTGCAAGGAAATTTCAATAAATTTTATGTGCCTAAAAGGAAATTTCTTGCAAATGTCTGTGGTCAAAAATTTCCTTTGAGTCAATTGGTTATGTCCATAGCACCATTCAGTTGATGAGATGGCTGGGACGCAGGCTCCAAAACTAGGTTTTCAGGAGATAAATTGTCCAGTATCTCCTCTCTCCTCCAGCCTTCATTGCAGACTGAATGAACCACAGAGGATGAAAGTCCAAGCTCAGTTAGTGAATCTGTAGGAAGGTCATGTTACAGTGCTCAGAACTTTTGCCATTAAGGGCTGACCCCCAAGTAGTCTATTGGCTTTAACCTTAAGCTGATCTTGTTCCTGAGCCCAGCCAGACCTTGATTTAAATCATCCATGTTGCTTGCAGACTGTATTTGATGGCTAGGGCTGTGTTACGGGCTAATTTGTGTTCCCCCAAAATTCATGTACTAACACCCATAATAACCTCAGAATATGACTATATTCAGAGATAGGGCCTGGAAAGAGATGGTTAAGTTAAAATGAGGTCTCGAGGCTCCAAAATTCATGTATTGAAGTCCCAACACCCATAATAACCTCAGAATGGGGTTATATTCAGAGATAGGGCCTGGAAAGAGATGGTCAGGTTAAAATGAGACCTTGAGGGTACGGCCCAAATACAATCTGACTTTTTTTTTTTTTTTTTTTTGAGACGGAATTTCACTCTTGTTGCCCAGGCTGGAGTGCAGCGGCGCAGCCTCAGCTCACTGCAACCTCCACTTACTGCAACCTCCGCCTCCCGGGTTCAAGCAATTCTCCTGCCACAGCCTCCTGAGTAGCTGGGATTACAGTCAGGTGTCACCACACCCGGCTAATTTTGTTTTTTTAGTAGAGATGGGGTTTCTCCCTGTTGGTCAGACTGGTCTCGAACTCCTGACCTCAGGTGATCTACCCACATCGGCCCCCCCAAAGTGCTGGGATTACAGGCGTGAGTCACCGTGCCTGGCCTGGTGTCCTTTTAAGAAGAGGAAAAGATGCCAGGGATTTGTGTGCCCATGGAGAAATAACCTTGACTTGAGGCAGCAAGAGGGTGCTCATCTGCAAGCCAAGGACAGAAGCCTCAGAGGAAACAAACTCTGTCAAGATCTTGATCTTGCACTTCCAGCCTCCAGAACTGAGATCATAGATATCTGCTGCCAGTCACCCAGTCTGTGGTATTTTGTTATGAAAACCCTAACAGATCCCACCAACCGCATGTTCTCACTCATAGGTGGGAACTGAACAATGAGATCACTTGGACTCGGGAAGGGGAACATCACACACCGGGGCCTATCATGGGGAGGGGGGAGGGGGGAGGGATTGCATTGGGAGTTATACCTGATGTAAATGACGAGTTGATGGGTGCAGCACACCAACATGGCACAAGTATACATATGTAACAAACCTGCACGTTATGCACATGTACCCTACAACTTAAAGTATAATAATAATAAATAAATTAAAAAAAAAAAAAAGAAAACCCTAACAGATGAATACAGGTTGCCATCACAAAATACCACAGAGATTTGATGGCTAAAACGACAGAAATGTATTGTCTCACGGTTCGGGAGGCTGGAAATCTGAAATCAAGGTGCCAGCAGGGATGGTTTCTTCTGAGGCCTCACTTCTTGGCTTGCAGGTGGCCATTGGTTCCCTGTGTCTTCCCTTCATCCTCCCTCTGTGTGCCTGGGTCTTAATCTCCCCTTCTTATAAGGACAACAATCACATTGTAATAGAGGCCACCCCAATGACCTCATTTTAACTTAATTACCTCTTTAGAGGCCCTCTTTCCCAATACAGTCATATTTTGAGTCATAATATTTGTGGGGCCACAATCCAGACCATAACATAGGCCAGGTTTGTCCAACCAGAGGCCCGCAGGCCCAGAACAGCTTGGAATGGGGCCCAACACAAATTCATAAACTTTCTTAAAACATTATGAGATTATGAGATTTGGGCTGGGTGTAGTGGCTCATGCCTGTAATCCCAGCACTTTGGGAGGTCAAGGTAGGTGGATTACTTAAGGTCAGGAGTCAGGAGTTTGAGATCAGTCCCGCCAACATGGTGAAACCCCATTTCTATTAAAAATAAAAAAATTAGGTGTGCACCTGTAGTGTCAGCTATTTGGGAGGCTGAGGTACAAGAATCGCTTGAACCTGGGAAGCAGAGGTTGCAGTGAGCCGAGATCACACCACTGCACTCCAGCCTGGGCGACAGAGTGAAACTCTGTCTCAAAAAAAAAAAAAATTATGAAATTCTTTTGTCTTTTTATAAATTATTTTTTATTTTTAGCTCATCAGCTATTGTTGGTGTTAGTGTATATTATGTGTGGCCCAAGACCCTCCTTCTTCTTCTAATGTGACCCAGGGAAGCCAAAAGATTGGACACCCCTGACATGGGCTTTAAGAAAGGTTAAGTTGAGAGAAGAGACCTGGTTTCTCTGGAGAATGTTCTTTAGGTTAAACACTGTGCTTGACCTATCTAATTCTTACAAACATACTGGGGAAAAGGTGAGAAACTGAGGCCTGGAGATTAAACATCCAGTCATCTCCCCAGGTGGGAAGGAGAGGGCAGGAGGAGTATGAATTTCTTCACAATGTAGCCCAGGGCCACCTAATCAGCCTCTTTTCTAGCCATTTACAGCTCCCAACCTGACCGAATTTTGACAGAATTGGCCAAAATTGTGATACTAATGGAACCAAGCTCTTAGGCCTGTTGTGGCATGAGGTTACCTGTGCAGAACACTTAGCAAAATGCTCAGAGCTGGCGAAGGCTCTAAGCAGTGATGGCTTTTCTCATCATGATGATTATGTTTACACCTTGAAAACTTTAAGTGCAGGAAAAAGAGGCTATCAAACTGGTGATGTTACCATCCGATTCCAGGTACCCAGGCCAACGCCCAGACCCTGGACCGGGGTTGTTTTCACACATATTAGCACCCCTGGGAAGAAAGCATTATTATTTTCCTCTGGGTTGAACTAGGTGGTCTTGCCGTTGCTAACACTGTGGCAGGCCCAGAGGAAATTGAAAAGTGAAGGTTTATGAGTTCACCTGAATGGGCTCATTTAAATGGAACTAACCACCAACCTCCACCATCTCCCTGCCCTCTCCGCCCTCGCACCCACTGGAATTCCAGGCTGCCCACGGTGCTGTTGCTCTGTTAATTCATATCCCTGGAAATGATAACTCACGTTAAGAGTCTTCTCATCTAAAAACACAAATCTTTCCCTCTGCCCCACCTAGAATTCTTCTTCAAATTTTCACTGGTCAAAGATTCTTGGTCTTGAAAGGTCAGGCTTACAGTTCTGTTCCAGGGGTTTGCTCCAAATCCACTAAAAATCTTCAGTATTGAGGGGAAGAGGAGACATGTGTAATAATTGTTAGGCCTATGATGGACGCTTCACACACCATATTCTTTATTGCTCCTAACTAGTGTATGATGAGGCAGTCTGGTAGGCCATAACTTTACAGTTGCAAAAACTGAGGCATAGAGAAGTTCAGTAACTTACCAGGGTTCCCTGGTCACTAAGGGCAACCTTGAGACCAGACTGACTTCTAAACACCTGCTATCAACCAATGCCTTCTGGTCCACATGCCCAGCATGTAGTAGCCGATCACTGATATGGCCCAGCACATCTGTCATACACATACACAGTTGGCCCTTGAACAACATAGGCCTGAACTGCACAGGTCAACTTATATGCACATTTTCTTCCACCTCTGTCACCCCAGAGACAGCAAGACCAACGCCTTCTCTTCTTCCTCCTCCTCCTCAGCCCACTCAATGTGAAGATGATGAGGATGAAGACCTTTATGATGATCCGCTTCCACTTAATGAACACTAAATATATTTTCTCTTCCTTATGATTTTCTTAATAACATTTTCTTTCCTCCAGCTTACTATATTGTGAGATAAAGTTAGTTCTCTAGCTTACCTTATTATACAGTATATAATACCTATAACACTACAAAATATGTGTTAATCAATGTTTATGTTATCGGTAATGCTTCTAGTCAATAGTAGGCTGTTGGCAGTTATGTTTTTGGGAAGTCAAAAGTTATGCCTGGATTTTTGACTGCACAGGGAGTCACTGCCCCAACCTCCATGTTGTTCAAGGGTCAAGTGTATATGGTTCTTAAACCTTCAATGAATTTTACTGATAAAGGAACCGAGTCTTAGTGTGTTTTGATGGCTTTCCAAGGACAGTTGTCTTCCAAGGCAGAGTTTGGTTCAGAAACCAGATTTTCTAACTCTTAGCAGTCCAACAGTCCAATCAGGGGTCATTTACTTCTTCAACAAAGATAGGTGGAGCACCAGCTGTGCACCAGGTAATCTTCCAGGCAGTGGGAATTTCGTGCCGTCCCTGCCTTTTTGGTGGGTAGCAATGAATGATTAGCAATAAACATAAAAAATAAATAATCTACATATAGTAGGTTAAAATTAAAAGGTATGGTAAAATGGGAAACATGAAACAGAATACAGAGGCTTTGAAGGGCAGGAAAAGAGGCTACAGTATGAAATGCATGAGAAGGTCAACGTTGAAGGCGGTAAAGGAATGAGGTTGCAGATACCTGGGAGAAGAGCATCCCAGACAGAGGGAAGAGAGTGGGAACACTGAGGCAGAAGCAGACTGGCATGTCTGGGGACAGCAAGGATGTTCATATCAGGAAAACAAAGAGAATTGAGACTGTAAAACAGTGGAAGGAGAGGACGTCGGACAGGAGGACAAGTTGTGAAAACCATTAGATTCATGGGAACCATTGCAAGGAGTCTGTCTTTCTAATACAAGAAACACAGGAAAACCCATAGTCAGAGACTCAGTGGCCCGCATGGGCCAAGCAAGTAATGTTATGAGCAGTGTGGTCAGAAGGGACTGGAGCACAGATGTGCCTGCCTTGTCTGAACTGGCCCAGATGTGCTTGCTTCATTGTCCTGCTCACCTCTGTTGTCCCCAAAAGAGAAGGCAGAGCCAATGAGGCCTGATCTACCTTTTAATTTATTTTTAAATTTTAATTTAATTTTTATTTTTAGAGACAGGGTTTCACTCTGTTGCCCAGTGCAGTGGTGCAAATACCGCTCACCACAGCCTCAAGCTCCTGGGCTTGAGCAATCTTCCTGTCTCAGCCTCCTGAGCAGCTGAGACTACAGGCATGTACCACCATTCCAGCTAATTTACGTTTTGTTTTGTTTTATTTTATTTATTTTTGTAGAGATACAGTCTTGCTATGCTGCCAGGCTAATCTTGAACTCCTGGCCTCAAGCAGTCTTCCCTTCTCAGCCACCCACAGGTGTGAACCACTGTGCTTGGCCCTGACCTGCTTTTCAAGAGGAGCCAGGAACCTGGATTTTCACATGAAGCTGCCTGATTAAAAAAAACAAATAGCAATGAATTCCATTCTATCAAATGGAATGATAGAATCATTGCCTATGCCTGTATCAAATGCCTATGCCTACCCCTTCCCCCAACCAACACCTCCGATTATAGAATTGTGACAAATGGACCCAGTTTGAGTCCTTTGCATTATACCACATTGTCATAAGGTCCTAAAATCATCAGGCCTATTTGATAGATTGTGGAACATTAAGAAGAATCGGGCCATTATCTGCATCACTTGTATTCAAACATGAGAATTAACCTCTATTAGTGCAATACCTCTTTGTGTTGCAATGATCTGTGCCTGTGTCTGTTTTATTTACTGAATTGTGAGCTCGCCAAGGCCAGGGACTGAACATTCCTTGGTTTTGACCCCCCAGAAGAAGGCTACACACATAATAGATGTCCAGTAATTTTTTATTGAATAAAGTGACGATGGTAACTTTGTAAAAATAAAAAAGCCTGCATATGTATTAGGGCTGGAAGGAAAAGAAAAGGTACAAAAATAAAATTTGAGTTGTGTTAAGGTTGATATTTAGAGCGGTCATTTTCCTGTTTTGCAAACTCCCCATACTGTTATTATATTGATTTCATAATTTTAATGGGAGAAAAATGTTATAATGAAAAAATCAATTAATCTCTGCCTGTCCTTTCATAGCTGTTTGCCCGGGAATACAGACCCTGCTGGGAAAAATTCACTACAACATTCTACCCGCTGGCCCCAAGCACTTACACCACAGAGCTCGCAACCAAGGCATTTACAACTAGATATTATGGTTACCTTTGGGAATTCACATGCTCTCATTGCATTATTAAAACCAAACATCTCTCCTGCACCAAGAGCTAGGCCAGCCCAGCCCAGAATTTCCAGGCTCTTTCTGGGGGGAAAGAAAAAAAAAAGAAAGTTATGTTTAAGAAATGGTTGGAGTTCTACAGTAAGAATCGATCAAAAGAGAAGCAGTGCCTGGGTTAAGAGACAAAAGGGATGACAGGTTGGGCTTACGGATCATTGTGGGTGATTCAAGCAATGCATCTATGATGGAACACCCAAGTCCTAATTCCAGAATTGTGTGGGAAGTCCAACTCAGCAGCTAAGGCCTGGCACAACAGAAGCCAAGAAATAATCAAACACATGGGGGGTCAGATGCACAGTAAGCATATGTCCACCCCTCTCCAAGTCTACCACTCCACACAGTCCCATCCATTGGGAAAATGATGTGAGTTGGGCTTTTGTAAATGATGCCATGCTAGGCAAATGACCTATGCATGGTGAACACGTGGGCTCTGATGCAAGAACAGAGGACTGGTGTATTGGACAGGGGAATTGATCAGTCCTGACTGGGAGCACCTATGAAGAAATTCCATTCTGTGGATTGAGTCAAGTAGAGAAATTCTATTCTGTGGATTGAGTCAAGTAGAGAGGAGAATGAAACCAATTTGCAACGATGGACTCTGGTACCTAAGACTCATTTCTATAGTGCTCCAGGGCCTGACTAAAGGAAAGAAAGAAAGGAAATGTTAGCCAAATGGGAACTTAACCATCAACTTTATAATACTCAAACCCTTTCCTTGACCCCTTCCCTCACAGAAGAAGGCCATCTGAAGAGCATGGTTTGGACCTGACTCTAGAATGGTGGTTTCCAATTCTATCCACCATGCTTTTGGGGCCATATTGTTCTGTAGAGCAGTCCCGGAGTTGACCCAAAAATGAATGGAAAGAAGCCAGAACACAGTTGATATCTCTGCCTTCAGTTCTTCTAAGAACAGACTGGTCCAGAAGAGCTAGAGACCATGGTACACATGAACAGTGAACACATCCACCAGCAAATGGTGCCCAATAGATAGCATAGCATGTTCTCATCAATTTCATGGTTACTCCATCTCACTTGGGGAGGAACAAAAAAAGACAAGTGGAAGCTCCCTTTTCATGTTTTCTTAAAAGGTTAGAAGTATTGACAAAAGCTGTCTTTTTGAGACAGAGTCTCGCTCTGTCACCCAGGCTGGAGTGCAATGGTGCAATCTCGGCTCACTGCAACCTCTGCCTCCCAGGTTCTAAGCGGTTCTCCTGTCTTGGCCTCCCATAGCTGGGATTACAGGTGCACTCCACCACGCCCGGCTAATTTTGTATTTTTAGTAGGGACACGGTTTCACCATGTTGACCAGGCTGGTCTCGAACTCCTGACCTCAGGTGATCCACCCGCCTTGGCCTCCCAAAGTGCTGGGATTACAGGCGAGAGCCACCGCGCCTGGCCAAAGTCTTCATTTTTGTGGAAACATAAAAGTAGAGAGGAACATACCTGCTGTGGATCAGATACTATGCTCTGTGCTAAACACGAAAGCTGTCACTGATGGAGCCTCTCCAGTGTTCTAGGCATCTTTTTTATATTTATTCATTTAATCCTCCCAACAATCTTACAAAGCACCTCAGATGAGATGAGAAACTGAGGCACAGTGAAGTGACGTGATATGGCTTCTAACTGGCAGAGTCAGGCTGAGAGCCCAGAGTTTTCACATCACAGTGTGTTTTCGAACCTCTGCGTCAGAGCCGAGGCATGCCAACCTCATACCAGCCCTGTGTCCCTGTTTGACAGGTGAGGAATGTGCGGTTTGCCTATGGTTTCTGGGCGCAGAACCCAGGCCTGGCTGAACCCACAGCATGTCCAATTGTATCATGAAATGAGTGCTGTAAATGAGCAGTTATAAAGACCCCAGAGCCATGTGTCTAATTCGCAGGTAGAGACCCACCAGGGAAGATCCCATGGTTAATGCTGATCCAAGGCATCGTGGCTCTGGCTTGCTACTTATTCCTAACTCCACCCAATGACAGCCACAGGAGACAGGAGGAAGACAGTGTGCTCCTACCTCTCTGATCTGGGAGGCCTGAGTCTGCCGCTGGGGGTGGCTGCAGATGTGGCTGCTATCCGTGGCTGCAACATTAGGATCACTTGGAATACATTTTAAGAGAAAAATTTAAGCTCCCAATGTAGTTAGTCTGCAATGAGGCCCTGACAGATTATTATTATTTTTTTTTAAGTTCCCAGGTGATTTTCATGCGTAGCAATGGTCGCGAAACAGTAGGCAAGGAAACGCATCCTGAACTGGCAATTAGAATTAAAATCTCGTCCTAAACTAACCTTCATCTAAGACACCTGGGACTTGACTGGGCAGTGACACTTAAAATGGAAACACTCTGCCATTATTTTTGGCACTTGGTACTAATGCTGTGTCTGTCAGGAGGGTCTGGGGAGGGGGCTGTGGGTGGGAGCTGAACTTGAATGATGAGGCCACACAGACGGGACAAGAATCAGCAATGCACTGCCCTTGTTTGGTAAACACACCCAGTGCTTAATGGTGCCTAATGGTGCCTGTAATTGATGCCTAAAGTTATTTAAAAGTAAATTTACTAGAAAATAATTAGCAATTTTATAGCTCACTACTTCCTAATTTTATGGATAAAATTTTTTTCCATGGTTTTATCAGGCACCACAATACAACGTGCGGTGAAATCATGTGCCCAAAATGGAGGTAAACATGGGTCTCGTAAAGAGGTAAATAATTTTGAAAAAAAAAAAAAATTGTTTGCTGATGCAGCCTCACCAATTGGAATGTAGGCCTTTCTTCTTTCCCTTCACCACCATCACCCCCCCGACTCTCAATCTTCAGATTGAATCTGCAATAAATTATCCTTAATCAACATCAAGGGAAAGTTGTAGAAAGGCAGCTTGGGGATGGCTTAGCTCTCGCATTGGGCTCTCTTAACCTTAGCAGTGAGAGTAGAGAAAAAAATTGTGTTCTCATTAGCACCGATGCGTCTTTCCTTAATGAGCTTGTAGAAATACTCATTACAACACATTAGCTCACCTCTCACTCTCCCCACCCAGCTAGCCCAGAGGTACAGGAGACATGGAGTAATAGAAATGAATTTACCAAACATTTTGCTGAAGTTTTACTCAAGCTCGAATGGCCCTTTCTGGGGCCCTGTATTCGTGACCAGTAGAGGAATGAGTTGTGTTTTTTTTTGCTGTACAGAGGCTCTCAGTGTCTTTTACAAACCTTCTGTAGATGATAACCAGTGTCTGCATCTATGAAATGAGCAGGATAATCTTTCCCCTGTTTGTTACTAAAGTTGTGACTTGTGAACCAAGAGCATCTGCATTCTTGAAAGCTTTTAGAAGTGCAGAATTTCAACCCTTGTCTCAAAACTATTAAAAGAGAATCTCTAGGGGTATGGAGCAGATATTTGTTTTTTAATGCATTTTCAGGTAATTCTGCATGCTAGAGTTTGAGAACCAATGTCTTATAGGGATACTGTGAGCAGCCAGTAACAAAGCAAGTGAGAATATACACTGGAAGGAAAATTGAAAGATGCGACTGAAATTCTGGGTGTTACTGTTTCTTTTTATAAATATGAAGATTAAATATGTAAAAATATAAAATGTATAAATTTTTATATTTATGTATAAATTTACATTTTTATTTTATATTTGTAATTATATATTACTGCATATAATATACAAATTTACATATTATATATTTATATATTATAAATGTATGTTATAAATTTAAATTATAAATTATATATTATATAAATTTTGTGTATTTATTTATATATACATTGTGTATTTATTATATATAACATTTGTATTATGTATTACTATAATATACTATATGTAGTATACTATATATAATATACTATATACTATATATAATATACTATATTATATAGTAATATATAATACATATGTAATACATAAATTTATATATTATATATTTATATATTATATAATAATGGTATATATTACTATATATAATATATAAATTTTATGTATATGTATATGTAAAATTTGTATAAATTTAAGGGGTACAAGGGCAGTTTTATCACATGGATATATTGCATAGTGGTAAGGTCTGGGCTTGTAGTGTAACCATTACCCAAACATTGTACATTCTACCCATTAAGCAATTTTTCATCCCTCACCTCTCCCACTCCCCCATCTTTCTGAGTCTTCAATGTCCATTATTTCACACTCTATGTGTATGTGTATATATAGCATATACATACACAATATGTTATGTATATATGTATATATATACATATATACACACACACACAAACTCACCACATTTTCTGTATCCAGTAATCTGTGGATGAACCCTTAGGTTAATTCCATACCTTTGCTATTGTGAATAGTGCTGCAATACGCATACGAATGCAGGCATCTTTTATATATAATGATTTCTTTTCCTTTGAGTAGATACCCAGTAGTGGGCTAGCTGGATCCAATGCTAGTTCTATTTGTTTGTTTGTTTGTTTGTTTGTTTGAGACAGTCTCACATCTTTGCCCAGGCTGGAATGCAGTGGTGTAATCTTGGCTCACTACAACCTCCACCTCCCAAGTTCAAGTGATTCTTGTGCCTCAGCCTCCCAAGTAGCTGGGACTACAGGCACATGCCACCATGCCCAGCTACGAATGCTAGTTCTATTTTTAATTCTATGAATGATAAACCTAGAAAACTAGTTATTTTGCGTCATCAAAACTCCCTATCTATATTATTAAATCATGAACCCTTTGGGGCAGACACATATTATAAAGCAGGTAGGTGTAAGAATCTAAGAGCTTGTGGGGATAGGGGTAAAGTGGTAGCCTGCACCTTCCCTACAAGCAACTCAGTAGAAAAGCAACAGAATGGTGCAGGCCATACACAATAGTTCTGCAAGCTGAATTTGGTCTGAGGACAACCATTATGTAACATACAAATGTTTGGACTGTCCAACCCAAAATGTATCCCCAATATCCATTGTATTTCTTAACTTCAATTTTTGAAAGTATTGGAATTAATTGTTTCACAGTGGTACACTCTAGTAATCTTCCTGAGTAACAGATTATTTGGGCCATTCCCCCATGGTCTAATAAAGTCATCTCTGATAAGATGTGGTCATTTCCCTCCGGGTGATGTTCACTCTCTGAAAACCAAGTGCATAGTAAGAGCAAGGATCCAGGGAGCATTAGCTAGAATAATGTCATCTGGGAGCCTCTTCCCAAGGTCATCTTTAGCAATGCTGGCTGTCCATGAGAAATTGCCTCTCTGTTGGAATGCAATATACAGTGTAATGACTGTTTTAAAGGAGGAGAAGGAATTCTGCAAATGGAATGGGCTTTATCAAGAAGGTTAAGTAAGTTAAGTACTTTCAAGAAATTCCATTGGGCAAAAATGGCCAACGGCCTGTGCCGTCTGGATGGCAGAAGCTACTGGCTCTAAGTCCCCATTGTTCCTGCACACTCTCCACTTGGCTATATGCTGTTCCCCACCTGGGAGAAAGGGGGCAAAAGGAAACCAGGCTGGGTTGGGAAACTTCCTGAGACAGATTACTTAACTCTCTATTCTGCAGAATGGGGTTCATAACCTAAATCGGAGTCAAATGACATCATGGATTGAAAAACGATTTATAAGCTTCAGGCTGCAAAGTTAAGTCAGTATCATAGCTCATCTGTGTCAGTCCAGCAATAGCTCTGTAAATCTCTTTCCTCCATGGTGACAGAGAGTGGCTGGTTAGTATAATGGACAAATGTCCCACTATGCACTTGAGATGGATGCAAAATCCCATCTCTGCTTACCTAGTGAAGCCCAGAGAAGCCCCAAAGGGAGAAATGCTCAACTAGACCCGGGGATGGAGTCTTGACTCTGCCACATCTTAGTTACGTAACCTGAAGGTGACGTCTTAACTCATGTGGTTTGCAGTTTCCTCACCTGTAAAATGGAATGACATTACAGCCTACCTCATAGAGTTGCTGGGTAAAATAGAGTTCCGTGATCCGTGTAGTGTGTGATATTCTTCATTCACTTGGCTAATATTTACAGAGTGCTTACTTTAGGCCAAGCACTACTCTAGGAGCACAGAATAGAGTGACACAAGAGCCAGTGGGTCCCTGGCCTCCTATGGCTTATGTTCTAGTGGAAGAGACAGATAGTAAGCAATTTTTTTTTTTTAAACAGGGTCTGACTCTGTCATCCAGGCTGGAGTGCAGTGGCATGATCATATCTCACTGTGACCTCAAACTCCTGGCCTCAAGGGATCTTCCCACCTCAGTCTCTCGAGTATCTAGGGCTACAGTTGTGTGCCACTATGCCTGGCTAGGTAGCAAGCAATTGAACACATAAAGGTAATGTATGCTGTGTTATAGCAACAGGTACTATGAACAAAAATACTCCAGGTTAAAGGAACAGCTGTCCAGGGTGGAAGGGTCATGATGTTACATGGAGTCAATGGGGAAGGCCTTTCTGAGATGGGAACATTTGAACAGGAACCCGATGGGGTGAGGCAATAAGTCACAGGTATATCTGGCAGAGAGCACTTCAGGTAGAGGGAAGAGCACCTGACATGTATTAAGTGTTCAAGAAACCCACCTTAAGATAAAGAAGTTCTACACACTGATGGCATTTAGTCAGACATAAAGGAGTTCTTACCTATGATGATAAAATGCTAAAAGGAGCATCAAATGAGGTTGTGGAATCTCCAAAGAGTTGCAGAAAGAGACAAAAACTGTCTTTCCCAGACTGTTTATCTTACCTCTTGAGGCCTTTAATGAGGTTTTCAGATGAAAAGTCAGATGCCCATCATAACCTGGCAAAATATACAGTGAAAGTAGGAAGTTTCTCATTCTTCAGAAATGTGAGCAGCTCTTCTCTTTCATTTATTGGTCATATTACCTCTTTATAAGAGATCAGTAAGCTCAGTGGATAAAGAGGCCACAGCTGGGAAAGCTAGATAAAGAGGTGGGAAGGAGGGCTTAAATGAAGATTGAAGACTCTGCCTGGTGCTCTCGTCATTAAATAATGCATTTACTTGATTGGTAAACCTTTCATTCATCCCTTTGTTCAACAATTCCTGTATCAATCCCAGCGCCAGGCATCAGGGAGACAGAAATGAATGAGACATTCCTACCTCCAAGGAGCTCACAGTCTAGTGGAAAACGATGGCTCAGAGAAGTGGCGTTGCATGATCTTAAGTGGTATGGTAGAGCATTTAAAATGCAGAGGATGGGACAACCAGTTCAGCTGGGGAATCAGGGAAGGTATATTTCAGCCAGCTCTTAAAGCATTAAGGGAATCACGAAAGGTATATTTCAGCCAGGTCTTAAAGCATTAAGCATGAGTAATGTTGTGCATAGAAAGAAAGGATTTGTGTAGGGAAGATATTACAAGTACAAAGTATAGCAGAAACTGTGTAGGGTACGATGAAGAATCAGTGTAGCAGGAGCATTGAGTAGGAAGTAGTTGCCAGAGAAGAGGCTGGAGGGGGATGGTTTGAGGACAGACTGTGCAAGTCCTTAAGCACTAAGCCAGGGCATTTGGAATCTATCATGCAGGAAACAAGGAATCATGAAAAATATTCCGTTGGGCAAAAATGGCCAACAGCCTGTGCCGTCTGGATGGCAGAAACTACTGGCTCTAAGTCCCCATTGTTCCTGCACACTCCCCACTTTGCTATATGCTGTTCCCCACCTGGGAGAAAGGCGGCAAAAGGAAACCAGGCTGGGTTGGAAAACTGGTTGGAAAATTGGTTTTTCCAGGATCTCCTTTTGGAATCATGCACCTCCATTCAATAATTATGTTTCCCAAGTCATAAGGATAGGGGCTGGCTCTTCCCAGTCCCTGAGGGTGACTTAAGCCAGACTCTGAGAGTGTTCCAGATCCATGGCCACAGCGATTAGTTTCTGAGTGACCACGTGACCCATTTTTTTTTTTTATGGAGCCCTTACAAAAATGCTTTCTTCTGTGGAATTGTTAGGAGTAATGTAGGTTAGACTACAAGCAGCTGTAATGATCTCATGCCAAAAAAAAACGCTAAGAATGAAGTAAAAAAGAGATCATCAGAGCTAAAAATGCCGAAAGACAGAGGGGGTAAAAAGGATGGGGTTGAAAAACAGAACACTTGCTGATATTATTAAATTATTAGATATAATTATACCTCAAGCCAGCCACCTTTTGTAAATCTGTTCCATGAGCCAGTCAATTCCCTTTAGTCCTGAATCGTAGTTGAGTTGTGCTGCCTGTCACTTCCACTTAAAGAAGTAAGTGACTAATATAGGTATTACACAAGTAGTGTGTTAGTAAGGGGATGATGTAATCAGTTTCCCTTGTCAGTTAACACGGCCCCAGATGCAGAATAAATTACAAATAGAAAAGGGACTAAATTGGTGAAAGGTGGACCACTATGGGGAGACCTCAAAAGAACCAGGAAGATAAATGCAAATGTTTAGCATAAATATATCTTATGCAACTGTTTGCAAAATCTAACAGCCCTAAATGGGAGTGATGAGAGGTAGCTGGATTCTGGACATATTTGCTTTTAAATTATATGCAAAGTATAAGTGAAAGAAAGGAGCAAGAGTGAATACAGATTTTGGCTTGGAAAGGCAAAGTAGTCATTTACTCAAATGGAGAAACATCGGGAGAAACAAGTTAGGATGATTTAGGACGTCTGAAATTTGATTTGGATGTATTAAGACTGAGATGCCTATGATATTCCCAAATGGTACTTCGATATAAGAATCTGGAGTTCAAGAGAAAGCTCTGGGCTAAAAATGTGTAATTTGTAGTCACCAGCATAGAGAGTGTCTAAAACCATGAGAATGTTTAAGGTTACCTAGGAATAAAAATGCATAAAGGACTGAAGGACCTGGAAAGTGAGGTGTAACCAGCATGCAAGGATAAAGAGTAACCAATGGTGTGGATTAGCAATACAAATAATACACGTTCTTGGAAAGTGAAGTAAGGCGGGTGTTGGAGAGATGGATGAGTGATCAACTATATAAATTCTGCTGGTAATCTAAGTACCATGACTACAGGATTACTCCAGAGATATTAGTTGTTACTCTTCTTGGTATTTGTCCTTAACTCAAGATAGAGCCTTTGGAGATTGTTTACCTTAATGGGGTTTGTTTAGAATCAGGTATTGAATAGGATTTAGGTAACCTGGGATTTCAGATGTCTTGAGCCTGAAATTTGGGAGAAGAACATCTGTAGGTTGGATGTAATATGTTAACTCTCCCAAATCTGAGAAGCCTCTGGGGGAATTTGTAACTTGCGTAACTGTGGTGGTGCAGAAAAGATGCTGGATCCAAAGATGTGTTGTGAGATGTTACTTTTAATGATAGAGGAATAGAATTGCAAGGGGATAAAGCAATGCATCGCAGTGTGAAAAATGAAATAGGGTCCACATGTGTCTGAAACCAGTGCTGCTTTTTAAAAGATACATTTGATATATGCTTGCCTGATGCCACAATGCCAGTCAACATCATGAGGTCATAATGATTTCCCCAGATGCTGAGGTCTAATATCCGTGCATTCTCTCTTCTGTCCTATGGACCTTAGGGGTCTTATAACCTCGATATGTATATATGCAAAAATGATTCACAATTGCAAGTATCTTAAGCAACCAAGATGTTTCTTCTCACATTTGATAAAAAGCTTGGAAGGAGGTAGTTGCAGGGTTGCATGATTCAGTAGATAAAGAAGGCCAACAAAGAGCCAGGCTCTTTTCATCAGTTCTTCCCTGACATTGTTGGTGTCAGCCGTATCTGCCTTCATGGTCACAAGATGGCTGCCGCAGCCCTTACATCTGTCATCCTCACAACAGCATTCAAAAGTAGAAAAAATAGATCCCTTTCTTCTTAGCCTTGGTCACTATATATATATATATATATATAGTTCTGGGCTAAAAATGTGCAATTTGTAGTCACCAGCATAGAGAGTGTCTAAAACCATGAGAATGTTTAAGTTTACCTAGTAATAAAAATAATACATATATGTATTTTATATATAGTATATGTGTGTGTGTATATATATATGAGACAGTGAAGATTATATATATCTTTATGTATATATCTATCTATCTTTAAAGATTATATTTCTCAGAATCTCTGAGCTGACCACTGCTCAGGCTCCACTGGCTATTAGGAGCTCACATGAATTGCTTAGATTAGTGGCGGGTCATTCCTTGGGGATAGAGAAGAGGTCCTCTTTCCCTCCACATGTTGCCATCACTTACCAAAACAAAAGCAGGGTTCTTTAAACAAGAGAAAAGGGAGAAGATAGTTGTTGGATAGGCTATTAACACCACCTGTGTTAGGAACTATGGCCATTCACAATATAAGCTTGGGATTTAGCTGTGACATTGTTTAAACCATGGGAGTGAATGACACCATTCAGAACATCTGCATGAAGAGAACTGATCCAAAGACAGCCACCTCCCCTATTTTTTTTTTTAAAGAAAGCAGGCGCGGTGGCTCATGCTTATAATCCCAGCACTTTGGGAGGCTGAGGTGGGCAGATCACCTGAGGTCGGGAGTTTGAGACCAGCCTGACCAACATGGAGAAACCCCATCTCTATCAAAAATAGAAAATTAGCCTGGCGTGGTGGTGCATGCCTGTAATCCCAGCTACTTGGGAGGCTGAGGTAGGAGAATCGCTTGAACCCCGGAGGTTGTGGTGAGCCGAGATCATGCCACTGCCCTCCAGCCTGGGCAGTAAGAGCCAAATTCCTGTCTCAAAAAAAAAAAAAAAAAAAAAGAAGAGAAGGAGTCTGTAAGGGTGAGACAGGATGAGAACAGAGCTGGGAGAGGTGTCTGAGAGGGGAATGGTATGGAAACAGAAGTGGGAGAGCTTCCTTGTGTAAGGAGATGGCCAGCAGTGTCAAACACTATGGAGAGATCAAGTAGAAGAGGGCTAAAAATGCCCTCTGTATTTAGCAATTAAGACATCATTAATGGTCCTATGAAGCATTTCATTAGACTTCTGGGAGCAGATATCAGGAGGCAGGTGTACGAGAAGAGGAAAGTAATTCAGAGAGTTGAGAGAGGGTAAAATCTACTTTCAAAGACTTTAGCCATGACGGTGCGATGTTGTATGGTATTTTGAAAAGTGCTCCAGAAAGGTTTTTTATTTTTGTTTTTTAAATTAAGGATGAGATGTTCTATTTTAGACTGATGTTTATAGAGACTGAGTGAAGAGGAGGATACAGGAATAAAGTCCATGATCCTGGAGGTTAAGAGAGAAGAATCTGATGCAAAAGTAAGAAATAATGAGATGTGGGTGGAGGATAAAGGATTCATGCCACAGCTAGTATTTTTTAAATTTCATAATAATAACAGCAAACCCACTGAGCTCTTTTTGTTGTTGTTGTTATTCTCTCTTTTAAGCTCCTTATATATGTCATCCTATCCTCACATGTGCTATGAGGCTGGCGCTATCACTGAATACATTTAATGCATGAGGTAATCCAAGTCCAATGACAGGCGGAGAGAGACAACCTCACTTTTCTCCATGAAGCCAGTTCCTTTGGCCAAGAGAACAAGAGGGAGAGAACAGGGATAGGGATAGAACATTTGACAAAAGGGGAAGTCTCAGAAACGAATACAAGGGGCCTGAAAAAATAGTTTCCCAGGGACCAATAAAAGGAATGAATAACAGAACGGAGGGCCCAGCCGAGGTTAGAAACCAGAAATTTATAAGGACCTCAATCTATATTCTCTGTTGTGAGCGCCAGAACTGAATAAATGCATAATGGGATTCATCCCAGCTTGGGGACTGGTCCGTGAGTCTGTGATTTAGACTCAGACCTCGTCCTGGTGCCTATGGCATAAACACTTCCTATTTTATTGCTTGTTCTTTCCTTTCCTCTCAGCAGGAATCCCAGGTAACAAAAGCCCTTATTTCCAAAGGCCTTTTCCCAAGCATTCACGGAAGCAGGTCCTCTCCCCTGACACCCTTTACAGGTGCTTCCACTGGGATGAAAACTAAGAAATGTTTTGTTCCCTAAATGACAGAAAAGAAGCTATCTCCTGCTTGATCAAGCTATCTCTCGCCTTCGATTTGCAGAGTCACAGTGGAACCTGCAGCCTCACCTTCAAACACGTCCTGCTCTTTTCTCTAGGGAAAGAAGGAACCAAATTGCTAACTATTGCTTTTTCCATAAGTTGTCAGAAAGAACATCCACCACTTTTTTTTTTTTCTGTTTTGCCTTTATTGTAGATTTTTGATTGTCCCAAGGCTGTTCCCATGATCTTAGAAACAAACTGGTGACAAAAATTCAGCCTCTAAAGACATTTAAGGGTAAATATCCTTTGTTACAGAGACACAGGTGTAATTGAGTTGTAAGCAAAGATGTGGCAGAGGTAGATCTGCCAAAGAGATCGGAGCTTTTCGAAATTTGGCCGGGAAGGAAGACCATGTCCTTCCATGGTCCAGCAAAGAACCATGTTAAGGTTGCTGTGTATTAGCCCGTCTTTGCCTCTGTGGACCCACTGTAGAGGTAAGCAGGACATGAGATAATGGTCTCTCAGCCTCTCACGAACCATAATTTGTCATTTCTCCAACCTGCTTCTGGTCTAATCCTGCAATTCCAGCTCATTTCATTCTCTTTTTTTCCAGGATATTTTATATTTCTTCCAGGTAGAAAGGAGCAGGGAAAAATAAGTTAGAAATTTTCAAAAAGCTTAATATCAACTCTCCTCTCAAGTTGAGATATAAAGGAAGGAGATATCCAATATCTTCTACAGCCCAAGCTCGCTTTAATTATCAAATTCCAGATTTTTGTGTTTCCCAAGAAACCATCCCATCCATTCCTGCTTACTGGCTGGACAGCTCTTGTGCTAACAAGAGAAAGATGGGCATCTTTCTCCTATTAAAGTTTCATGAGGACAGTTTAATGGGACTTCTTGTTCACAACCTTTCTCTACCACCTGGCATAGTGATGATATATAAATGTTTACTCAACAATAGAGGAATGAAATAAATAAAAAGATCTCACAGCTCCTTGGTTTAATAACTATCACTGCCTAAATATTCTTCCTTGTGCTTGGGTCTAATTTAGTTGATTCTGGATAGAGATAATTGCTCATGGCTTCCTCAGAACACCATCTTGTTCCCTATTCAAAGCAACTGCTCTAATGGTTGACAGATGAGATGTAGAGCCAGCAAAGGGCAGTAGACAACTATGAGCACTGATCCAACACATGCACAGGTCTAGGTTCACCTGCAGTTGTGTTCCCTACAGGACTCTGAAGCACTGTCAGTCCAGCCTGGTGAATATCTCATCAGTATCCTCTGACGCTTTGCGAAGGCCGTCAGAAAAAGTTGGACTACATTCCAGTGAGAGAAGCCTGGGGCCCATTCAGAATCAAGCATACACTTAACCCCTGCCTTTAGAAAAAGCCATCCTCTTAGCATGTTTAGAAACATTCCATTTCCAAGACCAATCTGTTAGACAAAGCTACTTTTTTTTTGAAGGATTATTTATGAGTTGATCTTTTTAAAAAAAGTTTTTAAATTTTACTTTAAGTTCTGGGATACATGTGCTGAACGTACAGGTTTGTTACATAGGTACACATATGCCATTGTGGTTTGCTGCACCCATCAACCCATCATCTAGGTTTCAAGCCCTGCATGCATTAGGTGTTTGTCCTAATGTTCTCCCTCCCCTTCCCCCCAACCCCGCAACATGCCCTGGTGTGTGATGTTCCCTTCCCCGTGTCCATGTGTTCTTACTGTTTAACTCCCACTTATGAGTGAGAACATGCGGTGTTTGGTTCTTTGTTTCTGTGTTAGTTTGCTGAGGATGATGGTTTCCAGCTTCATCCATGTCCCTTGGAACCAACCCAAATGCCCATCATTGACAGACTGGATAAGGAAAATGTGGCACATATACACCATGGAATACTAAGCAGCCATGAAAAAGAATGAGCTCATGTCCTTTGAGGGGCAAAGCTACTTTTCAGTATAATTGAATTATCTCCTGAGTCTCTGATTTGAGGGTAGTGGGAAGTGCACAGGACTAGAAGTCAACAGATCTGGGTTGGAAGCCTTGCTCTTCTGTGTTATCTTAGGCAAGACAAGGTAATTCCTAATTTTGCATAGGTACAATGAAGACATATGACATGGACTCTGAGGGTTCTTTACACCAAATTTCTCAGCCCCACTATTAACCTGCACTAGGATTCCTGCATCAACTTTTCCTGGTGCTCAGTGCTACCCTAAATGTCTTCTCTGACTTTCCATTGCTTTTTTTTTTCCTTTTTCTCAAAATACCCTGCTCTGGAAAAAAAGAGCTATGGGACCCAGGTTCCCAAGGTTCATAGGATAGATAATCTGACATCTTTGTAAAGGGAGGCTTCTCTCAGTAGACACCATGTCATATGTGGCTCTGGAAGGAAATGGTAAAGGGGAAGAAGCTAAATACGGAGATAACCCATCCCTGAAAGGATTCATCCAGAAAACTTGCTAGGGAGCACTTCCTGGGGCCAGGTGGTTAATAAGAGAAATCTCTATTGTTCTGGGTTTCAGTTTGAATGCAGATCTCTATTTTCTCCTGGAAAAGAACCAGAGAATGGGTTTGTGATGTCTGAAACTGGCCAGATTGAGAAGTATTAACCCCAAAGAGCTCCATATCTCACAGTCAGTCCGTCTTATGCCCCACAGTTATTACAACAACAGGGATTTATGAGTCCACTCAGAGCCAGAAAGAAGCTGTGATGAAGATCTTTCTGATGCCCAAAAATGAAAGACTGTTGTAGTTCTAGTCTGTTCACAGCCTCATGGACGACTCCCCATGTCATTGTTGTCTGCAATTAAAACTCAGTATCAATTCTCCTGCCTATTTAAAAATAATTTTTTCCACGTGGTCCAGAATGATTAGACAGGATCACAGCTATTCAAACTGACCTTTCCTGGGCTTAGAAAAATACCCTTTCAAATCATGTTGACTACCATTATTAGGGCAGGCTGCACTGTCACTTCTTTCTCCCATTATTCTGAGCCAGCCACTTCATGGTTTTACTTCAGTCATTACCTTGCTTTGGAAGTCTGGAAAAGTCTCTTGCAAACCCAACTCCTTACAGTCCCCATCTTTAAAATACGGTCGTAACACCTGATTATCCCTGAGCTAGAGGACAAGTCTACCTTATATGTTAATTTAATTAAAGCTGTGTATTGTGCAAGTGTGTTTTAATTTGAACTATTACTGATTTTAGCACATTTTCAGAAAATATGAATTTCAAGTGGTTTGGTGTCTCCTTCTGGATGTATGAGTCAACAGGCAGCTGACACCTAAGGGTATCATCAAAGATATCCCTTGAAATTGGACCAAAGACAATACCAAGGAAACTATAGGTGGTAGAAGGAGCCTGGGAGGATTTATGTTCCCTATTAATGGCTTGGCTATGGTCATTTAAAAAAAAGAGATAGCATCTTCCCTTCTGGGCAAATATTTTTCTTGTTAACCACGTTCTTTATGCATCTCTCTCTCTCTCTCTCTTTCTTTCTCTCTCTCTCTCTCTGTCTGTCTCCCAAATATTTGTCTTCTTAATTACTCAATCTTATAATTGTTACCTTTTCTTTTGTTAGTGTCTACCACTTGGTGCTTTGTAAGAATTGTCTTAGAATTTGGGATGAGACTAAATGCTGCTGAGTGTGGTCTTTATTGCAACAAGTACTTGGTGGTTTTCCCTTCCCCCTAGTTGGTTATCCTCTGTATTATCTCCCCCTACCCTGCTTCATTTCATGTACACTCTGTATGTCCCTCCTCATTTAGCCTAAATCCATGTCCATCTTCCCCACTGGGCTGGGAGTGCCAAGTGTCAGGGTGAGTCAGCTTTGCTCTTCCCCATATCTCTTCCTGTTACCACTTGGTCACTCCACAGATGTGTGTGTGTGAATTAAAGACTGAATAAAATATGACAGCTTCTAGAGCAGTGTTGTTTTCCCATAGCCCAGGGACACTAGAGATTCTTGCTTATCTTCCATTCATGGACATGTATTTTATTAGCCTTGATTTCCTGCCTTGATGACAGAAAATGTACTATTATTACCTCGTCATATAAGACATTTCACAATTTGAGAAAGTGGTTCCATTTATCTCTTATGTCTGAAAATGACAAGTCTACATTCTTTTGAGAAACTGGGAAATGCATGAACTCATCTCTTTCCACCCTAATTTGTTACAGGAAGAACCTGAAGAGATCTGCCAATCCCAACTTATTTCTGGAAAGCTACGAGAGCTGCTCCTAAGGATGTGCCCTGCTTCCAAACCATCTTTGTCTTCCATGTAAACTTTTAGGATTCAGAACTTCAAGCGCTGAATACATAGCCTGAAAGCTCAAAAACATTGCCCTCACCTTCATTTCAAGAGAATATGTTTGGCTCTGTATGAATGAATCTCGAAGCCTTGTTATATCTGAAAGAACCTTGAGTATGCAGCAAGGGAAAGGCCACAGTGGGGGGAACCCAACTATGAATTCGGTGGAGAAAAACCCTGTCTTTGGGTAGGGGAGAAGGTTTTGCATTTGAGTGTCTGAAATTCAGCCCATTCAGTGCCATTTATAAGGAGCTCTTCTTCTGGCTTTGACTTTAAGCACATCAATGGTGCTTCACTTCCCCTTAGCACTCTCATCATTGTTTGGTCTGAGTAAAACAGCGCTTTCACCTGAACATAGTCCCTGGAACACTATAAAGGCATGTTGTTGTGGAAGGGGTTTGGGGAACCATTTTTTCTTCTCCTCTTCTTCCTTCTTAATCTTCTTCACAATTAACTTCTTCACCATCATCATCACCACGGTCATCTTTATCACCATCACCCTTGCAGTATGATCACCATCACCATTATTATCATTATCTTTATCACCATCAGCTCTGCATCATTATCATCATCATTGCATCCCATCATTATCCTTATCACCATTATCTCCACAGATCATATCATCATCATCATCATCACCAACGTCACAACCATCATCATCACCATCAGCTCTGCATCATCATCATTGTCATCACCATCATCATTATCACCATCACCATCACCATCATCATTATCACCGTCACCATCACTACTATCATCTTTATCACCATCAGCTCTGCATCATCACCATCATTATCATCATCATCATCCTTATCACCATTGGCTCCACAGATCATCATCATCACCATCACTACCATCACCATCACTATCATCATCACCACCATCACCACCATCCGCTCATCATTATCACCATCGTCATCATTGTCATCACCGTCATCATCCTATCACCATCATCTCTGCAGTATCATCACATCACCATCGTCATCTTTATTACCATCAGCTCTGCTGCATCATCATCATCATCACTATTCTTGTGTCAATGAAGTACTTTATTCTTTTCAAATACTTTCCCATCTATTAACTCATTTTGATCATCAGAAAAACTCTGGGTGGTAGGCCAGCAGGAATTAAGTACACTTATGTTACAGATATGAAAACTAACATTCATATTGATAAATCTAGTTGTCCAAGACACAGACAGAGGCAAGGATAAAACCCAGTGACCTCTTTCCCGACCATAGTGAGGCAATGAGAAGTTTTCTTTGTGAAATAAAGAGGTGGGTGAATGAGAGGGGGAAAGAGTTGGGGTCTTAAAGAAGTGAGGCTCAGACTGGACTCCTAGTGCTAAGGGATTGAGCAGGCCACACTATCCTGAACCTAAAATCTGATCTGAGGGGCTCTTGAAGTTTGCAGGGAATCCCAAAGAAGGGTCACATATTTACTAAAGTCGTGACTTTCATACACAGTCCAAAAGATAAATGGGCTGCTGGATGATTTTGATTATTATTGTTGTGTTTTGAGCTCGTAGGTCTAAGTCAAGGTTTTCACACCTTTCAGGTACAGAATGATATTGGCAGAAAGAGACGAATACAGGAGCAATGACAGCTGCACTATTTGGGAGCATGAATTCTCCTTTTCCCGTCTCTGAACCACACGCAGCAGCCTTCCCAGAGCCATGAATCATCCATTTGAGGGAAAGGAGGGGGATAGAAAATTAAACATAATTTATGCTTTGCTAATTGAAATCAAATACAAAATTCAATCTCCCGTGAGTTGCAATGCTCACGTTTAAATAGAGCGGAAGTATTATTAACCTGACTCTATTTCAGCAAGTTGACTTAGCTTTTCTGGATAGAAAATAATTCCTTCATCAAGTCTCCACATTGCAGAAGGGGACATGGCTAAGTGGTTCACTCCCAGAGTGACAGGATCAAGCTAGAGTAGACACTGAAGAAAATGGACCTTAAACATGACAAATTTGCATTTCTCTTCAGAACCACGAGTTTTCAACTATAACACCAAACACTATTAAATATAAAAATCCCCTAGATCCCAAGGCTTAGCCCTCTGCCCTCTTTCTCCAGGGAATTTTAACCTCCTGTTGTATGCAACGATGTATAAATAATTTAAGGGGGCTTCTCCACTTTTATTTCCCAGGTGAAATGGCTTATTCACCATTGGCTAACCACATTACAAAATGGATTTGCTTGTCATATTTTGGGGACGTATTTATGTGAGGACACACGTTTTGGAGGCAAGTCTTGATGTTCTGGGTTTTTAAAGACACATAGACAACCAGGGAGATGGAAAATGGAGAGTAGGTATGACTGAGGGTCCAAATGAATATGTGCCTGTCCAGAATGGAGGTGATGAGAGTAAGCTAGATTAATAGGTCGTTTATTTCTTCAAAGCATTGCTACAACCAGCTTCTCCTTTGACTGTCTAAGTTATAAGGGCAACACTTAACCCTCTTGCCACTGAACTCCAAAAGAGCACACGTTTCTGCAGGGAAGCCATGACACTGTGGAGGTCACTTCCCTTGGAAATAATTCCCAGAAAAGCAAAAGCATAAAAGGAGGTAGGAGGGAGGGAGAGGAGGCAAAGAAATACACAGGAAAGTCTTTTCCTCCAGTTGCTCTCAGTTCCAGCTTCCCTAAGAATATTTGTGAAAGGATGAATTCCTGAGCCTCGCCTTAGAGTTTCTGATTCATGAACAGATCTGAAACAGAGCTCAGGAAGCTGTAAGCTTGAACAAACTCCATGGCTGACTCTGATGGGTAGGCAGGACTGAAACTCACTCACGCCTTGCTCTGCTTATGAAACCAAACCCCACATGAGTCCCACAGTTTGCCCTTCTAAAAATGAGTGCGTTTTCTTCCTTCAAATGTGTATGTATGCATTTTGATCTGTTTCTTCTTTTGCATTGATAGTGCAGGTATATGGGTTGCCTTCAGCTCAATAACTGCTTTATTATCTGGAAAAATGATTTGTAAGGCTGTTTATGAATCTGGCGTATCAGTCCATTCCTTGCTGGGATTGGTTAAGATAGGAAAAGCTGCACTCCTTTTAGGACCCACCTGCTTTGTACTATTGCAAGATTTATTGTGCTCTGCAGACAGAACCTTCTGAACATTCTTGACTCTGGGACTTTCCGGCCGTCTCAGAGAGAGGATGCTCCCAGCATTCCAGGGGAGGGGGGAAGATGGAGATGATCAACACAAACACAGCATCAAAACCCATTAATCAGGTTGCATTAAGCTTTATAATAACACAGTTTTCATTTAGCGGGAGAAATGACAGTTTAATAACAGCTGAACAGATTTAACTCCCCCCACTCATATAAATTTCCAGTTTTACTAGAACAATTCCCGGTTTTGGAGACCTGTGAACAAGTGCTTTATGTCAAATGATGCATTTTAATTGAATCAAACTGATGGGAAGGGACACTTCATTCAGCAGCCCTTGATGGGGATGTCTGCAGACAGTCCTTGCTCACCCCAACCCCCATAAACTGGATCTGATGGAGTCAGCTTTCTTGCCACTACCCCACTCTCTGCCATCTCTAAATAGAGAAAATGAAGCCCGAGGTGGTGGTGGTGGGGCAAACTGGAAGAATGATGACTGCTCCTCTCCCCATTACATGGCTAAGGATTACTCCTAATAACAGACTTGTCAACTTTCTGGTCTTTGCCCTTCTGGGGACCTAGGGGACAGAGTTCACCCCCAAAAACATGCCTCAGAACCATAGTGCTTGGGAGAGATGGGCTTCAGGTAAGGCAACCTCCCACCAAGAGGACAGGATTTCTTCTTTTACCCCCAGATATGGCCACTCATCTCTGCCAGCCTCAGAGCTCTGACCTCAGTTACAATTACTTTACTCTTAGAGCAGCCCTGTGGCCCTGATCTGAACACAAGAGCATACGCTAAGCTTCTCCACAACCCAGGATACTCATGAAGAGCGAGACCCAACCCCATTTAGAGGGCTCTTGGAAAGAAGGCTTTGAGGGGTGTCAGCTTTTATTTTCCTTCGCGTGCGCGTGTGTGTGTGTGTGTGTGTGTTTGGTGAGGAATGTGCATGCCTCTGCCTTCATGATGTGGGGAGGGAGGAAGTCAGGGGTTGTGGAATGAGGCCTTTAAAGAGAAGACTACAAACACCTTAGAGGGAGGACCTTGCTCCCTAGGAGTCCTGGAGCACTCAGCCACAAAGTGCACTCTGGAGAGAAGCCCAAGCAGAGGTGTAGACAGAGTGCCCGTGACAGATACAGGGCTAGAACCCTGGCTCCCCAAGCTAAAGTGAGAACCCCCATAAAGCAGACCCTTTTTGTCATTCACATATACATTAATAGCACTGTCTCTGACATTGACAGCTATTTATCCTCTGTCTTCAGGCTATATTAACTAGCAGAAGATAAGAATGAACAGTGGGTTCTGGTGGCCATCTGGTCAACCAGATGCTGCGGCCCAGATGGGCCTGGTTCCTCCATGGGGATGCCGTGGGATCCACCTGTTTGCCTAAGCTAACAGCACTGGAGGCAATCCTGGCTGCATGAAGGAGGAGGAGATCTACTTGGCACTCCAGCAAGTGAAGCTGCAGAAGCTGCGGTATTCAACGACTCAGGCAAGGAGCCTCCTTAGCTATTGACTAGCCTTCTTCTGCCTCTCTAGCCTCATTTATCACCCTCTTCCTGTTCCCACTGAAAATCTTGGCCAGTCATTTGGTAAAACATCATGTTGAAGGGTTTGTAGAATTTCCTCAGTCTGTGGATGACATCTGGGTCGATGCGAGGATGAGTCCGACCTTTGCTCTTGCCTAAGCACCTCGGGGCACTGCTGTCTTCCGGCTTCTTTAGGCAAGGGAACCCCTTGGTTTTGTTGAAATAGAAATGCTTCTCAGTCACAACACGTTTGAGGCCTAGAAAATCCTGTACTTTGGCCATTTCCCCGGCGGGGTCCACAATAAGCCGCTCACCACTGACAAAGAGGATCTGGGAGAGGGGGAAATACTGGAGCCAGTTTTCCAGGTGCAGAGCATAGATCCCTATTCGAATGGCACTCCAGGAAGCATCGATCAGCCCGAGGGTCCGGTTTTTGAAGGCCAGCACCTCAAAGGTGGGGATCTCGGGTTTCTTTGACAGTGTCTGCGTGTAGTCAGAGATGGCCCTGGTCACAGGGTTTCTCACCACCACAATCAGTTTGATGTCCTTGGCCATGGAGTGAATGCGCTTGGGAGCCTCGTTTGTCACAAAGTAACTTGGAGTCTTCTCCATGGTTATTTGCCCATCCAAAGTCTTGGGCATCACATTTCTAGGAGAGGGAGGAAAAGGGAAGAGAATGGTTATTCCTATCCAGAAATGTCTTAACTTCTTCCTAACCAGAAATATCTTACCTTCTTTGCACAAAATGTGTGATATAAACAACCTAGTTTGCAACCACCAAATAAAATTGATAAACACTTGGAAGTTCTTCTTACCTATATCTCCCGACTATAGTCTTATCTTGACTATGTATTATCAGAAAAGGCAACATAAGGCATATGCATTCTCTCCTGGGAACGTTATATCCCTTATATATCCCTAGGTTTAAATGGCTATTCTATCTCTTACCAGTTATGTTTAACCTAGATACACCCTTGATTTCTCTACATACTAGTTGTATAATCCCTGAAATGGAGATAATGATAGCACTGACTTCACACTGTAGTATAAGGATTAAGGGAGATAATGCTTAAAAAGCATTGAGCAATGAAGCTGGCATGTGTAAGAGCTCAATACATTAAATAAATTATTATTGTTGTAGTAGTTTTTAGAAAATCTTTGAGCTCAACAAGACCTCAAAGCTTATCTAGTCCAGGATTGGCAAACTACCTCCTGCCTCCTATTTTCGTATAACTCACAGATAAGAATGATTTGTAATCACTGAATTGTTGTTGAAACAAAAAAAAAACCAAAACGATAATAATAATAATAATATTTTGTGATGCATGAAAATTATATAGAAATCAAATTTCAATGTTTATAAATAAACATCCCTTGGTACACAGCCACACTCATTCATTTACGTATTCATCTAGGCTGCTTTTACCGTAAAACAGCAGAGCTGAGGAGGTAACACAGAGGCCATGTGGCCCAAAGAACCTGATGTATTTACTCCTTGTTCCTTTAAGAAAGAGTCTGCTGATCCCTGACTTGGTCCAAAGGCATTATTGTGCAAATGAGAAAACTGAAGCCTAGGGATGGGGAATAAACAGACAGGCTTTGTGACCTCAGCAAATTGAATTACATCTTTGAGCCTTATTATCTTCATTTGTAAAATCCTAAAACCTACCTCAAGTCCCAGCACTTTGGGAGGCTGAGGCAGGCAGATCACGAGGTCAGGAGTTCAAGACCAGCCTGGCCAAAATGCTGAAACTCCGTCACTACTAAAAATATAAATTTAGGCCCAGTGCGGTGGTTCACGCCTGTAATTCCAGCACTTTGGGAGGCCGAGGTGGGTGGATCACCTGAGGTCAGGAGTTCAAGAGCAGCCTGGCCAACATGGTGAAACCCCGTCTCTACTAAAAATATAAAAACTAGCTGGGCGTGGTGGCAGGCACTTGTAGTCACAGCTACTCAGGAGGCTGAAGCAGGAGAATTGCTGGAACCTGGGAGGTGGAGAATGCAGTGAGCTGAGATGGAGCCATTGTACTCCAGATAACAGAGAGACTCTATCTCAAAAATAAAAAAAATAAAAGAAATTAGCCAAGCGTGGTGGCACGTGCCTGTAGTCCCAGCCACTCAGGAGGCTGAGGCAGGAGAATCGCTTGAACCCAGGAGGCGGAGGTTGCAGTGAGCTGAAATGGCGCCACTGCACTCCAGCCTGGGTGACAAAGCGAGACTTCATCTAAAAATAAATAAAGAAGTAAATAAATAAATAAATAAATTCAATTGAGAATAAAACGACATATAAGATGAAATATCTAGCCTAGGTCTGGTTCATTTTATGGGATTTTATTCTTTCTTTGCTCTCAGAATTGTCCAGCGAGCCACTGACAGATCCCATAGCAGGGTCCGCATCTCTTGGTTCCCTTGCTAAGGCTGCTCCTCCACTCCCATTCCTCCATCCAAGTTTGCCTCCAGAGTAGCCTTATCTTATTTGGGAGTTCCAAGCTATTAATATTAAAGGGGTTTGATGCCATTTTCCCCTAATCTCAATGAGGCAGGCTTATCAATGATAAAATGAAGCTTAGAATGCCATTATACAGTCAATTTGCTATAGGCATATGTAGACCAAAGTTAATTGACGATAAACCTGTTCAATACCTGTCAGTACAGCAGACCATCTGCCACCATGTGCTCCATTAAATCTATTCACTTCCAGCCTTGCACCAAAGTGGTACATTTAGGATTACACAAGACCTCTTTGTTATGATGACATGCTTTTAAATGTCTTAGCTAATAAAACTTAATACAGACGAAGATCCCCTAGCTTCTCCTACCATAATTAAATTTATTTACTATCGCGCGTGTGGAGAAAGAATGATTTTTCTTTTATCTCTAATTCACATGCTCTGTCAATAATTAATTGCAACTCGGTTTTGAGCTTTCTCGGCAAGCACTTTTATGAGGCAAGAGGAACTTGCCTCATAGAGAAATTCACAAAGAGCTGGATGTTAGGGTGTAATGGTTGGGCAGCATGGGGTTTTCAGATCAAAGCAATAGCCCTGGCCATAAACAACCATGCTCATCTTGGAGTGACATATTCTCCAAAGTAGTTTGAATGCCTTTGTGTGTATCTGTTTGGTTCTCAACAGATCAATTTGTCTAATTTGGAGGAACAGGGCTAAGGAGTGCAGCCCCTGGGAATCAGATTTGCCTGAATTAAGAATTCCGATTACCCATGCTACCTTGATGAAGTTATTTAACCCATTTTGAACCTTCATGTTTCATCAAAGAAAACAGGGTTAATAAAAGGCCATGCCTCACAGGATTTTAACGAAGATTAAATGTCACAATGCAGGTAAATCACTTAGGATCGTGCCCTTTCAATGTTAGAATAATTTTAACTTAAGCCAGCTGGCCAAAATCAGGATTATTCTTACAGCAATTCTTACAGAAGGGCAAGGAAAAAAAAAAAATACTGCATTTGACGAAATGGAAAAGGCTGAAAAACATGGGATCTAAGGAACTGATCTAGAAAAAAGTATACTCTAATTCATGCCAATATCATCAATTGCACTTCCAGGTCTGGAGGCTGGTGTGCAACAAGGGAGCTACCATTAGTTCAGCCTGAGTATAGGAAATATACTGACATCTTATTTTTATTTCAAGTGGAGAGATACATTCCCTTGTTTTATTAAGCAACTCATATCCGATTATAAAAATATTAGATAAATCTTGATGCAAAAACACATCACCTGATAATAGCTATTTTGACATGGCCTTTTCCAGATTTTAGTTCCTCTGATGTATTTTTGTGTGTTTATTTTGTTGCTTTTTTTTTTTTTTTTTTAGTGTAGGAGCAGCTGCTTGACTTTTCTTTTCATCCATTCTTCACCTTTCCCTTCTTAGACCTCAACGTTTCTCTTTGCATTGAGTGCCATTCAAATTCATCTCCTTTACTTCAGCTGATTGACAACCTATCAAGATCTTTGTGGATCTTGAGTCTTTTATCTGAAGTGTCTGGGACAAAATGGTACCCAACGTATAAGCTGGTAGATTTAGGAGAGTAGATGTGTGCCTAGCTCACTGCTTGTTGCAAAAGGAAGTAAGAAAAGGCATTGCTGAAGGCTTTGGAGATGGTAGAGGGGAGCAGAGGACCCTAAATAGCTTTGACCATCATGCTACCCATGAATGTGAAAAGTATATACTTTAGGAGAGTTTCTGCATTTGGGGCACACATGGGGAGACTCTCATTGAGTCACGATTCAACCAATGTGGCATGAGTTATCCAGTTATTTTGTCAGTAAGAAGATAACCAGTAGTTGCTTAAAATCTGTGAAGGACAAAGCTCCCTTTCCTTAAACTGATTCTGAAACAGTTATAGTCATTCATTCATTCCATAAATGGTCATGTATGGGGAATGTAACAGTAAACAAAACCGATGCAGTCCCTTCCTCCACTAAGCTACCAGTGTAGCTCCTGCAGCTGATACATAAAGAGCTCTTTATAGCATCATACAATGAACTATTTAAATCAGCAGAGCAGGCATCATTATTAC
Source organism: Macaca nemestrina (assembly GCF_043159975.1). Lineage (NCBI taxonomy): Eukaryota > Metazoa > Chordata > Mammalia > Primates > Cercopithecidae > Macaca > Macaca nemestrina. The sequence goes on along the minus strand of NC_092142.1, from coordinate 24,904,313 downwards.
TCCAGTTTTACAGAGAAGGAAACAGGAGCAGAAGCTAAAGATTTGTTTCAAGGTCTCACTAAATGTGTATGTTGTTTCTAAGTTGAGTGGCTGAGCAAAAGTAATTCAACACCAGGATTGGTGCCTAATCCCAGGTCCTGGCAAATAACAGGTTCTCAGTGCCTATCTGTTGAGTGAATAGATGGGTGAATGACAAGCCATTAATCTCCACTCCTAAGTGTAGGCCAGTCCTAATATTAGGTTTTTGTTGTGATAGGTTTTGATGCCCCAATCTTCCTTTTCCCCACCTTCATCTCACCAGGGGTCTCACCTGGGCCTCCAATCCAGTAACTACTTCCAAACCATGCTGGTCTCCCCCTTCCTGTAAGATTAGAGGAGGCATCTCTCCTGTGGATAGGACCAAAACCCTTGCTAACCTAGGCTTTGGATCTTATTCCCTTCCAACCTTTCAGGCACTTTTGCTCTCCATTTCACTTCTCTCTTCTAGGTTTTAAGTAAGTTCATTTTAACTGCATCTGACACTGCAATATACTCATGTTTTCACATTTTGGTGTGCTTGAGGAACAGAAAGAAGACCAGTAATGCTGGAGGGGAGTGAGCAAAGGTAAAAAAGTCAGAAAATAGGCTCAGAGAGACGGACAGGGAATAGACCATGGAGGGCCTTGTGGGCCATGGAAAATGTACTAGAATTGTTTTCCTTATGTGATGAGAAGCCACGGAAGAATATCTCACAGAGGAGTATGATACAATTTACACTTAATTTTCTTTTTCTGGTAACGTTGCTGAGAAAAGATAGAAGTGTGGCAGAGATAGAAGGAAAGTAACCTGCTAAGAGACCATTTTAGGAGAGAAAGAGAGAAAGGGTGGGGGTCTGGGTGTAGGTGGAGAGGGCAACACAGAGAGAAGTGGTCAGAATAGGAATCGATTTTAAAATAAGGCCAGCAGTCCTTAATGATGGGTGGGATGTATGTGCAAGAGAAAGAGAAGCATCACAGATGACACCAACATTGTTGGCCCGTGCCAGTGGCTACATGGTAGCACGGTTTACTGACGTGGACACTACTGGGAACAGGGCAGGTTTTAGGGGAAGATACCAAGCCTAATTTCAGACTTGTCATATGAGATATGTCCTACATACCCAGGTGGAGGGATTGAGTAATCATGTTGATGCAGGAGGCCGAAATCCAAGGGAGATCCCGATGAGAAGTGGACATCTATGTCATGTGCTCAAGTTCCACCTGCCAGGGAGTAGGGAGAAGAATGTGTGCCCTCTTTACCTTTGTTAGAAGAAGACGTGACTGTCCTTTGCCTATGCTGGGAGTGCTCTCAAAACTGAAAGGTGTTCAGATGCTAGGTATGCCAAAAAAATTTTGTTTTATTTCATTAAAAAGATGTTCATGAACTTCTTCTAATTCCCAGAGTCCTTGTTAACCATCTGCATTATAGAGCTTAGAATAATGTCATAATATGATTTTTTTCCCATGTCCTTCATGGCTAGTCTCAGTTCCTTGGGGACGTAGGCAAAGTTTTAATCACCTTTGTATCCCCAGTGCCAAACATAGTGTCTGACACATACTAGCGGCCCCATTACTATTTGTGGTTATTGGATGAAAGACAAATGACATTCCAATGAATACGCGGTCCCTGGAAGTCGGGAGAATTGAGGCAGTTTGCAGGACATGGCTTATCTAAGTAGGTGTTCCATGCATGGGGTTCAGCGTTTCTGAGTTTCCTCCCATCCCTGTCTGAAAGACCATGCACTTCAGCATGGACCATATGGTGAGAAAACACTGCATCTGGGCTTGGCACAGCTCGTTAACAGTATCTTGGGCGCTCAGAGCAACCGTGACATCAGCGTCAACACACAGTCCTGAAGCGCGAACCATTCTGCAAGATCACACATCTGCTCTCACAGCCCCAAATGTTTATGAGACACTCTCCAACTCACTCACCCTGTCCCCACTGCACTCTCCTGGTCCTTGCTAAGAACAGCCCAGTTTCTTTTTTTAAAGAGTTAGGGTCTCACTCTGTTGCCCAGGCCGGAATGTATTGGTGCGATGATGACTCACTGCAACCTTGAATGCGTGGGGCACAGCCACTTTTGAACGCAGGTCAGCCTCTGGGGTCCTCAGAGGAAACAATAACAATAGCTAACATGCAGCCTGGACTGACACAGCTATTCACTGAGTGCTCACTCCATGCTATGTTCTGAGGCTGAGAGTTCAAACTCTGAAGCTAGACTGACGTCTCTAAGCATTTTCAGACAATGGACTCACCAGCCCAGCAGTTAAGATCAGAGACTCCAGGAGCTAGACTTACCAAGTTTGCATCTACTGATTAACTGTGTGATCCTGGGCAAATGACTTAACTTAAGTAATATGGGTCTATTTCATTATTTGAAAACCAGGCATCATACTAATAATACCCCTTCTCATGGGGAGTTTGAGAGGATCAAAGGAGTTGATATGTAGAAGAGTGATTCTCATATGGTAAGTTCTCAATGCAGTAGCAATTAATTTTTTTTTTTTTTTTTAGACGGAGTCTCACTCTGTGTGTCACCCAGGCTGGAGTACAGTGGCACAATCTCGGCTCACTGCAAGCTCTGCCTTCCAGGTTCACGCCATTCTCCTGCCTCAGCCTCCCGAGTAGCTGGGACTACAGGCGTCCACCACCACGCCCGGCTAATTTTCTTTGTATTTTTAGTAGAGATGGGGTTTCACTGTGTTAGCCAGGAAGGTCTCAATCTCCTGACCTCGTGATCCGCCCGCCTGGGCCTCCCAAAGTGCTGAGATTACAGGTGTGAGCCACCGCACCTGGCTGCAGTAGCTATTAATTTTTAAAACAACTCTTAAAAGAAGGTTTTATTATAATCCCCACTTTAGGGATCAGGAAACTGAGATCCAGTGAGATGGATTAATTTACCCAAAGCCACAAGAGGTGGAGTCGCAATTCAATCCCAAGTCTGTCTGACACCATAGCCCAAGCTCTTGGCTACTGCCTGACAATGCTTAACCAAACAGCAAAACCTCAGCAAGGTTACATGACTAGACCAAGGTCACTTGTAGGTGGCAAAGTTGAATCTTAAAAGGAGACACATCGTATGTTGTGCAAAGCTGAGCTATCCCTGACTTGCCACTGGGAGTTACAGAAACCCAGACCAGAATCCCTAGAAATTCTTGCCAGATCAAGCTACATCATTCAATTTGTGATATCTCTCTCCAGGGCCTCCTCAATTGAAGCAAATGGATACTATCATGAATGGCGAGGGAGAAAGCAATCACCCGTATTAGATATAAAGTGTTCATTCTCTCTGGAAGGGTCAGGAGTGGAGCTTGCCTTTGGCTTGCCTGAATTACAGGTGTGTGGGCATCTTACATTTTCCCAAATGCATTATCCAGTGGAACAAATGGTGCATAAATTAGCAATATTTTCTGAGCCCTGCTGATGAACCCAAGAGGATGGTGGTTAGAGCAAGGGCATGGGGTGAAGCAGGGCCAGTTCCCCTGCACAGAAGAAAGAAACTCACTTAAAATTCAATGGAGCACCTGCTTACTTGCCAAGCACTGAGGAAGGCAATTTCACATATTATCCTAGTTAAGTCTCACAAGTACCATACAATTCACTTAGCCCATTGTAGAGATGCAAAAACTTGGAGTCAGAAAGACAAAGAACCTTGTCCAGGGATGCAGAGCCGGGACCTTGCCCTGCCCAGTTATGCTGGAAAGTTCATTGTGTTTTTCAAACCAAAATTCATGAATTCTGAAAATCTTAAGGCAAAAAGTCAAACCATTTGGAGACCACATTCTTAAACAGAAACCCAAGAACAGGATCTGTACATATGGTCCTGAAGCTCTAGGGCTTTCAGTAAAATTGCAGCCAAGAAAGAAGGAATCCTGAGTTATAGTTATGACTTAATAGCTAACTTGCTGAATTAAGTAAAAACATGGACTTTCCCTCCCTGGACTTCCAATTTCTTTGCAACAAGAGGGTCAGGTTAATAGATAGTCCCTTGTTAATTCCACCGAGTATGTATTGGTGCTTATTACGTACCAACTGTGGGGTATATGTTGATAATAAAGCAGGTGTGGTCCCTGCCCTTCAATAGACTGTATGTTTTTGGAGGAAAGGTCTGTATATCCCATTTAGTAACATGATCTGTGGTTCAGATGGGATGTCTTTGCAGTCCCATCAAACAGAATGATATGTGCCAAATCTCAGTGGCATTGCCACATGCCTACAAGAGAGGAGACAGAAAGGAATGGACAGAGAAGAGGAAAGGAGGAAGAGGAGGAGCAAAGGATGAAGGAGACTGGAAGGGAAAATAAGGAGAAATAAAGATAAGAGGAAGAATGGGAGGAGAAGGGGAAAGAGGAGCTGGGCTTGGAAGATGCACAAATAATTCAAATACTGAGAGAAAATGAAGGATGCATCCCAGGTTTAAATAACACATGATCACACATTGGGAGAAATTTTCAAACTGAGGTCTCTAGCAATATTTGTTGTTTTAAAGTTTGTGCCAGGCAGGTACACATGTTTTAGGATGAGAAGGTTTAGCTTTGTCAGAGACATTCCACTGAGGTTGTAGCGGCAATAGCCCTACTGAAGCAGGCTGAGAAGGTAGATACTCATTATTCCCCATGGTATCAATGAATAATCTGAGGCTCAGAGAAGTTAAGTGTCTTGCCTAAGATCATACAGCTCGTATGTGGCAGAGTCAGGATCTGAAACCCAGCAGAACCAATGCTCCTTAACCCTATTCAATGTGTCAAAGGAGAGGAAGGCCCAGAACAGAAATAGAGGCAGGAGGAGGAGACAGAACAGTGACTTCAGGTGGAGAAATGAGGGTTTGTCAATATTCTTACTCTGGGAAAGAATCCCTCGTAACAACAGACATGAATTTTGTTTTATTTTGTTTTCTTTTGAGTAAGGGTCTCACTATGTTGCCCAGGCTGGTCTCAAACTTCTGGCTTCAAGCAATCCTCCTGCCTCGGCCTCCCAAAGTCCTGAGAGTACTGGCGTGAGCCACAGTGACTGGAGCAGACATGAAAGTTTACCAGGTCTTAATGCATGGCAGCAGGGATGTGGTCCAGATTAAGGAGACAACGTTTAGGAATTTCCTGCTTAATGGCTTTGATTTTCCCAATGACAGAAGAGTAGGGTCGATTGCTGAGCTTAAGGACCTTGGGAGTGGGACTGAAAAGGGAACAGAATGTAGCTGGATGATATATTAACAATTTATGGATTATGAAGACCTATTGAGAAATTATCTTATGCTTGATTTTGCTTCCAGAGACTCATCTGGAAGACAGAGGACTCATCACCACCCCACCCACCACCACCACCATCACACACTCCCATTGCCAAGGAGGGCAGCTATTCCCTTATGAAAAGGTCTGGCTAATTTTTATCTCCAGGGAAGGCGAACATTCTCTATTTTGTGGACTAAAAAAGATGTTACAGCATCCTAGACAAACCCACTGAGAGGTCTTCATGTTTCAAAAATCTAGGTCTTACCCAGGGTTTCTTAACTTCAGCACAGTCAACATTCTGGGATGGATAATTCTTTGTAGTGGAGGCTGTCCTGTGAATTTTAAGATGGTCAGAAGCATCCCTGGTCTCTACCCGCCAGATGCCATGGCACCCACCAGTCATGACAACCACAGATGTCTGCAGACATTGCCACATCTCCCTTGGGGGTCCAAATGAGCCCCGGTTGAGAGCCATGAGTTTAACCGATCTAACCAAACTGCCCCGACTTGTCTACCCAAACCGCCTTGATTTGAATCTAGGCTGTGCCCTTCCTTACAGGTGGGGCTTTGGGCAAGTTACCTAGCCTGTCTGTGCCTAGATTTTCCCATACATAAAATGGAATGATAATAATAATTGTAACACATATCTCAGAAGGTTGTTTTAAGAATGAAATGAGTTCATGTTTATTGCACAAAACATCATAAGCGCTGTATCAGTGTCTGCTATCATTATTATGGGTGTGGTTATACCACTGAGACAATCTGCAGGCTCCATGCCAGCTCCTGAAACAGCAAATATCTGAGATTGCTTAACACAGAGCTCTGGATATGGGAAAATTCCTTTGTGGATTTTTGTGTGGTTGAGCACTAGGCGTTAAGTTTTTGAAGACCTTCTGGCCAACATTGACTCAGAGGGTGTGCAGACATCTACAAAGCCAAGCCTCGTGTGACCAAGGGAAGATGAGGGACACTCTCTTATGGCCCTGGGTTGTGCCACAAGCGGTGACAGAGGCGAGTCTGAATAATGACTGGTAAAGGACTTCTGTTCAAAGTAACAACATGAGTTTCAAGCCAGGTTTAATTTGAGTTAGAACATAAGAACCTTTCTTGGAACCTAAGAGCTAAGGAGAAATTTATCTGTTCTACCAAAGATAATTAGCAACATGCACTGAGTATCTAGCTGAAGTTGGAAATTATAATTTGAACTGACAATGATCTACTCAGCGTACAGGGTCCAGGTGTACATTTAGAGGCGTGTGCCAGGCAGGTATAGCAGAATGACCGAGAGATAAGAAAACTGAAGATGCCTGTGAGTGCTCAAGCCTTGGGCCCTATTTCTGTCCCAGCCAGGTGATGAGTGTAGGAGTTTAGGAGGGAGTAGATGAACAGGAAGACAGTGAGGACTAAGGACATAGAAGGCTTGATGTAGACACTGGACATGAAGGCTTGACTGCCCCTCTGGGTATAATGTGAAGACAGAGCTGAATTATTTCCATGCTTTTCTTGATGATTCTACTAAGGCAGGGGTCCCCAACTGCTGGGCTGCAGATCAGTACTGGTCCGTAGCCTTTTAGGAATGGGGCTGCACAGTGGGAGGTTAGTGGTGGGCCAGTGAGCATGACTGCCTGAGCTCCACCTCCTGTCAGATCAGCAGCGTCATTAGATTCTCATAGGAACGTGAACCCTATTGTGAACTGCGCAAGCAAGGGATCTAGGTTGCACGCTCCTTATGAGAATCTAACTAATGCCTGATGATCTGAGGTGGAACAGTTTATCCTGAAACCATCCCCACTCCACCCCCATCTGTGGAAAAATTGTCTTCCACAAAACTGGCCCATGGTGCCAAAAAGTTTGGAGACCTCTGTGCTAAAGCAAAAACAATACTGATGAATTTCTGAAGACATCATCATAAACAAATAAGGTGAGAGAGCAGACTCTCAGAAGAGCTACCAACCAGAAAGAAGAAGAGAGAGAATATGAGAATAGATTCAACTTTGAGAACTATTTCAACAAATGATGTTCATGATGCTCTTCTGAGTACACCCAAGCATCATAAACTGCTTTTGGATGGACTTTATCTCAAAGGATCAGAAGTTAAGGACACTGCCTATGCCATGGGGCCAGTTCCTCTTACTTTGTGTCCAGAGACATAAGAAAAGACAAATAAAAATTAGAAAAGAGAAAGGCCCTTTTCAGGCCATTTCCACCTCTGTAGCAGGTTGGCTCATAGCTTTTCAAAGGTAGTTTTTACTCTCTCAAATGAGTATAAAGAGGACTTTGTAGTTCTTCATCAACTCTAATGGTGTTTCCACTCCCTCAATAGTCAAGAGCAGGTCACATGTAATAGAAGGTCCCCACATCTACGTTCTTGGGGCAGGCTCCAAAAAGAAACTGTCTTGGTGGATTCAGGACATGTGGCACTTTCTCTAGTGCTCAGAAGAGTGTGTAGGGGTCACAGGCATGTCTGAATACCTCATGAGAACATAGAATTCTATCACAGAGGGTTGAAAGCCTTCTATCCCATGCTCTTAACAGATTTCCGTATTGTTCTCTTGTACTACATATGTTTTCCTTCATGGGATCTGAGCTTTGGAACCCACTTTACTTATCCAAGTAATTACAATTTTTAAAAAATTATTTTATATATCAGAACTATATACAATTGCTTATTAGTGTTTCTTAAAGGAAAACCAGTCATTGTACTGAAATACATCTTAGCTTAGAGAGAAAAAGAAAAAAAAGAAAACTACAGAAAAAAAACTCTTCGTTTGTTCATTAATTTAGCAACTACAGCATGGCAGGCACTCTGCTAGTATTAGAAGATAAAACAAAGAGCAAAACCTTGCCCTTAAAAAGTTTTTGGGCGTGGCACAGTGGCTCACGCCTGTCCTCCCAACACTTTGGGAGGCCGTGGCAGGTGGATCACCTGAGTTCAGGAGTTGGAGACCAGCCTGACTAACATGGAGAAACCCTAAACCCATCTCTACTAAAAATACAAAATTAGATGGGTGTGGTGGCACATGCCTATAATCCCAGCTACTCAGGAGGCTGAGGCAGGAGAATCACTTGAACCTGGGAGCTGGAGGTTGCAGCAAGCAGAGATTGTGCCATTGCACTCCAGCCTGGAAAGCAAGAGCAAAAAATAAAATAAATAAATTTTAAAAAAGTCTCAAAACAAAAAAACAAGTTTTCATTTTCTAAAATAGTAAAGATGGTGGATATATTATCCACCATGGAATACTATTCAGACATAAGAAGGAACAAAATAATGTCTTTTGCAGCAACTTCAATGGAGCTGGAGGTCATTAATCTAAGTGAAGTAACTCAGGAATGGAAAAGCAAATATCGTATGTTCTCACTTATAAGTGGGAGCTAAGCTATGAAGGTGCAAAGGCATAAGAATGAATAATGGACTTTGGGGACTTTGGGGGAAGGCTTGGATAGGGGAGTGAGGGATAAAAGACTACATATTGAGTATAGCATACACTGCTCAAGTGGCAGGTGCACTAAAATCTCAGAAATCACCACTGAAGAGCTTAATCATGTACCCCAAAAACTATTGAAATAAAAAGTATCAAAAAAGAATTTTTCATTTTCTGAAACAGTACAAATTGCTTGAGAGGTCTCTCCTTATCTCCTAGGACTCACAGTGGTCAAAGACTTTCAGGGTGGGAATCACTGGCCAAGGGTTAACTGAATTCCAGAGCCCACAGACACCTCCTTTGGAGGCTGACCAGGTGCATCCTCATCTTGACAGAGGTGTGAGGCTAAGGAAGGGTTGAGTCTCTGGGTTCTGTCTCTGAACCATACTTGCTTTGAGCAACTCATTTTTGTCTTTGATCCTCAGTTTTGTCCTCTGTCAAAGGGGGATAATAACATCTCTTATTTATTCATAGGAAAATATATCAGGCATCTTGGCGCGGAGAAAGTCTTGGTAACGCTCTCTCATGTTATCACTGCTAGCATAGTGGTGCACACTACGTATGTAGGTACCAACATCCCTGTCTGCTCCGTAGACAAAGGAGAAGAGCCCTGTTCAAATTCTTTTCTTTTCTTTTTTTTTTTCCCGAGATGGAGTCTCACGCTGTCACCCAGGCTGGAGTACAGTAGCGCGACCTCGGCTCACTGCAAACTCTGCCTCCCAGGTTCAAGCGATTCTCCTGCCTTAGTCTCCAGAGTAGCTGGGATTACAGGTGCCTGCCACCACGCCCAGCTAATTTTTGTATTTTTTTGTAGAGATAGGGTTTCACTGTGTTGGTCAGGCTGGTCTCGAACCCCTGACCTCAAGCGATCTGCTGCCTAGGCATCCCAGAGTGCTGGGATTTCAGACGTGAGCCCCAGCACCTGACCCTGTTCAAATTCTTAATCTACAAGACTATTACTGGTTGCATCATACATGTGCCTTTATGTAACTGATGGCTCTGATTCACAGAAATCCACCTCTCAAAAGGACATTGATGCAACCCAGTCACACAGCACCAAACAGCTTCAGTGCGGCATACATCCTAGTGAATTACTAGAAATCTCTTTCTCCTTACCACCTGAGGTGCCCAAGCATTTGGGAAACCTCAGTACTGGGCAGGGCTTGGTCATTCCACTGGGCCCATGCCTCAAACTGTAGGCATTCCTTTTATTTCTTTCTGTCATCCCTGACCTTTTGCAATGTGATCATTGGTTTTTAATACCAATATGACTGGTTTTTAAAATCTTTCATTGGTTTTTAATATCAATAGACCACCATATGATTAAATTAAACTCTTCTATATCATTTGATTTAGAAAGCACATATGGACAGAGAGTGACTATGAATTCAATAATCCCTTAAAATGCATTTGTGATCGAATCATCACTGAATCGACATGTTTGAAAGGTTGCCACGTGTGTGTGTGTCTGCGTGTGCATGCGTGTTATGTGATTTTTTTTTTTTTTTACTTAGTTTATACTCAATGTTTAGTATCCATAGGGATGTGGAGGTCTCTTGCAATAATTCTTAAGTCCACACGTCGGGTAGCATGGATCTAAAAGCTAAACCACTGCCTACCTACAACCTCAGCTTCCATCATTGTCCTTATCCTGGCAACTCTCCCTCTACGCCTTTCTCTTTTGTGATTGCATTGTCTCACTCCAGGGTTCTAAGACAACATTTTCCCTGATTGTGAATTAACAAGATTATGGAACAAATTTCACCTGCCCGTGACTGGGGGTCTCACCTGGTGTGTACTTTGCTGATACTTTATTCATAAACATTCACAGAGTGCCCCTCTGCAGAACCTCACGCACCAACATCTGTTAGCTATTTTGTTGTGTTTTCTTTCCTTGGTCTTAGCATTTTAAAGGGCAGGTGCAATAATTAAATGATGATTACTGAGGCCTCAGTGTGTCTGCACAGGCACTCGTGCTCACAGTTGAAAAGACAGTGACAACAGAGGGCTCCCCTTGGGAAGCCTGTGCTCCAGATCTTTCCACCTCACACTCCACTCTGAGCTGTGTGCCAGCTCACCACTGCCTCGGGGATGCTGCCAGCCTGCCCTCCTTCTCATCTGCATCCTGCTGCTGATCCAAGCCCTGTTTGCTTTTGCTGAGTCTTATTCTGTCACCCTTCTGTGTGTCTGAGTCCTGCAGCCTCAAACAGCAAGGACCATCACAATTCTGAGCCTAAGAGCAATAAAGACACTACTCTTTAACAAGGTGACTGCCAATCTGCCAGGTTTCCATTCAGGTCTTGCCTTTTCCTGCACCACCCTTTGCTTTGTTCCACCTGCCTTTCAAGACACTACCATATTCTCCTGATGGAAGCTCCACTAGACGCATGCCCAGAGCATCGTTTATTGACTGCTTGTAGCTGTGCCTCCTAAACTCCGCCTTTTACCTACTTGGCTGAAGATCTCTAGAACTGCCACAGCTGACTCAGTCGCTGTCTGTCCTTGGGATGCTGGCTCTGCCATCCTCTCTCTAAATAACTTTGGAAAACCTCCTTAACCACCTCAAGCCTCAGTTTCCTTATCATATACAATTCCCATTTTATACAATGATTTTACACCATTCCAGTCACAAGCAAGATCCGTCTCAGAGCATGTTTTATCAGGATCAAAAGGGTTAGTGCTTAGGATGCACTTAGCAGGGTGCCTGAAAGGAATTAACTGTTCAGTACGAGTGTTAATTATTGTTGTTATTACATAGGAAGACCATTTCTTCATTGTGTATTCTCAGAGAATGTCATCTTAGGACCTGTGCTGATGGTGAGGTCATTTCATTTTTAGCCCATGTGCATCCTTAAAATGAACTTTCCTATTTATAAATAATTTGTACGTGTTTCTTCCTTGTGATCCAAGAGATCTGGTCAGCAAGACAGACAATGTTCAGTCAAAGCACCTGAGATTTTATTGGTGAAAGCGTTGCTGGGGTCAATCATGCCTGGCTGCAAAAACTTGTAAAATAAGTCAGTCAACACGGAAACATTCATCCATATGCATGACAGGTGTCAGTGTTCCTGTGAAGAGCAAGTGTGTTCTGCCGCACTGCCATGCACCAGTTCTAGAGTTTTGTTGCAATTGAAATTTAGTGTTAAAGGGAACTTGTACTTTCTGCTGAGTAAATTCAGCCAGGAGCCCCCTTTCCTCTACATTTGGCTAAGGTAGAAGAAGAATGACCTTTCTACAGAGTGCCCAGGCTAGAGCCTTCTATGTTGTCCTTGAACTGTTTCCTTCAGATACTTGCATCCCCAAATCAAGAGCTTCAGCTTTAATGATGTAAAATATAATCATAAATTAATTAGTACATCCTACTGTGCCTGAATTTAGACCTGGCTTTCACAGCTTGGGGTGCATGAAATACTAAACAGATTTTTAAACCAATCAGTCTGATCATACAACAGATGGAGGAATGATGGATAGACAGAAAAGGAGAGATGCATACACCTTGTGAGGTATTCACATGCATACATACTCTGCTATAAAGATTCTTATATTATCAGGCACTCATGCACACTAATTCTCTATAGAGTGTCTGTCACACACATACACACACACACATGCGTAGACACACACACACACACACACACACACACACACACACACACACACTTCCTTCAGCTTTTCCCATAATTGGCTCCTTCTCTTATTCAGGTCTCAGTGCAAACGTCACCTCCTCAGCTAGCAATCCTCCACCCCAAGAACCCCACCTAGAAACGTTCTCCTTCACATCAGCCTTTTCTGATCACTTCCTATGGCTCGTTGTTATCTGAAATTATCTTGTTCATATGTTCATTGCCTTGCGTAGAGTCCATCTGCCTCCTAAAGAATGCAAGCTCCTAAGAAGGAAGATGATTTTGCACTTTTATATAGTTTGTGTGCTCTCAGCATGTCACATAGTGCCTGGCGTCAAGTAGACCTCGATAAATACTTGTTGAATGACGGAAGAAATAATGAAAAGAAGAGAAGGAGAAGGAAAGGAGGGAGAAGAAAAAGATAGGTGAAAGAAAAATGTGCCCAAATTGAGGCAGATAATTATACCCAATAGATCTCCTAACACACCACACATTGCAGCATCCCCTCCCCTCCCCCAGCCGCCAGGTCGTGCCCACTCCAGGCTCCCTAACCTCAGGAGAGGGCACCCCCATCCACTCAATTGCTCAGCCTAAAACCCAGGAATCAGCACTGATTCCTTTTTTCCTTACGCACCCTGCGGCACATCCAGTAAGTGCATCTAGTCAGCCTGTCTGCTGCCTCTATTTCTAAAACACATTCTAAATTTAACTTCTTCTTTGCATCACTCCATCATTCCTCTGCCACTTTGCTATCTACAGCACTGCTTTCTCCAGCCTCGACTACTCTAATGGCCCATCTCTCCCTGTCTTGTTCCTCTAAATGCCATTACCCACACTGAGCAAGAGTGAGTTTTCAAAAGCCCACGCTAGCTGAGAGGGAGGCAGGAAATGCATAGTGGCTGAGATCCTGGACTTTTAGTGTCGGATGCTTGGGCTTAGATACTAATTCTGCTATTTGCAGTGTATGCGATCCGGGATATTATTTAACCTCCCTGTGCTTTTAGTTTTTTAAATCAAAAATTAATAGTTTCATGATAAGAATAATGTTTCATTGATACTATTATTGTGAGGATTGAGTAAGCCAATATAGATAAAGACCCTATAATAAAACTACCTCAGCATTAATTGTTGTTATTATTGCCATTATTACATCACTCCTGTGCTGAAATCCTTTCAAAAATGTCTCATCGTGTTCCAAAAACTAAGTCCCTTCTCATGGACTACAAGCCCTATATGGTGTGTTCTCCAACCTCATATCCCGTTTCAACAGAGTCCCAGCAACACCGACCTTCTCTGTGTCCCCAAACACTCCACATTCCTTTCCCTGCAGGGAGCTGGCATTTGATATTTCCTTATGCTGGAGTGATCTTTCCCCAGATCTTTGTACAGCTGGCTCCTCCTTGTCATTCAGCTCTTATATTAAATGTCTGGACCTGTGCCGTCCAATATGGAAGGAACTAGCCACAAGTAGCTATTAAATTTAAATTAACTAAAATTTACTAAAATTAAGAATTCAATGTCTCTGTTACACGAGCTGCATTTCAAGTGCTCAATAGCTACAAATGGCTAGTGGCTGCTGTCTTGGAGGTGCAGATATAGGATATTTTCATCATCACAGAAAGTCCTATTAGATGATGCTGATTTGGCCCATCCCTGCGGTTTTTGTGACCTCTATACGCAACCTAAAAGTCCTCTCTAGGCCAGGTGTCGTGGCTCAACCCCTGTAATCCCAGCACTTTGAACTTTGGCAGACTGAGGCAGAAGGATTGCTTGAACCCATTGCTTGAACCCAGGAATTCAAGACCAGCCTGGGCAACATGGCAAGATCTCATCTCTACAAAAATTTTAAAAATTAGCCAAGTGTGATGGTGCACACCTGTGGTCCCAGCCACTCAGGAGGCTAAGGTGGGAGGATTGTTTGAGGCCAGAAGTTGGAGGCTGCGGTGAGCCATGATCACACCACTGCACTCCAGGGTGGGCAACAGAGTGAGACCCTGTCTTTAAAATAGATCATCTCTAAGAGAGACTTTCTGTGACCATTCTACCAAAAACAGCCTCTGACCCATCGCTCTTTCCCATTGTTCTGCTTTATCTTCTTCAGCACACTTTGTGGCACTGGTCAGGATCTGGAATTATCTAATTTACTAGTTGGTTCACATTACTGCTGGCACCTCCCCACCTGAAATCAAGCACCATAATGGCAGATGTTGTCTTGTTCACTGCTGTATCGATATTACCTACAATAGAGCATGGTACATCATAGGCGCTTAATAAATGAACAAATAAATGATTAATAAATGGCTCCTTCTGGATATGCAGCTTCACATTTTCACATGTATACACACTCACTTTGTATACCCAAAGAGGCCACCAGCAAATGGGTGTGCTAAGCAGGGCTTGGGCTCCGGTAGGCCTCCATCTCATTGCTACCAGGTATTGACAAGGCAGTAAAGGCTGAGGCTGACCTGCTGAAGATGCTTCTGCATACTCTTAGCCCTGGCCGGAGCAGCAGACACAGCATTTAGTTGGATATGGAGCGACTTCAGCCATGAAATGCAGATATAACATGGAATAGCCTGTCTCCAGTCTCTGGGAAGGCAAAGCAGAGGAAGAGTTGGGGCTTGAATTTTAACTGAAAGTCAATTTCAGAGTTCATGCTAGAAGGCAAGTTACAAATCAGGGATAATCTCAAAGACCAGGAACAAGAATGGGAGGTGAGTAGGGTTCAGCCTGTCTCTTCCTCAAAGTCAGCCACCTCGTTGGAGACTCTATTCTCCAGGGAAAAAAGAAGTTGAATGTGCTGGTTCATTTATGGTTGTAGGGCTTGCTGCCTGTATCTTTAACAATCCTTCTATCTGCAATTCTGCTGCAAATGGATCGATGGCCTGAAGTCACCACAACTCTGGAGGCACATTTGAATTCCCTAGTCCCCACAGGGAGGATTCTAACTCAATATGTCTGTGATGGTCCCTGGTCATTGGTATTTTTAAAAAAGCTCTCCAGGGGATTTTAGTGTGCAGCCAGGATTTAGAAAGATATCACTAAGCCAAATTTCTCAAAAGACAAGAAGATATCCTGTTACAGTTGAATATACTTTATCCAAAATGCTTGGGACCAGAAGTGTTTCCGATTTGGGATTTTTTTCAGATTCTGGAATATTTGCATTATACTGGTTGAGCATCCCAAACCTCCAAAATCCCAAATCTGAAATGTTTTAATGAGCATTTCCTTTGAACATCACATTGATGCTTTAAAAGTTTCAGACTATGGAGCATTACAGATTTTGAATTTTTGGATTTGGGATACTTACACTGTAGTTTGTGAGTAAATAGATGGATGAATGGATGAGCAGATAAGTAAATAAATATGTCAATAAACAACAAATAATAAACAAATGTCAATGAACAAATGATTAGCATATCCTGATATCACTGAATATATATCTCAATCTCTGATGACGCTTATCATTATCAGACACTACATATATTCTTGCTATCGTGGACTCAATATTTTTCTTTAAATTTATTTTTCTTATTTGGTTAAAAAAATCTATTAAAATAGAAACTGTATATCACTAAATTGAATGAGAAAATAATTATAATTGTCATTGTAGACTCTAATGTGGTTCCCCACTTCCTGGTACTATGTCCTTGCATAACCTTCTCCCCTTGAGTGTGGGTGTGAGCAGGGACTTGCTTTGAATCAACAGAACTTGGCAATGGGAATCTGATATAATTTCACCATTTGTAACACAAAATTGTAACTTCCATCTTGCTAGCAGACTTTCTCTACTGGCTCTCTTTCTTCTGCTGGCTTTGATGAAGAAAGTCACCCTATAGAGAGGTTCACTCGTCAAGGAACTGAGGGCAGATGTCTCTGGCCAACAGCCGGAAAGAAGCAGAGGTCCTTAGTCAATAACCCAAATGAAACTGAATCCTGCCAACAACCACACACATTTGCAAGAGGATCTTTTCCCATTCGAGCTTCAGATGAGATGCCGGTCCTGGCCAACACCTTGATTGGATCCTTGTAAGAGACCCTGAAGCAGAGGGACCATAGAAAGTATGAAATCATAAATGTGTTTTAAGCCCTTATGTTTGTTATGCAGCTATAGGGAATCACTACAATTGCCACAAATAGAAGGTAACTATAAAAGAAAGGAATGAGAATACTGTTGCCTGCCTTAGATGCTGGAATCAGAGTAGCATGTGATCTTGCCCTGGCAAGGTAAGATTCTGCTTTGGCTGAAAGATCACAGGAAGCAGGGCAGTGGCCCCAGATGACCTTGGTGCTCATCGTCTGCCTGGACTTACTCTGCCAAGTCTACAGAATGTTTTGTCCCATTCCAGAGCTCAGCATATACTTTATACGCTGCCTTTGAGGCACAGGCTCCTTCTCCCTCATCAGCCTCTCTGGGTATCTTCTCAGTAAGCCTCAAACTTGTGCCCCTTGAGTGAGACTAGATATGCTACCTGGATTCCAGGTGAATAAAATATTTCTTTTTCTACATCCAAATGGATGGCTTCATGCATAGAATAACACGTACCATTGGCTTTTCTCTAAACAGGTGTTTCCCGCCCTTCCAGACCTCTCCATCAGCCATCAGAAAAGCTGTGTCCCTAACTGTCCATTGTCATTAATTTCAAAGCTGAGCACTCCTCCACAGAGCCCTGCATTGGAGTTAAAGTCTTCATTGCAAACCAATTCCCTATATCTCTATGTTACCTGAAGGAAAAACCTACTCTCGCATTTTGGTGAGTATCTTTCTGAAACATATTCATATGTGTTTATACATGTACATGTGTTTAGACATACATGTTTATACATGTCACATATGTTTATACACACATATGAATATATATATATCTTCATAGAAATTATATAGAATACATAATAGTGTTTTGGGTGAGTGCCTGTGTATGTGTGGGAGTATGTTGACACAAATAATATCATACTTTATGTAGTATTCTAAAATTTGGATTTCTACTCAACAATACTTCTTGAGATCTTTCCATATCAGGGTACATATCATTTGTAAAATGAATGTTTTATTGCATATGCAAACCATTGCCATTTATAGTTAGCCATTCTCCTAGACAGAGTCCTTTAGTTTCCAATTTTGCATTATGACAAATAAGACCAAAGTGAGTGACTTTGTACATGTCTTTCTATGCGCTTTCTTGAGTGTTTCCCTAATATAGCCATAAAGAGGTTGAATTGCTGGGTCATGGGGTGTGTGTATTAAAGGTTTTCATAGATGCTGGCAAATCACCCTCTATGCTGTTATACCAAAATTATGTTCCCACTCACCATGCATGACAGTACCACATCCCTTCACCAGCTCTTAATGGTACTGAACTTCTTTATTTCTACCAGTCTAGTGACTGACACTCTTCCTTCAGGACTCAGCTCAAATGACCTGCGTTCTCCAATTGATAGGACACCTCCCTACTCTGCTCCCTGCTGCAGGGGCCTTACATTCTGCTTCCATTATTGACCCATCACACCATATGGCACATATGCATTTTTCTTCCTTCCCTGCTAGGGTGCGAGCTCTGTGGGAAAAAGTCAAAATAGACTCCTGGGAAAAGTCTGCATGGTTGGACCCAATTAACCCCCTGCCTTTTCCAGATGCTATAACATGTCTTTGCAGAGAATTCTTGTGTCCCTGGCAGCACTAGGAGTAAGTAGAGTTTCATGCCAGCTTTGGGTATTGAAAAATATTAATGTGGAAATAATTACATGCTGAAATCAATGTGGTTTGGTGCAACTGAGCAGAAATATGATAGGGAAAAAAACCACAAGGAAGGGACTGCTGGTCACATAAATATTAGCTAGGCCCTGTGGACCCCTGGGTTTCAGCTCCTCAGCAAGGAGCCAGGTATGTTCCAGCTACAGTCCTGCCACTTGCCCCACACCGTCTGCATCTGAGCCTCTTGGAACTTCTTGCCGTCTTTTGGATATACCAGAATTTGTCATATCTTGCATTTTGCACATGACTTTCCCAGTTCTTGAAATGACCTTCCCTTCCCCACCACTGAGTCAACCAAACCTTGTTCACAGCATGCCCAATCTAAAGGTCTCCTCTGCACAGCTTCCCTGGAATACATACATATATACCTATACATTACACATGCACATATGTATGCCCACATATGCACACATATATACAAACATGAACATGAAACCCTGACCCAAACCCAAACTAAAAATTACTACTACCATTGCATCTATCTGCATGATGCTCCCCTTCATCTCAAATATCATCAGATGTCATTCCAGAGACATGGATGGGGTGTGGGGCAGGAGGAAGAGAAGGAGGAAGAGGAGGAGAGGGAAATGGAGAGCAAGTGTGTGAGTATTCTGAAAAATATCACACTGACAATTACATTCTTTGCCCAGACATTATTCTCATCATCTCTGCTAAATGGTTGACCAAAATCAGTCATATCACCCACTCACCCACATGAAACCAAGAAGGCTGAGAGCTTGAAACAGCTGGAGAATCAGCTAAAACATTGCTTTCCTGAATTTTGTGTTTATCTTTTTCTTTCATACACACACACACACACACGTATCATATATTGTATTTCTTTTTTTTGAGACAGAGTCTTACTCAGTTGCCCAGGCTGGAGTGCAGAGGTATGATCTCAGCTCACTGCAACCTCTGCCTCCAGGGGTTCAAGTGATTCTCTTGCCTCAGCTTCCCAAGTAGCTGAGATTACAGGTGCACGCCAACACGCCCAGCTAATTTTTTGTATTTTTAGTAGAGACAGGGTTTCACCATGTTGGCCAGGCTGGTCTCAAAAACTCCTATATGTTGTATTTCTAAACATATTGTTTAATTTTTTATTTGAAAAATGGCATAATGCTGTACTTAGTTTTTTGTAAATTTAAAAAATTTAAACAGAATCAATTCTTGTGTACTAATTCATTTTCACTGCTGCATTATAATCTATTGTGTGAATATGGCATTACTTATTCATTTTTCCTATGATAGACACTGGCATTACTTCTATATTTTTGCTTCGTGAACAAGGCTGCTATGTATATTTTTGTACATGCTTCCTGGCAATGAGTCTCTTTAGGGTATGTTCCAATTAATGGAAATACTCACCTTATAAGCTAACGCCACTTTGTTTTACAAAATCCTTGCAACAAGGTATACTCCTTCCACCTGTGCCTATGAGTTCACATTCATCTGACTCTTTGTGACTTAAAGTGTGTTTTTGCTTTAATTTGAACTTCCCTGAATTTAACAGATTTTTCCCCCTTTGTTTATTGGTAATTTGTGTTCCCTCATGGGTGAAATATCTGTATCATTTGCTCGTTTTTCTTTCAAAATTTTTTAAATTTTTTTATTTGTAGGAGTTCTTTGTATATTCTGAGTAGTACTCCATTCTCTTTCATATAGATTGCAAATATCTTCTTCCAGTTTGTGGCTTAATTTATCATTTTCTTTGTCATCTTCAGATGGTCAGAAGTTTTAATGTTGATGTAGTCTAATTTACTATTTTTTATCTCATAGCTAGCAGTTCAGTTTTGTTTCTTGTTTAAGACCTCCTTCTGGCCAGGAACAGTAGCTTATGCCTTTAATTCCAGCACTTTGAGAAGCCAGTACAGGAGGATCACTTGAGGCTAGGAGTTTGAGAACAGCTTGGACAACAGAGCAAGACTCCATATCTACAAACATTTTTTAAACATTAGCCAGATGTGGTGGTATACGCCTGTAGTCTCAGCTACTCAGGAGGCTGAGGCAGGAGGCTGAGGCAGGAGGAAGATCAAGTGGGAGGACCACTTAAGCCCAGGAGATCCAGGCTTCAATAAGCCATGACTGCACACCAGCACTCCAGCCTGGGGGACAGAGCAAGACCCTGTCTCAAAAAAAATAAATAAATAAAAGGAAATCCTCCCCTACTTAACAAAAAAATACATCATACCCCAAATGTGTGCGTGCGCGTGCACACACACACACACACACACATCCCCCCTTACAAGCATTTAAACAGACTGAAATAAGTAAAGGGACAAACTATGTGGCTCTCTAGGGGAATCCTGTTCTAAAAAGAAACAGTGAAAAGATCCTGGGATAGGAGTGATTTTGGTGTTGTGCACGCAGACAAGAAGGAGGCCAGTGTATCTGGAGAGCATTAGAGAGGGAGACAGTGGCAGGAGAGATCAGAGAGGTAGTGCAAGACTAGATGATGAAACTTTATTCTGAGTGCCGTGAGGAGTCCTCAGTAGTTTCTGAGCACAGAACTGTCATGATCTGAATCACAATTTCCAAGGCCCACTGTAACTGACGCACTGGGAACTGACTGCACAGGAAAACCCACAAGGAAGCAATTGCAGAAGTCCAAAGAGAGAACGATGAGAGTCGTGAAATGGGAAGATTCTTGACATATTTGGAAGAAAGGGAGAATAGAATTTGGTGTGGATATAAGAAGAAGAGGGGTGTCAGGGTAACTCCAAGGTATCAGGCCTGAGAAACTGGAAGAATAAAGTATTTACCGGCTTGAAGGAAGACATTGAGAGAAGAAGATTTGGGCATGGCGTAGGGAGGTCAGGAGCTCTGCTTCACACATGGTATGTTTGAGATGCCTCGTAGACATCCAAATGGAAATGTTCTATTAAGCAGTGAGTATATGAGTTGAAAAGAGATCTCAGCTGGGGAACTGGGCATTGACAACGTAAGACAGTGTACGCTGGAGTGTACACAGGGAAAAGAAATGATCCGAGGTTGTGTTGATCTCATAGATTAGAGGTGTGGGGTGATGGACATGCCTGGGGGAGCAGGAGCCTCCAGATGGACGGAGCATTTCTTCCCCAGCTGTGCACCAATTCTCCATCCGATTCCAGGTCCCTGATACACTGTCAGGGAACCAGTGCTGTGCCTGGTTGCTCCCGCTTTTCTCTCTCCCTACCCTCAGACGAATTACTACCACTAGTAAATGTTTGCTCTGGCTCATAAATGCATAATGCCTACCACACAAACCTCAACTGCCTGTAATCGAGACACACGCACATGCAGAAAAGATTGCGTGCGTGGAAGACATAAATGATGCTGTCGCCTGAGGTTGCTGCAGGAAACGGGGCCACTGAAATAGAAATTGCATCCAGCTTTTACTGCCTCAACAACCTGCCTCCCTTTGCCACAGCCACCCTGGAAGGTAGAGGGAATTAGCTGTAAATATTTTACAGTTGGTAATTTGTTGGAGTAAATCACAGTTCATTTTGCCGGAGAGTGCATCGAATGAGCGTTTCTTTTTCTTCTACAGGTTATTTGTGATGTCATCTTTCTGGTTTCATCCCACACTTAATTTAGGCCTCAACATGTTTGTGCCTCTATAATCTAGGTTACTCTGTGTCTCTAGGATGGGCTGAGGTGGTGGGGCAGGGTGGGGCAGGATGGGGCAGGGAGGCAGAATTCCTCTTAGTGCTTCCAGAACAGGACTCATTAGGCACCAATGCTCACCGCCTAACATACATTTATTCATTCCTTTGCTAAGGAATTTCCAATTAATCACTATATGCCAGATGCTCTGCTAAGTCCTAGAAGATAAAGATTTATATTACACAGTCCCTGTCATCAAGGAGTTCTTAGTCTATTTGGGAAATCCATGATAAAATCTAAAACTTACTTACACCAACAACTGCTT
This sequence comes from Macaca nemestrina, assembly GCF_043159975.1. Classification (NCBI taxonomy): domain Eukaryota; kingdom Metazoa; phylum Chordata; class Mammalia; order Primates; family Cercopithecidae; genus Macaca; species Macaca nemestrina. Next base: position 24,882,360 of record NC_092142.1, on the reverse strand, counting down.
GACATTCACGTTTATTAAGATCTTACTATTCCAAGAGATTTACAAGAATAAACTCATTTAATCCTTAGAATGATCCTCTGGTGTGAAAATTATTTTTATTTCTATTTTACAAATAAAGAAACTGAGGTACAGGCAAGTTCAGTGGCCTGTCCAAGGTCACCCTGGCTGGATTCCAGTAAGTCCACTCCTGCTCTTAACCACTATGCACTTCTCCATTTTGATGTGCAACCAAAAAGGAAAAGAGGGTTGATTATGGTTAAGCATCAATTACACATGCTTCATGATGTAGTTTTGTGTTAAATGATTTCCATGGGCAACAAATCCTTTAATTCCTATTTTTGGAAAGTGAGCTCCCTGATTCCCATCTTAGCAAGAAGAGTTAGGCTCAGAGAGTAACCCAACCAAAAATACCCAAGTAATATGCCACTAGTGCAAATGACATGAATAGACACTTCTCAAAAGAAGATGTATACATGGCCAAGAAATACATGAAAAAAGGCTCAACATCACTAACCATCAGGGAAATACAAATTAAAACCACCATCTTACCGCAGCCAGAATGGCCATTATTAAAGTCAAAAACAATAGATGTTGTCATGGATGTGGTGAAAAGGAAATGCTTATACACTGCTAATGTGAATGTAAATTCGCACAACCTCTATGGAAAACAGTGCGGAGATTTCTCAAAGAATTAAAAGCAGATCTACCATTCACTCCAGCAATCCCACTACTGACTACCTACCCAAAGGAAGACAAGTCATTATTTCAAAAAGATACCTGTGATATGTTTATCACAGCACAAATTCACAACTGCAAAGATAGGGCACCAACCTAAGAGCCTATCAACCGATGAGTGAATAAAGAAAATGTGGTACCTATACACCATGCGATACTACTCAGCCATAAGGAGAATGAAATCGTATCTTTTGCAGCAACTTTGATGGAGCTGGAGGCCATTATTCTATGTGCAGTAACTCAAGAATGGAAAACCAAATACCATATGTTCTCATTTATAAGTGGGAGTTATGCTATGGGTATGCAAAGACAAACAGAGTGGTATAATGGACATTGGAGACTGAGAAAGAGGGCAAGTGGTGGGAGTGAGGGATAAAAAACTACATTTTGGCTACAATATACAATACTCCAGTGACAGGTGCACTAAAATATCAGACTTTGCCAGTATACATTTCATCCATGTAACCAAAAACCACTTGTACCCCAACAGCTATTGAAATACATATATGTGTGTATGCGTGTGTGTGTGTCTGTGTATGTATGTATATATATATGCCAATCTCAGCCTAATGGCATTACACACACACACACACACACACACACATAAAAACATATATAAAACTACATCTATCTATATATATACATGTAGTTTTGTGTTAAGCAATTTCTATGGGCAACAAATCCTTTAATTCCATATATACATATGGTGCCATTAGGCTGAGATTTGATCCAGGATTATGCAACTCCAACACCAAGCCCTTTTCATGCTAGAGGGTAATGAGAGTTGATGGAAATAAAGAACCATTCAAGGCACTGTCAGATCGGAACAGAGAACAACTCACTCCCTCAGAGAGTTGGAGAAGAGGAGGCAGCTAGCCCAAGTTGTGAAGACAGGGAAGAACATTCTAGACAGTCAAGGGCTAGAATGGCCAAAGAGGCCACAGGACAGCAGGTGAACAGCACATGCTGATGTGAAATATCAGTTGTTGCTGTTTTGGCTTTGCCTAAGCCCTTGCCCACAGGACATGACAATTCATGCTGCACTCGGCAGATGTAGATTAATGAGTAGGTGACTCCATGAAGGATAAGGGCAATGGGTTTTTCTACCCTCTTCATCTGTGCTGGGGAACAGCACAGGAAGACATGGTAACTGGTTTCACTTTCCTCTTGCTCACTTTTATGCTGTGAGTTTTGGAGCAGGTCACTGAGCCTTTATTCACCACCATTGTTAAGTATTCTCAAAACAGCCCAAAGGTAGGTGGCTGAACATGTTATTCCATATTGCTAGTCTCACCAGTGGGTTGATTTGAGCTGCATGACTATAAATCAGGACACTCTGAGTTATTCAAACTGCATACTCTACAGTGTCCTTGAACATGCTCCTCTTGGCTTTTCCTTCAACTTACGCACTTGTGTTTTGGTTCACCACTTAGAACAAATATACAAAACATCTCATTTATTAGGATCAAATAAAGTAGCCAGATAGGTTCCTTTGAAGGCATAAAGTAAATGTTCTTATAGAGAAGTTACCTTGGGCTTTAGGGAGTAGGGTGGGTGGACAAGTACTTCCTAACCAAATAGCCAGGATAACACTGTCGTGAGGCCAATGGGGAGTTTACCCCACACACATTTTCAACAAGTATCAAGAAATGCCTCTGACCAACTATTGTAAAAGGAAAATTTACTTGAATGATATATGAATGACTGATAAGGAGTGTCTTATGAATAGGCTTGGAAGAGGTAAGAAATTGGGAAGCTCTGCGTACACAGGCTGCAGGACTGGGTCTACGGTCTTAGGGAACCACCACAGGAATGAGTCGGGTTCCACTCTATCTTTTGTTTTTCATTTTGTCTTTCTTCTATTCCTTATTTATCTGTTCCTCCTCTTCCTACTCTTCTTCTTCATCTTCTCTTTCTATACCACCCTGCTAAAGATTCAAAGTCCTAGTAGAAAACATCTAATTTTCCTAGTTTAGAATCTAAGTGAGTGACAGTCCCAGACTATATACAGTGAAACAGAGGCAATTCGCTATGTGCCCACTGCGGTGATTTTAATCAGAAGACCAGGTTAGGGGTAACATCTGAACAGGGATGTAGAAGTAAGAAAGCAAGCCCCATGGGGCAAGTCTGGGGAAATAGCAGGTGCAGCACTCTGCGGTTAAATTGTGTCTGGCTTTTCCAGGGACCAGGGAGAGATTAGAGTGACCAGAAAGAAGACTGGGAGAGTGGGCAGAGATGAGGGCAGAAGAGTAGCGGGGACCAGTGTAGAGTCCTGCGGGTCATTTTAAGAACTTGAGATTTTACCTTGAGTGAAATGGGAGACACGGCCTGGATTTCAAGGTAGTGGTGAGGGGCATGGCCAGACTCACACATTGGAAAGATCACTTGTTTTTGACTTTTATGTTGGAGTCATGGGGGTATATGTGCAAATATGTTACAAAAGTTTATTGCATGATGCTAAGATTTGGAGTATGAATAAATCAATCACCCAGGAAATGAGCGTAGTATTCAATTTTAGTTTTTTTTTCAATCCTTACTCCCTTGCCTCCCCACTCTTGTATTCACCAGTGTCTATCATTCCTATTTTTATAACTACATTTACTCAATGCTTAGCTCCCACTTACAAGTGAGAACATGCAGTATTTGGTTTTCTGTTTCTGCCTTAGTTTGCTTAGGATAATGGTTTCCAGTTGGATTCATATTGCTGCAAATGACATGATTCTGTTCTTCTCTATGGCTGCATAGTATTCCATGGTGTTTATGTACCATATTTTCTTCATCCAATCCACCACTGATGGGCACCTGGGTGGGAGACATCATTTTGATTGCTGTGGGGAGAAGAGGCTTTGGGGGAATAAGGCTTGAAGAAGGATAAGGAGGTGGGCGAAATTAGAAGATGGGTAAAATAAAGTAACAGGTGATGATGGCTTGCATGAAGATAAATGTATTGGCGATATGATGAGATGTGGCAGCATCAACAGAATTTGCTAGTAGTTTGCGTTTGAGGTGTGAGAGAAAGAGAAGAACCAAGGACTGCTCCAAGGTTCCTGCCTTAAGCAAAAGGAAGACTACAGCTGCCATTTTCAGAGAAGAAGACTCATAGAGGAATAGAGTCTTAGTTGAGACTTGAATAATTTGCTTTGGGCATTTTAATTTTGAGTTGCTTTTTGAGACATCTAAGTTGGAATGTTGAGGACAGAGTTGGATTTACAAACCTAGAGTTAATAGATCTGGATTGGGAGATATACATTGAATACAAAGGTCTTTAAAGCCATGAAACTAGCTGATTTATAAAGGGAATAGGTGAAAATAAAGAAAAACACTGTGGACTGAGTCCTGGGGCTCTCAGTGAGCACCTTAACTGACAGAGCTTTCAAAAGAGGCATCTGTGTAACTTTTAACAAGTGGAACCAGCACAGATTTTTTTTTTTGATCACTTACTAGAGGAAGAAGAGTGGGTCTACTTTGCAGTAGTAACTCCAATTCCTTGGACTATTGTCCTTTGTCAATCAACTCAATCGCATCCCTGTATCAAAGCTACCACAAGCAGTCAACAGCAAGCCCTAGAACTGTGGTAGAAACTGGAATAAATTGGTGGAGTTGGGGTTGGATTCCCAAGTTTCCTTTAGCACAGTCTGGTCTTTGACAGACTTAGCTAGGTTGACTGGTTAGTAGTACCAGAGGAAATACACCTTCAAACAAGCTAACACTGAGGTCTACAAAAGACTAACTGAACCAGTTTATCTAAACCCACTTCTCTTAACGAGCAACTCACCTAGTGGTTATATCATTGAAACTCATTCTTCTTTTAGGGAGTTCTAAATATAGTCAAATGCATTCTTAGTGTTTTAAAAAACATTTTTATGGCATTGTAGGAACCTAGGCAATATGTTTAAGAGCATTTCAATTTAACTTTATATTTCCTGTGTGTGTGTATGTGTGCGTGTGTATTTATTGAATTTTCACAATTTATGAAAGATGGGCTTTCTCTATATTGGTGTGGATGTTGTCTTATATTTTATCTACTTCTGAAGACTCTGAATGGCTTTTAGTGACACTGATAAAAACCCATTCTTTAAATTTGGTTTCCAGGGACCAAAACAAATGAGATACACAAATGAATGTGAAACACTCAAGGGTACTGAATTTTAAATGATATGGTCATTAACTAAATTTATCACTGGGCAAAATAGTGTTAGATTAATTAAGCTGGGGAGATTTTGATTAAATGTATACAAAACATCTCATTTATTAGGATCAAATAAAGTAGCCAGATAGGTTCCTTTGAAGGAATAAAGCAAATGTTCTTATAGAGAAGTTACTTTGGGCTGTAGGAAGTAAGGTAGGTGGACAAGTACTTCCTAACCAAATAGCCAGGGTAACACTCTTGTGAGGTCAATGGCAAGTTTACCACACACACATTTAGAATCTATTTACAGTCTTCTTGGCTACTTTCTGAGCTCCAGATCCAGATTGTTTCCTTCCCTAGAGAAGAATTGTAATTCCCTGAGAAGAAACTTAAGATGGAGTCACATGGCCCTGTGTTTGCATCAGACCCTAAAAATTCTTAGCTATAATAGTGATGTGCTCCCTTGCAATTTACTCTGTGTTTTGGGCCTCAATTTCCTCATTAATAACGGTGATAACAACACTTTCTTTACCTTAGTGTTGTTAGGGTTAAATAAGGTAACTGTGTAAAACATCCAACTCTGGTTGGAAAGTTAGGCTAGCTGCTCTTCAAGCCCACTTTCTCCTTCTCCCGGACATATAGACTATATTTCCCAGACTCCCTTGCAATCAGATATCATCATGTGACTGAGTTCTAGCCAATGGAATATGAGCTAAAATGACATGTTCATTCCCAGGCTAGCCCCCTTAGAAGTTTCTTACTCATAATCATCCATGTTCTTTCCATTTCTGTATGGTGGTTGTTTACACCAGAAGCAGTCTTGCTAGCTTTATGTCTAAAATTTCAGAGCAGTTATCAGCTTAGGCTCTTGAATCACTGTGAGGAGCAAATCTTTCCTCCCCTTGGCCAAAAACCTGCAACACCTTTGAAAAACTGGAAGTAAAAAGTAAACTCCTATTGCATTAGCCTACTGCAACTGAAATAGACAGAATCCAACAAGTAAGTGCTAAATAAATGCTTCTTTTCTTATCCTCAAGAAAGAACATGAGCAAATAAGCTAAAACCCAGAGAGAGTAAATCACGTAACATTATACAAGAGAGGTGGCAGGCAGACATAATGCATGGCAATAGCGGGATGGAGGGGGAACGTATTTGTTTTGTACATACGATCTTGAACGGGATAATGAGCCTCATGTAGCCCAAGGGACAGCTGTTTCAAGGAATGGCATTTTACGTTGTGTGACTTGTTACCATGTGAGGGAGTAGATAGGAAGAAAATGGCACCAGAAAGGGAGAAAGAAATATAAATAGAGGTGGTGCTGACAAGAAAACCAGAGACATTTCCTTACAGCAATGGGGAAGACTGAAAGGACCACCTTTTGAGTGCCTGGAGGACTAATGACGAGTGTCCCAGTAGGGAAGAAATATCAGAAGTAGGGATCATGGGTGAAATGGTGCCAAATACCTTGGAGGCTGTCTTGATAAGAAAAAAAAAAATTATTGCTGTGATTGAATCATGGGAACTTACAAGACTGGATTGTTGGATGATTTTAGGCTTTCAGGTGTCACGTGCCAGTTTTAGAATTAATGTTGTATGTGTTTTTTTAATATTGACCCCCAAATGAACCACTTGCTGTATCCGTAAATCAGAAATGCTTGTAGGTGGGACATGTTCTTGTATAATACAATGTTTTTTTCTGTTATATCTGTGAAAGAAGGGAACCAAGGCCAGCACAAACAGACGATGTAGTGCATTTGGAAAACAGCCCATGCTATTGTAGTAAGACCTTATTGTTTGGGCCACCTAAGAACCTTTTGTCTAAGGATAATATAACCCCAAAACAGTTGCAAAAGAGATAGGGAAGATATTGGAAAAGAGAAGATGGGGAGAGGGAGATTACAAAAGGAATATAAACTTGGTTATTTGCTTATAAAAATTAAAGGGAATTTAAAAGGAAAATATGTAGAACCAAAAAGTGAAAAGCATATGTTCATCCATCCATCTATTCATTCATCTGTTCATTCACGAACCACTGATTAAGGAACTTTTATATCCAGATACTAAGCATATAAGTGCAAAATGTATCAAGAAAATTTATCAGGAATCCTATGGAAAAGAAGAAGAGGGAAATTCTGATTGTTAATACACATAACCAACTTAATGTTTCATTTCACCCATTTGTTTAAGTTTATTTATTCCCCAAGTGTTTACTGAGCACATTCCATATCCTGGACACTGGGGTGATAGACAAGTTCTCTGCCTTCATGGAGCTACACTCCAGTGGTGGCAGGAATGTGGTGGTATAGACCAGGAACACGTGGAAACATGTTACAGAAAGAGGACTGGGAAGCTCTAGCCTTTAGCAAGGGAGTAGACTGGAGATGACAGAGACGAGGATGGTCAGGAACTTCCCTACTGCATTCCGCAGGAAGAGCAAGCTAACCCCAAGAAAAGTCACAGGCAATAGCATTCTAGGTATAAGGAGCAGCTCCTCTGGGGGAAATGGATTGGAGATGGAGGGCAAAGGAGTAGGGTTGAGAGTAGTAGCCAGAAGCCCACTGAAGGGAGGAATGATGGCAGCTTGGACAAGGCAGTCTGCAGAAAAGTGAAGAGGAGTAAGAAGGTTGGAGACACCAATTGAAGTAAACGGAGTCTGTTGACAGACTGAGTATTAGCGGTGAAGGGATTCCCAGGCTCTGGGCTTTAGTAACTGGGCAGATGGTAACGTCCTTTTCAGAGCTGGGGAAGACTGCTGGGTGTCATCTCCTAGCTCCTTCATCTCCTGCCTTTGAGCCCTGGCTGAGATAGAGAGCTGCCATCGCCCCATCTGCAAAATGGAGATAATAATAGCTTCCCTGACTATCTCATAGGACTATTAAGAGGATCACAGAAGATAATATAATCATGATGAAAACAGTAATGGAGTTATGGGAGGAGCGAAAGCTCTTTATGATGCCAGGTGGCAGTTCAAGTAAATTTCTTTTAGGTTTGTATTAATGACTCGGGTTTGGTTGGGGGAGATTTGTGAGGCATGAAAAAGAATGCAATGGTGCTAATTTTCATAAATCAGAGGGGAAAAGTTTCCTCATTATCAGAGAGTTGCCCCATGGATTCAGAGCAGGTGTCCAGGTGTAAATGAGTAACTCAAACATACCACAATGAGCTCTGCAGTCCTCAAAAACTAGGGCAACTAAGTCAGTCATCGTTAGAAGCTTCAGGGAACTAAGAGGACACCTGCTCATGAGCATAAATTTTGAGGGTCTGAGAGGGCCCCAAATAGCATTTGCAGCTGACAGTGTGCAGACTTGACCCAAATTTGCTGCTGCTCTGTGACCTTGAAGGAAGCACTCAACATTTCTTATTCACTTTTCTTCTTTTTCTTCCTAATAGCAAGCTTTCCTTTATTTTGCATAATTTCCATTTTTATTTTAGATCCAGGAGGTATATGTGCAGGTTTGTTACAGGATAATATTGTGTGATGCAGAAGTTTGGGTTTCTATTGATCTCGTCACCCAGATAGTGAGCATAGTACCCGATAGGTCGTTTTTCAGCCTTCGCCCCGCTCCTTCCCTTCCTCCTTTTTGAGTCCCTAGTGTCAGCTCTTCCCATCTGTATGTCTGTCACATTCACACCTTTTAATACCTAACACTGGCATTCATAATGCTTTCCAGGTTCCACCGTTGTGAGAATTAGGTAGGTAAGAGATGGGAAGACCCTTCCTCAAGATAGCCACACAGCCCGCTGAAGTTTCAGCCCTTTCTCCCTCTCAGGGAGCCCCTTCTCCTCTTTAGTGAAACTGGATAAACTCTAAAATCCTTGATTTTCTCTAGCCTTTCTCCCTAATACTTATCACCACTGATATGTGCAGGTGTGAGCATGCATGTGTGCGTGTGTGTGTGCATGTGTATGTGTGTGTGTTTACCTACATGTTGTCTGCCACTCCTGCTAGAATGTAAACTCCATAAGGACAGAGATTTTTATCTGCCCTGCTCACTGCTCCATTCCCAGTACCTGGGACATATTTGGCCTCCAGTACATATTTGTTAAATGGACAAATAAATGAATGTGTACAGATTTCTCATGGAGTCTGATGATGACAGGTGTTCAATGCCTGATGGAGTTCCTTTCATTTTAAAAGTTCTGTATTGACTGTGGGAGCAATGTTTAGTTCATCCAAGATTGGTTCTTAATCCAAAGGTTTAAATACAAGAGTGAAATCTGACTCTGGATTCAAATTTCAGCTCTGGCCAGGTAAGGTGGCTCATGCCTATAAATCCAGCACTTTTTGTGGTGGAGGCATGAAGATTGCTTAAGGATTGGAGTTTGAGACCAGTCTGGGACATATAGCGAGGTTCCAACTCCACAAAAAATTTTGAAAATTAGTCCAGTATGGTGACATCCACCTGCAGTCTCAGCTACTCAGGAGGCTGAAGTAGGAGGATCACTTGAGCCCAGGAGGTTGAGGCTGCAGTGAGCTGTGACTGCACCATTGCACTGCAACCTGGGCAGCAGAGCAAGACCCTGTCTCTAAAAAAAATTAGCTCTGACATATACCAGATGTTTGACTTGTGGCAAATTATTTAACTACTGTGAGCCTCTGTTTTCTGATCTATGAAATAAGCATAATGATAGTGCCTACCTAACAGGGTGGATGTGAGTCTGGGGTTCTGTAGTCATCCGCAGGGTTTCCCAGAGGCTGATTTTGGCATATTCCTCCCACTACACCTGTCGTTTAGTGCCCTGCACCCTTTGTTCTTGGACCTCTATATCACCCATTTGCCTGAACCATATCTGCAGGTTGCCTTGGACAGGATTAGCTCATGCAGCTCATTCTCAATAGTTAGGTATACCAACACCCTCCCTTCTTTCCTCTACCCATCAATCATACCATCCATCTTCCCCCCTGCACAGCATATCCATCCATTCATCGTCCACACATCCAAGCTTCCTTATGTCTGTCTTTTTATTATTATTATTATACTTTAAGTTCTAGGGTACATGTGCACAATGTGCAGGTTTGATACATAGGTAAACACGTATCATGTGGATTTGCTGCACCCATCAACTCGTCATTTACATTAGGTATTTCTCCTAATGCCATCCCTCCCCCAGCCAGCCACCCCCTGACAGGCCCTGGTGTGTGAGGTTCCCCACCCCATGTCCAAGTGATCTCATTGTTCAATTCCCACCTATGAGTTAGAACATGCATTGTTTGGTTTTCTGTCCTTGTGATAGACTGCTGAGAATGATGGTTTCCAGCTTCATCCATGTCCCTGCAAAGGACATGAATTCATCCTTTTTCATGGCTGCATAGTATTCCATGGTGTATATATGCCACATTTTCTTTATCCAGTCTATCATTGATGAGTTGGTTCCAAGTCTTTGCTATTGTGAATAGTGGCACAATAAACATATGGGTGTATGTGTCTTTATAGTAGCATGATTTACAATCCTTTGGGTATATACCCAGTAATGGGATTGCTGGGTCAAATGGTATTTCTAGTTCTAGATCCTTGAGGGATCACAACATTGTCTTCCACAATGGTTGAACTAATTTATACTCCCACCAACAGTGTAAAAGCGTCCCTATTTCTCCACATCCTCTCTGGCATCTGTTGTTTCCTGACTTTTTAATAATTGCTATTCTAACTGGCATGAGATGGTATCTCATTGTGGTTTTGATTTGCATTTCTCTAATGACCAGTGATAATGAGCATTTTTTCATGTGTCTGTTGGCTGCATAGATGTCTTCTTTTGAGAAGCGTCTGTTCATATCCTTTGCTCAATTTTTGATGGGGTTGCTTTTTTTTTTCTTGCAAATTTGTTTGAGTTCTTTGTAGATTCTGGGTATTAGCCCTTTGTTGGATGGGTAGATTGCAAAAATTTTCTCCCATTCTGTGGGTTGCTTGTTCATTCTGATGGTAGTTTCTTTTGCTGTGTGGAAGCTCTTTGGTTTAATTAGATCCCATTTGTCTATTTTGGCTTTTGTTACCATTGCTTTTGGTGTTTTAGTCATGAAATCCTTGCCCATGCCTATGTCCTGAATGGTATTATTTAGGTTTGCTTCTAGGGCTTTTACAGTTTTAGGTCTAACATTTAAGTCTTTAATCCATCTTGAATTAATTTTTGTATGAGGTGTAAGGAAGGGATCCAGTTTCAGCTTTCTACATATGGCTAGCCAGTTTTCCAAGCACCATTTATGAAATAGGGAATCCTTTCTCTATTTCTTGTTTTCGTCAGGTTTGTCAAAGATCAGATGGTTGTAGATGTGCAGTGTTATTTCTGAGGCCTCTGTTCTGTTCCATTGGTCTATATCTCTGTTTTGGTACCAGTACCATGCCGTTTTGGTTACTGTAGCCTTGTAGTATATTTTGAAGTCAGGTAGCGTGATGCCTCCAGCTTTGATCTTTTTGCTTAGGGTCTTCTTTGTAATATGCTCAATTTTAGAATAAGTGTGATGTGGTGCTGAGAAGAATGTATATTCTGTTGATTTGGGGTGGAGAGTTCTGTAGACATCTATTAGGTCCGCTTGGTCCAGAGCTGAGTTCAAGTCCTGGATATCCTCTTGCTTTATTTCATTAATTTGATCTTCAACCACTGACACCCTTTCTTCCACTTGATCAAATCAGCTACTGAAGCTTGTGCATGCATCACGAAGTTCTCGTGCCATGATTTTCAGCTCCATCAGGTCATTTAAGATTTTCTCTACACTGTTTATTCCAGTGAGCCATTCCTCTAACCTTTTTTCAAGGTTTTTAGCTTCCTTGCAATGGGTTTGAAATGCTCCTTTAGCTCGGACAAGTTTGTAATTACTGACCTTTTGAAGCCTACTTCTGTCAACTCATCAAAGTCATTCTCCATCCAGCTTTATTCCATTGCTGGCAAGGAGCTTTGATCCTTTGCAGGAAAAGAGGTGCTCTGATTTTTAGAATTTTCTGCTTTTCTGCTCTGGTTTCTCCCCATCTTTGTGGTTTTATCTACCTTTGGTCTTTGATGTTGGTGACCTACAGATGGGGTTTTGGTGTGGATGTCATTTTTGTTGATGTTGATGCTATTCTTTTCTGTTTGTCAGTTTTCCTCCTAACAGTCAGATCCCTCAGCTGCTGGTCTATTGGGGTTTGCTGGAGGTCCACTCCAGACCATTTGCCTGGGTATCACCAGCAGAGGCTGCAGAACAGCAAATATTGCAAAACAGAAAATGTTGCTGCCTGATCCTTCCTCTGGAAGCTTTGTCCCAGAGGGGCACCTGCCTGTATCAGGTGTCTGTCGGCCCCTACTGGGAGGTGTCTCCCAGTTAGGCCACACGGGTTGGTCAGAGACCCATTTGAGGAGGCAGTCTGTCTCTTCTCAGAACTCAAACACTGTGTTGGGAGAACCACTGCTCTCTTCAGAGCTCTCAGACAGGGACATTTAAGTCTGCAGAAGTTGTCTGCTGCCTTTTGTTCAGCTAAGCCCTGCCCACATAGGTGGAGTCTAGAGGCAGCAGGCTTTGCTGAGCTGCAGGGGGGCTCTACCCAGTTCGAACTTCCCGGCCACTTTGTTTACCTACTCAAGCCTCAGCAATGGCAGACACCCCTCCCCCAGCCAGGCTGCCACCTTGCAGTTCAATCTCAGACTGGTGCGCTAGCAGTGAGCAAGGCTCTGTGGGCATTGGACCCACCAAGCCAGGCATGGGAGAGAATCTCCTTGTCTGCCGGTTGCTAAGACCTTGGGAAAAGCACAGCATTTGGGTGGGAGTGTCCCGTTTTTCCAGGTACAGTCTGTCACAGCTTCCCTAGGCTAGGAAAGGGAAATTCTCCAACCCCTTGCACTTCCCAGGTAAGACAATGCCCCACTCTGCTTCAGCTCACCCTCCGTGGGCTGCACCCACTGTCCAACCACCCCAGTGAGATGAACCAGGTACCTCAGTTGGAAATGCAGAAATCACCTGTCTTCTGCATCAATCACACTGGGAGCTGCAGAATGGAGCTGTTCCTATTCAGTCATCTTGGAACAGATCTCCTTATGTCTATCTTGATCATTCATCCATTTGTTCATTCATTCAATAAACATATACTAAGTACCTACTGTGTACCAAGTCTCATGTCATATCTTAAAGATCCAGAGATACATAAGACAATGTTCCCACCTTGTAGGATCTGGAGCCAAAGCCAGAGCCTCTCTCCTGCCAGGTGTGATGAATCATCAGATATACACCTTTGGGCAGTGGGGACTGGACATGGAGCAGTGGGAACCACGTTGCTTGCCTGGGGCTGGTATCTTAGTAACATCCTCATGTTTCTCTTTGGTCAAGTTCATATAATCCCCCTCTGTAAGCCAAACAGAGCTAGGATTGTCCTGTGGAGAAGGCTGTTGTGGCCAATTCTCTGCCATGTTTTTTTCTGCCTAGAGAAGTGTAGACATGGACCGGGTTAGGGATGAGCCAAAGACAGAGCCTTGAACAGTGCCTCAGGAAGAGGGTTCTAGAAGTCCCAAGATGTTATGTCCTGTGAGCACCCCATTCTGACCCTTTGAGAGGATCCAGGTTGCCCCCCACCATGGTGACAGGAGAATGTAAATTGTCACTAAGGGCTCAGCTCGGCATTTCCAAATTTCACCCCGAATTTCCCACCACCTGCCTTGCTGTCACTCTATATTGTGGTCCTCCTGCAGAATTCAAGCCCCAGGAGGGAAGGAGTTTTCATATCATTGTTCACAGCTGTGTCCCCACACTAATAGCAGACCTCAGTATAGAGCAGGTGCTCAATAAATATCTCTTGAAAAAGTGAATTCTTGAAGTGTTGGATTCTGCATCCCATGTATATTTAGAGTCTGTGTTTTGAATTCCCTATGAGTAAAATTCTTGGCACGTCATGGGAACTTAACAAATGCCAGCTTCTTCTCTTCCTCCCTAAGTATGCATGACATTGCAGGATGAATGGTGACTTGAATGCTCCATTGCAAACTTCACTTTGACATCTCTTCAGGATATGATATCAATATCTATGGCTCAGTGGCACTTTACTTCAGTTTACCCTTTGCCCAGAAGTCCCCAGCTAGAGAGGTAGAAGGAAAGCTGGACGCCAAGGTATATCCAGGGTATCATGAAATCAATGCTCAAGGACACGAAAATTGGGCCACAGAAGCAAATAACACCTTGGAACGGCAAGAAGCAGGTGTCCAAGCTCTTCTCTGCTACATTAGAAAACCAGTGTGTATGTGGATCTGATTGGGCAAGATTTATACTCAATAGGCATTCATTGAGTATCTATTATGTGCCACATCTTATGCTAGATGTTTTCACTGTATCTATTGATTAATCTATCTAACAACACACCTGATCACATGCATTAACGTTATAGAGCCTTAATATTATCATACATCACGGTAAACATTACAGGCAAGGAAAAACATCTCATAATTCCCCATCCATTCCTCTTCTTTACTACGGATCGGTTCATTATCTTGAAGGAAGAATGGTTTAAATGTGCAGGTATCTGCATACTGACATTGCTGCTAGCTTCTTTCTTTGGTCTACCTTAGTGGTTCTCAAACTTGAGTGTGCCTAAGAAAAATTTTACAGGGTTATATAAATAAAACTGCACAGATTGCATTTTATGGGCTATTTAAGGAATTCTCCAGGGTAATATTGACTCTATACACTGGGTTAGCCTCATGTGCTCACTTCATAACCTAGCCTCATTAATTGAGACTCCATCCTGTGACCAAGGAGTCAGGCATGCACCTCATCTTCCCACTGTGGGTTTCTTGCAAGTCTCTCCATGTGCTTTCAGGGCCTGGTGAGGGGTGGGGCCGGGGTGGTGGAGAATTATCCAGCTCTTTGTGGCATTGTGTCAACCCTTCCTATAACTCAGCTTTACTGATTTTCTTTGTTGTGGCTTGGAGGCTCAGCAACTCCAAATTAAAATCTCTTATGACTATTTATGATCGCATGCCCTTTGGATGGTGGCACAAATCTTCTACGTGGGCCCCCAGGGTCTCCAAGGAGAGGGCTGCTGTGTGGCAGTGGAGGATTTGCAGGTCACCTTTTTGAATCCAGCTGCTTTTATGGGCTCTGCTCTTTGGGTCTCATCAGTTCTTAAGGAAGACCCCATTCCCATGGGAAATTTTGTGCACCCTTTTCATGCCCCTCTGCAGGAATAAAAAGAATGGATGATCCTCTAGGAAGGGCCCTTGGTGCTTTCTATAGAATCATCCTCAATGTCTGTCAGTCACGTACCTTGGGTAATCTGGGCCAACGTGGACAACAGCTCAATGGTTAGTGACTTCTGGCAGACAGACGAAAGGATCATAAACATCCCAACACCGAGAGATTTCACATGATCTGCCAACTCTTAATCTCAAGGAGAATGCTGGCACTGCAGACAGATGGAGTGGGTATCATTCCAGTCCCGCTGGTTTCAGTTGTGTGATCCTGGGAAAGTTTCTCAACTAATCTGAATCCACTTTCATTTCTTTGTAAAATTATCTACAATATAGTTGTGAAAATTAGGGGACAGAAATGGAGGAAGTGACATGTATTAAGTACCTATAATGTGTCTGATACTTTACATAGGTTACTTCATGTGAGCCCTGTTGACAAAATTATAAAGTAAAAATTAGTGTAAATAATTAAAAGAGTGAAAATATATTTTTTACTATGAGCCTGGTGTCAAGTCAACTGTTTTCTATGCATTTTCTCATGCAGTTCACAAGGCCCTACCAGGCGGGCCATGCTTTTTGTCTATAGAAGATTGAAGCACAGAGAGGTTAAGTGATTTACCCAAAGTTGCAGGGACCAAAAGTTGGTAAGCCAGAACTCAAACTCACAATTCACTGGCCACAAGCCCATGTGTGCTATATGATCTCTTAGCATCATTGTTCCAATTTTTGGATGTAAAATGAAACCTAACAGAAGCAAAACAATAAGCCGTAAGTGACAAAGCTTCCCAATGGTAGATCCAGGGTCTAAACAAAACTCTGGATTTTCCTAAAGCACTCTGCCTCTGGGATTAAATAAGACCAAGTGTGTGAATGCTAACAGAGCAACTCCTGGCATGAAGAAAGCTCTCAGCACATGTGAAGCTCCCTTCTTCTTTCCTTCAAGTGTCCTTGTCTTTCTATCTGCTCTTCAGACCTGCTCTGCAGTGACAGTTTTCCTGTTGTCTGATTTTACACCCCACCCTAACCTCTATGGCTCTTGCGTCCAATCCTTCTTCTCCATCAGGTCTGACAATGGACTGCAAAATAAAGCAGGATACATGCTTTATCAGTACTGTCAGGGTCATAACCTGCTCTGCTCTCAGTTGCCACCGACTGAGAACGGCCCTTCCACCTCCCAGCATGAAGAAGTCAGCTTTCGCAATCTGGAGATGCAGATGGTCCTGTTTTGCTTCCTAGGGGTCCTAGGTTGTCTCCTTATATGCATCCTCTCTGTGAAGTGTTGAGGGGATCTGACAACAGGTCTTCTAGGAGCACAGTGGGACCAGGACTACCATGTGACACTTGATCAGAGAAATTGCTGTTAGGCATTCACTGGCATGTGTGCATGTACACACACACACACACACACACACACACACACACACACACCCCACTAACCCTTGAAGGAAACCTGGAGCAATTCTACAGGCAGGCAACAAGCTAGACACACATCCTCTAAGTAGACTTTTATTCAGAGACAATTAAAATGGCTGGATGGATTTTGCAGAATTTGCGAGGTATATTTTGGATGATCTGACTTAAAATATAGTCTACATGACCCATGAAAAAGTTAATGTTGGGAATCCTGTAGAGATTCCAAATAGAAATGCAATCTTCATCCAAAGCATCTGAAATTGAGAGCATAGGAGGACCTCATGATCACTAACTGGAGGAGATGTGGCATACTTGGTAAGATCCAAGGCCAGATAAGACAAGCTGTGACTTGACATATGAGTTGAAGCTCAAAGTCACAGATGTTGGTTTGCAATGAGCAGCTTCTCACATGTACAACAGGACAAGCTGCAATCTCCTACCTCGTCCAGTCATTGAGCATAACTGAAATGGACATGTTTGGGGGATGTGTGACTTAAATTAGAGCTGTGTGAACTTAACAGCCTCTATTCAGTCCACAACCAACCATCACAAACTACCAGCCATTATCATAATCAACAAACCAACCATTGGCCACAACCAACTAGCCATTACCACAACAAACCAACCAAGCCACTGTTACAATCAACCAAACACAAATAACCACAGTGGCCAAACAACCAGTTCAAGCAATCAACACAATAATTAACCACCACAATTAATCATTCATCATTACAGCTCATCAACAGCAGCAACCAACCAAACGTCATCGCATAAAACTATCACCACAGTCCCCGGGAGGACTGGAAAGCCTTCCACAAAGTCAAGTTGAACTGAGATCTGAATGATGAATGCATTACCTAGAGGAAGAGGAACATGTGTCCTGGAGAAGAATACAATACACCCACAGATTATGCAGCCATAGTGTGCCGGGCAGGGGCGAATGGCTAGTGTGGCTGGATAAAAGACAAGAATGTGGAGGCAGGAATTGAGGCTCTCAGGACCTCAGAAGAGGCCACACTCATTAGGGAACATTATCTTTTTCTGGAAAGAACTAGAAAAGCATTGCAAGCTTTTAAGCAATTGGGATGTGATGGGTATAATCAAAACTATTTTGTTTCTAAATCATCACTCTAGCTACCGTTGGAAGAATGCATTGAGTAGAGGCAGGGTCAAAGCGAAATAATTTGGAGTAGAAACGTCAGGAAACAAAGCTCAAGATTGAGCATCCCTAATCCCAAATTCCAAAATATAAAATGCTCCAAAATCCAAAACTTTTTGGGCACCAACATAGTGCTCAAAGGGAAAGTTGATTGGAACATCTGGATTTTGAATTTTTTGATTAGGAAGGTTCAGCCAGTAAGTGTAATGCAAATATTTTTTAAAAAATCCCAAATCGAAAACACTTCTGGTCACAAGCATATCAGATAAGGGATACTCAGCCTTACTGCAATAATCCAAGCAAGAGATGTCATCAGCTTAGCCCATAGTGGTGGAGATAGTGAGAAATGGAAAGATTTCAGAGCTCCTTAAGGGTTTCAATCAGAGGACCTGCTGATGGCTTGGACACTGAGGGAGTGAGGGAGCCAGGGGTATTGAGACAAGTCAATGGAATGCCAGGTGTTCCTTGGTTCCATTAGGTTCCATTAGGAGGTCTTGGCTTGGTTGAATCCCAATCCAAGTGCCAACTTGCCCCTTAATGGGAAGAAAAAGGCCTCTCGTGAGCAGGTGGTTCATTATTTACCTTCCAGCACAGCTTTGGGCTTGCTTTAACCACATCCAGATGATTGAAATCCTATTCATTGTTAAGTAAATACATCTGAGCCCCTTGGAAGTGTCCACTCTTCATGGCCAGCGATGTGTCTGCCACCTACTTTAATGGTCAAATTACATAAATCCAAGTCCCATCAGGGAAATGAAATGCCAGCAAGTTCTTAATTACCACTGCTCTTCCAGGTGTCACAAAAACAAACAGAGGTGGAACATGGAACCCCAAACACGTTTAAAGAACAATTAATCAGCACGTTCTGCATGAAAGCCTTGGAAAAAAATATCCCTGAACAACGAGGTGGTCTGGAGGAAGAAATTTTTCGCTTAATGACAGCAGAGAAGTGGAGGAGAAGGGCAAGAAGGCAACAGCCCAGGCAGTGCCTCCTCCGCATCTGGGCTCATAAATGCAGATGCTAAAGATGCAACAAAATCAAGATCAGGTTGTCAGAAAATACAGAGAAAAGATTGAGGGGTGCAATTATGGAAGACACATTCAGAGACTAATCGATGAGGAGAGAAGTGAATGAAGGAAGAGACTGATATTTATTAAGGGTCAAAAGGCTTTATGCATTTCATTCATTCATCAAATATTTCTTGTGCACCTATTAAGTGACATTGTTCTAATTGTTTTGAAAACAAACACAGTCTTCACCCTCATGGTGCTGACACTCTACTGAGTGAGTCAGACAATAGTTAACAAATAAACATGTGACACACTCTCGTATTTATAAGGACTATAAAACAAAACAGAACAAGGGTGCTAGAGGGCGAGTGATCACAAATAGAGCAATGGAGAGGTGACATTTGACCAAGGGACATGAGTGAATTGAGAAAACTGAGAATTAGGATGAACTGGGGAGATGGCATTCCAGGACTGCCCTAGATGAATTGCATTCAATGCTCATGACAGTACACCCCATTACCGCATTTTACACATGAGTTGATATGTCCATGTTGGTAAAGCTGGGAATTGGCAAAGCTGAGGTTTGAACGTTGGCTGGGCTGACTTTATTTTATTATTATTATTATTATTATTATTATTATTATTATTATTTGAAGAGGCAGGGTCTTGCTCCGTCACCCAGACTAGAGTTTAGTGGTACAATCATAGCTCACTGCAGCTTCGATCTCCTGGACTCAAGCAATCTTCCTGCCTTAGCCTCCCAAGTAGCTGAGACTATAGGAGACTATAAGTGCATGTCACCATGCCCACCTAATTTAAAAAATTTTTTTGTAGAGACAGGGTCCTGCTATGTTGTCCAGGCTGGTCTTGAACTCATGATCTCAAGAAATCCTCCCTCCTGTGCCTCCCAAAACACTGGGATTATAGGCATGAGTCAATTTGCCTGGTCTGGTCTGACTTTAAATCAGCTGCTTTTTCACCTACACCCAACTACCTGTCAGTTATTTTATATACATATATGTGTGTGTGTGTGTGTGTGTGTGTGTGTGTGTGTTTCATAGGACTGATTAGCTAATTCCTGTACTAGCAGAATGTGTATTCATTTCTTAATGAAGGATTTTATCATTCTTTCTGCCAGTGGCTTGGTCTATGTTGTTCACTGATAATCTATGATACTGCTGGATCTCTGGATCCCTATACAGGGCCTGGTATGTAATAGAAACTTGATAAATATTTCTTGAATGAATAAACAAATGAACTCACTTTCACATGTGCCACCTTTATTAGTGTCTACACAATACTGAGAAATGGGTGTTACTGGTGTGTTTCCATGCTTGACCAAAATTACCGAGTTGCGAGGGAAGCATCAGAATTTGAGTCCAATTTTTCTGGATCTAAATTCTGGCTTCATTTCACCAGGCTGAGATCTCTCCAGAAAGTCTCCAGAAAGCCGGATGAGCAAGAGGCTGGTAGAGACATGACTTCCCATCAGAGTCGTAACTCTGATAACTTCCCATCAGAGAGGCCATGTACTCATCACTGTGGAGCCACTGGACGGAGGAGGCAACGTTCAGCCACAGGGTCTTCAGGAAGCATTAGCAACCAGGAACTAATATGCTATTAGCAACCAGGAACTCAAGGGATAAAGAACAAAGGAAATTACAACAAATTCCAACCCTTAGAAGCCTGGTGTGATGGCTCATGCCTGAAATCCCTGCACTTCGGAAGGCTGAGGCAGGGGGAACACTTGAGGTCAGAAGTTTGAGATCAGCCTGGGCAACAAAGTAAGGCCCTGTCTCGACAAAATAAAATTAAAAAAAAAAAAAAAAAACTAAAATAAAACAATTAGCCAGGCATGGCGGTGTGAGCCTGTAGTCCTAGCTTGGTTTGAGCCCAGGAGTTTGAGGTTGCAGTGAGCTATGATCACGCCACTGTACTCCAAAGCCTGGGTGACAGAGCAAGATCCTGTTTCAAAAAAAAAAAAAAAAAAAAATTCAATCCTTTGAATGGAACAATAAGGATCTCAGGAGATAAAGATGGTGATAGAAGCATGATCGCTGTTCAGATCAGGAAACATTTAATACTTCAGTTCCTACAATCTTACAAGAAAAGAAAATGAGAGATTAGCTGGCATGTGAGCTTTGAGACTTGCATTCAGAAAGAAAACAAGTGAAAGAAGAGCTAGAGAAAGCCAGTTCCAGCAAAGAGGCTACTTCTGATGGACCTTGATGGTGTTGAGAAAAGAAATCTCCTAAAGTCTCCAAAGATAGCCCATAAGCCGGAGGCTCTGAAACATCAGGGAGGGATTAAACAAATTAAGTCTGTTTAGCTTGGATAAGCAATGCCCAAAGGGAGGTGTAATAACCTCTCATAGACATCTGAAGGAAGGAAATGCTCAGGAGAGACCGGCACCACAGGAGCGAGCCCATGGGGACCTGGCCAGGAATAAAGCAATAAAGCTAAGCCAAGGGAAATCAGTCAGACCATCACAGCAAACTCCAAACTTTGCAGGAAACCTTCCATCTCACCAGGAGCTTCTTGCCCTCTTTCTATTCTTCCACATGCTGTGCTCACTCCCGTCTCAGGACCCTTGTATGAGACACTCCACTGTAATTCTATAATTTTCTCTGCAATTTTCTTCCTCCCTGGATCCTACAAGGCTGCTTTGGGCTTCTTTCGCATATTATCTCCCCTAGAGAGGCCATCTCAACTTCACAGTCCAAATAAAGTAGCCCTATAATCTCCCCCTACCAATCATCATATGACTGTTTTTTCTTACTCAGGGCACATGTGAAATAATTGCCTTTATTTAACTCTTTCCTAGTTTATTTTTTTTTCTTCCCTGGACTGGACTATAAGAATGTCAGCCTGTGTCTGTCTAGGCCAAGGACCAGCCAAGCATTGACCATGGGTTACATGTGACCCAGCATCTGTTTTTATAAATAAAGTTTTATTGGAACACAGCAACGCCCAAATTCTGTACTGCCTGTGGCCAGTTCCACTTTACACCAGAAGAATTGAGTAGCAGTGACAAGGACCTCAGGGTCTGCAAAGTCTAAAATACATACCACCTGGCCCTTTATGGAAAAAAAATTGTTGAGCCTTGGTCGAGATCAGCACTGAGTATTCAGTGCTTCAGATGCCTTTGATAAACTTAATGAATAGGATAAAATAAAGGTTTGAGTAGGGGAAACTATATAATGCTTAAGCTAGCCACAATAGCTACAGAAATATTCAAATCAATGCAGCTCACTCAATTTAATACAAAAAGGTTTTTCAAATATCCACTTGATTGCAAGGCACTGTGCCTAGATCTGGGGAGTAAGTGATAGCAATAATAGGCATTCCAATTTTAGAGATTCTAAGAGCTGGTATGGGAAAGAGCCTAACACAAAAACTTCTGTGATTCTATGTGCTGTCAGAGGGGAGAAGAGGGCACAGCTAATTATGTCAGGTAAGGAGACAGAAGCAGACTAGGGAGAGCATCACTGAATCTATGACATGGCACCTTGGCCTTGAATATCATTAACAGTGGCTTCCACTCATTGAGCATTTTCTTTGTGCCTGGCACTGCATAAATGCTTATCGCATCCCATTCTTATGACAAACCCCTGTGATGGATGCTTGTGTTAGAACAGGTCAAGCTATTCTGTAGCAACCACCAATCCTCATACCTCAGTGTCTTAAAACAACAAAGGTTTATTTCTTGTTTCTATAACATGGACAACGCACTTGGTAAGATGCAAGGGGATGGAGGTAAGGTTGCTCCATGAAGTCGACACCTGGAATTCCAGGATGACGGATGCTCCGCCATCTAATGAAGCCACCATTGAAATACAAAGCTCTGGGTTTGCTGCTTCAGGGTAGGGGAGAATGGAAAATTGGGTACCAGCTCTTAATATCTGTAGCATGTACCATTTTTAATTGATGTAAACAAGTCACATGACCATGCCTAATTTCAAGGAGGCTTGAAGTGTAGCAGGAGAAAACAGGAAAATATGGTATTCATGAGTAATGTCTCCCATAATATTATTTACAAATGAGGACATGACGGTGCAGAAATGTTAGGTAATGTGCCCAAGTGAGTAAGAGTGGAGTCTAGACTCAAAATCCAGTATCTTTGATCCTATCACTTGCTCCCTTAAATATGTGATGATCTAAAAAGTAGACAAGAGTGTCTCAGGAAGAGAAGGGAAAAGTTAAGACACCTTTAAATGGTTAAAGAAACAGAGGGTAAAGGCAGCAAGCCACTGAGAAATAACGGAAGACCACGTAGTTGCAACTGCAGCCTGGGAAGTGTGGCTCTACGAAGAATGGCTGTAGTCGTGTCGTGGTTTAAATAATTGTAAGGGAACATAAAGGTGATTGACAGAAGAGGATACCCAGAACACATCTCCATAGAGGCTCTGTTGTAAGACTCCTGTGAAATTCAGTTACTTTCCACCTCCCCTCCCATTTCAAAGAATGCACTCCTGGCCATGTCTGGTAGCTCACGTCTGTAATCCCAGCACTTTGGGAGGCCGAGGAGGCCTGAGGTCAGGAGTTCGAAACCAGCCTGGCCAACATGGTGAAACCGTGTCTCTACTGAAAATACAAAATTAGCCAAGCGTGGTGGTGCATCCCTATAATTCCAGCTACTCGGGAGGCTGAAGCAGGAAAACTGCTTGAACCCAGGAGGCAGAGGTTGCAGTGAGCCAAGATTGTGCCACTGCACTCCAACCTGGGCAACAAGAGTGAAACTCCATCTCAAAAAAAAAAAAAAGGAATGCACTCCCTAAACTACATGGGGTCTACCACTACTAGCAGTTCCTAAGTGGCTTGTTCTCTTTCTGGCCTCCAGGTCTTGATACACATTATTTCCTCTAACTAAAACGTTCTTCTAATTTCTTCACCTGGATAATTTCTCCTGGTCTTTAGGGGCTCAGCTTAGACACTGTCAATCCTGTGAGCCTGAGCAGAGTTTTATGCCCCACAGTGGATCTTGTAAGACATGATATACTTACTTTATCAATGGACAGATTGCACAGGATTTGAAATGCCTCCACTAGCACAAACTCCTCAGGGGCCCAGCCTGGGACTTTTCCATCCCTGACTCTTCAGCAGCTCACAGAGTGCCTGGCACCTTGGAGATTCTCAATAAATATCTGTTGAGTGAATTACTATATTTAGAAAAGCAAAATCCTGTGGCTCAGTGCTTCTCTAACTTTGATGCGTTTAGGTATTATCTAGGGATAGTGTTCAATCAGATTTTTTTTTTTTTTTTTTTTTTTTTGAGACAGGGTTTCACTCCCATTGCCCAGGCTTGAGTACAGTGGTGAAATCTCAGCTCGTTGCAACCTCTGCCTCCAGGGCTCAAATGAGTATCCTGCCTCAGCCTCCCAAATAGCTGTGACTACAAGTAAATGCCACAGCATCCAGCTAATTTTTGTATTTCCAGTAGAGATGCGGTCTCACCATGTTGTCCAGGCTGGTCTCAAACTCCTGAGCTCAAGTGACCTGTCTGCCTTGCCCTCCCAAAGTTGATGAGATTACAGGTGTGAGCCACTGTGCCCAGCCTGAAATCAGATTTTGACTCCGTAAGGCTGGGGTGGAGTCTGTATATTTCCAACAAGCTCTTAGCTGCTGGTCCATGGACTCACTTTGATGAGCAAGATGTTGCAGATGCTGTTGATCCACTACCCAGGTCCTCTCATCTCACCATTCCCACTAAAGCAAACCTGATCAGTAGCAACGACCAGCATCTGTAACTCTCTGCTTGAGGTCTTTCTCTGGCGGCTGGAGTATATTGGGTTTATGCAAAATGGAGGTGCCTTAGAGTTAATGCTCCCCGGAAGCAGTCATCAACCAGTGACTGAAGCATATTGTGAATAAATCCCTCAGCTCCTTCGTCCCTTGGCTGGAGTAGCCCTGAGACATTCTCCACTGTGTCTCCCCCAGTTTCTCAATGGAATTATGTTTCCGTTGCCCACATTGGTGACCTGCTTGATAGTGCATTTGCCATTTGCTTTCCTGCCTTCTCTATCTAACTTTCATGCCTCTATTTGTGTTTCCTGGGATCAGTACTTAAATACGCCACTGGTAATCACACCTTTCTGGCTGCTTTCAGGGGAAACGAGTTTAAGTCAGGTCCTTAAAACTTTAGCTGTCTGATCTGTCTGTCCTCAGGCTTTCACCACGTATCCATTCATTCATTTATTCACTCCACAAATGGGCAAGTAATGAAAGATCCATCAAAACTTGAAGGTAGAGACTAATTTTATTCTCTTCTGTGTTGCTGTTTTCTAGCAGCAAAGGAGGCAAAAGTATGCCTCCTAAAAGTGTTGGTTGGTGAGGGAAGGAAGGAAGGAAGGAAGGAAGGAAGGAAGGAAGGAAGGAAGGAAGGAAGGAAGGAAGGAAGGAAGGAAGGAAGGAAGGAAGGAAGGAAACGAAGGAAGGAAGGAGCTAACTAATCTGTCCTGACTCCTCGAACCCCACCTTGAGCAAGGTGGGTGGAACTCTCCAAGCAGAGGTGAAGAGCATTTCTGAAGAGTAATAGTGTTTGAGCTGTCAGACAAGTTCAAATTTCCTTTCTTCCAATTTCTCCCCAGGGTACTTGAATTATCTGTGCCTCAGCGTCCTCATCTTTAAAACCAGGCTATCAATGGGACCTCTTTTTTTGGTAGAGTTATTGTAGAGATCAAATGAGATCATGAATATTGGCTCCCCAAAACGTGCCTGACATGTTGCGCTCAGAACGTAGCAGATCCCATTACTGTCAATGTTGACACTGACTTCCTCCATTAAGTCCGCTCCCGTGCTAAAGCCTTTAAGACTGTCTGAAATAGAGTCTAGAACAGAGACAGGTGGCAGATCTAGATGCACAGTCCCCAAAAGGAAGCTCCCCTTCCTTCCTCCTTAATGTGAATGGCTTTGCCTGTAGCAGCAGAGGTTCTGCCTGAGTTCAAATCCTTGCTCTGCTACTGGTAACTCTGGATAATTACTTAACTTCTCTGCACCTCAGTTTACTGAATTTGTATAACAGGGATAATAATGGTGCTTTATAACACTAATGCGATTGTGATGTTTAAATGGCATAATGCATACAAAGTGCTGGATAAATAGTAAGGGTGCAATAAATGTTTGCTGTTGTTATTATTATCATTACCGTAATTATTACTAGACCCAGGGAAGCTACAGGGCTTTCAGGCAGTCCTGCCAGAGTCTGCTCCTAAATGTATTCAAGAATACAAACTTGACTACTTTTCCTTGACTGCCAGCTTTAAATGAGCTCTTCATTTTCAAAGGATACATTTGATACGTTTGTGCATTTGCATGCTGCCAAAAGCCCCCTGTGGCTTCTATAAGTCCAGATTATTCTGTTTATTCCTTCAGTCACAGCTGTCGTTTATCCTGCGGAGGCAGTTCGTTTATTACGTCTCGGGCATCCCAGGCGCCTGCTCAGGGTAACCCTGTAAACTATATCTGCCTGCCTCTGTCACCAAGTGAAATGTTGACAGTGGCACCCACAGTACTGGTCACCAGCAAAGGGGCCTGAGAAAATGTCGGGCTGAGAAATTCCTGGGAAGAGCCCCTTCTTTTCTTCCTGCCAAGCACCACAAACAGCGAGAGCCGACTGTTTCGCTATCATTTTTCTGAATTGGTACCAACAGCTGCTTTCATCCTTGTACAAGACAAACACCGTCGTTTCCCTGTTTTATTATTAACACATTCTGGCATAATTGCTTGGGCTCTCAACTGTGACCTGTTAGAGATTCACTCAGCCGTGGAATTTTCAAGGGGAATACAGCATCATGGTTAAAGACTGCAATATGCATTTTTCCCAACCAAATCTATTTGCCTGTAAGCCCTCAAGTCAAATCTCTTGTTGAATTTGTTCAAACATAAATTAATAGTTGAATTTACATAGATTTAATGTCTTATAATCTTTCTGGTCTGGGAATCTATATTCAAGACTAGATGCATGAGCTGAGATATATTGTGTTTAATGCTGAAAATAATTTTAAGCCCTCTGAAGCCCAATCCTCTTGCACATTACTAAATCAAAGCAGCCAATCCGTTCTAACAAGACCACACAAAACCTGCTGCTGCCAACTAATAAATACACATTTAGGATTTGGGCCATATGCATGGGTCTATTTTTTTTTTTAAATAAAGCGCAAACAGGCTTGGAGTGATGGCTCACGCCTATAATCCCGGCACTTTGGGAGGCTGAGGCAGGTGGATCACGAGGTCAGGAGATCAAGACCATCCTGGCTAACACGGTGAAACCCTATCTCTATTAAAAAATACAAAAAAATTAGCCAGGCGTGGTGGTTAGCGCATGTAGTCTCAGCTACTTGGGAGGCTGAGGCAAGAGAATGGCTTGAACCCGGGAGGCGGAGCTTCCAGTGAGCCGAGATCGCGCCATTGCACTCCAGCCTGGGTGACAGAGCGAGACTCCACCTCAAAAATAACTAACTAAATAACTAAATAAAATAAAGGACAAACAGCTTTCACATCCCAGCCCACAATGACACAGACACTGCTCATTTTTTTTTACATATTTTTTGAAACCAAGTTTTGCTCTGTTACCCACACTGCAGGGCAGTGGCACAGTCATAGCTCACTGCATCCTCAACTTTCTGGGCTTAAGCGATCCTCCCACCTCAGGAGCTAGGACTACAAGTGGGTACCACCACACCTGACTAATCTCTTTTTTAATTATTTCTAGAGATGGCGTCTTGCTATGTTGCCCAGGCTGGTCTCAAACTCCTAGCCTCAAGCAATCCTCCTGCCTCAGCTTCCTAAAGGGTTGGAATTATAGGCATAAGGCCCTATGCCCAGCCACACGGTTCATTTTTGAGGCTTATTGAAAGTGCTTAAGATAAACGTCCCTTCAATAATATCTACATAAATGTCATTTGAATGGACCACATTCATGCATGCTACCAATACTCACTGGGTCCCCAGGATACCATTGACCTGGGAACTGGACATCCAGCAGTGAACAAACCAATGAAGTTTCTGCTTTCGTGGAGCTGACATTCCAAAAGGGGACTGATAAGAAAATAAACACAAATAAATGTGTAACACGTCAGGTGGCAATAAGTGCTTAATAAGCACAGTGGAACAAGGCGTTAACTTTTGCTCCTACAAGAAGGCATGACGGCAATATAGCCTATTGTAAAAGGTGATCAGGAGCTGAAAGACAGGGGCAGAGAGCCATGCTGATCTCCAGATACCACAAACTGTTATCAACATGATGCAGCTGTTCCTCCCAAGAGGTGGGGCCTATTTCTCTGTCTCCTTAAATCTGGGTTTGCTACTGATCAAAGCAATGTCACGTAAAGTAAGCATGGCCAATAAAATGTAGGAGAATGATTTTGTGCCAGTCTCTGACCCTGGGCCCTAAATGGCCTTGCAGTTCCTGCTTTTATTCACCATCTTGGAACCCCAGGACCACCATGATGGAAAGAGACTGAGGTGTCCCAGTGAACAGCCAGCACAGTGGCCAGACAAGTGAGTGAGGCACCATGGACTGTGGGAGGACTGCAGCTGCATGAATGAACCCAGGTAAGTAGAACAGAAGAGCCGCTCCACAGAGACATGCGGAATAATATATCAGTGTTGTTCTGAATCATAAAGCTTTGGGACATTTTGTTACGCAGCACTAGCTAGCTGCAACATCAAGACAAAAAGTGTTCCCAGAAAAGAGAATAGTAATGTCAAGATTCTGAGGCACCTGTATTTGGTAAAGAGAGATTCAGCAAATCACAAAGTGGCCATTGTGGCTGAAAGAAAATGTGCATGAATGTGTGAATCCTCAACCACTCTGAACAATTTCTAAGGAATTCAGAGTGCCTACTCTGTGAACCCTTACAAGCAGTGGCTACTTCTGTTTCCTACCATCCTCACACCCCAGTAGCTGCTATCAATTGAGGTATAATTCTTGTTACTTCAATTAATCCTCACGGCAGGATTTTCCCAGTTTAGAGATGAAGAAACTGCTAGTTTCTTTCCCAGCTAACCAAATCTACCCAGCTAGTGAGTGGAAGAACCAAAAACTGTTCTAATTCTAAAGCCCATGTTTTAATCACTATGCTTCCTTAGCTCCCAACCCTTATCCCCCACCTTATGCTCATTGGCTGGCATAGTTTCTCCCAATCCCACTCTTTTCACTGCAGGCATTCTTGTAGTAATAATGAGCCTAAGACACTCTAGAACAACACTTCGATTAATGCCAACAACTCAGCCTACCTGAATGTGATCTTTCAGGCACAGCAAGTCTAGCTCAGCCAGCTGGATGGTTTGAGTCCACTCAAAGTCACTGCTTTAGCCAAGTTAACCTAAATGCTGTGCTCCTACCGAATTGCCAGGATGCCTGTCTCCCTCTACATTGAACCCACACAGCTACAAGCACGTTATGCCTCTCTCTCATGTTATTCCTGCCCTTAGTTTATCGTCTGTACCTGCAAGTGCATTGTACTTTAACAAAGCTTGTATGCTCAAGCCATAGCCGCCAATAAAACCAAGAATTCTAAGAAGGTGCAATAATTTAAAGTAGACCCATAAAATTGGCTGGTCTGGGACTGACTAGTGGTGAAGGTTGAAGAGAGTTCTTTTTTCTTTTTTCTGTGTGTCATTGATGGAGAAATGGATTATACTCAGAAAACAAAGGCTAGGGACGAACTATTAAATTTGTAGTTGACAATATATAAGCTTCATAGACATCCCAAGGAGGAATGCTGAGACTAACCAAGTTTAAGATATTGAAAATTATTTCAAAGAAGGGAATGTCCAATATTGCAGAAGATCATGTATTCTTTCTAGTACTGAAAAACCAGGCTGGCGTGGATGAATAATTGAGGCGTTTGAGAATCACAGGAATGCTCTTTGGGAATGTATCAGGCAATGTATTTAAGAAAAACAGATTCCAAGCATATTTATACCCCAGCCAGCAGAGAAAAGGATGTAAGGCTCATGGTATATTATTCCCTGAGCACTTCTATCCAGTTTACTGTCATGTTCCCCAAAGTGTACAGACTATTTGTAGAAAACTACAAAAGACCACATCCTGCAATGAGGTATGCATGGCACCTGTTAGATTCATAACTAGAAATAACAAATTCCAATGGAAAATACTCTGTTATTCATTCATCATTTCAACAAACCTTTCTTGAGCATTGATTATTGGATCGGCTCCACACTGACTGCTAGAAATACAGCATTGCCCCTGTTCTCAGGCAATTACTACCTAATCAGAGGAAGAGACTTGTTAATGATGCTCATAGAGTGCTCTGAGTATTATGGGAGATATGAATGGGTGCTTTGCAACCGCCCAGGAGGTTGGCTGGCCCATATTGCAGGAGAGAGAGTCAGGAAGAGGGTTGGTCTGGAAGAGTTTTCTGAACTTAATGACACTAGGTATGAGTCTGTTTTTTGAGATGGAGTCTCGCTCTGTCGCCAGGCTGGAGTGCATTGGTACCATCTCGGCTCACTGAAACCTCTGCCTCCCGGGTTCAAGCGATTCTCCTGCCTCAGCCTCCCAAGTAGCTGGGACTACATGCGCATGCCACCATGCCCAGCTAATTTTTGTATTTTTAGTAGAGACAAGGTTTCACCATGTTGGCCAGGCAGGTCTCGATCTCTTGACCTCATGATCTGCCCGCCTCGGCCTCTCAAAGTGCTGGGATTACAGGTGTGAGCCACCATGCCCTGCTGATGTGAGTCCTAAAGTAAAATTTAGTCAGACAAAGAAAACAGGGACCGACATCCCCCAAAGTGAAAAGCTTGCTTGAAGCTCAGAGTCGGGACATGTACACTCATATATATGGAGAACATGGTAGTTACAGGAAAGCAGGCAGGAGATAAAATTAGAAAGTCAGAGTGGCCAGGTAATACACTGCATTGTGTGTCAAGCCTGGGAGATAAGGCTTTGTTTGAATGGATGCCAAACATAAAAAAATGCTAAGAATGATAGGGATATATTAAGGAATATATATAATGATAGGATACATTAAGAATGATAGGAAAATATTCAGTGAATAAACAATGTATTATAGGGAACCAGCCTCTTTCTCTTTCCCGTTCCGTCATTTGTAGTATGTTGGCTTTTGTCTTTGGTACCTATCACTCACTGCCAGATGGATGCTCCAGCTCCAGACATCACAGCAACATTCAAAACAAGAAGAAGGAGGGATAGATGCAAGTGGCATTGGCCCTTTACATCTCTTTATCAAGAAGTCAAAAACATTCCCAGCCTCCAACAAATGTCTGCTCACCTCTCAACATCCAGAACATGCCACAAGGTCCCTACCTAGTTTGCAAAGAAGGCTGGAAACATATTAAGCTTTTCCAGCCATAAGAAACAGAAAAAAAAACAATGTTTGTAAATGGTTTAGTCAGACAACAGAACCTGATGTGAAACTTACAGCAGAATTTTCATTTTGGAAGATAAAAGGGAAACACTGCCAAAAGCTGTGGGGAAGCTACAGGTTTCCTGGCCTCAGAGGGTCCTGAGTATAATGATGTGGGACGCGGAGGGAGCCGCTTGGAAATGCTCCTTCACGTAAGCAGAAGGCCTTTTGTTCAGAAACCGGAAGGCTGAGGGGGATTACTAACATATTCAGTAAGAATAATCAAACCTGGAAAAATAATGCAAGGTCTTGATGGCACAAGCATGGACTTCTCTACCAATTTCTGTAATTTTATAGTAATATTCAAGTAGCGCATTGGAGCTTACAACATAAATAATTACGCTTTGTCTTATTCAGTCCTGTGGTAACCCAAGAGGTAGGAAAACTAGATACTCAGGAACTAGAAGCAATAAGTCTTCCACCCAAAAGTGACACAGGTAGCAAATGTCAGAAACCAAATTCAAACCCAGGATATATGGTACCATATCCCCAGCACCACACTATCTCTTTGACGGAATAGCAAACAAATGTAATGATACCTACAGTGTGTTTGATGCTGTAAACATATTTAGATGTTAAGAGTAAAAGTTCTGACCAGGCCCGGTGGCTCACGCCTATAATCCCAACATTTTGGGAGGCCGAGGAGGGAGGATCACATGAGCCCAGGAGTTTGAGACCAGCCTGGGCAACATAGTGAGACCCTGTCTCTACAAAAATACAAAAAATTAGCCAGGCATGATGGCACACCTGGAGTCCCAGCTAGTTGGGAGGCTATGGTGGGAGGGTCACCTGAGACTGGGAGGTCAAGGCTATAGTGAGCCAAGAACATGTCACTGCACTCCAGCCTGGGTAGCAGAGTGAGACCCTATCACAAAAAAAAAAAAAAAAAAAAAAAAAAGATCTGAACTCTCAAAGCATGATAGATCTCCAAATCTGCCTAATCTTAAAAAGTTTTCAAGAGTAATTCTGACTGCACAAATTTCAGCCTCAGCATTGACACTAGTATCCAATGTCCCTGTAAGAGGGGGCTGCATTCTTTCTAAAGGTTGCTGTGAAGTGGACATAAAATGGTGCATCTAACATGCTCAGCACATCGTCAGGCATAGAGGAAATGCTCAATAAATGTTTGTTGATTAAAGAAACTGAAAAATAGCAAGAATGGTAATGCTGTTTACTATGTGCTAGACACTGTACTAAGTCGTGTCATGTATTAACTCATTTAAGCTCATTAGATAATTCATCATATTTGCCCCATTTCATAAACATGCTCTTTTCTCTTTTTAAAAGATGCTTTACCTAAGTAGATTTATTTTTTTGTGGAGATTTACTTTTCTACTACAATGAACAACTTTTTGCTTAATGCGAACAAGTCATCAGAACCACCAAACTCAATGATCTTGAAAGTGTCTCTTAGTAACTAGACAATGAGAATTTTCTAAATTTTTCTGATTTTCTTCAAACTAAATGTCTTGTTTCCATGGAAAAGTTATAGGACAAAGCACTAGTGTTACATTACTGTTCTAGGATCTTATCGTAAAATACACACTCTACACAAAAAAATAATTCAAAGATTTTAAAGTGTGATAACCACAAAATAAGAAATATAAAAACTGATTGTCTATCTAAAGACAACCTAAAATACTGAAGAAAAATATTTCTAAAGAGTTGTCCGGGGTGCAAAAACACACCTTTAGCCAGTGCACTGTATTGACTCTCGTGTATAACAATGGGATGTTACTCTGTTTTAGGTACCATCTTAAATTTCTAAGACTCAGACCACCACCATGCATATATCCCTGCCAATCACAGGGCTCTAGAGATTCCTAGTCTGATGCTTGGTACCAATTCTGATGCCCTGTGTCCCACACCAAAGCTATCACCAGCTCATCCGCCAGAGTACACAATTCCAGATGGCAGGTGGAAGATGGAACATCGTTCTTCTAGATTGCCTTGCTCTCCTAAAAGTTAAGACCCCCTCATCTAGAACCCTAAGAAGTCTGAATCAGAATAAGCCTAAGAAATAGTTCACTCAAAAGTTTTCTGAGAGAGGAGAACACAGAGGCCCAGAAAGGAAAGGCATTTGCTGAAGGCCACACAGCATGTGAATGGCCCCTGTGGACCCAGAACCCAAGTTTCCCGGTGCCAAAGTTTTACATGACTCTGTGCTGACTTTCTCAAACTGTTCTCCCCTTCATGTGTAATGATCCTTCCTTCAGCTGCATCAAAATCCAAAGATAGGAAAAGGCTACTTCATAGATGTGAAGGGCCCATCGGAGGAGGAGATGGGAGAGTCGTTTGGCCCAAGTCATGCACTTCCAGTTGGCTCCAATTTGAGACCTCTCATGAGTGCTCCAAATGCGGTGATGCACTTAGTTATATGCTAACATGACAGGTAGAAGAAAAGGTGCATTCCAGGGGAGGGACTAGGGTGAGGGAAGTGAAGCACCTAGGATACAAAATTGAAAGAAGCGTGATCCTGAGAGTAAGTGAGAGCCCCCTTCAATGTTATACCCTAGGAGCTTCACTTTCCTCGTTTTGGTTCCAGCCCTGGTGCGTCCTACAGCCTCACACTTGAGTCTTGCAACCGGCCTTTGGTGTGTGACTAATGCATGTATTTTAAAATAAATCTTTTAATCATCATGTAAACAGTGTGACTATATTGCATCGCATTTTTTATTAGGAAAAGCATTAAATGTAAGCAGTGGACAGATGCCACCATTTTATAACCTTGTTTTGCCATGTCATGATTTTTTAATATAACAAAAGCCTCAGAAAATGCAAGTGCCCTGAACTTCTCAAAAATTGAGATGCGTCGAAGCACCAAAATACTTCTTTTTCCCTCTGGAGTCTGCTTTGGACTTAGATTCCTCAACCCCTTGCTTCCTGTCCTCCATCTTCAGTCCTAAAACAGCACTTTTTGTCACAACCCCGCAACCCCTGAATTCCCAATTTCCACAGCTGCTTCCCCATCATCTTCCAAATCTGACCCCTTTCTCCCTCACCCCTCACCTCCTCCCAGGGATGTTTTCATAGTGGGTTCTGTTTTATGTGCTCCCTCCTCGCATCACAAAGAATTTCATCTACAGGGTTTGTGGAGCTCCGTGTAGGGACGCCTATGGGGCTTCATGCATAATTAATGACAATTCAGCTACACATGTTTTCTATTAGCAATTCAGCCTCTTTTAGGACTTTTTAAAACACACTTTGCAATTTGCCAAAATTCTGAGAGACATTTATATAGGAAAAATTCATAAAAGCACAGAATGTCTGAGGTTTCTGGAAGGAGGCTTTAATGAAGAATTTCTCCCTAGAGGAGCATTCCCTGAAATGCTTTCTGCTCTGTACCACAGGTTTCTCCAGATGAGTAGGAGACTAAATCGCAGGTCTCCTCAAAAACAATGTCAATGGAATGCATTTTCCAAAAAATGGTCCCAGGTTACCATAACAACCAAGGTTCCAACATCATGTTGACTAACTGCAAAGTGATATGATCAAGAAGACCAGAGCAGAGAACAAAAGTATCAGGTTGCTATAGCAACTGGATATACAGAAAATGGAGTTGTTTCAATAGGGAAGTTTTCAATGCAAAAGTACATGTAAAGCATCCTTCTACGGTGAACGATCATCCAGGAAATTTTTACATTACCCAAGAGCTGTTCCATCATTTTGTTTGGATGCCAAAGCTCTAAGACGCTGTATAACATACAGTCTGAAAACGTAGTGACTGTAAACAACAGCCATTTATTTATCTTATGAGTCTGTGGGCTGGCTGGGAAGTTTTGCTGAACTGTGCCAAGTACAGGTTATATTAGCTGGGCTATGCTCATAGGATTTCAGCTGGGCTTGTTCTGATGTCTGCAGCTGGGAGCTGGCCACTATAAGAAGGCATCAACCGCGATTACTTCACTTTGTTCTATGTAGTCTTTCATCCTCCGGCAGGTTACCCTGGATGTGCTTTTATGGAGGAGCAAGGTTCCAAAACAAAGCCAAATCTCAGAAGATCCCTTGGTGCCTAGGCTCAGAAGACCCCTTGGTACCTGGGCTCAGAACTGGTAAGTGATCACTTCCACCACCTTCTATTTGCTAAAGCAAGGAACACAGCCAGCCCAGATTTGCAAAGTATAGAAACAGATACCATTTCTTGTTGGGATAGGCTGCAACATCCTATTTTAAAGAATGTGGGCTGGGTGCAGTGGCTCACGCCTGTAATTCCAGCACTTTGGGAGGCTGAGGCAGTTCGATCACTTGAGCCCAGGAGTTTGAGACCAGTCTGGGCAACATGGAGAAACTCTGTCTCTACAAAGAAATACGAAAATTAGCTGGGCATGGTGGCCTGTGCCTGTAGTCCCAGCTATCCTGGAGGCTGAAGCAGAAGGATCACTGGAACCCAGGAGGTTGAGGCTGCAGTGAGTTGTGACTGAGTCACTGCACTCCAGCCTGGGTGACACAGTAACACCCCGTCTCAAACAAAATACATAAATAAAGAATGTAGATATTGGCAGAAGTGGAGAATTGGGGTCATTTTTGCAAACAATGTATCAAGATGCCAACATTTACATATAAAACACCCTTGAAATCATACACATAAGTTGGAATGCAAAAATGAAACAATTCACCTACATATTAAAAGGCATTTGGCTTCCAGAGAGCAAAACAATATCAAAAAAGGCCAAAATACATCTCGTATGCTAGATACAGTTTCCAAGGATGTATTTTCAGGATTTTGTACTTGTTCTTTAATTTCAATCCCTTCCTTTAAAACTGAAAAGTCAAGCGACCACTTGAGCCCCAAAGGGCATATAATTGAGGTCGGAGATGAAATTGCCTGAAATGTTCATTCACCTACTCAATGGAGAGGGGAAGTTTAGGGAGGTGATTAAAAGTGTGGACTTCAAAGTCAAATGGCTTAGGTTCACATTTTCTTTCACACTCTGAGTGGTTATGTAAATTTGGGGAAGTCCCCTGATGTCTATGGTGCTCAGAACCCTCACCTGTAAAATGAGGCTAGAATATTATTCTATTTTATTGATCCTAAGATCTACGTTTAACTTTTTAATATAGCTGACATTTGGTGTACCACATCATTGATGTCATGTCACAGTCAAATATAAAATAGTTTTGTGTCCTACAACTGATGGCATCTTTGGGTCACTGAATGTGGCAATGCCTTCCTCAGGGGACTGGGTTAATCTGTGTGGACTGATTAGAATAATGTCTGTCCCCAGTAAGTACTCAGTAAATGTGAATTAGGAGGAGGAGGAAAATACACCTTTGGAATACATGCTGAAGGGTTACACAGGTAGATATGCAAAGTACGTGCATTCAAGTTGTACAGAGTTTGAATATTTGAAAGTGAAGCACAGTTTAAGTCTATTCCAGGATTACACTGTTCTAATGCTGCTAATGAAGACATAGCCAAGACTGGGTAATTCATAAAGGAAAGAGCTTCAGTTGTGACTCACAGTTCCACACAGTTTGGAAGGCCTCACAATCATGGTGGAAGGCAAAGAAGGAGCAAAGTCACGTCTTGCATGGTGGCAGGCAGGCAAGCGAGACCATGTGTAGGGGAACTGCCCTTTAAAAAACCATCAGATTTTGTGCCCTTTATAAAACCATCAGATTCACTACCATGAGAACAGCATGGGAAAGACCCGCCCTCATGATTCAATTACCTCCCACCAGGTCCTTCCCATGACACCCGGGAATAACGGGAGCTACAATTCCAGATTTGGGTAGGGACACAGCCAAAGCATATCAGGGATGTTTTCTTTTCTGGAGATGTGAATAAAGCTGAACTTCCCTAATTATTGGTTAGTGCCAGCAGCAATTTTTCTTGACTTTTTATTTAACATCAACCCTGGGAGGACAATTTCATTTTCCCAAGTTAAGAAAGAGAAAACAGAATCAGTGTGGTGGCACGGGGGTGGCTGGGAAGGAGGGGAGGGAATACCATACTTAGGGTCACAAACTCAATTAGTGGCAGAGAAAAGTTACGCCCAAATATCTTTGGCTCCAAATTGTTTTCAGTCATCTCCCTTGGGACATGACCTAGCAGAGAAGGGGACCAATGGATGACACTATTATTTTAGTGCTCAGAATGATGCATTCAAAATGAGGAGGGGCAGCAAATCAATGCTGATTCAGAACTTCTCTCTAGGAGGTGGTTGGAAGCAGCTATTTTGTTGGACTCAGGGCTGGAGACTTTGAAAATAATATTTGCACAGGAAGCATGTTTAGATATTTTATTTTTATTTCAATTGCATTTTGTTTGGAGGGTACGTGGAAATGTTGTTACGTAGAGATGATGAGGGACAAACTACCCCTCTGGGCAACCAGTGCAGCCTAAAAAATGGTGCTTAATCCCCTCTACCTCTCAAATTCCCATGCACTTACAAGGAACCTTCCTACCTGATCTAGCTCCTGGGAGTCCTCATATGACTCTATCTGTATCTGCAGTCCTGTTCCACGGCACAGACCCTGCCAATGATTATTTACTACATAAAATTTGCTGATGCCTACACAACCCCACAGGAATTCATTCCATATATAGAACTGATGTCCACAGAACAGATGTCCCTGAGCATTGCATACTGCAAAGGGATCTCCTTCCTTTGGTCATAGAAAGAATGTAGAGTGAGGCTCTCATTCTAAAGTGAGATGCAGGAAATCGTGTGGAATTCTGCGGTGCCAATTAGGCGGGAGAAATTCAGCACTTTATTCTACCTGCTCTTCTGCAAGTGCACACTGCCTTTCTGTAATTAACCTTTCGAGTGTCTCAACACTGCAGCTGCTGTTGGTGAGTCTCATTTACGTAAGCGACAGGTTTGTGTTGGAAGTCACCCAGGTTTCTTGCAGATGCTCAGAGAACGAGTAGATGGAAAGAGGAAGAAAAGAAAGAGAGGGAGAGAAGGAAAGAAGAAGGAAGGGACTGAACGGGGAACAGATTA
Organism: Macaca nemestrina; assembly: GCF_043159975.1. Classification (NCBI taxonomy): domain Eukaryota; kingdom Metazoa; phylum Chordata; class Mammalia; order Primates; family Cercopithecidae; genus Macaca; species Macaca nemestrina. Next base: position 24,844,427 of record NC_092142.1, on the reverse strand, counting down.
AAACTTTTCGCCTTTGTTCATTTCTTATGTAGAATGTTTCATTTCCTCAAATAACAGAGAGTACAAAATGATGCAGTGATAATAGTCTTGCTCTCAAGAACATCATTAAAATGTTCCATCTCTCTTGCAAGAGAATACTGTTCCTCCCACCTCTTTACAAATTCCTTTTTAAAAATTTTGGGCCAAGAAAAATAAGTTTTATATGATAGACATGTAGGACTTCCTTTATCTAATAATTAGCTCACACCCCTTGTATTGTTTGTAAAAACTCTTAACCGTCTCTGCTTTTACCCCACATACAGGTGTTCACGTCCTAACCAAATCACTTACAAAGCAAGTCTCCTATTGAGTTGTCTTACTCGTGCCTGGCATTTTAGGGTTCATAGTGAAGACCACTCTTTTCTATGAGATTGTAAAGATATGGCATATCATACAATGGGCAGCTGCATGGATCTCACGTCCACCTCTTTTGAGTAACATAATGTCATAAAAATGGAAAGACGTGTGTCTTATTAACGTATATGTGATGTGCAATTATTTTGTCGTCCTGTTTTGCTCTTTTCTATCACAACTAAGAAGCCAGTGCAGGTTTTGGAACTTGATCTCTAATTTTCCTCTATCTGAACTTCTCCATCTAGCTTGTCAGTAGTCTAAGGTGTGATTCATTTCTTACTTATATTCAATCTCCTGTGACTAGGCTGGTGTACAGAGCTTAGAAACTAAGAATTCTCAATAAATGTTGAAATGCATGCGAATCATTTTGCCTCCTCTCCCTCTTTATCTCTTACTTTGTGGTTTACTCTATGCTGACTGTCCAACCTTACTGGACCACATTTTATTTTTATCTTTTTTTTTTACTTTTATTTTGAGTTCAGGGGTACAAGTGCAGGTTTGTTACAAAGGTAAATATGTGTCATGCAGGTCTGTTGTACAGATTATTTCATCACCCATTTATTAAGCCCAGTACCCATTACTTATTTTTCCTTATCCTCTCCCTCCTCCCACCCTCCAGACTCTGAAAGGCCTCAGTGTATGTCATTCCCCTGTATGTGCCCATATGTTTTCATCATTTAGCTCCCACTTATGAGTGAGAACATGTGGTATTTGGTTTTCTGTCCCGTGTTAATTTGCTAGTGATAATGGCCTGTAGCTCCATCCAAGTCCTGGCAAAGGACATGACCTCATTCTTTTATATGGCTGCATAGTATTCTATGGTGTATATGTACCACATTTTCTTTATGCAGTCTATCATTGATGGGCATTCAGGTTGATTCCATGTCTTTGCTATTGTGAATAGTGCTGCAATGAATATATGCATGCATGTGTCTTTATAATAGTATGTTTTATGTTCCTATGGGTATATACCCAGTAATGGGATTGTTGGGTCAAATGGTATTTCTGCCTTTAGGTCTTTGAAGAATCATATGAATAAAAGCTCAACATCATTGATCATTAAGAAATGTAAATCGAAGCCACAATGAGATACTATCTGTAATGTATTTCACTTAACCTCAAATTCACTTTACTGGTGATCATGGTATGAACAGCCACATAATTAAGACTACAGTCCTGCTGGGCATGGTAGCTCACGCCTGTAATCCCAACACTTTGGGAGGCTGCAGCAGGCGGATCACCTGAGGTTGGGAGTTCGAGACCAACCTGACGAATATAGGGAATCTCGTCTCCAATAAAAATACAAAATCAGCCCGGTGTGGTGGCGCATGCCTGTGATCCCAGCTACAGGGGAGGCTGAGGCAGGAGAATCACTTGAACCTGGGAGGCGGAGGTTGCAGTGAGCCAAGATCACGCCATTGCACTTCAGCCTGGGCAACCAGAGCGAAACTCCATCTAAAAAAAAAAAAAAAAAACTACAATTCTAGCTCCTGCCTCTGCTTCCAGGCCTTCCCAGTCCTGGCCTCCACCATAAATGCTATCTGAACTACTCTGGCTGACTTCAAGTTTCTCCTGAATCTGGTCCTATGTACCCTTGTTTTTCCCACCAGTCCCTAAATCTTCCGTGACATCTACGTGCTTCACTGTGGCTTCTGCACGATGCTCAGTCCTCCCTCTGGGACTTCGCTGGTAGTCTACCCCACACCTAGCAAGCCTCCGTTCTGCCATCTATACCCTAAGCACCTTGCTAAACACTAAGACAGTATTGGAAACTTTTTCTTTTTTTGATAGGGATTAAAGGTAACTAACATTTAAAAACCAAGTTTAGTTTAAAAGATTTTCATCATCTCTTGCAAGGGTGGAAGATTTGGCTACACTGGGCATTCCCTCCTATATGACATCTATTGGAGAGAGATGAACAATGGCTGCTTTCTTAAAGAGAGTCTGTGCTCTCTGGCTCACCATAGTCCCCATCACGCAGACACCCCATATGTGGACAACGGCCCCATTTACTCGTTTATGTTACCTACCTAGCTTCTTATATATTTTAGTCGTGAACTTAATTGACTCCCTAAGATCTAATTTAAGGCCATTTCCTCGAGAAAGTGGATCCTGACAGTGTTTTAGTTGTCTCCCTGAGGGAGTAGAGGATGTTAATTATCAACATGAATGTCCTAATTTACTGGAGTTTACTAGTTACCCATGGCTTTGTAGCATCTGGAGGTTCATGACTGGCATCCAGACAACACTCTGTGTCCCCAGCCCATGCAATCAGCTAGGATGTTTCACACAAGAGAAAGGTTGTATCAGATGCCCTTTAACATGCTTGCCAACTTAGCTTAATATGGTTCTGTGAGCATCTCCCCTACCCATTTTCTTTCTTTATTTTTTTAAGAGACAGGGTCTTCCTCTGTCACCCAGGCTGGAGTGCAGTAGTGCAAACATAGCTCACTGCAGCCTCAAACTCCTGGGCTCAAGCACTCCTCCCACCAAACCTCCCAAGTAGCTAGGACTATAGGTGTGCACCACCACACCTAGCTAATTTTTAATGTTTTTTTTTTTGTTTTGTTTTGTTTTGTTTTTTCAGTAGAGACAAGGTCTCACTATGTTGCCCACGCTGGCCTCAAGCTTCTGGCTTCAAGTGATTCTCTCACCTCAGCCTCCCAAAGTGCTGGGATTACAGGTGTAAACTACCGTGCCCAGACTCATTTTCTCCTTATCACACATCCATGACAAGGCTGAGCATGGTCTCATTAGCTGAAAACAGATAGGACAGACAGGGAACAGACAGAGGCTATAAATCAACCAGTGGAAGGGGTTGGGGAAGATGTTGGAGATGATAGAAATGCTTAGATCCAGCTCTGGGTTACAAGAGAAAGTCAGACTTTCCCAGGAACTCTGGGAAGTATGGAGAGATTCATGCGATGAGCTCAGCACAGGACACCAGAGTGTCCTGGCATCAGCAGCATGAGAGCAAAGTATGAGCCTCGACAGCAGGAATCATGGCAGGGCAAGCATTTAGAAAGTTCATTCTGCTCTTTGACCAAGTATTGGTTAAAAGGAAAGCAGTTGAAACTGTAACCAAAGGAGGCATATGCTTCCAGAAATATCTCATGAAAAAATATTGCAAGCAACAGAAGTAGCTGTTGGATCGGGCTCTAAAGTGAAGGTTGAAGAGATTCAAACAGTTAGCATGAAAGTTGGTGATAAAGTTCTTCTCCAACTTTGGTGCCAGAATATGCAGTGAAAGTTGGAGATAAAGTTCTTCTCCCAGAAGATGCAGGCACCAAAGTGGTGCTAGGTGACAGGAATTATTTCTTATTTAGAGATGGTGACATTCTTGAGAAGTATGTAGACTAAAATAGATCACTATTGAAATCAACATGAGCTTGTGCATTCCACTGAAGTTCTGAAATCTTTCATCATGTAAATAATTTTCATGCCTCCCTTTTATAATAAATGAATTATATCTAAACAAAAAACAAACAACAACAAAAAACAAAAAACAAAAAAAAACTATACCAATAGTCCATGATGCATGGCAATGAAGATGATTCCAAAACAGAAGAAGGTGGGCAAGGATGCAGGCATTGGGCCAAGGTTCAGGTACAACTGTTTCATCCCTGGGATCAAAAATGGATGAGTAAGGCAAAGTAGGTCCTCATCTGATTGACAGCACCCAATATGTTATCATGGCAGAAATCTAGGTGAGAGGAACAGGCAAGACTCCCACTGATTAAAGTTTAATGTGCCCCAATCATGTTGCCAAGCACTGTTGACTAAGTTGTGACTACCCCATTTTATAGATGAGAAGACTAAGGCCCAGAGGACATTAAACAGCACCTCAGAACTGGATCCAAGAGTTGAACCAGCTCTGTGTCTGATTCCAAAGTGTCTTTCTCTAAATGCTTTGAGTTGGAAGAAACTGGGTTTGAATTTGGACTTAGGGAATGCAGCCCTGAGACAGAAATTTAATGGCTGAATAATGGGCATGTGCTGCTTCACCCACTCAAAGCTCATTCATCTTTTTCTCCATTTTTAGCCTACATACTTCAGGTAGAACTCCATCAGCAACTCCAGATGGTGGAACACATGATGTAGCCTAGCTAGAATATTTCACCGCCCTGGCCACAGAATGATTCATTTCAGGATGAGCACATGACCTAAATCAGTCCAACTAGGGTGAATCTTGACCTTTATAGGAGCCACTAGGAGAAAACAAAAACAAAAATGAAAAAAGCAAGCTTCTTTTCCCTTTTCCCTATGGAACTTGAATAGGAGAATTTGAAGATACAGTTGCTGGTTCCATCTTGCCATCATGAGATTCTATCTGGTCGGAGAATGAAGTCAACACAGATATCTGAGCCCTGAGATTAATAAAGAAAAAGAAACTGATAAACAAAGCCTGATGACATCATGTGAGCCCCTGAGTCAAGCTACACTTAGAGATGGAATAACTTATCCTTTTCATATTCCTGAGTTAAGAAACTCCCAGCCACTTAGACTAGTTTGGTTAGGTTTTGCGTCACTTCCAATAAAAGTCCTACATTAATTCTGGACAAACAGTAAAGTCAAAAGTAGGCCAAGTTCCACAATTTCTGGCCAGGATTCTTAAATCTACCCCACTCCTGATCATAATTGTTCCTGGTGCTCATGTGTAGCCAAGATGGTTGGGGGGGGTCAAGGAGAGTTTGAAGAAAGAAGAGATGTGGAGACTTGGAACTTGGTAATCCTGGCTATTCTCTGCCATGACTAACACTGCACTGTAAGCCAGGACCACGCCATTCAGCAATAAGTATATGCTGCATAATGAGCAATCTCCTGTTAAAGGAAGACAACATATTTTCCACAGTCATGCTCAACTAATTTATTAGTGCTTTTTGAGATGGCAAAGAGGCATCTGGCTAAAGTAGTCTGTGGAAATGATTTAATTAGATTGAGGAAAAAAATAAGAAGAAAGATAAGAAGAACTTTGACAAGTTTCTACATCAAACGCTGTTCAAAACACTGCATCACCATAGGGTTGGGATGTGTGTGCATTTTGCCATGAATTTGCTCAGAAACCGGTAATAGAGAAGAAATAAACAAGCCCTTTAGAAGATGGGAACTTGTAATAAGTGAGATTCTTCAAAGATCAAAGACAGCATTTGTCTTACTAAACATCTTTATAACATACTGAAGATTTACTGTAAAGTAAAAAACCTCAATATGTGGATAGCAGTGAATTCTTCCAGTTAGTGAGAAGCCAGAGGAATTGGAATCCCCAGCCAATCAGTAATTAATGACTGAGGAGTTCATTACAAAATCCCAGCCAATCAATCGCAGGGTGGTACTTGAAATGTTGCGGGCATTTCTAGACCAAAGAAAACTAGAAATTGCTGCTTTATGCCTCAGTATGGTGTCTGGGAGAACACCGAACACATATGAGGTTCTCAATCATTATAAAAGTTTTTATACCAGATTTCAGATGACCTTGGCTATCTCCCACCTGAATGGGTGATTGCAGAACTATGCTGAGAAACAGTCCCAGTCCCTGTCACAGCTAAGTGTCAGTGCAAAGATTTATGAGCAATGTCTGCTATGGAAAAACAAGCAGAGGGCAATGAAAAGATGACGAGTATCTGAAGACTGTAAAATGTTGAGCTGTTGGATAGCAGGAAACAAGGAAGTCAGACAGCAGTGTACTTCAGCAACTCAGTGGCCACCAGCAAGTCCCTGGAGCAAGGGAGTAAGACGAGCTGGTGCAGAGTTGAAGTTAATCTGGTGGCAAAGCTTTCAATGAATGTATCCTTGCTGTTCATCCTACTTTATCAGCTGTGGACATCCCAAAGACTCCAGTGAAAGGACAACATAGGTCAAGCTCGAACGACTGCACCTGTTTCCTGGGGCTCCTGAGTCCTCTCATGTCTTAGGAAGCTTGAGCAGTTATCTAATCTTTCTTCGGGGCAGGGCTGGGTTTCTCTGATTTGACCATAAAGAAACTTCTAATGCACAGACTCAGGGTTCTGACAACAATCAAAACAATCACAAGTAAAAATAATAGTAATAGGCCCGGCGCGGTGGCTCATGCCTGTAATCCCAGCACTTTGGGAGGCCAAGGTGGGCGGATCATGAGGTCAGGAGTTTCAGACCAGCCTGGCCAACATAGTGAAACCCTGTCTCTACTAAAAATACAAAAGCATTAGCTGGGCGTGGTAGCAGGCGCCTATAACCCCAGCTACTCGGGAGGCTGAGGTAGAAGAATTGCTTGAACCCAGGAGGCGGAGGTTGCAGCGAGCCAAGATTGTGCCACTGCAATCCAGCCTGGGCGACAGTGCAAGACTCCGTCTCAAAAAAATAAAAATAAAATAATAATGGTAATAATAATACTAGAGCATTTGAAAGACATTAAAATGTGTTCACCTTCCTGGAGTAACCCATTTAATCCTGTCAAAATCCCAGTGAGGTATCATGATCGTGATCTTCACAGATCAGGCTAAAAGGGTTTCTGTGTTCTGCCTGCTTCACACGGTCAGAGGAGGATAGAGATGGAAACTGGCAACTATTAGTCATGCTGTTCAATCAATGAATTAATGAATGACGTGGTTAATTTGGGTTTTCTCACCCAAGTTTTCGTACCATGCCTATTTTTCCAGTATAGGTAGCTAAGGGACCCTCTCCTCTCTACTTTATTTCATTCTTAGGCATAAAAGATAATGTTTTGTGAAAATGGTTTTGCCTTTTCTGGCTTGGTGATTTTCTGTAAGCAAATCAGATATCACACTCTGTGATCAATATTGAAGAAAAAGAGAGAGGAGGGGAGGGAAGAAGAGAGAGAAGGGGGACAATGGTAGGGAAAGAAAGGAGGAAGGAAAAAACAGCCCAAATACAGCCCCACCTCATTTGCCATCCTGAACCCCTGGACCTGCCACTCTGACAAGGCCTCTCCCTTGCCTCCACTCTGCCATGGCCTTTTCCCAGGTCCCAGGTTCTGCCTATGTCTTATTCTTTGAACCTGAGGCTTAGGATCGCTTCTTTGGGTTTCTCTGCTTGATCACAACTTGAACTCATCTTTTGAATCACATTCTTTCCACCTCCCTTGGCAAGGTATGACCCTCAGGCCTCCCACCTCAGTCCAAGGCTTCAAAGCCAGAACCCACCTTCCTCCTAGCTCCCAGGTTGGAACTGGGACAATGAATGGGGCCGGGAAAATCATCGTCCCTTGAGAGTCACTTATTTGAACTGATCGTCAGGACACCAGGAGCCAATTCAGCAGTTCTGCTTCTAGGACCTCACCCATTCCCTTTCCCTCTCTAGGGCTGTTTCCCTATCTGCACCAGAAAGAGATTGAGTCAGGTGTTCTGACGGTGCCTCCAAAGCCAAGATCCCAGAATATCTGCTTCCCTGTGGAACAAAGTAGAGGCAAAGGATACAACAGAACCAATTTCTAGCCGAGTAGATTCGCCTCTGCCCTGGGGAGTGAGAGGGTGCAGCAGAAATTCAGCAATTCTTTAGCACTGGCCCAAGACATGATGGACAGGGAAGACTCCTGTAATCATGAGGCAGGAGAGAGCACAATCCATTAAGACCTTTTAGCCACAGCCTCCACAGAGCCGTTCACCTCCTGCTGTGCCTGTGAGCCATGTCACCCCCAGCGTTCTCAGCCAAGGAGCTCTCTCCTGCTGGCCTCTTTAGCTCACTCGGGTTGCTGCCCTGCCCTAAAGCCCACATTTAAGTCAACCAAAAAGACTGCAGGAAGAAATGCAATCTAAAAATATTAACATCCCTTTGGGACCTGATTTCTTTTTCTTCTTTTGACAAATGGAAAATCCCCAGGGGTTGTTCTGAGCTGATGCCCAGATACTGCGCAAATAACAGGCCATGGTGCAGCCTCTGGCTCAGCCCCTTTCTCCAACAGATGAGGAAATTAAATTTCAGAAAGGTTTGGTCACTTGCTAGGAATCACACAGCCACAATTACCTAGCTCAGAGAACATGTATAATGCAAAGATCTAATGGGTCTGTTTTCCTTGCAACAACTTGTGTTGCCTCCCGGTTGGCACCATTCAATCTGACTACTCCATCAGGACCTGATTAAATCTCAGAGCAGACTTCTCAGACTGCCATCAAACTCGATTTTAATTCTCTCTCACGTTTTCTGAGTAGGACTGTGGCCTTCTACCCTGGCCCCAGTGAGATGTTTTCTGAAACTCCTGTAATACACTTCACAGTAAGATGGAAGCTTTTACCTAGCCCAGACCTGTATCTCTCTTCTTCACACAGACAGATGCAGGTTTAGCTCTACCTGCATGACCACCACAAAGGCAAGGAAAAGGAATGCTTGGCAAGAAATGCACTAGCTCACTTCTTTATTTATCCTTTGAGACGGAGCCTCACGTTGTCGCCAGGCTGCAGTGCAGTGGAGCCATCTCGGCTCACTGCAACCTCCACCTCCCAGGTTCAAGTAATTCTCCTGCCTCAGCCTCCTGAGTAGCTAGGACTACACATGCATGCCACCACACTCAGCTAATTTTTGTATTTTTAGTAGAGACGGAGTTTCGCCATGTTGGCCAGGATGGTCTTGATCTCTTGACCTCATGATCTGCCCACCTCGGCCTCCCAAAGTGCTGAGATTACAGGCATGAGCCACCGCACCCAACCTGCACCAGCTTTTAGAGTGATACATGTCACTTCTTCCTACATGTCTTTGGTCAAAACAAGTCATATGGCCACACCTGAGTTTCAGCATGTGGGGATGATCCTACCATGTGCCCTGGGCAAGAGAACCAAGTACCTGTGAAAGACCCTACCTTTGGCCACAGAAAGGTGTTTGCTCTCCTCTTTAGCAGAGAGTCTTGGATAAGCTTAGATAAGTTACCTAACCTCCCTGAGACTTATCAAGTGCAGGTTGAGTACCCCTTATCCAAAATGCTTGTGACCAGAAGTGTTTCTGATTTTGGACATTTTCAAATTTTGGAATATTTCCTTTACGTACTTACTGGCTGAGCATCCTAAATCCGAAAATCCAAAATCCAAAAATGCTCCAATGAGCACTTCCTTTGAGCATCACGTTGACATTCAGAGTTCCAGATTTGGGGGCACTTGGGATTTTGAATTTGGGGATTTGGAATGCTCAACCTGGACCAATTTTACAAGGTCACAGTGAAGATTAAATATGAAAATATAATGTGAACTACTCCACAAAGTATACCTATCCAATTATAAATATGTATACATTTTATTATAATAATAATGATACAGATGTTGAACTTGTCATTGCTAGGATATTTACATAACAGAGAATGCTGAGCTGAGGATAGGTTGATCTGCATTGTCATGAAAAATTTTTAAAAACAACAGATAAACACCTATGTGTCATGGTTCATTATTGTGGTAAACACAATGATGTCCTTTGTGATTTTTTAGGAGGTTGGGAGCAGGGCAGCGGCAGGGAGAAACTCTGTCTACCGTGTAAGAGGCCGCTAATAGCACCCACCAGTGTGCACACATTAGGTAAAGATCAGTCAGAAACATCCACCTCACACTACAGGAAAGAGCACTGTTTAAACACACAGGTTTGCTGCCTTGCAATGGCTCTCAGAGCACTTCTGTGCCCTCCGCTCCTGACTATGGATTGGTGGAACCCACAGCCACAATCCCAATCCTCAGCTCAGAGACTCTCTTGAAACTCTGGACTCTGATGGGGTAATTACCACCAAAATAATGACCTGGTGCTGACGCACTCCAGTTGTCTGGACGGGGGAAGAGGATAAAGACGACTAAGATGGCGCATTTCCGGGTTCTTCATCACCAACTTACCCGCGCGCGGGAAAATGCAGCCCACGCCCGGGAAAAATACAAACCAACTGTGCAGGCGCAACATGGCGTCCAATCAAGGAAACCAAAACTTACCTGGCCGCACCTAAAAAACGCCCCCAACACGCCCGTGTCCCGTCTATTGCCCTCCCACTCCCAAGCCTTAAACAAAAAAGTCGATCCCGGCAGGCGCGCGGCGCGAACTTCCTCGGCCCCTCCTCATATGCGAACCTAGAAACCTGGCCCAAAAACGCCGGAGCAACTTCCTCGGCCTCCACCGCCGGAAACCGGTAAACTTCGCCCTTTCTTCCTTCACATTGGCTAGCTAATAAAGTTTCTTTTTTACCTCGCCTACTTGCCTTTTCTCTGGCACCTGCTCTGGTGGTCGCATAAAACAAATCACCAGTACCCAGTTCTTATCTTCCCATTTCATTCTGCTGAAGACAGCCGTTCTTCTTGCACCAATGGTTTTCTGACCAATAGTTCTCAAAAACTTCCAACCTGGTCTACTGGCCACTGGTTCTGACAGTGAACCACTTACTTCCCCGGCCCCTTGATAGAAATTGAGAAGGATTCATGGGAAACAGATGTTTAGCTCTTGCCTTGTTAGGTAAACTGAGTCGATTGGGAGGGGAAGTTCATTTGAATGGAGGAGAGTTGGCTTCCTTGTGAAAAACAAGGAATCTTAATTCATTCTTCTCTCTCTCTCTCTCTCTGTTTCTCTCTCTCTTTCTCATGCAAATGAGGATACATTATGATGTAAATCCAGCTGGTCAAGTATGGTGTTGTGTTTATACCCGAGGGGGTTGTTATCAAATGCCCAGTGAGCCTGAAGCATGTCGACAGACAAGCCAGGTCATTGAGAACCCTTGGCCCAAACTGCAAAGCTTCACTGCCCAAATGAATCAAATCTATCGGGGGTTAGCACACCACTTCTTTCTGGTCAATGTATATTCAGCCAAGGTGAGCTACAATATATCAGCATATTATTCATCCCAAAAACACTTAAGAGGAGAGGAAAGAAAGTAGAGCTTCCATATGCACCCACATGCAATGGTTCTACAGAGTAGAAGGCATTTAGTCAGGGGATAGGGACTAGAGGTTTACTGGATTTGAGGACGTTAAAATAAGAAGTCTGAGGATTATTATGTAGGAAACTTTTCTTCAAAACTAAGGGTTGGTGAGTATCGCTAGCTTTAGCTAGATTAGTGAGTAACATCCAGAGCTATGCTACCGCCATAATTCCAGCAGCAGGTGCATGTGACGTCTTCCCTGATAGCCCCTGGGCCCACCAAGTCATTGTGCCCCTCAGTTCCCAGCCACCATGACCCAAAAAGAGTGTCAGAATGTCCCCTACTAGTGCCCAGATTTTCCTAATTATGATCATTGCTTGAGTTCCTGCTGGGAGCTAAGCAAAGTAAAGTACTTTACAAATATCATCTCCTGTATCCTCCTAGCTGAAAACTGAACCTCATAAAGGCTATATCACTTAGCCACAGCCACACATCTTCTCAATGCCAGAGTTGAGGTTTGGGGCTGAGCCAGTCTAACTTCAAATCCTGTGCCTTCCTCTTTGACCTCAGCAGGCTGCCTCCCTGCTGAGAGCCCTGACCCTGTCTCATGAATGATTCACATTAAAGAGCAGTTTGGGATGACAGAAAAAAAAAAACAACTCATCAAATTTAAGAAAAGATAATGGTGATCTGGCAGTGCTGGGTGACTCTGAATTTAATGTCATAAGAACAAAATAGAACAATCAGATCTAATTTTTGTCAGTTCCCCATAGAGCATCTAGTCCAGCGCTTGGAAATGCCCATGACTTCAGAGGCCAGTAAAGAGACAGCAAGGAGTCAAGATTCTCTGCTGAAGAGAAACGAAAATACCTTTCTGTGGTCAAAGGTAGGTAAAGAGCAATCGGAAACATCCATCTCACACTAGAGAAAAGAGCACTGTCTAAACACACAGCTTTGCTGCCCTGCGATGGCTCCCAGAACGCCTCTGTGCCCCCTGATCCTGACTATGAGTTGGTGGAACCCATAGCCACAATCCCACTCCTCAGCTCAGAGACTCTCTTGAAACTTTGGACTCTGATGGGGTAATTACCACCAAAACAATGACCTGGTGCTGACCCACCTGACCCACTCCAGCACCCAGTTCTGTTCTTCCCATTTCATTTTGCTGAATGAATGATGCAAGCCATTCCTCTTGCACCAATTGTTTTCTGACCAATAGTTCTCAAAAGCTTCCAACCTGGTCTACTGGCCACTGGTTCTAACACTGAACCAGCTACTTCCCTGGCCCCTTGATGGAAATTGAGAAGGATTCATGGGAAACAGATGTTTAGCTCTTGCCTTGTTAGGTAAACTGAGTCAGTTGGGAGGGGAAGTTCATTTGAATGGAGGAGAGTTGGCTTCCTTGTGAAAAACAAGGAATCTTAATGCATTATTTTTCTTCTACTCTCTCTCTCTCTTTCTCATGGAAGTGAGGATACATTATGACACAAATCCAGCCGGTCAGGTATGGTGTTGTGTTTATACCCTGAGGAGATACCCTTCACAAATATTTGCTTCTCCTGCCCAGGGCACCTGGTAGGATTGTCTCCATCTACTAAATCTCAGGCATGGCCATATGACCTGCTTTGACAAATGACATGTAGGAGGAAGTGATGTTTGTCACTCTAAGAGCAGGTGCATTTCCTGCCAAGCTTTCCTTTTCCTTGTCTTTGTGGTGGTAGAAGTCTGTGTTATAAGGGAGCCTCCCCCGGCATAGATCCCTGAATGCCTCTGTGGAGTAGTGCACTTCTGCTGTCACATGATAGATATGTTTTATGAGTGAGAAATTATTTACAATTATGGAGGTTTTGTGGCGTTTGTTACTGCAACTGCCACAAAATGGTGGTATTGTTACACTTGCACAAGACATCCATAGTAAATAGTAATACAAGTAATGAAAAAATAAGAAAATAAATACTAGACTCTGTCGTATTATATATATACACATATATATGCACATATATATGTGTATATATATGTAAATCGCATGTACATGTTAGAGTCTGTTTTGAAGTTTCCAGGCAAGTTAATTGGGTCCAGAGTGGTGAATATTTGACCAGTGTCGTGCACAGGGACATACATGAAAGTCCCAAACCAAAAATCAAGATCTCCTTGTCCCCAGATGATCAGAACCACACTTCCTGAAGCCTTAAATTTGGTCTTCATGACAAAGAACAATCCCCTTCATTCTGAACTTCGTTCTGAAATTCTCCATCAGGATGTTATAAACATCATCATAGGATCTGCTTTTTTTTCCTGAGACCTTATTGTTTAAATCTTCTGGATGTCGCTGTTTATTTTTCTCTGTGTGATGTTTTTAGGACATTGGAGGTGCATGCTAAATAATAATTGCAGCAAGTATTAACATTAATTAGTTTTTCCAAGTGCTGTGATAAGCATTCAAAATTACTTATCTCACTTACTTCTTATAAATTTGGAGACCCTAGACTTCCACCTGCTCTCACAGATCATTATAGAAAGACCACATAGTCATCGTGGATTGTTGAGGGGAGCGTCTTATGTATCAGGATTTACATGCAGATGGCAGAGCTGAAAGGGTCTCGGGAGAATATCTTTTACAGCTGGGAACTCTGAAGTTTAGACAGAGGAGGGGGCTTGCCTAAGGTAACACAGCAACCTAGAGACCCAGGACTGACACTAGGTGTCCTGTCCTGCGGTTCACTTCACTTTTTCCAATAAACTTCATGGAATTGTCTGAAGACAGCTAGCAACATATGATATGTAAGATGAACAGTGTTAAAGAAGCTAGACAAAGCAGACATTTAGTAAATCGGAAGTCCCCACCTTAAACCAGGAATAATCTGCAGAGATGAAGGTCCCCACATGACAGCAAAGAAGCACAGAGAGCAAAAAGAAGGAGCACAGAAATATATCCCAGCTCAGAGTCAAAGGAGCATGAGACCTGGTGAGGACAGCTGGGGACAAAGCCCTTGGCTCCCTTAAGATTCTCTGATACGAGGCAGATTCCTAGGAGAAAAGACAACACCTGCATTTAACATGTATACATGGGAGTCAGGCATGGTATCTCATGCCTGTAATCCCAGCACGTTGGGAGGCTGAGGCAGGCGGATCACTTGAGGTCAAGAGTTCAAGACCTGGCCAACATGGTGAAACCCCGCCTCTACTAAAAATACAAAAGTTAGCCGGGTGGGGTGGTGGGGAGCTCTTGTAATCCCAGCTACTCAGGAGGCTGAGGCAGGAGAATCACTCGAACCCAGGAGGCAGAGGTTGCAGTGAGCCGAAATTGTGGCACTGCACTCCAGCCTGGGTGACAGAATGAGACTGTTGCAAAGGAAAATAATAATAATTAAAAAGTAATAAGAATAACTTTTTTACGTTGGAGTATTCAGAATGAAAACTCAAAGATACAGAAGAAGTTGTCCATTTTCATGCTTAGATTCAACAAAGGGTAGACAACCGAGTGGAAATAGGATTGGACATAAAGGGTCCAATGGAATGCCAATAGACTGAGTGGGGACAGGCAGCAAGGCCTCTCTGTCTAGAATTTTCTTGGCCTCTCTGAGCAGTGTTCCTTCCTTGTGAGTGTGGGACACGACCCTCTCTGGAATGGGAGTCTCATGATCTATAGTCAATGATTTCTTTATGGCTAGTACTTTACCCAGCAGGTCAGAATAATATTTTTAGAGTTCCTGGCTGACTTTCGGAAAGAGGGGTTCCGGTTTCTATGAACTGCCTTGGGGAAGAGGGCGGAAGGAAGGAAGGGAAGGAGGGAGGGAGGAAAAGAGGGAGGAAGGGAGGGAGGAAGGAAAGAAAGAGAGAAAGAGATGGGAGGGAAATTGAATGGAAAGAAAGGGAGAGAGGAAAAAGAAAGAGAGAAAGAAAGTATATGGGGTGGGGAGGAAGGAGGGAGAACAGAAAACAGAGAGGGAGGCAATAAAAGAGATTAGAGAAAGATCAAAGAGAGGGAGGGAAGATGAGAGGAGGGAGGAGGAGGGAGAGTGAGTGGGGGCCCTCCACAGCTGCATGAAATCCTTGCGGTGAACCTAGGTTCTTGACCAGAGAGACTGGAGCTCTGGTCTCTCTGTGTGATCTTTGACATATTTAATATCTTTAAGCCAGTTTCCCCCTGGGTAAATAAACACAATAATATTGACCTCTCAGGGTCTGTTGTGAAGATTAAAAGGGACACCTTGTGAAAAAAAAAATTACTAGTTTCACTTGCCCTGTGAAGGTGGGCTTCCTGGAATCCTGCTCATCTTTGTCAGGAAAGCTTGTGGGAGGAGGCTGTGTTATCTGTGTGTAGACAGCCCTGAAATCTGCATATGGCTCTAGTAGTTGTCAGTCTCTGCTTGAGGTTTGCAGGGTAATTAAAGGCACAGTAGGCAGGTGTCATTAACTTGTTAACCTAAAGTTTTCGCCCCACTCCCCACCCCCACAGGAAGGGAGATTGCAAATGTGTTTGGAGGAACCAAGTCTGACTTAGAGTTTCCTTTCAATTATTTTCCCTGGAGCCTTGCACATTTGTTGGGCTCGTTATTAAAACTCAGGGTCTGCATTGTATTAATCCACCACACCTCTCCGGATGAACACAGTGGGTGCCAGTCTCCTTAAACTCAATGCTGCCTAAAGGAGATCCCTGACCTCCTGTCCACGTGGTTCCCTCCATTCCAGCTCTGGGATGCAGACAGTGTTTAACATTTCCAGCTAAATTGCTCAAGTTATGCAATTAGGCCTGAGTAGAAGCTCTATTTTTCACATGCTTCTGGGGGCCATCAAAGCAAGGATTCTCTGAATGGCACTTTTGAAATTCGGAATGTAAGGCTGACAGTAATAACACTGGATGCATGCCTTCACACAATTGGCAGTGCCTGCATACACCTCAGCTCATTTATCACCAGGGCAATATGCATGGGGTATGGCTTTGTCCGCTGGATGCATAAGAATGCTGAGGCTCAAGAAGCTCAAATCGCTCGGCAGAGGGTGCCTGGTTAGTGAGTGGTATGGAAGGAGTCTCATGCGAGTCTTTGACCACTTAGCTGGGACCCCGTCTGTCTTAACCCACATGGTAGCTGTGTACTTTCCACAGTGCCTGGCATATGAAATGTGCTCAGTAACTATTTATCATTCACTGTTTGCTTCTGGAGAAATAATAATTCATGCCATTTTGTAATTCACACCTAAGAGTGTGTGGACATTTTCAATCCTGCTTATAAAGTGAAAACAAAGGCCTATCTAATCCTACTAATTCATCTCAGCTTATGGGATGATTTCAGGGTATGAGGACTGTGACATGGTAAAAAATATATATACACATATATATACACACATATATATATATACACACACACATATATATATATAGTCTTCTACCTCTTCCCTGCCATACGACTCCTAAAATTCTTAGGATCTCCAAAGTAATGTCTTTATGTATATTAATGAGAGGACTGGTGGCTGACAGCCCCTAAGTAGCTTCAGGATGGGGCTGGTTACTGGAAAGACCAAGGCAGGATTGGAGGGTTGAACTTTCAGCCCCGCTTCCCAATCTTCAGCTGGGAGACGGCAGAAGATTAAGTTGATCACCAAGGGCCAATTATGCCTACATAATACAGCCTCCTTAAAAACCCAAAGGGCAGGGTTCAGGGGCCCATGAACAGCTGGACACGTGGAAGCTCTTGGAGGATGGTGCACCCAGGGAGGGCACGGAAGCTCCTCACTCCTTCCCACATGCTTTGCCCTGAGCACCTCTTCATCTGTATCCTTTGTAACATCCTTTATAACAAACCAGTAAACCTAAGTATTCCCCTGAGTTCTGTGAGCTGCTCCTGCAAATAATCAGACTTAAAGGAGGGGATTGTGAGAATCCCAATTTATAGGCAACCAGTTAGAGGCACAGGTAAAATGACCTGGGGCTTGAGCTCAGCCTCAAGCTGTGGAATCTGACGCTATCTCTAGGTCGAGGGTGTCAGAATGGAATTGGTGGCCGTGCAGTTGGTGTCCACTGCACAACTGATTGCTTGCTTGGTGTGTGGGGGACAACCCACATATAGGGTCACAGACCTCTTGTGGGTTGATCGTTGTGATGTGAAAGCAGAGGACAAACTGTGTTTTTCCACTCAAGGACACACACACACACACACACACACACACACACACACACACACAGGCACGCATTCCCCCCCGCCCCCCGGCAACCAGTACACATGCGCACGGGCACATGTACTCACAGCTACATCATTCTCCTGATGACTTCCCAGCAGGTCCACCACTTTTCTCCCCACTCACCTTGCCTTCACCCACAGCAGCACTTCCCAGCCTTCTAGCTTTCCATCCCACCTTCCTAATATGTGTCATTACTTATAGGACTTACTGTATTTTTTTTTTCAATATTTTCTTTAACTCACTTTTTAAACACATGACTACCTTTAGAAAATAAGGAAATAATAAGATAATAATTATTATGTCAATATCACAAGCAGAAGCCCAGAATCATTTGCCATAGATAAAAGGCAATCATAAAAATTCAATAAGATGAAAACAAAACAGTAGTCTCCAATTTTAGCTAGATAATCATTATTTCTCAAGGCTTCTTATCTCTGTTTTTTCTCAATAGGGGACATTAACAAAAGGCAGAGAGTTATAAGAGACGTAGTATGATCAACTAACACATTCTCCTTAAAGAATTGCAAGAAAAATGGAAAGAGAATGACTTTCTTGCTGCGAGATTCAATGTTTTTTTTAAATTTTTTATTTTTTAGACAGGGTCTCACTCCATCACCCAGGCTGGAGTGTGGTGGTGTGAACATAGCTCACTATAGCCTTGAACTGTTGGGCTCAAGCGATCCTCCCACCTCAGCTTCCCAACTAGCTGAAACTACGGGTATGCACCACCACACCTGGCTAATTTTTTTTTTTTAATTTTTAATAGAGATGGGGGTCTCACTCTGTTGCCCAGGCTGGTCTCAAACTCCCGGGATCCTCTCAAGGCCTAGGATCCTCTCACCTGGGCCTCCCAAATTGCTAGGATTCCAGGCATGAACCACTGCACCAAGCTGGGATTCAATGTTGTCGAATGCTGTGTCCTAGTACCACTTAAAACTGTGTCACACACACAACCACACACATATTCAGTGTTGCATGTTCCATGCAGGTAAATGGTGGCCTAGAGGAAGAATTACGTCCCAACTCCTTTAAGTAACATTCCAAGAGTTGTGCTATATGGTCGACAATCTATCCTTTTTCATGTTGCCACCTGGGCCTGCCATTGGTTCTAGACTATTACAGACTGAATTGCTTCCTCCCTAACATTCATGTGTTGAAGTTTGTTCCTACATTCATTTGTTGTGATTGTATTTGGAGACACGGCCTTTAAAGTGGTAATTAAGTTCAAATGAGGTCATTAGGCTATGCCGGAATTCAATCTGAACAGTGTCCTTACAGAAGAGGAAAT
The DNA here is from genome assembly GCF_043159975.1 of Macaca nemestrina. Classification (NCBI taxonomy): domain Eukaryota; kingdom Metazoa; phylum Chordata; class Mammalia; order Primates; family Cercopithecidae; genus Macaca; species Macaca nemestrina. The sequence goes on along the minus strand of NC_092142.1, from coordinate 24,825,759 downwards.
GAAGACACAGACACCCAAAGGGAAGAGGATGGAAAGACACAAGGATAAAGCAGTGATGTGACAGCCTAGAGAAAGTTCTCAGGAAATGCCAGCCCTGCCGACACCTTGATCTTGGACTTCCAGGCTCTGTGGCGCTGCCACTGCTCAGGTGGTTGCCTCACACCTGGTTGGAGCAGGAGTCATGCCTCTCCTCAAGCAATGCTCTGAGTGCCCTCATCACCAGACGTTTTCAAACCATGCACAAAAGTAGAATTTCCACTTTTGCCCAAATCCTGCAGTCTGTTCCGCCACTCATGGTCCATTATCACCGCCTTCTACCTTTGGCTTCTCATCATGAACTTCTTGAGTCCAAGGTCCAGATCTTACTCATATAATAGGAGTTCAGCAAATGAATCTTTGATAAGATTGAATTAAGTACAAGGAATTAAAATGAACTGACTGGAAACTGAAGGAAATGAGTAATAGCTGAGAAAACAGGGCTTTGGAGACGAGATCCCGGCTTGCATTCTGTCTCTTTCATTTGCCGGCTGTGTGACCTGGGTGACTTCTTAAGCACTCTGGGCTCTCTCATCTTCTCACCTGGAAAGCAGGGTTAATAACAGCATCCTTCAAGGCTGTTTTAAGGATTAAACTAGATAAGGGAGACTTCCTGGGCAAGACACCAACTGCCAAATGACTACCTTCCCTTTCCACCAACTTCCCACTGGAATATTCATGAACATATACACACACCAATAAATGAAAGGTTGCTGCAGTCTTGGGAACAAAATAGTACTGATCGAAATCTTCTGGGCCCTCGAGGAATTTTCACTAACCAAAGAAAGGAAGAATCCCTGATGCAGAAAAATAAGGCCAGGCACTTCTGCTACAACTTCTGACCTACAGGGGCTTAGAGACGAGAACCCTGTGTCAGCCAGAGGCAGGAAGGCTTCTCCATCATGCAAGAACTCTGTGAGGAGGTGCTCATGGCAACTTAGCCCTCCATTGCCCTAATTACCCAATGAGCACTTCCTACGCTTATGCAGGACTACAATGCCCAGTGGTGGAACATAGCAATCACATGCATTCTCTCAAGCAGGAAACCACAGAAACAGGTAAATCAAGGCAGCTACAGCTTTTTACTCTTTTTTTTTTTTTTTTTGCAAGAAAGGAATGAAGAGGAAACATATTGTACTAGTTAACAGCACAGACTTCAGCACCAGTTTGCTTACACTTAAATTTTGACTTAGACACTTACTAGTTGTACGATGTTGGATGAATTAGAGTGACTCATTTCTTCATCTGTCAAATGGGAATACTAAGAGTACTAATCTCAGAGGGTTACTGTGCAGATTAAATGAATGTAAAAGGCTTTGGAATAGTGCCTAGCACCCCAGTAAGTATTGCGTAATGTTTACACACATACACACACACACACACACATATATATTTCTCAACATGAAGCTGAGATAGGAAATTCCTCCTGAGTCTTAAAGAGCCACACTGGCTAAACATCTTCCAAGATGCCAAAAATCTGGTTCAGAGTGGTAAATCTCACTGATATAAGAGACAGGTTCTAACAGCAATCAGAAGTGAAGTGAAGGGTCCACAAGTAAATAAAGAAGGGAAATAAAGATGAATCTACAAACACTAACATAGACAAACAGCAGAACTGAGTAAAACTTTTTCCTGGGCCGGGTACCGTGGCTCATGCCTGGAATCCTAGCACTTTGGGAGGCCGAGACAGGTGGACCACCTGAGGTCAGGAGTTCGAGACCAGCCTGGCCAACATGGTGAAACCCTGTCTCTACTAAAAATACAAAAATTAGTTGGGTGTGGTGGTGAGCGCCTGTAATCCCAGCTACTCAGGAGGCTGAGGCAGGAGAATCGCTTGAACCTGTGAGGCGGAGGTTGCAGTGAGCGGAGATCATGCCGCTGCACTCCAGCCTGGGCAACAGAGTGAGACTCTGTCTCACAAAATAATAATTAATAATAATTCCTGTCCTTACATGAGGAAATATAAGCACAGCCAAAACTTGTGCAGCAAGAAAGAAGGCTACAGAAATTGTAAGACACAGGTAGAATATGCCTATGGAGAAGATACTATAGACAACAAGGGGAATTTTTTGAAAGTGAATGTTTTATGGTCTCCATAAAGTTTCAAAAATGTAATTTTGATGTAATATAACATAAAGCTGAAATGATTAAAAAAAAGACTGAAATGAATAAATAGTTGTTTGTGGTAAGCTAGATTGTGTAGAAAACAAATAAAATAAAGAGAGTTAAAATATGCATTAAATGTCAAGGAAAAGGTCAGCTTCAACGCATGAAAATATAACCCATGTGAGAGAAAACTTGGGATGTTATAAAAGTACAGGAAAACAGCAAAGAAGATGAAAATGTTAAGAGAGATGGAAAATTCGTGAAGAGCAGTTGTTCTTTCTTTTTTTGAGACGGAGTCTCGCTCTGTCGCCCAGGCTGGAGTGCAGTGGCCGGGTCGCAGCTCACTGCAAGCTCCGCCTCCCGGGTTTACGCCATTCTCCTGCCTCAGCCTCCTGAGTAGCTGGGACCACAGGCGCCCGCCACCTCGCCCGTCTAGTTTTTTGTATTTTTTTAGTAGAGATGGGGTTTCACCATGTTAGCCAGGATGGTCTCGATCTCCTGACTTTGTGATCCGCCCGTCTCGGCCTCCCAAAGTGCTGGGATTACAGGCTTGAGCCACCGTGCCCGGCCGAAGAATAGTTGTTCTTAAAGAAGGTGTCGGACATACCAAAAAAATCAACCATCAAAGGCTTAGGAAAAGCGAGTAGTGAACAAGATAGACATGGTGCCTACATTAGCAGAGCTCAGAATCTAATGTGGAGAATCCTGGGAATCAGGTAAAATCCACCAGTGTGGACAGTCTACACTGGTGAGCCTGCTCATTTTCCGCCTTCTTACGTACTGTGAGTTCTAGTGCTACATTCAACTAAATTAGTATTTCCCAAACCAACTCCCAAGGGATAATGTTTTCAATATGTTCTGGCTCTTCTGGGTAAAAGCAGTTCTTTTGTCAAATAAGTACAGGCAAGAATAAATTAAACTAAAGAAGAATTCTTTACTCCAGAACGTTAATGCTAAGATGCATTATGAATTCAAAAGACAGTGATATCATGCTGCCTTTTTAAATTCAGAAAGGGTAGAGGTCAATTTTTTTCTCATACTTTTCCCCATGATGCTACCCCCTGCCTTTCTTTTTCCTCTCTTGTAACAGCTACTGACATCTCTCAGACACAGCTGAGAAATGCCACGGTAGACCCTGAGCAAGCAAATGCCAGGATCGTAATATGTCAGGCTCTCTAGATGTGTTCTTAGTGCTACACCCACAGCCTTTAGAGCAGGTTGATATACAAATTACACAGTCGCATGGGCTCTTAGTGTCTTTTGCAGAATCATGGTTGCACAGACGACTGTCAGTCTCCCAGGAGAGCGTTGAGATTTGTAGACTAGTCAGCAGTCAATCCTTTCCTGGGTCTTAAGTGTCTCAGTTTACCTTCCCTGCCACTCTGGTGCCGGAGACCACAGGACATGATAAAGCTCTGGGTCCCAGCTTCCATCAGATGGTATCCTTTAATGGGACATGGATGACTGACAATGTGGTCCTACAACATCACATCTGCCTGAGTAAGCAGCCTGCTTCCTACCAGAATCCAAGCATCATCCTAACCCGGAAATGCCCCCTGCCTGGCCGCATCCAGTGGACTAGACTCCTGGAATGTTGAAATGGATGTGTATCCCTAGCTTGCCCATCCCTAATCTAGATCCCTCCTATTTTTTTTAACTTACATGTACCATGTTATTCATAAGAGACATAATAAAGGAAAGGGAGGAAGAGCCAGATGAAAAGATGCATGGGACAAGGTCTGGAAAGGACCCAAGTGCAGGAGCTTCCATCTCCATGTAGTTGGGGTGCATGATCCTGGCACTCAGATGTGTTCACCAACCCAGAAGCTATGCCAACATTCATAGTTCGGGGATATTTGTAAAGCCTTCATCACATAGGAAATATCAATTATTATTTCCACTACCAGCCCCTCTCCCCTCTCCAGAGAATGGGGGTGTGAGGCTGAAAGCTCCACGGCTTCCCCCTTTTCCTCCCCTTCTCTCTTCCTGCGCAGTGGTCCCTTGGCTACTCCTTGAAGCTCTTGCAGAATCAAGTAACAGCTCTGATGAAAGATTTGTCAATGGAGAAATCAGACTCACCAGAGGTACAAACATGAGGCCTAAAGCCACCGCTGGGTGTCTTTATCCACACAACGCAGTGAACCCACTATTCCAAAATCGAGCAGAAAATTCTGAGACCAGACTGCCTGGGTTGGGATTCCAGCGACACCACTTACCAGCTGTGTGATTTGTGGCTATTTGTCAAACTTCTCTGTGCCTCAATTTTTTATTCTGCAAAATATGGCTAGTAATGATTCATGGAGGATCCTAGCTGAAGATAGTGAAACTGGTTAAGAGGTTTTTGCATTCATCCAGATAAGTGCTAGTAAGGGCCTGGGCTGAGGTAGTGGCAGGGAGGATGAAGAAGGGGAGGCAGAATTTGAAAGTTATTTGGGAGGATTAATGGCACAATTTGGGGACTAATTAATCATGGAAGGTGGGGGTGCAAGAAGGGGGGGTTTAAAGTATAGCTTCTCAATTTTTTACTAGCATAGCTGAGTGAACGTAGATGCTATTAACCGAGCCAGTTCATAAGGGAAGATTGTAATTGCTGCGCAAGTTGCAGAGAGGCTCCCTGGTAATGATTGCTTATCTCTTCTCCTTCTCATCATTACACTGTGGTTACAATTCTCACATGAGGAAGCTGTGTTTGATGCCTGACATCTGGGACCTCACTTAATCCCCACTAGAACGTCATGATGTGAATGTCTTCCTATTATTCCTATAATGTAACAGAGTCACTGAGCCTCAGAGAGGTAAAGCAACTTGCCCCAGATCACACAGCAGCTAGGCTGGGATTTCAACTCAACAAGAGTGGCTTCCCCATGCTATTAGCCTTCCAGTATTCAACATGTTTCTTCAAACAACTCTACCAGAGAGATATGACAGATTTCATCATCTGTGCAATCCTCCTGCATGAAAGGATTCAGATTCTTCTACACAATTTTTATTTGAAACCCTCCATGAATAGATTGTAGAATTTGTCCTAACTATTGTAAAGTTGCTTTGCTATAGCGTGCACTTGTCACAGCTGCTTTACAAATCTCTGTGGGTGCATTATGCTTGCACAGTGCGGTTTCCATGTCTAATTATAATGTTGAAAGCTACTACATGCACAGGTAGGTAGGTATACAGATATTGAGAACATACAGCAATACCATTTTAACATAAAAGTGCTTGTGCTTTAGAAGAAGAATAGCAACTTTTTAACTCTTGGGTACTATTTGTTTTGCTGATAGCTGAGTGAAATTGGGGGGGTGTTAGAAAGCTGTGAATAATGTTTAATATTAATATTATAGGTTACCTGGGAAAAGGGATTTAAGTGTAAAATGATACTGCCAAAATCCAGCAAAAGGCTGAAAGTTCAAACCACTCTAAATATTGATTTGACTCAATTGTGCAATTGAAAACATTCCTATTTCCCAGGAGAAGAGTCATTCCTGAGGAAAACTGTGAAAACGGAATGTAAAAAGGAAAGAGAAGAAAAAGTCACTGCAGATCTACACTGAACAGTTTGCTTTCATCTTTTGGGAAATTTATTTCCATCTCCCAAAAAAGAGAGCTGCAAATAATGATTCTCCTGATGTAACCATCCCAGTTGGATCATGTTAAAAAGCTTTTAGGAGGAAAGCAGTAAGTAAATTCAACTGTTCAGATGCATTTGGATGTAATCCTAAAGCGGTAGCCCGGGTAATCGCCAAGTCATCAACAACTAAAAGGATTGTGACTATAAGATGCGGACAACAGAGAAATAATGGATGTTAAAGAGGTCGGGAAACAGAAATGATTGCATTCAACCGCCACATAGCTTTAAAGCTGATGACAGGAGAATGGACGCTCCATTTTACAACTACTGAAATACACACACACACACACACACACACACACACACACACACACACACACAGAGAGAGAGAGAAATGCCAGCTACTGAAATACACACACACACACACACACACACACACACACACACACACACAGAGAGAGAGAAATGCCAGCTACTGAAATACACACACACACACACACACACACACACACACACACACACACACACAGAGAGAGAGAGAGAAATGCCAGCATCAGTTTTATTATGTAGGTGGTTAAACAGTCACTCTCTTTTCCAATGTTTTGAAATAGACAAGGACTTTGATCTTTGACTAATTTCAGAGTTAAAGTGGAGGGATAGCTTTCTTTCTTCTCTGTCAACATTCAGTCTGGGAGGGTTTGATGCTGGGGTGTGAAAGGTTTCAGAACCCTGGAGGCAGGATGCTGGAACATAAGGCAGGCGGGGGACACAGAATGTCTATCTGTGATCTTAAAGGATTTTTGAATAACAGCCAGTTCTGCTTCTTCAGCCAAGCTTTTGCTGCTTGCCAGGAACAATTATGCTTCAGTAGATCAGTGATTCTTCCAGTGTGGTCCATAAGGTCTGCTACCTACATCATAATGACCTGCATTATAATGCAGACTCCCAGGCCCAGACCCACTGAAGCAGACTCTCTCAAGATTGGGCAAGGATTCGTAAGCCATTGTCCATGGAGAACGACCATGATGCTTAATGTGATCAGAGATCATGCTTTGACTGGGACAGTCTTAAATTGCAGACTTGTTAAAGTATTATGATAGAAACTCTTGGGTGCTATTGGCTCAGAGTCCAATATTGCAGTCCATGGGCCCAATGTGGCCGTCATTTGTTTTTGTGAATAAGGTTTTATTGAAACACAACCACGCTCATTTATTTTTTTCTATGTCTCGACAGCCAAGTTGAATAGTTGCCACAGAGACTTCATGGCCTGCAAAATCTAAAATATTTACTATCTGGCCTTTCACAGAAGAAGTTTCCTTACTTCTGATGTAGACCAATGGCTCCCATTGTTTCAGTGCATCAGAATCACCTATAGGCTTTGGGGGTTTTCTTTCGTTGGTTTGTTTTTTAATGTTACTTCTGCACACCCATTCCCTGAGATTCTGAATCGACTGGCCTAGAGTAGGGCTGGAATAAAGGAATCTTTTAAAATGATGTTTATGTAATTCTATTTTGAAAATTTATTATTTATTAGTATTATTATTTTTAAAGACATAGCCTCAGTCTGTTGCCCAAGCTGGAGTGCAGGGCATGATCGTAGCTCACTGCAGCCTTGACTCCTGGGCTCAATCGATCCTCCCAGCTCAGCCTCCGGAGCAGCTGGAACCACAGGCATGCACCACCACACTTGGCTGATTTTTTAAAAATGCTTTTATAGAGACGAGGTCTCACTATGTTGCCCAGACTGCTCTAAAACCCCTGTCTCAAGTGATCCTCCCACCTCGGCCTCCCAAAATAGTGGGATTATAGGCATGAATCACCCTGCCTAGCCTGTTTCGGTGCTTCCAGCATGTAGCCAGGATGAAGACCACAGCTGTGAAGGAGAAGCACTAGCTTCATAAGCTCACCTCCCCTGAGCTGAGTGTGCTCAGTGTACTTGGGCAGCCTAGGTAGTTTGCATCTCAGCTGCTTATCTTTAAAACAGAGACACCAATAGTGACCATGTTGGGTGAGGTAATATGAAAATTAGGGACAGTGTATGTATACCTCTTAAGGCAGTGCTTAGCATACAGTAAGTATAAATAAATGGTGACGATGATGAAGATGACAGTGACAACTATGTTATGACTTCCATAACGCAACTGAACAAACATTGATTAAGCACCAGCTGTGTGTCCTGGAAGTGGGAACCTGAGGTAAATGTGATGAACACCCCACGAGTGTTCACAGTCAAGTAAGACAAACAGAGACACAGAAAGATACTGACAGCAGGCCAAACGCGGTGGCTCACGCCTGTAATCCTTGCACTTTGGGAGGCAGAGGCGGGTGGATCACCTGAGGTCAAGGGTTCGAGACCAGCCTGGCCAATGTGATGAAACCCCATCTCTACTAAAAATACAAAAAATTGGCTGGGCGTGTTGGCATGCACCTGTAATCCCAGCTACTCAGGAGGCTGAGGCAGGAGAATCGCTTGAACACAGGAAGCAGAGGTTGCAGTGAGCAGAGATCACGCCACTGCACTCCAGCCTGGGCAACAAGAGACAAGAGTAAAACTCCGTCTCGAAAAAGAAAAAGAAAGATACTGACAGCAATAGGAAAGAAAAATGAGCCTCCAAATATGGACAGACAAGTCAAAGAGGGAGAGAATCTAATTTCCGGTAAATAGACACAAACATGTTCAACTTCAGTAATAATCAGAGAAATAAAAACTAAAACTTCAATGAGACATTTTCTCCCAGTAAATATGCAGACTGTAAAAACACTGGAAACATTCTGCTTTCATGGAAGTGTTGTTTCTGCAGGCTTTTTACAGGGCAAATTGGTAGATTAAAATCTGTACTCTTCAGATCCTCTATTTCCCATTTAGGTATCTAGTCTACAGAAATATATCTGCACTAAGAGACCAGTATAAGAACATTCACTGAGACGTTGTTGCAATGATAAAAACCATCTAAATATCCATAAGATGGAGAATGGCTAACTAAATCGCCATGCAATTCTATGTAATTCAATGCTGAAGTTTTTTGAAATGGAGAATATATATAGGTATAAAATGTCCATGAGTTGAATTGAACTCATGGACATAGAGAATAGAAGCATGGTTACCAGGGGATGGGAAGGGTAGTGGAAGGGTGTGGGGAGCTGGAGATGGTTAATGAGTACAAAAAGATGGAAAGAATGAATAAGACCTACTATTTTATAGAATGACAGGGTGACTCTAGTCAATAACGACATAGTTGTATGTTTCAAAATAACTAAAGTAGTATAATTGGATTGTTAGTAACACAAAGGATAAATAAATGATTGAGGGAATGGATACCCCACTCTGCATGATGTGGTTATTACACATTGCATGCTGGTATCAAAACATCTCGTGCACACCATAAATATATACACCTACTATGCACCCACAACAAATAAAAATAAAATAAAATGGACAGCTGTCCTAAGTATTTCATGGAGAAGTTGCAAATCCTAATAGAAAATGTAACAACACATAGATAAAAAAGCACACATACACACACTCAAAATAAAACTTTGCATTTTTATTTCTATATATGTAAATAAATTCCCAGGCAAGATCACTTCTGGCAGGAAAAGATAGATTTAGAGTGTAATGGACATCTTCACTTTACCTATGCTTAATAATATGAATGTATTCATGTACTTCTTATATACATTTTTTAAAAGAAAAGAAACAGGACAGTAATTTAATAGGGTGCGCATTGTTATAGAAGTGTATGTAAAGTATGACGGCAGTACCCAAAAGAAGGTGCAGAATTCTGCTGTGGTGAGATGGATAAAAAGCGATGTCAAATGGAGATAAGGTAAAAGGTGTTGCCTTATCTCTGATGTCACCAAGATCAGGCAATGCTGAGCTAGACCTTGAAGGAAGAACCATTGGAGAAGTGGATGCTGTCATCCTAGGTAGAGAGGGACCATGAGCAGAGGCTCAAGGGCGTGGGCATGCAGGCATTCATTCACTCAACATTTGGGAAATGCCTACTCTGAGTTCAGGACCCTTCTATGCGCTTGCAGTACAGATGTGACGGCTATAGGCTCAGGTGCCCTTGTGATTTTATTCTAGTCTGTCTAGATAGACAGTATACAAATCAGCAAGTAAAATGCACAGTGTGATGACAAGTGTTATTGGGGACAATAATGCAGGGAAGGTGGAAAGAATATGCTGCTTGGGAATAGGGTTCTCCTTCTTTAGTTGAGTCATAGAACGCATCATGAGTGGAGAGCTGAAGGAGCTGAGAACTCACCACAGGGACAATTGGGGAAGAGCATTCCAGGCACTGGGATGGCAGATCCAGAGGCTGTGCTTCACTTAGCTGAGGGACAGTGAGGAGGACCATGTGGATGGAGCAGAGGAAGCCAGAGGAGAGTAGCAGGAGAGGGGTTAGAGAGTGAGTGGGGCTGGGACACATCCATATCATGTAAGGCTTTGGGAAATACACGAAGGACTTTGACTCTTCTGAGAGATAGGGAGAGTCATTGGAGGCTTTTGACCAGGGAAGTGGCCTGATCTGTTATATGCTTAGAAAGATCCCTCTGGCTACTCTGCTGAGAAAAGACCCTAGAGGCAAGACTGGAAGCACTGGGGCAATTGAACATGTGGGAGGCAGGCCACCAGATCTGAGAAAACAGCATGTCAGTATCATGTGGACCACTCTTGTGCCCCTTCTTCAAGTAGCAGCACCCTAATTCCCTTTGATAGATCCATCTAGCACGTTTGCAGGGGCCAGGGTAATGGCGCCAATGAAAGGCGATATACCACATACCTAGGTATCTGAAAATTATAAAGCAATCCAACAAACTGCTCAGTGAAACATATACTCTCCTCCTATGTTCATAATGGCCTGGAAGGTCAAGTTTAAATTTAGAATCGTCTATTTCTCAGATTTATTTGCCAAAATTGGCAGCATGGGAAGACCTGGCTCCTAACTTATGGTTCTTAAATCCCAACCCTCTGTCTGCCCCCACTTCTCTTCCTACTCCCAGTTCTGTCTCTTACTCTGAGTGGTTTTTTCCACGTGTGTGAGTACAACACAACACTCACAGTGAAGATCAGTGGACAATAAATAGGCTTTATATTCCTTAAACATTAGCACACAGCCTCTCCTTAGGAGAAGAGGTCCAAGAAAGAGGCAACTTGAGTAGAGAAGTCTGGAGTCTATGCAAGCAACATGAAGGTCCAGAGGAAGGGTTCAGATCCTGGAAGGTATGTACCCTTGGCCTGTGGCCTCCTTATCTCGTGGAAAGGCACGTGGCAGCTGAAGGACTAGAGTGGAGACCTCTTGAGGTATATGGCGCGAGACAAGAATGCTCTGTGCATGGGCTTAAGAATGTCACTGTTCTTCCTACTCAAGTGGGCCGAGCTTAGAACATTGCCTTTTACCCAAGGGAAGTGAGATACCTTGATTGGTACCCACACCAAGAAGTCACACAACGGGAGGGTTTCTATTAATTTAAGTCATGGAGGGATTGAAGGAAAAGTCTTGGAGCTGGTTCATGTTGGTCACCAGGTCTTAAAGACATTGTCTCTTCATTCCTATTTCCTGGATTTCCATCCAGTTATCCAGTTCCATTCTTTCTCAGGACCTCTTTGTTCAGTTTCTCCTTACATTCTATGAGCTCTTCCCAATGCTTTCTTTTTAAGGCTTTCCTTTTGTTCTAGATAGTTTCTGTGTCTGCAGCCAAGAAACCCTACAACACACAGATTATGTTACAAAGCATTTTGTATGCCACTTTTGAGCACCTGAACTTTAGTCTGCAGAAAACTGGAAGCTTTTAAACAGGGGAGTGACCTGGCTTGATTAATATATCTGGAGAGACAAGAAAGATGGAATGCATAGGAAAAAAGTACACCTAATTTTCCTTTCTCTCTCGGAACTTCAATCAGTGGCTTAAATGGAGGCATCTATGATAAGGTAAAGTTGAACTTCAAGAAAGAAAAAACAAAAATCCAGGGCAGGTGGGTGAGAAAAACACCAGGAGATCTGATACAGACAAATGAGCTCAATTTCAGGCAAGACTAACCATCAAGGCTGGATCCCAGGAAATACAGAGTGGGCAGGGTCACATCTAACCCTAGTTCAGTTCTAGAAGGCATTATAAACAGATGGTTTTTGAGCAGGGAGAAACCAACAGAAATTCATTATGACCAAGTCATGCCAAACTCCTGTCAGCCCTAGCTTCCCCAAATCCATGAATAGACATGCTCAGCTGCAGTGTGTATATTGAGTGCCTTGGCCTCACCAGCCAGTGTTATCTCAACGGGGCTGATATAAATTTGGTACACATGTCCTGATTCCACTCAGTTGTAGCTTTTCTATAACTCTAACTTTACCTGGCCTTCTAGTCTCTTGCTAAAATCAATATCTCAGTCCACCTGTATGGATCCTTGAACAACTGTTTATTTCTCGCAAGGTTTTCCACTTAGAGGCTGCTTCCCTTGGAGAGACAGACTTTCAGCGAACACCTGCTGTCTTTACCTACCCAGTATCCACACTTCTTATGCGGATAACAGCCCTGTATTTGGCTTGGAGAAAGGACTCTTCCTGTACTCACAGTTCCCATAATTAGTCATGGGGAGTTGACTTGACTGTCAGCTCCAAGGTGTCATCTTTATCATAGGAACAAGGAGATACCACCAAGAGATTTAAGTATGTACCTAGGAACAGAGAGTCAATGGCAGGATAATGTGATCAGTTGCGCGTTAGGAAAGCATCCCTCTGGCTGCAGTGTGAGGGAGAGATTGCATGCGAGAAGACCAATTGGGATACCCTTGAGAGTTCCGATGAAAGAAATGGGATTTTAAACTAGGGTATTGGCAGGAGATAGAAGAGAAGTAGACAGACTCAAGTGACTTTTAAAATTACAATCAATAGGTGAGTGGTTAATTATATATGGGAGACTGAGGGAGAAAGAAGCATCACAAATGATTCCTAAGTTTGTGTTTTGTGCAAAAGAAGGGATATTGTTGATTTCACCGATAGAGGTACCTCTGAAAGAGAACCAGCTTTAGCCAAGGGATTTGTGAAGAGAACAGCTTCAGTTTGGGATATTTTGAAACATCTAAGAGGAATTATTTAGAGGTAGTTGGGTGTAAAAATATGGAACACTGAGGATGTGTCTGGGCTGGAGAAGTTAGTTTACCAGTCCATGTATAGATGATAACTCTGAAGTCAAACACTCTCAAAGTATCAGTGAGGAAAGAAGAAAGAGGTAGAGACCAAGCCAATAATTGCCACGTCTACATTTCCTTTGACAACTGTCTCTTTCCACTTCACATTTACAACACTGGTTTTCTTCCTTCTGAGAATGTAACCCACTCATGGCTTGTTCCTACCTAAACCAAATTGTACCACTGCTAATTTCTGGGGATTGTGATTTGAGTTCATTAAAATTGTTCACAGTACAGTTATATCAATGTCTTTCATAGAGATGGTCAAAGAGATATGGGCAGATGATGAGGTTAAAATCAGTTTTTTGTTTCTTTTTTCTCTTTTCAGATGGGATCTCACTCTGTTGCCCACGCTGGAGTGCAGTGGGGCGATCATGACTCACTGCAGCATCTGCCTCCTGGGCTCAAGTGATCCTCCCACCTCACCTTCCCAAGTAGCTGGGACTACAGGTGCACACCACCACACCCAGCTAATTATTATTATTATTATTATTATTATTATTATTATTATTATTATTTTGTAGTTATGTAGTCTTGCTGTTTTGCCCAGGCTGGTCTTGAACTCACATCAGTGTTTTTTTTTTTTTTTTCTTAATCAGTTCTCCTTATGGAGACAACAAACATCTGTAATCTAAAACCTTCACGCCATGCTGGTGAGACCACCCCACCCCTGCCACTTCATGGAGCACCTCCAGTTTTAGGGATTACACATTAACAAAGAAATGGATGAACTAGAATATGTCTTTTGGACAAGGGTCCAGGACAGAGAGCAACCTGGAAGCCATGTGAAATAGGGAAAAGGGTAATTTGGGGTATTCTCAAGGGGTCTGGAAAGAGAAAGGAAAGCCGACTTGCTCTGTATGGCACATAGCATAAGAGCGGGATCCATGACTTGCACCTTCTCAGGCCAGCACAGGCCTAGCACAAAGTGGGCTTCAGTCACTGTGTATTGAATGACTGACTGTAGATGATGGTGAATGTAAGGCGCTGTGGTCAGGCTTCGGTGGTAGATGCCGAAGAGGCCATTCAGGCATCCACACCGACAGCTCCCTTAAATGCTGCCTCGGTCACTGGGCATCTGCAGTGATGCCCACCATATATGGTGAGAACCCACTATACTCTTGCCCTGATAATTGTGATGCCCATTACCCTGCCTTCATCTAGTTGCTCTCTTGCTCTCTCCTCCTCCCAGGAACCTGTGGATGTCAGAGCCTGAGAGCAGAGACTCCAGGAAGATCCTGGAGAAAAAGCAATCAGAGGTGAGACTCTCTCATTTATTGCAGTCCACATGGACTTTCCTGGGGTCACCCAGGGCCTGAAATCTGATCGTGGAACTTCAATTGCAGATTGTGGAGGCGTGGACTGGGAGAATATTGGTTAAGCAATACTATATGCAAAGTGTTCTCTTACCAACCACATTTCCTTTCTTTGTTCACATAATCCTGACTACGCCCCAGCCTTCATACTATCTTTGGAGATGAGGGACTTGAGGCTCTGAGAGGATAGGATCACCCAGCTTGCAAGCAATGCAGCATGAAGTGAAATCCAAGCCTGCTCAATTCTACAGCCTCCCTCCCTCCCTCCCTCCCTCCCTTCCTTCCTTCCTTCCATCCCTCCTTCTTTCCTTTCTTCTCTCTCTCTCTTTTTCTTTCTTTCTTATGGTCTCACTCTGTTGCCCAGTCTGGAGCACAGGGGCATGATCATGGATAACTGCAGCCCCAAACTTCTGTGCTCAAGCAAGCTTCCCACCTCAGTCTCACAAGCAGCTGGAATTACAAGTGCACCATCACACCTGGCTAATATATATTTTGTTTTGTTTTCCTTTTTTTTTTTTGAGACAGAGTCTCACTCTGTCACCCATGCTGGAGTACAGTGGAGTGATCTCGGCTCACTGCAATCTCCGCCTCCCGGGTTCAAGCAATTCTCCTGCCTCAGCCTCCCGAGTGGCTGGGATTACAGGTGCCCACCACCAGGCCGAGCTAATGTTTGTATTTTTAGTAGAGACAGGGTTTCACCATGTTGGCCAGGCTGGTCTTGAACTCCTGACCTCAGGTGATCCGCCTGCCTTGGCCTCTCAAAATGCTGAGATTACAGGCGTGATCCACCATGCCCAGCCTGCTAGACCCACCATGCCCTGCCTGCTAATATATATTTTGTTAGAAACGGGAATCGTACTATGTTGCCCAGGCTGGTCTCAAACTCCTGAGCTCAAGCAGTCCTTCTACCATGGCCTCCCCAAATGCTGGGATTAGAGGTGTGAGCCACTGCACCCAGACACCTGTATTCTTTCCACTTACCTTCGCAGTCTGACGCTCAGATCTTAATGAGTGGGTCCCACCTCATATACACCTTCCCATGGATGTAAAGAGAATGCCTGAGCGAGGGCCACGTTTTCCTAATTTACTATAAGAATACTTTCGGCCTGAATCTGAATCAGTCTTAAAACCACGACTCCCTCTTTCTGCTGGGCCCTGCGGCTGGTATATCAGGCCAAGGCTCCTATTGACATGCTTTCTAAATGATCCTTCTTCCCTTTTGGTTTTTTAATTTGGGACCAATTTGCGCCTCTCTGCTTGATTAGGATCTAACACTTGCCTAGTCAAAATAAGTGCAATGATAATCAAGCTTGCCTTTGGATTGGAGTGTGTTTCAGTGTGTGCCAGCTTTTCCCAGCCCCCTCCCTGGCTGGAATACAAATGTCCTCCTAGAACAAGCTAAGTCACACAAGGATTTTAAGCTTATTCCAATAGAAATGAGTCACAGCCGGGAGCCTCGTCCCGGCCCACAGGAGTGTAAGCTGGGATCCTTCCTGGTGCCACATTTCTGGGAGCTACTGAATGATCTGTATCCATCTCTTTCTCTGGTTCTTCCTGGGGTGGAGAGTGGCAGGGCCATGTGCCTGGATTTCAGCTTCAGCTCCTCTGCTCACCCTTGCTATATAAAATCACTTCTCAACCCAGCAACATGCCCAAGGCAGGCAGTCCCGCTCTGAATGGAGCCTTGGCTGGACCCACAGCCACCTCAGTAACATCCATAGCCATGGTTTTACCCAGTGTCTGCTCTGTCGATGCCCATCTCCACACTAGGTACTTTACATAAATCCAATACTTTCATTCTCTCAACAATTCTATCCTTCACAAATATTTCTTTTGCATGTCCTACGTGCTAGGCAATGTCTGAGGAATGCGGCAATGAATACAGCAGACAAAACCCCCTGCTTTTATGGAGCTCATGTTTTTTGGTGGAGGAAGGATCTCTTTAAACAGGCACTATTATCTTCTTTTTAAAGGGGAAAAATAAGACTTAAAGAGTTTTCATAACTTGGAGTCTGACATAGCTGGTATGTAGAAGAGATGAAATTCAAGCTCGGGTTTCTAAGACTCAAGGCCATATTTGTTCTATGAACTGATACCATTTCCGGCAGATGCCAGATCTCACTCCTAGAATTCTTATGGTTGAAGGGAGTGAGACTCAACCTAGGTGAGTAGGTGTATGGTGCCTCGGTGAGTACAGCCAGCAAGTTCCCAGGAGAAGTACAAAACTGGTTCTGATGGGCTCTACAGGTCTTACTTAATTGGGTTATAGAAGGATAAAAAGCATAATATTTCTAATAATTACAAATATGACTACCTGCTATGCACCAGCCATGGCTCCAGGTGCTTTGCACTGATTTATTTGCAGCTCATCATTAATCTAGGAATATAAACAATTTTAGCATTATTTTTTTCTCTTTTTTAGAGACGGTATCTCACCTGGTGCCTGGGCTAGAGTGCAATGGCACAATCATAGCTCACTGAAGCCTCTAACTTCTGAGCTTAAGTGATCTTCCTACCTTCGCCTCCAGAGTTGCTGAGACTACAGGTATGTACCACCATACCCAGCTATTTCCTTTTGTACAGGTGAAGACGCTAAGGGATTGAGTATTTATGTAACTCTCGCAAAATCATGGAGCTAGAGATGGGCAGAGCTAGGATGTGAACCTAGGCAGGCTGGTCTATTCTTCACCACCATACCCAGTGATCACACGAAGATGAGACAAAAATCTACCTCACATGAAAGGAGGAAGCCTGGACCTACAGACGTCCCTAGGCCCATGCTGCCATGTCGCACACTCACAAGTTGGACAGGTCTTGCTCTCAAAGAGCGAACGATGGGGGGACTAGGAATTTGGTATTGACAGGTGCTCAGGGGACGGGTGTTTTTTCAAACAGGTCAGTGTGTGCAGAGGTGTGAGGTTAAGAAAGGACATATCCTGGTTTCTCAAAAATCAAACCAGTGGATAACTCACTTCTTTTGACACTGCATGTGGAAATGGTGGTGAACAACCAGGAAACAGCCCCTCATGGGCCAGCTCCTTCAGGCCAGCATCCTTCTCCTGGAACTGATGCTTCAGTAAATCCAGCGGCTCTCCCAGGGAGAAAGAACTACATAATTGCCAGGCGCAGTGGCTCATGCCTGTAATCCCAGCACTTTGGGAGGCCAAGGCATGTGGATCACAAGGTCAGGAGTTTGAGACCAGCCTGGCCAACATAGTGAAACCCCATCTCTACTAAAAATTCAAAAATTAGCTGGGCATGGTGGCACGTGCCTGTAACCCCAGCTACTCAGGAGGCTGAGACAGGAGAATCACCTGAACCCAGGAATTGGAGGTTGTAGTGAGCCGAGATTATGCCATTGCACTCCAGCCTGCTGGGTGACAGAGTGAGACTTTGTCTCAAAAAAAAAAAAAGAAAAAAAAAAAAAAACTACCTCTTGCAAAATAAAGTGTGGGGACCCTTGTTCAAAAATGTTTAAGAATTTTAAGATGGCAACAGTGGACCATTAAACCAAGCACGGGATGGGACCCTTCCAAGTGCAGGCCCCTGTGGCTGTTCAGGCCATGTGACCATGAAACCGGTCCTGCCCCCAGGTCTCCCGGAGCTACCACAGCATCATAACTCTTAGTTCATTTTTTTCTCATGATCATTCTGGAAACAGTATTATCAAACCCAAGTTCCCGTGACAAAAACTCGGTGGTAAAGAATGACCTGACCAAATTCTCAGAATTCGTGAATGACTGTGTCAGGATAGGAATAAAAATAAAACAACAAGTAATAGTTGATGCGTGTGGAGTCCCAGGACTGAAACCTAAAATTTTCTGATGCCAAAACCTCCCATCCAAGTATTAACCAGGCCCGACCCTGCTTAGCTTCCAAGATCAGACGAGATCGGGTACGTTCAGGGTGGTATGGTCATAGACAAAAAAATCCATATTTTTACACACCTTACCACTCTGCCTCCTGTCTGTAGGTCAGGGCTCTGTGTTTAATCCAAAACTTGGATGGTTTCACAACTGGAATACAGAAAGTGGCCTGGACTAGCTAGGCTTCTGTCCGGAGATGGAATCAATATATATGTCAACAACTGTCCAATATCATGAATATCTTCCCCAACACCTAGAGAAGCAGCACACATGGAGATGTGGGATAGTTTTGGCTTTTTATAAACTGCATTGTTGCTGCCACGTCAGCCTCATCTCTGGCTGGCAGAGAAACTAGCCCATCGCACTGCACTCAGCAAGCTGATCAAAAGCCTCTCTCAGGCTGGGCACAGTGGCTTGTGCTTGTAATTCCAACACTTTGGGAGGCAGGAGGATCGCTTCAGACCAGGAGTTGAAGACCAACCCGAGCAACACAATGATAAACCATCTCTACAAAATAAATAGTTTTGTTTTAAAAAGTCTCTCTTCTTGATAACTAGTCATACCCACACAAGATAATAAATTATTATCTTTATGATCATCTTTAATTTTCACAATTTTTAAAGTGGTTTAAAAATACAGTCCCTACCTCATCTTTGCTTACTCTCTTATTGTTTTGTTTTTGTTTTTGTTTTTTTTTTTGAGACGGTGTCTCACTCTGTCACCCAGGCTAGCGTGCACTGGTGCCATTTTGACTCACTGCAACCTCTGCTTCCCAGGTTCAAGCAATTCTCCTGCCTCAGTCTCCCAAGTAGCTGAGATTACAGGCACCCACCACTACACCCAACTAATTTTTGTATTTTTAGTAGAGACAGGGTTTCACCATGTTGGTCAGGCTGGTCTCGAACTCCTGACCTCAGGTGATCCACCTCGGCCTCCCAAAGTGCTGGGATTATAGGCATGAGTCCTGCTCCCAGTCCTCTCTTATTCTTTTTAATCTTTACTCTGATTTAAGAAGACTCTTTGTTTTCCAGATTGTTTCTTTCCTGGGAGATGGACTGCAATCCAGCCAGATCCTTAGTTTTGCAAAGGGTTAAGACCACGGAGTCAGCCATTACTGAGTTTAGGCCCACCCCCTTGTATCACGAGATGTGTGAACTCGAACAAGTATTAAACCTCTCCTAAGCCTCAGTTTCTTCTTCTGTTACATCAGGATTAATAAGAGAATGCCTACTGTGTATAGTTGCTATGATTATTATGGTCCTAGCATATTCATAATGTGCTTCATGAATGTTAACAGTTAGTAGTTGTATAACTGGCAGTGGTCCTAGGAAGCTGTTCTCACCTAATTCTTCTGCTGTCTCATTCACTCATTCATTCAAGGCTTCTTAGAAGAGGAAGCGGTCGCCCTGGGCTTTTAAGATGGAATGTAAGTAGTTCCCTGGGTCATGTTTCAACTACTGGCCAATGAGAACCACAGAAATTTCTTATGAATGGAACTGTCTGTAGTTTCCTGACGGTTACTGGCCAATGAGAACCACAGAAATTTCTTATGAATGGAACTGTCTGTAGTTTCCTGATGGCATGGCTACAGTGCAAAGTAATCCCCAGTTCAGAGTTTTACCTTTGTTTTTGAAAAGTGAAGCAGATTTTACTTTGTTTTATTTTAAGAAGTAAAATATATATTTCTTCATAGTCCAAAGGTCTGCAGTTGGGACTTAGGCAGTAGATGTTTATAAGCAGGGGTACTTTGAAGAAACAGGGAAAGTGCTGCCTTATGAATAAAGATTCGTTGCCTCAGAGGAATATCATGAGTCCCATGGGATTTTCCAAATGCTTAGCCCATGGATTCATGTACACGCAAAAGGTTTAGCATTTGTCATTTAAATGTCCCATGAGGACATCTCCCTTCCACTTTGCCTTACACAGTGGAAGGTCCTGGTGGCTCCTTCTTCTTTGATAGCTTGAGCACCAGTGCCATTTCTCATATCAGACTTACAGCATACATCTGATTGACCCAAAACAATTAGGGCAACCCCATTTCTCTTGCCAGTGATTCATGCAGGGCTGGACATGTAACCAAATTCTGGAGAAATGACATGAGCAGAAATCAGCTGGGGAGCTTCTGGGAATGGTTTCCTTTCTCATACAAAGGGGTACCAGAAAGTGATGTCGTATCTTGTTTTTCCATATTCTTGTTCTTCTGGAGATTCTGGAGGTGATGCCTAATATTGCTGTATCTATTTCATGACTATGGGGCAAAGCTAGCCTGCATGGAAAACTGACATATGATAATAGCAAAGGAGAAAGATAGGAATAACCAGGTCATTGGTGACGTCATTGAGCTACTGAATTACCCAACCTTGGAGCCACTCTACCTTCCAAACTTCCTCCTAGGTGCAACAACAAACTGTTCTTATGGTGTAAACTGATGCACCAGAGCTTTCTGTTGTGACCAAATGCATCCCTTCTGACTAAGCCCTAGTATACTGGCTTTTGAAATCCAAGGATTGGTCCTGGTTATAACCTAAAGGAGAAACTAGGGAGGTTTCTCAAAAAGGATGTTGTTTCCGACCGGGCACGGTGGCTCCCACCTGTAATCCCAGCACTTTGGGAGGCTGAGACGGGCGGATCATGAGGTCAAGAGATTGAGAACATCCTGGCCAACATGGTGAAACCTCATCTCTACTAAAAACACAAAAATTAGCTGGGTGTGGTGGCACATGCCTGTAGTCCCCTGGGAGGCGGAGGTTGCAGTGAGCTGAGATTACACCACTGCACTCCAGCCTGGTGACAGAATGAGACTCCATCTCAAAACTAAAACAAAAACAAAGAAAAAAAAAAAAAGGATGTTGTTTTCAAGCCTTCCAGAGGTTCCTTGGTAAACTGAATTCCCTGTTATTGCCTGTGCTCCCATGATGTGACATCAATCGATGTTGCAGAGGCCGTAGGAGCCCGTCCTAGCCTTCAGCATTTGCCAAATAGTTGACTTCATCACCCCTCTTTACCCTCTAATAAAGAACCGGTGGCACATCACCAGTCAATCAAAAACTCCATTGAGTGGCAGCGTTCCAGTTCTTCTGAGACCTAAACTCTGATTCAAACAAAGTGGCTGGAGTTTCTGGGATTGCTGGGTTTTGTGGCCAGTAGATCTGAATAATCCCATAAAATATCCCTTCAAAAGAACAGCACGAATGTTCTGAGGAGCATGTTGGATTCCAGATGTGAGACCCAGGGTAAGAATGAAGTGGTAGTAGGTGATGGAAAGCCCAAGGAGACTTGGCAATCAACAAAACCTATTAGATTGGGGCAAAAGTAGTTGTGAGTTTTGCCATTATGTTTAAAGGCAAAAACCGCAATTACTTTTGCACCAACCTAACTAGGCCCTATCTTAACATCAGGTGATGTTACAGTCCTTTCCTCTTGGAAAATTTGTCCTTTTATTAAAAAGTAGCACGGCTTCTCATACATTACAGGTATCTTAGGAATGTAATTTTTTATTCTCTGCAAATCTGTATAGAAGCAACATGTACCCACATGGTCTAAGGGGATTGGATGAAATTTAGTTTAAAAAAAAACAACAAAAGTTGGAACTTTATCCATTAGTAACTACTATGAATGAAATGGGATCCACAGAATAAAGATAAGTCATATTCCACAAACAAGTGCCTTGCTGGCCATGCAACTGTTAGCAGGTCACTTAGATAATCCAGCTTTTGATTTACTCACCAAGTATGGGGGTGCTGGACTTGACCCACAGCCTGTGCTCTTACGCTCTGTCAACTTGACTAAGGCTGGAATTACACAAAGGTTAACTAAAGATCATTGAAAATGTTCTATAAACCATAAAGCACTATGTAAATTGAGACTTTTTTTTTTTTTTTTGAGATGTAGTCTTGCTCTTGCTACCTGGGCTGGAGTGCAGTGGCACGATCTCAACTCACTGCAGCCTCCGCTTCCTGGGTTCAAGTGATTCTCCTGCCTCAGCCTCCCGAGTAGCTGGGATTACAGGCGTGTGCCACCACACCCTGCTAATTTTTGTATTTTTAGTAGAGACAGGGTTTCACCATGTTGGCCAGGCTGGTCTCGAACTCCTGACCTCAGGTGATCCGCCTGCCTCAGCCTCCCAAAGTGATGGTATTACAAGTGTGAGCTACTGTGCCCAGTCCTAAGACTTGTTTTAAAAGTAAACGAAGTGGCCGTAGGGTGCTCTTCCTACATGGACTCTTATGCCATAGGTCTAAAGGGAAGATGGATTATCAAACTGGGCCACGAGGCAGCATAACCAATGAACTATTATAATAAGCAGAGATCTCACTTACTGACATGTCCTGGATACCATGCACTGAGCTAAGTGCTTTACAGACATTGCCTTTTTTTTTTTTTTTTTTTTTTTGAGATGAAGTCTCTCTCTGTTGCCCAGGCTGGAGTGCAGTGGCGTGATCTCTGCTCACTGCAACCTCCACCTCCTGGGTTCAAGAGATTCTCCTGCCTCAGCCTACCAAGTAGCTGGGATTACAGCCGTGTGCCACCACACCAGCTAATTTTTGTATTTTTGGTAGAGACAGGGTTTCAACATGTTGGCCAGGCTGGTCTCAAACTCCTGATCTCAAGTGATACACCTGCCTCAGCCTCCCAAAGTGCTGGGATTACAGGTGTGAGCCACTGCACCCACTGACGTTGTCTTTAATACCCAGAATGACCTCACAGAGAAAGCATTTTCTGATGACAACGCTGAGACTCAATCTCAATAATTCATGAGGTCACACAACTTATAAGTGACAAGCCAGGGTGCAAACTCATCTCTGTCTTGCAGCAAACCTTATGTGCATTCTACTCCACTCTGCTATATCAACCAGAAAATCAGAGATAAAGACTGGGTAGGAGAGCTCCTTTTTGCACATTAGATTTTTGGCCAGGTGTGATGGCTTATGTCTATAATCCCAGCACATTAGGAGGCCGAGGCAGGAGGATAACTTGAGGCCGGGAGTTTGAGACCAGCCTGGCCAACATAACAAGGCCCCATCTCTACAAAAAAATAAAATAAAATAATTGGCCAGGCCTGGTGGTGTGTGCCTGTAGTCCTTGCTACTTGGGAGGTAGAGATGGGAGGATCATTTGAGCTCAGGAATTTGAGATTGCAGTGAACTATGATCGCACCATTACACTCCAGCCTGGGTGACAAAGTGAGACCCTGTCTTTAAAAAAAAAAATTAAGATAGTAAAAAATTGCTTTAACTCTATTCTTCTATCTATTTGAATAACCTTCTTCTTATCAGAGCAGTTGTGCCAATGTTTGAGGCAGAAATATATATATATATAAAATATATATTTATGTATATATAGTCACCATAAATATACCCTAAAGATAAAAATAGTTTTATGGGAAAGTAAGTGGTACAAATGATGCATCAAGATGACATAATTTGCAGCCATTAACAAAGAAAATCATTACGATGCTTTAAAAACATGAAAAAATGCTTAAGAAATCCAGTGAGGTAAGGAAAAAAAAAAAGAAATAGCAAATGGTATGTACATTGAAGTGAATATGGTTGGGTTTTTTTTCTTTTTTTTTTTGAGATGGAGTTTCGCTCTTGTTTCCCCAGCTGGAGTGCAATGGCGCGATCTTGGCTCACCACATCCTCCGCCTCCTGGATTCAAGAGATTCTCCTGCCTCAGCCTCCCCAGTAGCTGGGATTATAGGCATGCGCCACCACACCCGGCTAAGCCTGACCAACATGATGAAACTCCATCTCTACTAAACATACAGTTATTAAAGTTGTTAAAACAGTGTTTTCACAGAATAAAAAGCACTGTAGGCCAGATATGGTGTAATCTCAGCACATGGGGAGGCCAAGGCAGGAGGATTACTTGAGTAGCCTAGGAGTTTGAGACCAGCCTGGGCAACATAGCAAGACTCTCTAACAAAAAAAAGAAAAAAAAGGAAGAAAATTCTGCACAAAAAACAGACCTTTGAATTGACTGGCATCCACAAGCCAGGTTTGGACCTACTGCCTGTCTGTACAGTCTGTAAATACAGACACACTCCTCCATTTCCATATAGTCTGGGACTGCTTTCATGCTACAAAGGTAGAGCAGGTGGCCTCCTAGACCACAAAGCTTAAAATGTTTGCTATCTGCTCTTATAGAAAGTCTGTGGGCCCTTGATTTAGAGCATGGGATTATGAACATGTCCCCTCCCCCAATTTTCAGTGTGTCCACTATGTAATTGTAGATGAAGAGTGAGCCAATACATATCACCCACCACTAACATTTTAGATTTAGATTTCTTGATTTCCACTGAAATTCACCTGAAAGGTATTTACAGTTTCGCTGAGAAGAGAACTTAGCTGGTTGCCATGGTTAATGCATAGAATCCTAACACTTTGGGAGGTCGAGGCAGGAGGATAGCTTGAGGTCAGGAGTTTGACATCAGCCTGGGCAAGACAGTGAGACACCATATCTATAAAAAATAATTTTAAAAAGTTAGCCAGGCATGGTGACATGTGCCTGTAGTCCCAGCTACTTGGGAGGCTGAGGCAGGAAGATCACCGGAGCCCAGATGTTCAAGGCTGCAGTGGGCTAAGAAAGGACCACTGCACTCCAGCCTGCGTGATGTAGCAAGGCCCTGTCCCTAAAAAAATAGTAATTGTAGCCTGGGCGTGGTGGCTCACACCTGTAATCCCAGCACTTTGGGAAGCCAAGGTGGGCAGATCACGAGGTCAGGAGATCAATACCAGCTTGGCCAACATGGTGAAACCCTGTCTCTACTAAAAACACAAAAATTAGCTGGGCGTGGCGGCGCGTGCCTGTAATCCCAGCTACTCAGGAGGCTGAGGCAGGAGAATCACTTGAACCTGGGAGGCGGAAGTTGCATTGAGCTGAGATCGCACCACTGCACTCCAGCCTGGCGACAGAGCTAGACTCCATCTCAATAATAATAATAATAATAATAATAATAATAATAGAACTTAGATTGGAAGTGCTTAGAGGTTGTGTTTGTATGGGAAGGGGCTGCATGTCTGATGTGTGAGACTCGTACGCGGCTGGGCATCCTCATAGCCTTACATCTCTGTGGGTCTCTGTTGCATTCATGAGTTACCACATCTTATCTTTTTCAGTGAAACTACATAATAGGATGCAGCAATTGCTACCTCAAATATCTACAATGGCCAGACGGGTAACACAAATGAGTAAAGTGGGTTGAGTGTAAGATAATAGAGAATGGGGAGGACAGAAGTCAACAGGAAAGAATGTCTATCCCATCTCATCCATCTAATGATGCAGGCTGATCACTCCTGCGCAGGGATGCAGGTCCAGTGTGGACAGATCTTTTAACTTTTCAAAGGAAGATGAAAATCAGATATGTATGTAAAATTACCCACATATAAAAATTGACAACACACTCCTTTTTTAAAATCAACACATAAAATAAATCTGCCAGACAAATTTGGCCTATAGCTGACTATGGTGCAACTCTACTAAAATTAAATTCACCATGTATGTGTTTGCAGTGATCAGTACCTCACTTGGGGCTATTTTGATGTTTCAAAGCTCCAAATGTTCAAATATTAACAATCACATTTAAGAAGTCCTTACAGCATAACAGGAACTGTGGAAAGGGCTTTACATGCATGAACACATGTATTCCTTTCTGAGGCAAGAACCATTCTTACCAACCATCCCCATTTTACATATATGGAAACTGAGGCATAGATCATTAATTCACCAAAATTGGCAAAACTAATACATGTAGAGATTGGGTTTGAACCTCAGTAATGTGGGTCCCGGAGTTTGTGTTCTCAGCCCAGGCTTCTCACACTTGAACTTGCACACGGATCACCTAAAGATCTATTTGAAGGCAGATTCTGGTTTAGAAGGTCTGGGATGAGGCTTGAGATCCATTTCCAACAGTCTCCCAGGTGATGCTGATGTTGCTGGTGCATGAACCACACCTTGAGAGTAGCAAAGCTCTTAATCATGACATGAGAGGTTCCCGAAGTGTGTTTTCTAGAGCAGCAGCACCAGCATCACCTGGGGTGCCTTCGACATGCAGTTCTAAAAAAAACTGTGTTTGTGAAGCCCCGCAGATGATTCTGATGCAGGTTCAAGTTCTTAGAAATGCAAAGCCTCAGTCCTCGGGCTGTCACAGCCCTGCTCTTTCTGATCATCGCTAGTTTGGCTGTGGGAATGGTCAGAGCTTTTTCTCTGTCTTAGGACACTGATTTTTGCTTAGGTAGGGAAGACACAATGTACTAATGGCTCTTCGTATATCTATAATTCTGGTGCCCCAATAGACAGCAGCACTTCTTTAAACAGATGCAAGAGCTGTGGCCCTAGACACTCTCCTTTTTGCACATTTACCTTCCACTAAGGCCAAGATCAAGCAATATAAAATTATCCCAGTTTGACTCAAGTCATCTCTTTGTTCCCATTGCCAACTGTCAAAGGTGACTGCCATTGTGTTCTCTGGGCTTGGCACCTTTTTCCAGGAGCTCTGCATGCCCTGGGCTTTAGACATGCAAATCCTTTGGAAGGCAAGACGGGTGGGAGCCCAGTGTATTTGGTGGGGGGCGGTGTTTAGGGGAAGCACAGAAACCACACAGCTGTTATCTGGAGCACCAGAAGTGTTTTGACAGTTTTCAAGATGGACATTAAATCACTCGCTGGAGAGAAAGTGAAGTGGGTGTCAGTCAGGCTGGGGATGGGGTAGGCAGCTGGCAAGTAGCAACTGCGGTGGCTGTGTGATGCGAGTCAGAATGAGAATCATAAATCTTGATTATTCTCTGTCTCAGCTGATTTGAACCAAACGCCTTGGACAGGGATAGAGTTCACATCTTGCTGAAAATTGCAAAAAAACTGATTAAATATACAAACTGATATAAATAGCCCTCGATCCATGTTAATGTTCAAACCATCACCACTGGGGGAAAGAGGTCACACTGTGCAGATCTGGGATCTGTTTTGATAAGAAGCAGCATTCTAGATCCCAGAAGCCAGAGGGACCCGCCGCCCTCCCTGTGTGTTTTCAATCCAGTGCCAGTCCCCATCACTCTGTTGCCAGAATGCTAGCTGTTCTTATAATGAAGGCAATTAGTACAGCCAGCCCTTCTTATTCTGATTGCCCTCCTGTTAAAATTAGGCGCCCTATAGAAAAATGAAAATGCAGAGTCGTTACCATAAAGCAATAATAAAGTAAACCATTCAATTACAGATGTAAAAAAGGCACTTGGATTAATAAGAATATTGTATGCTTAAGAGCATTAAAATACCAGCATATTACCATTTTTGCATACATAATGAATGAACTTAGAGACCAGAATGATTGGGACATGAAAATACTAAATGATGGTGCCCTTCCTTATAAGTCAATGCTGCTACTTGGGGTTTGGGGTTGCAGGGATGCATGAACCCCACTGGACCCCTGGACATTTATATCACTGTTTGGAAGCAGGAATTGATTGAGGGGGTGGATGCGGGGGTAACAGATGAGAGAGAAAAGATGAGTAACCAACAGCATCCACTTGCAGGATGGGAATATGATGTTTTTCATCCTCTGTTAGAAGGCTTAAAGAATCCTCAGCATTAAGATGAGGAAATTAAAGGTAACAGAGTGTAGAGCAGGGACTGCAAAGTCACATAGTGGCAGGAGCCAGGCAGGTAACAAAAACAAATGAGCTGGGCCAACTGAAAGGTGATCAAGAACAGAGTGACTGTATTGAAACTAAACCACTGCCTGCTACTTAGCTTCAGCCAATTTGTATTGTTTGTTTGGTAGTGATTTTTTTTTTCCATGAGGAGGCTTGGGTTGCCAGATCTTCTGGTGATTTTCAGAAACTAAAGTTGATGTTTGTGGTTTCCCAATTTTTGAAATACTGTAAGGCAAACACAATGTTGTGAGGACCCAATTTGGCTCCAGGATCACTGCTTGTGATCCTTGGTGTAATGTTAAATGCTCAAAAGTCGGGAGTCAGGATATGTTCTCCTTTCCTGACTTTGTCGATATTTGACTCTGTTGCCCTAGAAAAATCTCATAGCCTCTCTGTGATTCAGTTTTCTCACGTGTAAAATAAAGTCTTCTAGGCTGCAAGTGCTATGAGGGCAACCATGATGTCTCTTTGGCTCATCGCGATAGCCCCAGAATGTAGGACAATGTCTGGTACACAGTAAGTGCTGAGAAAAAATGTTCATTGAATGACTGAAAAAAAATGGAAGAATGAATGAAAGTCCTCTGAATTCCCACAACCAGTCTCCTGGTTTCTTACTGTTAGTTCCGACCCATCCTACCCCCCCGCCACAACTCCCCTTTCTGTTGACAAGATACAAACCCTGGTCCCTGACTCTGCCACTTGGTCAATTTATACTTCTTTCATTCACTTCCACTCATTTATTATTCATCTTTGGAACTATAACGCAGCCCCACTATGCTGGATGAGGTCCTGTGCTAGGAACTGGCCACACGGAGATAAAAAGGCAGTAGCCCTGCTTTCAAGTGATATCCAAACTAGAGTGGTTGTACAAGTGAGTACAAAAATGGGATGCAGTGTGATAATCAGCTCTCTACTGGAGACATGTGCAACGGGCCATCTTGGTTTATCTCTTTGACGCATGCATCCAACTCACCTATAATCCTTCCTAATGAAACAGATTCTACCTGAATCTGTTGCTGTTACCTGAATTATGAAAATTCATGTTGGAAGTTCCTCTCTGCCCTGCATAGACAGTCCTTGTCATAACTCTGGCTGTCCCAAATCTCCCATTGGTACCATTTGTGGGGTCTGCCTCTCCTTCCAAATTTGTTCCAGGCTATTCCCTCTCAGATCTTCATGGCTAAACATCCTAACCCTACCTTCTATCCCTGTTCATCAGGGGACTGCAAAATCAGTCCCTTGAGGACTTTTTCCCTCTTGAAGATCCCATAATTCTGATTCAAGATGAACTCCATGAACACATTAATGACTGATATTGAAGAAATATCTTCCTGATGCAGGAGGATTTTCATTTAACAGTAAATCCTCATTAGAAAGTGCTGCTTTGGTACAGTGCTACCATGAAAGTGTTTCATTTTTTTGCCAGATCTAGATATCTCTCATTCTATCACTATGCAAACAATTTCTGGAAGCTCTCTGTTTTCTTTCATTTCTGACTGCAAACTGGCCAATTTTTTCCTAGCTCATTGCTTTCATGTAATGTATTGCCACATGCAGCCAATATCAACCAACACACACTCCTAATGTCGCATTTTCCAACTTTTCCCCTAGAGCTACAAGTTAATCAGACATGTGGCCTGCCTCCAAAGTTATCGCAAAGGACAGTTTTATCAAGCATTTGCTAAACAGAGATCACCATGTTCATAGACTTTAGTAGAAGTTTCCTTTCTCCTCACCTACCCTGCTAAGTGAATGCTAAATGTTTTAGGATTTTGTTATAAAATCACCCCACTCCTGATACTAATTTCTTGTTACAAAGAAGGCTAGATTACTCTGGGATAACAAATTAGTCCAGAAGTGTCAGTTGCTGAATGCAAGTGTTTGTTTATTTTTCATGCCACATGTCCACTCTTGGTTGGCAGGAGGCTCTGCTGTATATAGTCCCTCAAGGAAACTCTACCAGAATGGGAAGCAATTATCTCAACACACAACTTCTTGATTGACTGTGGCTGAATAATAATAAATAGCTGGGAGGTCATATGGGCTTTTGCTTGCCTGCAGCCTTTTAGCCAGGAATAATGTCAAGTTCTGTCTAACTCTAAGGAATATGAGAAATACAGTCCTCTTGAGTGCCCAGAAGGAAGGAAAGAACCCAATATGGGTGAGCACTAGACATTTCTATAACACTCACTTAATATCTTCTTTACATTGAATGATTTTTATATAAAAAGTTATCATTTAAAGTAGAGCATATACTCCCTGAGAAAAAATATTTGAATAAGGAGACTTGCTGTATCTTCCATAAAGAGATCACTGGAACCACTGCCATAAACTGATGGTAAGTACAAATTATGTCAGAAACAGAAACAAAACACATTTTAAAAAATTTAATGCAGATATTATTGTGGATGAAGGGTCTAAGTCTGATACTCACTTTCCCTTTATAAAAAAGAGGATGGTATGCTAATGATACAGAGGTATTAAAGCTATATTAGCCAAATGGAAACATTCTCGGTATAATCAGACGGAAAGAGAAGTAACATGTGAAAAGCTTCTTTATTATGTGATTCAGTGTTAGTTAATGCCCTGTTCATGTAGCTTCTAAAATAACTGAGTATACACCAGTAGCACTTTTATACCTATGAGTTACTCTGGCCTAGAGGGTGTCAGAGTGGACAACATTAGATATTTGGAGCCTGGTGTGACAACCACATTTATAAGCAGATTCTTGGAGAGTTTATCCATAAGAACAGCCTCATCAGAGCACACTTAGTTTACAGGAACAAAACAGCATGCAAGAGGATAAAATCCATCTGCATATATTCTGATCTATGCAAGCCATACATGTCTATGCTGATTTTTGGATTTACTCTAACACAGGGTTTTTCAGCCTCACCAGTACTGATACTTTGAGGCAGCTATCTCTTTGTTGTTGGAGGAAGGAGGTTGCCTTGTGCATTGTATAATATCTAGCAGCATCTCTGACGTCATCCACTAGATTTCAGTAGCACACCCCACCCCAAGCTGTGACAACCAAAAATGTCTCTACACTTTGATAAATGCC
Organism: Macaca nemestrina; assembly: GCF_043159975.1. Lineage (NCBI taxonomy): Eukaryota > Metazoa > Chordata > Mammalia > Primates > Cercopithecidae > Macaca > Macaca nemestrina. The sequence continues at coordinate 24,794,967 of NC_092142.1, read as the reverse complement.
TCTGGGTGGGAGTCAAATCACTCCTAGTTAAAAAGTACGAGTTTAATTTAAATCCCCCCAAATTGGAGAGATATCTTGTGAAGTAAGGAATTTGGCCTCTAAAGAAGAGAGGCCAAACTTTTACTCTGGCTCCTGAGAAGTAACACCTAGATCCTTAGAATTTCCTGAATGATAGGAATTTGCACTGGGACCCTAGATGACACTTGATAGTTTATCTTAACGAGATGGTTCAAGGTGGGAATTGGGAATTGGCCATGCCACAAAGACCAACCATGCAATCAGAGGGCTGGAGCTTTGACTCTCATGTTAGCCTAACCTCTAGAGAGGAAAGGAAAACCAGAATTTGAGTTCAGCCATGTGGGCATTAATTCATTCAGTCATGCTTAAGTTATTGACCCCAATAAAAGTCCCAATAAAAACTCTGGACATAGAGACTTGGGTGAGCTTCCCGGACTGGCAATAATGCACACATATTGGCATATATTGATGCTGGGAGGATAAGACATCTCTAAAAATGACAGAAGCTCTGCATTTGGGACCCCCATCCCCCACCAGATTCTGCCTCTGCATTTCTTCCTTGGTTGGTTGTAGTATGTATCATTTCACTATAATCAAACATAATTATAAGTATTACTCTTTCCTGAGTTTTGCAAGTCCCTCTGGTACTGCACCTGAGGGTGACCTTGGGAGCTCCCAAATTTGTAGCCAGCTGATCTGAAATGAGGATGGGGTTAAGGGCCCCCAAACTTGTAGCTGGTGTCAGAAGTCTTAGGTCAACTTGGCAGCCTAAAAGACTACATTCTTAACCTCTAGCTTGGCTAACTCCAAATACGAGTCTAACAAGGTCATCTATTTTTACTATCAATTTCATTAATTCTGCCTTTAAAACCTTTTCTTCAGCAATTTGCCACAGCTCCTTGTGCAAAAGATCTGTATTCGATTAGCTCTAATTCACCATATTAGCCAGAAGAAGTCTCTAAATATTTAACCACAAAGGTGTGGTGGAAAGAGCTCTGGACCTCTCCATCATGAGTTCAAATCCTAATTCAACTCCTTTTGCTTGTATATTATAGTCATCAAGTCTCTTCAGTCTTTTGAGACTTGCTATCCCCACATGTAAAATGGTGATGATACAATAGCAAAGACATGGAATCCACTTAAATACCCATCAGTGATGGACTGGATAAAGAAAATAGGATACATATACACCATGGAATACTATACAGTCATAAAAAAGATCATGTTCTTTACAGCCACATGAATGGAGCTGAAGGCCATTATCCTAGGTGAACTAACACAGGTGCAGAAAATGAAATACAGCATGCTCTCGCTAATAAGTGGGAGTGAAATACTGAATACACGGGGACACAAAGAAGGGAGCAATAGACACCAGGACCTATGTGAGGATGGAGAGTGGGAGGAGGGTGTGAAATGAGAAACCACCTATAGGGTACTATGCTTATAACCTGGGTGACGAAATAATTTGAACACCAAACCCCCAACACTGAATTTACCTATATAACAAACCTGCACATGTACCCTGAACCTAAAATAAAAGTTAAAAATTTAAAAATAAATTAAGTAAAATGGTGATGATAGAATGTTCATTGTTTCATTTGTTAAATATTCATGGAATGCCCACAACGTTGTCAGGCACTGATTTAGCCCCAAGGATACAACAGTGAACGAGATGAGGTCCCTGCCCTCATAGAGTTTACATACTAGTAGGATAGACAGAAAACAATCATGCCACTATTTCATATTATTTCAGATGAGAAGTGCCACAAAGGAAAATAAAGCAGAATAGCGGAAGAGAAAGGGAGAGTAGGAGTGGTAGGAGTGCGTGTTTTTAAAATTTTTTTTATTTTTGTTTTATTTATTTATTTATTTATTTAAGACAGAGTTGCTTTCTGTCTCTAGGCTGGAATGTGGTGGTGCGATCTCAGCTTACTGCAACCTCTGCCTCCCGGGTTCAAGAGATTCTCTTGACTCAGCCACCCGAGTATCTGGGACTACAGGTGCGTCACCACACCCAGCTAATTTTTTTGTAGTTTTAGTAGCGATGGTTTCACTGTGTTGGCCCGGATGGTCTCGATCTCCTGACCTCGTGATCTGCCCACCTTAGCCTCCCAAAGTGCTGGGATTACAGGCGTGAGCCACCACGCCCAGCTGGAGTGGGCGCTTTTTAACAGTGTAGTTTGAGAACATCTCTCTGAGAAGGAAGCATTTATGCAAAGGCACTGAGGTGAGAACACGTTCGACGTATTTGAAATATTTAAAAAATGGTCATCCAGGATTAAATGAAATGCAGCCTATGAAATTGATGAGCTTAGTCACTGGTACTAAAATAAAAATTGAAGCATCTATTGGGTGAATCTGTATAAATGCATGTTGAGTGTTTTTGGAAAACATCCCTAGGAGTAATAACGGTGAAATTCTATGTGTGCTGATCATATATTTTATATTAATTGCTTTATTTGCTCCTCATAACAACCTCTTGAGCTAGATAATGTTGTCTTTGCCATTTTTATAGATGAGGAAATTAAGGCAAAGGCATTAAGTAAATTGCTCAAATTCACACAGCTCTTAAGTGGTAAAACCAGGAATGGTACTAGGCCGTTGTTTTTTGAGCACCTTATCCCTAACTACTCTGCCACACCACATTTTTTTTGTGAGCTTTGGTTTTTTTGTTTTTTGGTTTGTTTATTTTGACAGAATCTTGCTCTGTCACCAGGCTAGAGTGCAGTGGCACGATCTCGGCTCATTGCAACCTCTTGCCTCTTGGGTTCAAGCGATTCTCCTGCTTCAGCCTCCCGAGTAGCTGGGATTACAGGCGTGAGCCACCACACCTGGCTAATTTTTGTATTTTTAGTAGAGACAGGGTTTCACCATATTGGCCAGGATGGTCTCAATCTGTTGACCTCGTGATCTGCCTGCCTTGGCCTCCCAAAGTGCTGGGATTACAGGCATGAGCCACTACGCTCGGCCACATGTTTTAACAATAATGGCTCCAGCTCATTGTTCAGTCTCCTTTTTCTGACCTCTCAAAATACAATTGAACTTTTACTGTGAATTTCTTATTTAATAAATCTATTTATTCAATGAGCATTTATCAAACACCTGTCAAGTTCCTGGCCCCTAAACAGGCACTGAGAATATGAAGAATGTGGCCCAGCTTCTATACATTCTGGAATGTGGGGGTAGAGACAACAACACAATTATAACACACTATTTCAAGCCTTGAAACACCATTTAACTCTCTCACCTGTCTTCAGCTCATCTCCCCAAGAGGGATATGTCAGCAGAGGTTGTGGTGTGTAAAGATTATTGCTGATGTATCTGGACATTTTCATAAACAATGGAAAAAATATTAGTGTCTTCTGAGAAACAAAAGCTACAGAAGCAGTATTACAAAGTTCAGGAAATCTTCAGTTCCAGAGTCTCTACTGATCGGGTCTTCTCAGCTGCCTAAATCTTGATTTTACTCTCTCGATCTTTCCTCTTTGTCAGAATATTTGGCTGATTGAGGAGCAAACCTTCCCTTTCTTTTTTGTATTGTTGCATATAATTTCCCCTTTCTCGGACCCTCAAGCTCATACACTTTGACAGGAAGCTCTGTTGAGCCCTTTTCCCATATGCCACATGTGTGGAGATTAAACATGGATCACTGTCTCCTTGTTTTATGGTAAAACAGGATCGCCTGCAAACCACACCCTGCTGACTTATCTACTGAGGCACGGGGCCCTGTTGCCTGGTTGGTTAATTCTTGAGATAGATTTGGAATTTGTGCATACTGCCTTCACAATCATTAAAGGGGCATTAATTGATTATTCAGGTATAGAATCCATTTTGTTCCCCAACTTTATAGCCCTTTCAATCTTTTCCAGAAACTGTAAAGGCCATTTGGCCCTAACCTGGCTTTCATTAATCTTGGCTTGGGTAATACTTAGGAAGGCAAGCCTACAATCCGTAGACTTCATATCCTCATTTCTATGTCATAGATCTCAACCTCATATATCCTTCCTAGTATTCCTAACAGATTAGTGAAACAGGGATGTCTTTTCTCTTTCTGTTATAACCACAACAGTGTCTTCATTCTAACCCCACTTCCTACACACACGCACACACACACACCTTTCTCTCTCACACACACACACACAAACATATACCTGTTATGACATTGTCACTGGCAGCTCACCAACCAAATGCAGCCTGAGATTGTGTTTTATTGTACATGGTCATGTATTTTAAGCAGTTAAAATTGAATGCTTTTTTTTTTTTTTTTTTTTGAGATAGAGTATTGCTCTGTCTCCCAGGCTGGCGTGCAGTGGCACAATCTCAGCTCACTGCAACTTCCGCCTCCTGCCTGGCTAATTTTTGTCTTTTCAGTAGAGATGGGGTTTCACCATGTTGGCCAGGCTGGTCTCGAACGCCTGACCTCAGGTGATCTGCCTGCCTCAGCCTCCCAAAGTGCTGGGATTACAGGTGTGAGCCACCATGCCCGGCCAAAATTGAATGATTTTAAGTAATATCTGAGTGTTCCAATTTTGCCATAATCTCCATCCATCTTTATTCTCTAGTTTCACGTATTTATCTCACCAGCTTGGCCCTGGAGGAACTTGAATTTGCAATCCTCTCTCTAGTCCAGTTTCCTAACCATGCCAAGCTGTGTCCTGGGTTTATGTAAGTGCAGTGCTACTATCCAGACTTGGACTTGTTTTCCTTCCCGAGTTATTAACAATAGCTGCGCTTGAAGTATAGGCAGAATGCTGTGCTGAGCACTCTCATACATTAGCTCATTTATTTATTCCTCAAAACTACCCTTAGGAGAGAGAAACTATTGTCATTCCCATTTTAGAGAAGAGAAAACTGAGGCTGAGAGAAATTAAGATAATTGTTTCATATAAGATAGTCAATCCCAGATTTGAAATCAAGCCATTAGCTTTAAAACAGACTTTCTTTTCTAATAAGTTATCTCAGTAATTTTCCCTTACTCTTCAATGCTCAATTGAGACATAGCCTCCTCTGTGAAGCCTTCTTTGAGTTGCCACAAGCAGTATTAGTTATTTTCTCTTGATGATTCTCTAAGCGCTATGCAGAACATCTCTTTGCAAAGTTATCAATTTGGTAACTTTGCATTTATTTGATTCCAGGTAAATATCCCCCTAGAGCAGTATTTCTCTGACTTGAAAATTATGGACAACCAATAATATATGCATAGGTTCCCAGGTTTCCATAAACCTCAATTTAAAATCCCTACCTTAACAAACAAAAACGTATTTAAAAATTACATTTTCACTTTTTTTTTTTTTTTTGAGATGGAGTCTCACTCTGTCTCCCAGGCTAGAGTACAGTGGCGTGATTTCGTCTTACTGCAAGCTCTGCCTCCAGGGTTCAAGCCATTCTCCTACCTCAGCCTCGCCAGGAGCTGGGATTACAGGAGCACGCCACTGTACCCAGCTAATTTTTGTATTTTCAGTAGAGACGGGGTTTTGCCATGTTGGCCAGGCTGGTCTCAAACTCCTGACCTCAGGTGATTCACCCTCCTCAGCCTCCCACAGTGCTGGGATTACAGGCGTGAGTCACCGCACCCGGCCACATTCTCACATTTTAATGCCACTTAGACTACGGAAACATTGAAAACCCACACCCATCCTAGTCTATAGACCTCTTAAAGACCTGTTACTCATCTTTGGATCCTTATTGCTTAGACTTAGACCTGGCCCAGAACACAGATTCTTAAAACGTGAGTTGAATGAATGAATGATAATCTGGTCCCTAACAATAAAGGAGATGTGGCCCGTGTTGCTAGGAAAACTTAGGCTACAATGAAAAGCTGAATTTACAGAGTTGATTCCCCAAGGTCAGTGACCACAGTTCATTCAGGTCCTAGAGCTAAGACAGTGGAATGAGTGTTAAGCCACATCTGCAGTTCTCCTGCAACATAGGATTATTGTACTTCCCAGCTCCATTGAGGTTAGGCGAGGGCAAGTGAACTGCTTTAGCTAATAAAATGTGAGTGGGAGGGAAATAGGTTATTTCTGGATATAAGACTGTAAGAGCTTGTGTACAACTGGCCATTTTCCTTTGCTTGACCACAATTCTTCATGCAACATTCCAGATGGCAGAGCTTGCATCCACCTGCACACCCAAGTAAGTTGTGACAGAGGCTTGAGTTTATTGCTGTGGGCAGGAAGCATGGATAGGCAGTGCCTCTTTCCTGTGTTAAGTCACTGGTATTTGAGGATTATACTGCAGCAAAGCCTAGCCTATCCTGACTGATACAAAAACCAACATGCACCCATTAACTCACTCACTTCACAAATATTTACTGAGCCGTCAATATGTTTCAGGAGCAACGCTAGAGGCTAGGGATAGAACAACAAGTAAAATCAGATATGGTCCTTGACTTCATAGAAGGCAGAGTCTATTGGGAAAGACAAATATTTATTAAAGACATACATTTAAATTTCTAACAGTGACAAATGCTTTGAGATGAGGAACCTGATGTAATGAAATTAACTGAAGGAATCATGTGATCAGAGATCAGAGAAGACCTCCCTGAGGAATTCCTGATAGAGCAGAAAGTAAAGAAAGAGAAATATTAATTAGGCAAAAGATTTGGGGAAGAAAAGAAGAACATGTAAGGCGAAAGAAACAACGTGTGCTAAGACCCCATGACAATAACCCACTGGGTTTAAGGAACTGAATGAAGGCCTGTGTCGCTCTGATGAGACTAGCTTGGAACTTCCCTAGTTTCTCTGACCTCCAGCAGGATGGAAGCACCAGCAGGCTAGGCATGGGTGCTGCTAACTAAGATGGTAAATGTGAAATGACTTAGACCCTGAAACTGACTAGTGAAGGAGTGAAGACGTGCCATCCAAAAATATGCTCTATTGGTATCTTAGTTGTTTTTTTTTTTTTTCCTAGAGACATGGTCTCACTCTGTCACCCAGGCTGGAGTGTAGTGATGTGATCTTAGATTACTGCAGCCTCTGCCTCCTGGGTTCAAGCGATTCTCGTGCCTCAGCCTCCCTCCCAAGTAGCTGGGATTACAGTCATACACCACCACACCTGGCTGATTTTTGTATTTTTAGTAGAGACAGGCTTTCATCATGTTGGTCAGGCTGGTCTTGAACTCCTGACCTCAAGTGATCCACCCGCCTTGGCCTCCCAAAGTGCTGGGATTACAGGCATGAGCCAACGTGCCTGCCCCTGGATTGGTATCTTGATTATTTCAAGTTGAAAACACTGGAGAAGTTGTAGTTTCAAAAAGTGCTGGCTTACCTATATCTTCCTGCATATGGCAAGTTATAAATATCCCTCTGGGAGGGGTACCCTTCCTATGTCAGGGTGAAAAAACAGCCTTCATCACCAGAGACTAGGAACGGGTGGCCGCAGTGGACCTGAATCAACAGACATAATGAAGTAGGCCTTATCTTCTACCTGTTTTACACCCCACAATATATCTCCAAGTGACTCCCCTAAAAATTTATTATTCCTAGCCAGATCTCCTTTGTCCTGTCATTTCTTCTCAAATTTTTCATTCTTTGTCTAAAAAATATAAAAGCATCTTGCTTTGGCCACTTTGGACTTCATTCTCTTTTGAGAAGTCCTGTGTACATGTACAGCTAATATAAAAGATATGCCTTTCTCTTGTTAATCTGCCTAATGTCTGTTTGGTTTCTGGATCCAGCCAAAGAGCTCACTAAGAGCTAAAGGGGAATAGGAGGTGATCTTTGGCTCTCTTATACTAGAACCTAGTGGGTGCTTAATACATGCCAGATGACCCGGAATCTATGGCTGCATGTACTGAATTCCTGCTTTTTAAAAAAAAACAGTGGCCATGTGTCTAACTGCCTTGGGCCCCAGAAGTTTATGTCCTTGGATTGTAGGGGGATAGGGAGTGGGTGGAGGAAGAAAGGCTGGATGGTGAAGCAGCTTTCCTTGATATTGCCTCATAAGCCCCCATTTCTACTCATGGTTCATGAAAACAGAGCATAATGTCTCCTGAAGGACAATGGCATCTGATGAGTGAAGGCTTCTGTCTTCATTGCCTAAAAGCACAAATCAGGAAGGGAGGAAATGGCCTCATCTTGTGAGCCTGTGCACTTTGTCAGCAGGGAACTGAACGGAAGCTGAGGATGAAGGTGGATGTGAAACAAACAGGAGGGGGCAGCAATATGTATTGAATTCCAGGACACTTTCAGATAGTGTTCCTTTTAATCCCCTAACTTCCCTGAAATGCAGACGTTAACATTCCCATTTCACAAGTGAATAACGAAACTGAGGCACAGGGCTGTTACAAAGTTGGTAACCGGTGCAGCCAAGACCCGAGACCATTTCCGTATGATCCTGAATCCTCTTTTGCCTTCCTGGTGCTAAGGGGTAAGCTTCCTAATTTGCAAAATTTAAAGCAGGAGTTTTAAAAGCAGATACCTCCAGAAGCCTGTGCAGGGTTGATGGAGAAAGCCAACTGAGAAAAAATAGAGGTGAAGATCAAGGAGACCTGAAGAGTTATGTGCCTTTCTGTAAAGGTGCAACTACTAATTAGCTCCTAATGGTAACTGTCATGTGTCAGTGAGGACATATTTGTCAGATCTCCCAATATTTCAAGAGAATCCCCAAATTCACATAGCATATGAAATCTCCAAGCTATTAAAATGCTCTTGAAACCGCCTTTGCAAAAATTGTAACAGTGAGAAAATGATGACAGTGACAGAGATCTGATCTAACCAACCCTCATCATGCCTTTAACCTCCAAGCTGCCCTTAGGCATTTCTGGGCTTGGGCCAAGCTAATTTTGGGAAAAATTTAATTTATAGTTTAAATGATAATAGCCCTTCCCCAAAACTGAACCATGTCTGTAAAGTTAGCAAAAGACTTCCAGGTTAGGAGGATGAGAGGAACCTGTATTCTGCCAAGGTATAGATATAAATAATTACCAGTCATTATTCTGGAGCTCACAAGATTTGCAACTTCTCCAATTACCCCTGTAGATGAAATCACTATTGTAGAACCTAAAATTGGCTTTTTGAGATGTCTTTTCAGGTTATTGTGTCTCTGACCACCAATGGTGCACCAAGGATCATTTTCTACACCTCTATGATTGAATGCCCAACCAACCAGCAACACCCATTTCCTTGCCTGCCAAACCATCCTTGAAAAATCCTAGCCCCTACATTTTCAGGGAGGCTTATTTGAGTAATAGCAAAACTCTGGCCTCTCACTCAGCTGGCTCTGCGTGAGTTAAACTCATTCTCTATTGCAGCTCCCCTGTCTTGATAAATTGGCTCTATCCAGGCAGCAGGCAAAATGAACCCTTTGGGCAGTTTACACTCTCACCTTAAAAAAAGCCAACAAACAAACAAACTGAAAAACAATCTCTGCAAATACCAAACAAAACTGTATTTGAGCCTCCGAGTCTCACTCTGTCACCCAGGCTGGAGTGCAATGGTGCGATCTCGCCTCATTGCAACCTCCGCCTCCTGGGTTCAAGCGATTCTCCTGCCCCAGCCTCCCAAGTAGCTGGGACTACAGGTGTGCACCACCATGCCTGGCTAATTTTTGTATTTTTAGTAGAGATGGGGTTTTGCCATGTTATCCAGGCTGGTCTTGAACTCCTGACCTCAGGTGATCCACACACCTCAGCCTCCCAAACTACTAGGATTACAGGCATGAGCCACCACTCCCGGCAACTTGAGCCTCATTTAACCCAGTGATTCTCAACTAGTTGTGACTTTTCCTTAAAAAAAAGCCAACAAACAAAATGAAAAACAACCTCTGCATGCACCAAACAAAACTACTTGAGCCTCATTTAACACAGTGATTCTCAACTGGTTGTGATTTTCCCCTAAAGAGACATTTGGGGATGTCTGGAGACTTGCTTGTTTGTCACAATTGGGAGCAGGGGATGCTACTATGATCTGGCCATGGATGCTGCTAAATATCCTACAATGGACAGGACAGCCTCCACAATGAATAATTATCCAGCCCCAAATGGTAATAGTGTCAGAGCTGAGAAACCCTGGTCAGAGACCAAGTTCTTATCTCTGGTTTAAAGGTTTGTTTTTTTTTTTTTTTCCCCCACACAGCAAAGTCTTCCCTAGATCTTATTATCCCCTCATGGCTATCCTCTGCCAGGGACGCCATGATGGTATTTGTTTGCTTCTCATTTGGTTTGCCTTGTTCCAGACCTGAGTTAATTCTTACTAATGCTGAAGGTCTTGAGTTATACTTGCAAATCCAGCTTAACGTTCGAGTGTATAAGAAACAGAAACAATTCAACTCCAGTCAATAATGTAAACAAATCCTGGTTTAGATAAACCCCATTACCAAGCTGAAGTGGCCCAGGGCACCTCTGCTACTGCTGATTAGCGTAAATGCTAAACACAAACCAATTAACACACTCCAAGGCTGCTTATCTCCTGTCACTTAGTGTGGAAATAAAGCCCAACGCTAAATACACATATTGATTTAGCCATTAAATCCAGCATCACTCAAAATAAAACTCATTATATTATTGAGCAAAAACAAAGTCACCTTAGTTTTCAGGATGGGCTATATTATTTAAAAATCTCACTTTTACACTTTTCCATTGATTTCCCAAACTGGCCTGAGTATCTCCTCCTACTGTGGATTTTTGCTAGCTCTAGGACAAATCCGGAAAGTAGAGTTTTGCATTCACTTTAACATGATCTTTGCTTGTAGTGCTAAAAGTGCACACATATGTGAGAATCCTTTTCCTTTAAGACACTATTTTAGCTTAGAAGAGGAAATTTAATGCTTGGAAGAAAGGTTATTAAATGGAAAGGTGAACTAGGATATTAAAACAACAACAACAAGTACAAAAACTACAGGCAATGTAATAAAAATGGGTTAACTCTGAACATTAAGCATAGGCACTGATTCAATGCATATGGAGACAAAATCCAGAAATATCTTTCCAGTTCAGGCGTAAACGAGTGACCGAGGAGTCTGAGAAAATGAAATCATAAAAACCACTTCAAATGGGTGCTTTAATTTATTCTTCATGAGGTACCATGTGTCACATCATACATTGCCCATTCTACCATGATGGCAGTCATCATATTTAACCAAAATGATTTAAGTCTCCCCAGTTGGAAACTGAGCCCCAGTGAAGACTTTATCTTATTGAACTTCATATTTCCATAAGCCAGCCCAGGATATGGGCATGGAGATGACACTATTGCATATGTGTAACACAGAGACATTGGCCTCTAGCTGTCTTATGAAATGCTTGCTTCTAGAAGTGCCTGTAGCATTTAAGTGCCTGCTTCTTGTGTTGTGTTTTTCCATAGATTTCATTTGAGGGCCCTTTTACCTTTATTTCTGATTGATAGGGTTGCACTTTAATGGACACATGATCTTAACCCTTGTAAATCTCTCCACCAAATGCTCTCCTTACCACACCATCTTGGTAGAGTACTTAAAAATAGGTTCATTTATCAACAGCTATTAAAACACAGTTCTGGTGCGCTACAGATCAATGTTAGGGAAAAAAAGTGTACCTGCTGCTCAGAGAAGTGCATACAATCCACAGTATTTTCTGTTTATCCAACACACATTACTGCTGGATATCTGTTATACTCAAGAATATTATTTGTCAGGATGGCAAGAACAACTGCCTTAAGAAAACCTTTTTCAGGGACTTAGGACTACAAGGTGGCACGAACTGTGCATTTATCTCCTTTCCCTCTAAAAAGATCACTGAAACGACTGTAAGTATATGTCAAACAGTAGAAATACACATGAACAAACAGAAGTAGAGAGGGGACAAGAGTAGGTGAAGAAATGGACTTGGCAGGATGGGAAAAGTTGGGATCAGGCACTCACAGTGATGGACACCAAAATGAGGAATGCAAACCTGTTCCAAAGAAACATGGAAGACCCAGGACTTGGAGGTGTCAGGCACCAGCACACAGGGGTAGGCACATGGCATGGTGTTGGTTGAAGTCTACTTTTCCCATCCTGCAAGGCCAAGAAATTCCTACTTCCCTGACTCCAGCCCACCTTCTCAAGTGCCATGCTGAAACACTCCAACATGAAAGACATGGAAACAAACACAGCTCTTGGCTCCAAAACAGGAAAATGATCACTCCAGTTTATCCACTGACCATAGTAGCCAGTTCAGGGCAGCTTTTTAACTTAGTTGTTCTGCCGAAAGTCACAGTTGGAACTTTTGCTGCAAATATTAGGCAAAAGACATAGTCCTGCTATACCAGTTTCTGGTGGTCATCTTTCCCCAAGGGGGAACTTGCCTGTGAATAATGTCAACAGGAAAGACAGTCCAAAATATGAGACAGGCAGATTTGTGATAGACATTCCTCGAGTACCAGGATCCAACCATCCCTGAAACTCATTATCCCTGGAGAAAATTAGCTAACATTTCTTGAGCAGTTACCATGTGTCAGACCCTGTTCTAAGAGATTTACTTATATTAAATCAATTAACCTTCATTGCAGCCCTATGATGTAGGTATTATAATTATCTCTGTTTACTGATGAGAAAACTGAACAAGCTAAGTAAGTGGTGAAACCAGGATTCTAACTCAGGTCTAGCTGTACAGCCTGCAAGTTAAAACATTGTATTATATAACCCCTGGCTGTTAGTTCTGTGAGCCAATATATTCATTTAAGTCAATTGGAGCTAGATTTCCATCCCTTCTATCTGACAGAGATTTAACCAATCTATGTCTTGTCTACCCAACATTACTGATGAGAACCTGTGAAGTATGTCAAAACTATTTGAGGAAAAGGCAGAAATTGGTGCCTTTATAAGCCCTTCCCCTGTGACTTGTTTTCAAATAAAAAAAATTGTAAGAATGCATCTTGGAAGCTAAAGTTTTTTTTTCTTGAAACTTCTGGAGGGGATGACAAATATCAAACACTGAATAACCCAAACTTTGTGCTCTTTCTAAAATCTACATTTTCTTTTCCTTCCTTCTTTCCTTCTTTCTTTCTTTTTTTTCTTTCTCTCTCTTTCCCTCCTTCCCTCCCTCCCTCCCTCCCTCCCTCCCTTCCTTCCTTCCTTTCTTTCTCTTTCTTTCCTTCTTTCTTTCTTTCTTTCTTTCTTTCTCTTTCTTTCTTTCTTTCTTTCTTTCTTTCTTTCTTTCTTTCTTTCTTTCTTTCTTTCTTTCTTTCTTTCTTTCTTTTTTCTTTTCTTTTCTTTCTCTCTCTCTCTCTCTCTCTCTCTCTCCCCCTTCCTTCCTTCCTTTCTTCCTTCCTTTTTCTCTCTTTTTCTTTCCCTCTCTTTCTCTTTCTTCCCTTTCCTCCCTTTCTTTCTGTCTTTCTTTTTACTATTTGACAGTGTCTCGCTCAACCACCCAGGCTGGAGTGCAGTGGCGCAATCATAGGCACATCCTTCCACCATTTATCTGGATTTGTCAGCTAGTCAGATTTCCGGTCAGCAAGGAATTTGAGTGTCAACCTCTTCCCCTATTTCTGGTTTATTTCCTCTATAATAAACCAACTAGAACTTGGTCCAACGATGCCCCACTTGGCCTCATCACATATATTTCCATTGTGAATATCTGTTGTCTCAGGTGCTCTGGGGTAATCCATTAAAAAAGTGTTCCCAGAATCTTAAGTTAGTATCCCTCTGTTTGTACGCCCTTACGTTTCCTGAGTAATACCAGCCATTCCCAAAACATTAATGACCACCTCCGCAAAAACACGATCCTCAGATTTCTTCTGAATACCACCTCTGTAATTCCAATTTCCTACCAAATATGTGAAACTGAAAATCCTATAGAACCATCAATGGTCAAACAATTCATTCTCTTCCATGCTTCTCCAGAGTTCCCTATTCACCTACTCCTCTACCTATGTTTTATTTTCACAGAAGGCATTATCATCCACTCAGGATTCTAAAGCAATGTGACTTGTTCATCTTCCTTGCCCTGGCCCCCATGTTCAATTAGTTACCAAGTCCTGACAACTCCCACTTTAATCACCTCTCAGATACATCCTTTCTTGTCTTCTCCTCATTATTTCTTGGCTGAGCTATTGCAATACCCCCCTAAATATTCTTCCCCACTCCAGGTTGTCTCCCTCCCAAACTGCCCCCTCTCCATTGTAACCAGTGAGATCTTTCTTCAAAAGACACTGAAACTTCAGAGCCTCAGAGAAAATGCTACAGTAGGTGCAAGCATGAGGAAACCCTTTGTCAAATTTCCTTTAAAATGCCCTCAAAAAAACCAATGAAAAAATGATGCGAAATCTCTGCTAACAGGATGAAATCAATTGCATTCTGAATCAGGGATGATTTATATTAATTGCAGTGTCTTTCAAAACAGACTTAAAACATTATTTATCACAAGCTTGTTGAAAAACATCAATTACCTTTTATGGCCTACAAGATAAACCCAAATATTTTTTTAAGCTTTGTATTTGTAAATAATTTCAAACTTACAGAAAGGTTGCAAGAATAAAGTAATACAAAAAAACCTTTATATGTTTTATCTAGATTTACCTATTATTAACATTTCATTAAAGCCAAATACTTCATCATTTGCCCTTTATGTATATTCACATAGACATGCATGCATTTATTTTTCAGAGCCATTTTAGAGTACACTGCATATATCATGACCTTTTACCCCTAAATACTTGTATGTATTTTTTTATTATACTTTAAGTTCTGGGGTACATGTGCACAACGTGCAGGTTTGTTACATAAGTATACATGTGCCATGTTGCTGTGCTGCACCCATTAACTCGTCATTTACATTAGGTATTTCTCCTAATGCTATCCCTCCCCACTCCCCCTACCCCACAACAGGCCCCAGTGTGTGACGTTCCCCACCGTGTGTCCATGTGTGTCCAAGTGTTCTCATTGATCAATTCCCTCCTATGAGTGAGAACACGCAGTGTTTGGTTTTCTGTCCTTGCGAGAATTTGCTCAGAATGATGGTGCTCAGAATGATGGTTTCCAGCTTCATCCATGTCCCTACAAAGGACATGAAACTGGCTAGCCATATGTAGAAAGCTGAAACTGGATCCCTTCCTTACACCTTATACAAAAATTAATTCAAGATGGATTAAAAACTTAAATATTAGACCTAAAACCATAAAAACCCTAGAAGAAAACCTAGGCAATACCATTCAGGACATAGGCATGGGCAAGGACTTCATGACTAAAACACCAAAAGCAATGGCAACAAAAGCCAAAATAGACAAATGGATCTAATTAAACTAAAGAGCTTCTGCACAGCAAAAGAAACTACCATCAGAGTGAACAGGCAACCCACAGAATGGGAGATGTTTACCCATCTGACAAAGGGCTAATATCCAGAATCTACAAAGAACTTAAACAAATTTACAAGAAAAAATCAACCCCATCGAAAAGTGGGCAAAGGATATGAATAGACACTTCTCAAAAGAAGACACTTATGCAGCCAACAGACACATGAAAAAAATGTTCATCATCACTGGCCGTCAGAGAAATGCAAATCAAAACCACAATGAGATACCATCTCACACCAGTTAGAATGGCGATCATTAAAAAGTCAGGAAACAACAGGTGCTGGAGAGGATGTGGAGAAATAGGAACGCTTTTACACTGTTGGTGGGACTGTAAACTAGTTCAACCATTGTGGAAGAGAGTGTGGTGATTTCTCAAGGATCTAGAACTAGAAATACCATTTGACCCAGCCATCCCATTACTGGGTATATACCCAAAGGATTATAAATTATGCTGCTATAAAGACACATGCACACATATGTTTATTGCAGCACTATTCATGATACTTGTATGTATTTCTAAGAATGAGATGCTTTTCTATAACCACAGTAGTTATCCTCTTTGTTGAATTTAATACTGACTCAAACTTTTGTCTACTTTACCATCCAAATTCCAATATTGTAAATTGACCTAAAATATGACATAAATTTGTCATAAAAATTATGTCATAAAAATTGACTAAAATAATGTCTTTTATTGCTTTTTTTCCCCTCTAGTACGGGACCCTTTGAGAATCAGAGATTGCACTTCATTGCTATGCCTCTTTAGTCTCCTTTAATCTGGAACATTTCCACAATCTTTCTTTATCTTTTATCACTTTGACATTTTTGAAAAATATGGTAATTCTTTAAAAAACAAAACTTTCCCCAGCTGGGGTTCATCTGATGTTTTCTCATGATTAGATTTAAATTAATGGTTACCCAATGGAATACCACATAAGTAATACCCTGTCCTTCTCAGGGTGAGACATCTATGAAATTCACATATTTACAATGTGGCATTCAATGCCCTTAAATTTTGGCTCTTCCTAGAGGAATATCAACTCCTTTTGATATTCCTCATTGAACCTTGACTCTCTGACCTCCCAAGGACCAGCCTCTTTAAAAGCTGTTTACCTGTCCAATAACCATTCCTATGAAGGACATACCTTTCTCCCTTCCTTACTAATGCTACTCAATCCTAGTGGCTTGCATGGAGCAGATCCCACTTCTCTGGTTTCAAAGATATCATTAAGGACCAGGGCTGGCCAATATAAGTCCTTTGTTTCCCTAGTCACGGAAATGCAATCAAGGATAGATACATATTCCAAGTTTTGCCATCCTGGACTTTCTTTGGTCCTCTCAAGATATATCTCTTTTCTTTGAGCTCTGTTAATTATGAAGAGCATATATATTTGAATCCGTGGAGGAAGGGCATTTTATCTCAATGTAGAGAGATCGTTCTGAGAATGTGGAAAAACTTAGCTATAATTTGAAGTGTATGTGAGAGGGAGAAGAGAAGAAGAGATAGCTGATGATGTCATTTAAGCACCTGATTCCAGTCATGCCTGAAGCCTTCATTGTTCATGACTTCTTAGTTGCATAAGCTGGTAAATTCTTCTGTTACTTAAGCTAAAATGGAGTGTCTATGTCTTACAAATAGCAAGGGCTTAATTTTCATCTCTTTTATCTGATCTGTGTTGCTGAAGCCTCAGCATGATAACAGATTGGGCAAAAATACAGATAATTACTTTCAACATGTACACATTTATCTAAAGAACAGAAAAACATTTGTTGGATTCTAAACTCATACATTGCTGTACAGACTGTTAAACCTTGCTCATGAGTGGTCTAACAGGAAAACAGACATATATATATAACCATTCTTATATATATACAATACATATATAAAATTATTTAAAATTGTACTTTAAATAGAAAGTACAATGTGAATTTTTGAGAACCCATAGTATGTGTCTAAAGTAGTCCTCAGAGGAAAATTCATAGTTCTAAATGTTATGGATTTTAAATTACATAAATGAAAATGAATCAATTATGTTTAACTTGAGGACCTACAAAAACTAACAAGATATATGGCAATTTACAAAGATAAAAGCAAAAATTACTAGATTACAGAATAGAAAAAAAAGTAGTTGAAATGATCAGTACAACCCCAAACATAAATGATTATATTTTCTGAAAAAACATCTGCTCATAATCAAGAAAATAAGAACAAAATTCAAATGTGTAACATTGAAATGAAAATGGAGAAATAATCTCAGATACAGAAGCAATCCCACAGCTAACCCTAGCAGCACCAATGTGCAGTGAAGAAAAACACACCCCATTCTCAAGTCATTTTACTGCCAAATGCTAAAAAAATACAATGATGAAATTAGTACTACAATATACAAAATCACTACAAAAATAAATGGTGTCCGTTAGAATTAAATAGTGGACAACCTACCTCACCTGCCTAAGGTGAACCTACGCCTTTTGCATAGGTTCTAAGAATACTGCTCAATTTTATGTAAATTAATAGAAACTCAAGATGAAATGGATTAGCTAGGAAAAATATAAATAATCAGAACTGCCAGAAGAGATATTTTAAAGTCTAAACACATTATTTATTATAAAAAATTAAAAATAATTTTAAAACTTAAAAAAATACATTCCCAGAAAGCTTCAGAAGTGAATTCCATCAAACTTTTAAGAAACAGAAAATGCTTATGTCATTTAACCTGTTATATGGCATTCTTCCAAAGCACAGCATAATAACTGCTCAAAGAGAAATATTGAAAACTTATATGGACAGTTTAGCAGGGACATTTTGCTAGTTCTCAAATTTTGACTATGAATTCATCAAATGCAGAAGAGAGGAAAATTCATCTCAGGAAGTGAGAATTTTTTAGCAAGTCTTAGAAGTATGAATACATAGATAAACTATTCATCAAATGGCATAAGCCTGGGAAAAGTGAAAAAAGAAATAAATGATAAGATCAATAATGGAAAATACTCTGATGATCTGGAATGATGGAGCTAATTCTAAAAATACCTAAATATGGCACTAAAGTTTCATAGTTAAGGCCAGGAAAGTAGTCACACCTGTGATAACAGCTATTCAATGACTAACTCAATATGATTCCAAACTGTGATGTGGTTAGCAAAAATGTGAAGCAATCCTTAGTAACAGAAGTATACTACCTAGAATGAAGATGATAATCTCTCTCTACACTACTGTATCCAAATGTACTTTGATACAGTGCTCAGTTTTATAAGAATATTCTCTCTTTTTTTGAGACAGGGTCTTGTTTTGTTGCCCAGGCTGGAGTACAGTGGTGCAATCTCAGCTCACTGCATCCTTCACTTCCCAGGCTCCAGTGATCCTCTCACTTCTGAGTAACTGGGACTACAGGGACTACAGTAGGTGCACGCTACCATACCTGGCTAATGTTTTAAGGGTTTTGTTTGTTTGTTTGTTTGTTTGTTTTGCTTTTTGTAGAAATGTGGTTTCACTATGTTGCCCAGGCTGGTCTCGAGCTCCTGGTCTCAACAGATCCACCCTCATCGGCATACAACATGCTGGGATTACTGGCATGAACCATCATGCCTGGCTGAATATTCATTATTTAAAAAGACAGAAAAGATATCTGGAGGAAGACAAGGATAATGAGGAGCCACTTGGTGGATTCTCCTGTTTTGCCTATCCCTATTCTTTAGGGAATAATTTATTTCTCCTTAAGGAAGCATTTACTCCCCATTCTAAGCCCATCTTAGGTCTCAAATTCAGCCAGAGCGTGGGGCACTTGATCCAGGAAGGTCCAATCACAGTCGTTAATCCTTCTGGAAAAAGTGACTAATTTGATTTTAGGTTCATGATAACCAAATCAAGTTAGGACTTCAGTTGGAACTACTGGAAACATAAAACACTTTCCGCTGAGGTTGCTGAGTTGACAGGTGGTAAATCCAGGGTTAATAGGGACATCATGACCATGAAGCCAGTGAAAAATTATCACAAATAAGAGATGAAAAGATATAGGTTGTTGATGCCATTGAATGAGAACCTTGGTTCAGTCTTTCCTGAAGTAGTCTGAACTTTTCAGTTACGTGAATCTACAAATGCTCTTTAACTCATTTGAGTTCAGTTTCTGCCATTTGCCCACCAAAAGATTTCTAGCTAATTCAGCATCAAAAACATGCTGTATGAAAAACGAATAAAATAACTGTTGATTTTGAAATTAAAATGACACATGGAGATCCTGACAGCTCTCTTTAAACTCTTAAACATTACTTCACTGAAATCAGAAACAAAGCAAAGGATGACCTGCATCAATGGTATTATTTTGCAATTTTCTGGAAGTTTTATAAAATACAGTAAGACAACAAAAGCAGAAAACTTTTTTTTCTCTTTGTTGATATTATTGTAAGTCTAGAACTTACAAGAGGCTCCAGTTAAAACCCATTTTATTTTGACAAAGTGTCTGGATGTGAGATAAATATACAAAAATCAATACATTTTTTAAATCAAGCACTCACTAGCTAGAAAAGGAAAAGAAATATTTTATTCATAAACATGATAAAAGCTAAACATACTTAAAATGCATTAAACCTCAGAGACATGGGACTTATGTAAAGAAACCTATAAAATTGTGTTAAGAGTACCAATCAAGATATCAATAAATGGGAAGATCTATTATGTCTATGTATGGGATAATTTAATGGCTTAAAATATCAATTACATCAAAATTATCATATTAATGCAATGTAATTTTAAATAGGATCCCACATTTTTGTTAATTTTATAAAATAATGCTAATTTTAATGTAAAAGAATAAGTTCCCCAAATAGCCAAATAGAGAATAATAGTGAAAAATGACTTGGCTTGGCAGATATTAAAACATACTATGAAATTACCATAAAACAGTAGACATGGATGACATGTGAATAAATAGATCAGGGGAAAATTAACCTTGAGATAAGTTGCATAATATAAGACAATTGTGTATATAATAAAATGACAGTAACTAAAGCATAGTTTTATTTAATAAATCATGCTGGCACAATGGCCTATCATTTGGTTAAAAAAATAATAATAAAACAGAGTCCATTAACTTATACTATATATTAAATTTCAGCTAGATTAAAATCTAAATGTAAAGGAAAAATGAGACAGTTAAAATCCTAGGTTATAATTTAAAATTATATGCATTTGTCTAGATATGTAAAGCATGCAAAATACCCAAAAGCTATAAAATTTTCTCCTAGCAATCTAACTTGTCCTCAGTCTTACCCTGGCCCTCTGATGGAGGAGGAAGGGTACACAGAAATCACATTTAACAAATGGAGGATCCTGAGTCTAAGAAGATATCAGGTATAGGGCTGTCACCACCAATGCCTGCAGAGAATTGCTACAGTCAACTATTAGAAGGTGCTTTGGTCCCAAATCTTATCTGGTTTCTCATCGCGTTTGCTAGTTTTCAGCCAAGGAAAGAATTTCCTGTATTATTATTTGTACTGATTATCTCCTGGTCCATCTTATCTACAAATGCTACGTTTTTTTTTTTTTTTTTTTTTTTTTTGCAAGGAGGAAGAACAAAACAACTGAAGTGAATATACTTCTTAGCAAGGTGACACACAGTCGCTGTTCCAATACACAGCCTGGTGAGTTTGGAGAAAATGGAAGTGAAAGCATCAGAGAAAGACAGGGATAACAACTCACGTTTATTGTTTACCTACTATGTGCAAAGTACTTTCAACATCTCAACTAAAAGACAACCAGAGTAAGTATGTGTTTTTATTTCTCCCTTACAAATGAGGAGACTAAGGTTCAGCAAGTCTAAATAACTTGCTCAAGATCACTGTAGTAGGTATCCTGATGGGTTTTCCTGCCTGTTCTTTCCCTTCCACACTCAGATTTCATCTTGGGAAACCACTCCACCCCCATGCACAGTTCTTGTGCATTCAGGATGGGCACATGGTTGAGGCACAGCCAATCACTCTGTTTCATCTCCTGCTTGGTTCAGGGATAGGCATGAAACCCTGGTTGCTCCTAGTACAGTCCTTTTTAAGTTTTCAGTGGATTTGCTGGGAAACCAATGTTTTTTCCTCTTGTTAGCTAACCTGGAAGCATAGGGCTGCCAGAGGCCATCTTGTGCACAGAGCCAACCTGAGAATTATGCAGAATAGATAAAAAGCATAACCAAGAGCTGGGACAAGAGACAGAATCTTAACTGCATAGATTGAGTCCCTGGATACAGCCATACCGGCAGCGAATGCTACCCTTGGAATTTGCAGATATACGGACCAATACATTCTCTTATTTACTTAAGTCAATTCATGTTGGGCTGCTATCCTCTGCACAGGAAACGTCTTGATTAATGTTTCACAGAGATAAGAAGCGATAAGGCCAAGATGAAGGCCATGCTTTCTGGAAAAGGACCATTTATCAGCCAGAGGAATAGTACAATTCACAAAAGAACCTGCTGTGATTCCTGACACATCCTCAGCCTGCTACGAACTTTATGTCTTTCATGCATGGGATTAGGGAAGAACATGCTGGGGACATTGATGGAAATGAGTTTTAAATTGTATTGGGAAAAAAAATGAAATCCAGTTCCCAGGGATTTGGCTTTATTCAGTAGGTACATGGTATTCAGGGAAATGGACATATTGAAGTGAAAAGAAAAATCCATCTGAGTTAAAAGAGCAGAAAGACAGTTCTGGTTCCACCATTCAGCTGTATGTTTTCAGGCAAGAGAGCATAATTCTCTGAGCCTTCTTTCTCTTACTCTTGAGAGATAGAAGAGCTTTCGTGAGATACAAATGAGATTGTGGCCGCTAAAGTACTTACATTTGTTTTAGTTGCAAAGGGCATAATATAGTATCATTAAATGTTGCCGAGGTATTTGGGTACAGTTTAGATTTTCTGTGCCTTTAACAACAACATATAAAAGGTGAGTCTTTAGACTCAGCATTAAAAACAAATAACATATTTAAAGACATAAATACTGCTTAAAAATAAATAAGTGGGATCAAGTTAATTGCATTTACCAATATCAGAAATTAGCCAAAAGGCAGTATTGGAAAGCCAAAAACGGTGACTCATAAATAAACAGTATATATTATGTGCTCTTTACAGTACTGTATGAAATGGTAGGAAATGTAGCTAATATAAATAAGATGAAATGAGAAAAGAGAATAAATAAGTTATAATCAGATAGAAAAAATACATCTAAAGGATTAAAAATACCAAAAAAGACTCTACAGAACAAAATAAAAATAAAAGTGTGAGAAGCAAATAACAATGAAAAGAAAAAAGTGTTATAAAGCTGAGAGAGTTAAATAAAATAAGGTACTAAGAGGAATGGGGGTGTTATGGACTGAATATTTGTGTCTCCCTATGATTCAAATTTGAAGCCTTAACCCCCAAATGTGATGGCATTTGGAGATGGAGACTTTGGGAGGTAATTAGATTTAGATAAGGTCATGAGGGATGGTTACCCATGATGGGATGAGTGTTCTTCTAAGAAGAGGAAGACAGATTCTCTCTCTCTCTGTCTCTCTCTCTCTCTCTCTCTCTCTCTCCACACACACACATGCGCGCACATACACACACACACACACACACACACACACACACAAGGTTATGTGAGCACAAGCAAGATGGAAGCAGTCTGCAAACCAGAAAGTTGGACCCTCACCAAGAATTGAATCTGCCAGCACCTTGATCTTGGACTTCCCAGCCTCTACAACTGTGAGAAATAAACGGCTCCTATTTAAGCCACTCAGTTTGCAGTATTTGGTTATAGCAGCCTGAGCTGACTAAGACAAGAGAGATTCCAGGTTGTCAGTCAGCAACCCAATCTGACATTTATCAAGTGCATAGTATGTGCCACGTGCTAGGTGTTTTATATCTAGTATCTCATTGGATCCTAATAATCACAGTATGAGTTTGGTATTAACATCCCCATTTTTAAAGAAGGACGCTGAGTCCCAGAGTGGTTAAATGATGAGTCCCAGGTCTCACAGTAAGTAAAAGTGGAACTTAGATAGGAATTCCACTCTTTTGGTTCCCAAAGCTTACCTGCTTTCCCCTACACTTCCTCTAAAAGAAACTAGGGATGCCCCACAGCTGCCATACTCCCACACCTCCAAAGTCCAGTGCTTTCTCTGAGGGTCATTGGAATTTCAAGACAGGATGGATATCTTTGCGTGTGAAGTAAAGGCTAGATGGAGCACAGGGTCCACTCCATATTATTTCAGTAATAGCCCCATTTCTCCTTGGAAATCAACCCCTACTACATTCTCAGGACAGAAACCCTGAATAACACCTCATCCCCAGCTCTGGGGTGGAGCACATGGAGCACAGAACCCAGACTCAACCCATCAGCTTATGGCATTCCATGACAACAACGATTGTGATGGAATCCTGGGTGAGCAGGTGAGCCAAGCCTGCCAATCAAAGTCAGCAATTCTAGATTGCAGACCTTTGGTCTGAACTCACAGACAATTAGATTTTCACCCCCATCCTTCTCCATCCCACATCCATCCAGCTGGACCCAAAGTGAAAGGAGGCAGTTCCACAATGGTGGCAGTACACTATGAAGCAGAGACCCTGCCTAAGAATGGGCTCCATTATGCAAGCAAGGCAGAGCTGTGCAGAAAGGAGAGAACAACCACGTCCCGGTGGCATCGCTCCACCCTCAACCAAGCCAAAGCTGCAGCAAAATTACTCACTGCACCATAAAAGTGCTGGATCAAGTGTGGCTTGGGGTTTCTTTTCCTCACAGCCTCAAATTTACAAACTGAGACACAAACTTGAAGCCTTACATCCCTATTCGAGTGAGCCCTAGAGAAAGCCAACAATGCTTTTCACCCCTAGCCTCAAAGTTTCGCCAAGGAGCTTTGTCTTCAACATGGCACACAGGTGGCACTGTCAGAAGACCTGGACAGCCCTTGCTGGGAGCTCCCAGCATACCCCAAAACATGTGGGTGTTTCCTTTGAAGATTGTATATTTTGAATATGTGCAGAAGAAGACCAAAGATACCCTTCTGTGTTGGTTTCAGTACAAAGAGTCAGATAAGCCTGGATTCAAATATTAGCTTTGTCATATCTTAGACACACCATCCTTGGGAAGTTAGTGGCTTTCCTCTACCTCTGTGCCATGATATATACTGTTTCCTCTACCTGGAATACTCTTCTATCTCCTGCATTTACCTGGCTAATTGCTGCACATCATCCATGTCTCAGCTTAGAACATCAATCTCTCCAGGAAGTCCTCTTTCTCACCCTAAGGTCTAAATCAGTTTCATCTTTTCCAAGTTTCCAAATAACTTCCATTCTTCCCTTGTCCTAACATCGATCTCACTATTATAATCATACGAATCATAATCAAAGGGTAGTCATAAATATCTTTGTTTGTTCACCAGAATACAAACTCCATGAGGGCAGGGAATGTGTCAGAGTATTCATCATCAAAGCCCTAGGACTTAGCACCATGCACCTGGTAGATACTTTACAAACCTTGCCATTTTCTAATCTGCATAATGGACATAATTTTAGCCAGTCTCATGAGATTGCCTGGAGATTTAATTCTGTAGATAGCCCAGCACATTCCTAGTACCCACTGGGTGCTCCATAAATATTAATTCCCTTCTACTTAATTCACCTTTTCCAAGAAATTTGAAGTATATTCTTTGCTAATCACTAACTTAATCTCCCTGATTACCATTAATAAAGCTAATAAAATCCTCACTATTTCCTCAAGAGACTATGGCAACTCAGGGGTTAATGGTAATCTGTCTCAGTTTGACAGAAATATTTGGCTCACAATCACTAAGAGGAGCTCTTTTTTTTTCTCTCAGTGGGTGTCAGCACAGAAATAAAGTGATTAAACGTGTTAAATATCATATATAATAAATGGCACCAATATAAAACTTAATGCTCCTAATATTTCCTTTGAGTTGCTACCTTTTGCATTAATTGAAGCAAGAAATGTTCCACTTAGTTAAAATATCTACTTAGTATCCTGCTTATAAACACATCTGCTGCCCGAGTTCCCTGGTTCGGTGGATTTAAAATTAGTTGGTATCAATGTTATTGATGATAAGAGGACTTGGAGAGCATTCTGAGGTCCTGGTGAGGCGGGTGATGCTCTGGGTTTCTGTATTCTCCAACAACCATCGAATCAGGGCTCTGTTGAGGACTGGGGGTGAGCTGACTGCAGGTTTTGTAGCAAAAGCTATAAGAAGGAAGATAACAAGCCTTGTGGTGACAGACAAAAAGTCACACTACTTTATAAAGATGCTGTCATCATAATAAATGCCTTTGCTGAAATGAATGGAAACTGCCCTCTTGTGTGTCTAGGGCAGAAGAACATGAAAAGCGACCATTGATTATACATGAGACAGTGTGTAGCACAGTGTTAAGGTCATCTGCCTCAAGAGTCAGGCAGGTTTGGGTTTGAATTGAGTTCTGACACACCCTGCATATCCTTGGACATAGCTCTTACTCACTCTAATCTGCTATTTCTTTATCTGCAAAATAGGGATAAAAATAGCCCCTGAATCATGGGTTACTATGAAGGTTAATTCCTGCCAAGTCACTTAGCACAGTGCCTGGCACGTGCCAAGTTAGGTATTTTCACTATTGGAATATGTACATGATGTCAATTAATCTTCACACTCGTCTCTTTGGACATGCATTATTATCCTACTAGAAGGCTCCCTGAGCTGAAACATCTGGGTTCTAAAGCTATTTAAAATGGTCAAAATTCAAAATACTGACAACACTAAAAGTTGGCAAGGATGTGGAGCAACAACCACTCTCATTCGTTGCTGGTGGGAATGCAAAATGGTGCAGTCACTTTGGAAGACAGTTTGGCAGTTTCTCACAAAGCTCATCATTCTCTTACCATATAACCCAGCAATCACACTGCTTGATATATACCCAAAGGAGCTGAAAACATATGTCCACACAAAAACCTGCAAACAGATGTTTATAGCAGCTAAAGCATTCATTGCCAAAATTTGGAAGCAACCAGGATGTCCTTCAGTAGGTGAATGTAATACATTCAGGAGATGGACTATTATTCAGCACTAAAAAGAAATGAGCTATCAAGCCATGAGAAGATGTGGAGAAACCTTAAATGTATATAACTAAGTAAAAGATGCCAATCTGAAAGTGCTATATACTCTATGATTCCAACTATGTCATTCTGTAAAAGGTAAAACCATGGAAACAGAAAAAAAAAATCAGTGGTTGTCAGGGGTTGGGGATAGGGAGGGTTGAATAAGTGGAACACGAGGATTTTAGGGCATTCTGCCACAATGGTAGGTATATAGCATTATATATTTGTCAAAACCCATAGCATGTACAAACACCAAGAATTAACCCTAAGCTAAACTATGGACTTTGGGTTGTAACAAACTGACTACTTTACAGCGACCCTGGTATCACAATGGGTGTCTTTGCTGAATTGAATGCAAACTGCTCTCTTATGTGCCTGAGGCAGAACAGTTTTGTTTTGTTTTTTAATTGAGCATCTATTAATATATGGACTTCGGGTGCGAAAACAAACAAACAGAAGTAAATTAAAATGGAGACTAGACCCGAAGAACCCCTGAGCAGACAAAGTCAGTTAGGCCTCATAAGGGACCTTAACTTTGCTTGATTTGCAAACATATGAAACTTATGTTGAGCTATTGTTTGTAAATGCATATGTTAAAGAAAAATAAAATGTAAGGCTAACTAATCAGAAGCCACCAACTAATTTATATAGCCAAGGACTTTCCAGCAGGATGGACCAAACGAGGCAACCATGCCATGGAAATCCATCAGACCTTTCCTTTGCTTTACTCTGTGTTTGCCCATAAAGGTCTTCCCATGTATTTGAAGACCTTTATATCCCCCAGTGGCATCCCCAAATCACTCCTATTAATAGATTCACTTCATAAATCGCTCTTTGCTCAAAGAAACTCCTTAACCTTGTATTGTGCCTCAGTTTACTTTTGTTACATTAAGTTTAGCCTAAAGCTGCCTCTTTATGTATTGTAAAGGTTTCTCCATACACAGTGAACTGCAACTTAACTGGAGGTGTAAACAGACTGTAACCTACTCTTATGCCAATCACAGAGTTTTGGCAAATCAGAGGTGGCCCACTGTTCAAGCCAGGTTCAAATAAGCCAAACGCTAAGCTGTAACCATTCCGGCTGTTTCTGTCCCTTGCTTCCGTTTTCTGTCTGCGACTTTCCTTTCTCTGTCCAGAAATCTTCAACCACACCATAGCAGTGGAGCTTTCATTCTGGGAGCTGCCTGATTTGCAAATTGTTCTTTACTCAATTAAATTCTGTGAAATTTACCTTGTCTAAGGTTTTTCTTTTAACACTTTTTTAAACATTTAATTTTTAATTCTTAAAATTTTTTTTTTCTTTTATTAAGTTCAGGGGTACATGTGCAGGTTTGTTACATAGGTAAATTTGTGTCATGAGGGTTTGATGTACAGATTATTTCATCACTCAGGTATTAAGCCTACGACCCATTTGTTATTTTTCCTGATCTTCTCCCTCCCTCCACCCTCTACCCTCCACTCTCTGATGGACCCCAGTGTGTGTTGTTCCCCTCTGTGTCCATGTGTTCTCATCATGTAGCTCCCACTCATAAGTGAGAACATGTGCTTTAGTGTTCTGTTCCTACTTTTAACAACAAAAACAAAATAAAAAGCTGTCCTAGAGATAACTTAGCTGTGTCACCTCAGATCATGTGTTCAATCTCTCCAAAGGCCTGTGTTTTCGCCCGGAAGATAGAAATACACAGCCCAGGTGAGGTCACCGTGAATTTAAATGAGAAAGAAAGCAGTAGAAAGCTTTTGGCTCAGAATAAGGGATCCGCCCAGGACCAAAAAGCATCCACAGTCCCACCTGGCTTCAGCTTGAGGGAGGGCATCTGTTTCAGGAGGTACAGCCTAGGAGGAGGTGGGATTTGGAGGCAGGCACTGAGCCAGCACCGAAGGGAGGAAGCCGGAGATGTTTACATTCCTAATTACAGGAAGCAAGGCTTCAGCACAGCCAGGTGTCATTCCAACAGACAAGGTTAATAAGATGTGAGTGGGCCCAGCTGCCACCTCTCTGCTCATGGAAGACAGGCGTGCAGACGAAGTCAGATGAATTAGCCAGCAGCCTGGCCACGCTGGTCAACTTCAGATGTCTGGAGACATAGGTTAAAATTCAATCTTGGTCAGGCACCGTGGCTCACGCCTGTAATCCCAGCACTTTGGGAAGCTGAGGCAGGTGGATCACGAGGTCAGGAGTTTGAGACCAGCCTGGCCAATATTGCGAAACCCTCTCTGTACTAAAAATACAAAAATTAGCCAAGCATGGTGGGGCATGCCTGTAGTCCCAGCTACTCAGGAGCCTGAGGCAGAAGAATCTTGAACCCAGGAAGCGGAAGTTGCCATGAGCCGGGATCCTGCCACTGCACTCCAGCCCATGGGGCAGAGTGAGACTCTGCCTCAAAAAAAAAAAAAAAAAAAAAAAAAATTCATTCGATCAATCAATTTTGCAGATTCCAAGTTTCTCCCAAAACCTCCTGAAGGTCCAGGTAGGACTCCACAGAATAACATTACTATGGGAACACTGGCGGCCACGTCAGACACTTGGCCACTGGTTCTGATCACTGTCCCCTTTGACTCCCAAGGGTGAAGTTGAAAAGAGAGAAATGCATGTAGCCAGCAAAGAGTGCCAGCTTCAGAGTCCAAATCCTTGAGTTTGGATCCTATCTCTGCCACATTCAAATTATGCAAACTTCAGCCAGCAATTTATCCATTTCAGAATTCAATTTTCTCATCTGTAATATGGGAACAGTCCCTTTTAGGGTTGCTGTAAGGATAAAGTACTTACAGGCACAAAAAAAATCTAACTTCATAAATAATAAAAATTATCAGAAGGATTGCTTTTTTGTTGTTTTTTTTGAGTTGGAGTTTTGCTCTTGTTACCCAGGCTGGAGTGCAATGGCGTGATCTCGGCTCACTGCAACCTCTGCCTCCCGGTTCAAGTGATTCTCCTGCCTCAGCCTCCCAAGTAGCTGGGATTACAGGCATGTGCCACCACGCCTGGCTAATTTTGTATTTTTAGTAGAGACAGGGTTTCTCCATGTTGGTCAGGCTGGTCTTGAACTCCTGACCTCAGGTGATCCACCCACCTCGGCCTCCCAAAGTGCTGGGATGACAGGCGTGAGCCACCGTGCCTGGCCAGCAGTGTTACTTTAATGGGCTACCTGGGCAAGTTGTGGGTCCAGGCATCCATCAGTGTGAAGTCCCTGCCCTGCCAGCCGGCAGACGCTTTAACCAGACCGATTAACAACCTGTTTCTGATCAATGATTTATGGCTTATGTTTCCCTGTTAATGAAATGTAATTGCCAAGCCTGAGATGTAGCGTAGTGACAAAACAAACTGCCATCTGAAAATTACATCCCAGGTCCCATAAGAAAAGCTACAGCCACACGCTGGAACATCTTATGAGCAGAGTCAAGCACCACCAGGCCTCCCTTTGAGAATCTTGGTCTGTTTGAAGGCAGAGAAGGAGCTCCTTGTCAGTGAATTCTTCTCCATAAAAATTAACGCTGTAACAGACCGCCAAATGGCCTCAGTTAATGTGCTTTTGAATGAGGACTAAATTTTCTTCATAAGCATCAGTGTCAGGACTAAAATAACATTTTTATGGACACTGCGAGCATAAGCAGCAGTGCGAAGTCAACGAGGGTTGCCACTGAATTGACTTGTTTCCCCTGGATGTAGCTGCTTAGATAGCAGAGGACTGGACCCAAGAGAGTTTGGGCTTAGGTCACACTTCAGGCCTTCCCTGTTCTGTGATATTGAGGGCAAATTAACTAAAAACTAATGAAAATAAAACACTCGCCTGATTCTCAGTCTTATCACCTATAAAGTGGGGGTGACAATAAACCCAACCTAATAGAAGTGTTGCAAATATTAAGCTCATTGATTCATCCATCCATAAGGCTAGTTTCCATGCTTGGTTTTGGGGATATGGCAGTAATAAAAACAGAAGCCACCTGCTCTCCTGGAACTCATATTTCTAGTACGAGAAGGTAGAGAATGAATAAGTATGCTGTACATTTTGTTAGGTAGAGATAATTATTGAGAAAAATAAATTAGAAGGAGATTGGGTGATAGAGGTTGCTGGCAATTTTAAATAGTATGGTCAGAGCTGAGACTAAAACCAAGAGGATGAGTAGAATTTATGAAAAAGAAGGAAGAGAATGAAAACCAATAACTGGGCCTTAATTAATGTAGGCTTTAAGGGGAAAGGAAGGGCCAGGTATGGTGAGCCATGCCTGTAATCCCAGAACTTTGGGAGGCAAAGGCAGGAAGATCCCATGAGGAGACAGGAGTTTGAGACCAGCCTGGGCTACATAGTGAGACCCCATTTCTACAAAATTTTAAGAAATGTCCTGGCATGCTGACGTGCACCTGTAGTCCCACGTAATTGAGAGGCAGAGGTGGGAGGATCACTTGAGCCCAGTGGTTGAGGCTGTAGTGAACCATTATCATGCCACTGCACTCCACCTTGGGCAACAGAGCAAGACCCTGTCTCTAAAAATAAATAAATAAGATTTGAAAAATAATGATAAAAATAAAAAATAAGTAATAAGTAATACATTTTTTAAAGGAGGGGAGGAGAAATAAGCGGACACAAAGAATAGCCAGAGAGTAGGAAGGGAAACAGTCAAGAGCTGCACTGTATTATGGAAACTTAATGGTGAAAATGAACTTAACGTAAGAGAACGCTCTTTCCATCCAAGCTCCATCTTCCACCATTACCAAGTTTGTGATCTCAAGCCAGCTGCTTTGCATCTCTGGGATATTTGTCGTACCCTACCACTTCAGTGGACTCACTCTATAGAACTGCAAGCAATCTCCTAATGCCCAAATCATCTCCCATTCTCCTAGCTTCTCTGAAACTCATCCTTCACATTGTCTTAATTCACCTGCATTGAACAACTCTCCAATGCCAGGCACTCAACTGGGTATTTTCATGTGTCAGGTCTCATACAGTTCCCAATGCAACCCTGTGAGGTAAGCCAGAGATACCATCCTACTTAAACAAGGAAACAGATGCAGAGAACATTCAAGTAACTTGTCCAATGTTGTAAAATTAGTAATTGGTGAACTGGAAATGTCAACTCCGTAGGCTAATTTCAGAGTCAGCACTCTTCATAACTACATTCTACTTCTACCATAAGATGGCCTACATGGTGCTAAGACCACCAAGCCTGAGGCTCAGAGTTTCTCTCTCCAGCGACCAGGCTGAGAGGTTAGAGGAGTTCACCTGCCACACCTTGCCATCTTGGAAGGATCTGAGCTGCTGCTGCAGTTCTCTGTGAAACATTGCGTGTCT
The DNA here is from genome assembly GCF_043159975.1 of Macaca nemestrina. Classification (NCBI taxonomy): domain Eukaryota; kingdom Metazoa; phylum Chordata; class Mammalia; order Primates; family Cercopithecidae; genus Macaca; species Macaca nemestrina. Next base: position 24,763,311 of record NC_092142.1, on the reverse strand, counting down.
CCCTTGGATCAAGAATCACTGCAGGGCTAAAGATAAGAGAATAGATGAATGGGTTAACAGAATAGATGAATGGGTTAAGAAAATGGGTTAAGTGTATATGCACAATGGAATACTATGCAGCCATAAAAAAGTATGAAGTCCTGTCATTCATGGTAATGTGGATGGAACTGGAAGGCGTTATATTTAGTGAAATAAACCAGGAACAGAAAGTTCCTGCATGTTTTCACTTATACAAGAAAGCTAAAAATAGGTGATCTCCTAGAAGTAAAAAGTAGGACAGAGGATATTAGAGGATGGAAGGGCGAGGATGGAAGGGCAAGGAGGAAGGAGAGTTAGGGAGAGATGTGTTAAAGCAGGCCATAGGCTGGTATCAGCCAGTGGCCTGTTAGAAACTTGGCCACACAGCAGGTGAACCGCAGACGAGTGGGCATTACCCCCTGAGCTCTGCCTCCTGTTAGATCAGCAGTGGCATTAGGAGCATGGACCCTGCTGTGAACTGCGCATGAGAGGGATCTAGGTTGCCTGCTCCTTATGAGAATCTAATGCCTGATGATCTGAGGTGGAACAGTTTCCACCAGTCCCAGGTTCCAAAAAGGTTGGGGACCACTGTCTTAAAACATACAAAATTATAGTGAGATAGGAGGAATAAGTTCTAGTGTTCTATAGCACTGCAGGATGACTATATTTACAGTAGTAATTACCTCATTTCAAATAGCTACAAGGAGGACCCTGAACATTCCCAACAGGAAGAAATGACACATGTTGGAGATGATGGATATGCAGACTACCCTGATCCGGTACATTGTATGTATCAAAACATCACTGCCTCATGAATATATACAATTATCATTAGTCAATTTAAAGAAATAAAAATAAATAAAAAATAAACGGAAATAGATCTAAACACACACAAGAAATGGTAAAAGAAGCTGCCGTGCAACCCCCACAGCCCCATGCTGTCCTTCAATAAACCACCAACCCCAAAATTACTATCTGTGTGAGTCCATGCTTCTGGGTTTTCAGAAACCTGACTCACAGGCTGGTGAATGATGTACCTTACACAACCCGCACTTCACACTTTCATGCATTCATTCAACTCACTTAGATAGAACCAAGCTATGTGTAGACTAGAATCTGCCATGGGCTGGAGAATCACAGCTGAGTAAGACAGAGTTGAATCTGGCCTCCAGGGACTCAGGCATCCACCATGAACAATGACACACAGAGATAAGTGTGACCAGGAAAATAGTAAAAGGATGCTTAGAAGCTTCACAGGACACGGTGGCTCAAGCCTGTAATCCCAGCACTTTGGGAGGCTGAGACGGGCGGATCATGAGGTCAGGAGATCGAGACCATCCTGGCTAACACGGTGAAACCCCGTCTCTACTAAAAAAAAAAAAAATACAAAAAACTAGCCGGGCGAAGTGGCGGGTGCCTGTAGTCCCAGCTACTCGGGAGGCTGAGGCAGGAGAATGGCGTGAACCCGGGAGGCGGAGCTTGCAGTGAGCCGAGATCCGGCCACTGCACTCCAGCCTGGGCAACAGAGTGAGACTCCGTCTCAAAAAAAAAAAAAAAAAACAAAACGAAGCTTCACAGGAGAGAATGATTACCCAAGGGAGATGGGGTTGCTGCAAAAGGAAGCAGAACAGGGGAGAAGAGGATCCCAGGCACAGGGAACATGAATACTGTGTGCAAACCACAGGGCAAGTCTTGCCCTAAGGCTCGTATGCATGTCATCCCATTTGATGTCCACACAAAAATCCTGAGATGTAGGTGTTATTATCTTCATTTTATAGCTGAGATTAAGCCTAAGGTCATATTTAGCAAGGGGTCTGTTCCACCTCAATCTGGGACCTGGACACGCTTAGGGAAGAGCAAAAAAGATGCTAGGGCTAGAGTAGAAGCAGGTTGGGATGGACAGTGAGCCTGAAGAAGAAGGCTGGGCTTCCATAGTGGAGGGATCTGAAAGCAACCTCACCTCATTCCCCACCCCATCACTCTCCCTTCATTGCACTCACTCTCCTCCTAGCACTTACCACCATATACACTGTAAAGATTTACTTACTTATTGGACATCACTTACCTCCTTCCACGAGAATGTAGGCTCCATGAGGGTAGGGATGCTACCTGTTTCCTTCACTATTATACCCTCAGCGCCCAGAACAGTGCCTGTCACCCAACTAGTGTTCAATAAATATTTGTTAAGTAAGAGGTTGTTTCAGACTGTGGACTAGGACTTTAGCCTGGAGACACAAGTTTTTAAAGAATTGTAGAGATTTTTTTCTTCTTGTTGTTTGAAACAGGATCTTGCTCTGTGGCCCTGGCTGGAGTGCAGTGGTGTGATCTTGGTTCACTGCAGCCTTGAAATCCTGGCCTCAAGTGATCCTCCTGCCTCAGCTTCCCAAGTAGCTAGGACTATGGGCATATACCACCATACCCTACTGGTTTAAAAAAAAAATTTTGTAGAGATGTGGTCTCACTATGTTGACGAGGCTGGTCTCAAACTCCAGGCCTTGTCTGGATCCCCTTGTCTCGACCTTCCAAAGTGTTGGCATTACAGCCTGAGCCACTGTGCCTGACAACATTGAAGCTTTTAAACCGGGAAACACCATGCTCTGTTCTATTTTATTAAGAGAGCTGTGGCTGGGGAAGCATTTGGCCCCAGAAAGTAAATCCAGACACCTGCTTGTGACAAAGGAAGAGAGATTGAGGCAAAATAGTCGGGATGATCCTACACAGGTTGCCAGATGGTGCTCTGACTCAAGGCGTTTTGAGAAACATGGTCCAACTTTCTTCCTGGGGCTTTTGGAAGGCACGGGGATGACTATTTGTCAAAGGGAACGATTAGAACGTCAAAGAATTCAAAACCCAGCTGGGTGAGTGAAGGGCAGAGAACACAATGAAGATGGGACCAGCAATTCATCTCTCTCTCCATCCTCCAGCAGCCGGGGATGCATCCCAGGCCAAGCTGGATGCTCTCTATTCTCCTGGAGAAGCTTTCCCAAAGGTGGAACCTGTTGGTGCAAATGAGGGCCACTGGGCACGTGGACAGAAACCCTGTGCATTATGTGTGTGTGTGTGTGTCAGTATGTGAACACACACACACGTGCTGCTGCACACGCATACACAATCTCCTAAATTCCCCATGGAAAGTGACTGCAGCTGTTAAGGAGGTTTCATGAGGCCAGGGGCCATTTGTTGAGCACCAAATTCATGTTACAGCCATGCAGAGTGTGTTCCATTTGTGATGTGAAATGTAGGTATTCTTGTTACCCCTATTCTCCTGATAAGAGATTGAGTCTCCCAGATCAAGCAGTTCATTTAACAGGTCTTATATTGAGTGTCTCTCATGTCCTAGGCTGGAAATACAATGAAGAGAAATACTCATGTCTCTGTCCACTTAGGCTTATCTAGTCCAAAGGTTTGTGGGACACAAAGGTTTATTCTAAGAACTCCACCATTACATCAGCAGTATGATGAAAAGGTGTAGTGTTCCAGGTGTGATTAATAAGGTAGCCCGAGGAAGAGCTCTGAGCTCAGGTGTGAAATGAGGGCAGGTGTATTAAGTGTGTCTTTCTATTTTGATGCTTTATCTTGGGGCCTTGCCTCTCCAAAAGTAAGCTAATTCCTAAAGATAGCAAATAACTTGCAATTTTCATATGGAAACTAACCAATCCCAATCCCAAATCCCTGAACTACCTACCTTCTTTTTTTTTTTTTTTTTTTTTTTGAGTTGGAGTTTTGCTCTTGTCCTCCAGGCTGGAGTGTAATGGCGCAATCTCAGCTCACTGCAACCTCTGCCTCCTGGGTTCAAGCAATTTCCTGTGAGATTACAGGCAAGCGCCACCATGCCTGGTGAATTTTTGTATTTTTGTGATTTTGTATTTTGTAGAGATGGGGTTTCACCATGTTAACCAGGCTGTTCTCAAACTCCTGAACTCAAGTGATCCGTCAAAGTGCTAGAATTACAGGCCTGAGGCGCCGCACCGGGCCTCTAAACTACCTTCTTTATGGAACCCTCACATGCCAAGACACTATTCCTCTACCCTAATCATCCTACAGCCAGATACCAGACAATAACCCTTATGGCCCAGAGCCTGCTGAAAGTATTCAAATTAGCCAATCCTAAACTTGCTGAGCTGCCTGCCCTGCCTCACCCATTCCTTCCCATGAAAACCACAATAAAAGCACTCACCCATGTTTTCCTCTTGCTCTGTCCACCTCCTGCCTGACCCTGGTGCTTCCCCATATGGCCCTGAGTGGCGTGGTGTGCTTCCTGTGTCTAGGGATCTGTGAGTGTAAGCATCTGCCTTCATGACAGTCATTTCCTTGTCTGTGTTTTATCATACCTGATTAAAACAAATCTGGGTGCATTTTAAGGCAGCAGGAGTTTTGCTACATGGGCAAGTGCGAAAGTGGAGAGATACCATGGGATGGCGGACAACAAGAAGACTTTGCCTGAATCTTCCTGGCTGGTTCTGCTCAATCTAGTAAATTTCAGTTTCCAGGAACCATAGGAGATAGTCACCATGCCAAGCATATGGAGAATACAGCAGTAGCTGGTTTTGTGGAACTCACTGGATAATACATGGTAATAAATGCTGTGGTCAGGGAGTACAGGGTGTCAAGAGATCAAAAAGAGGAAAACTTGATCCAGGCTTAGAGGAAAAAAGAGTAGGAGAGAAAGTTTCCCAGCTGAAACGACATCCACAGTGAGTTCTGAAGGATAAGGAGACATTATCCAGGAGAAGCAGGGAAAGATAGGGAATAGTTATGTCCCAGGATGAGGGCTGACAGCATGTTGTGATTAGGAAACTACTATTCACAGTACATGTTAGGAATGACCCAGATGAAGCTGGACACAGGGCCTGGAAGGTCACTCCTAGGAGGTTCAGACTTCATCCTAGAGACAACCTCGAGCCATTGAACAGTCTTAAGCTAGGAGCTCCAGGTCACAATTTTGTTTTAGAAACATGGCCACATTTGCCGTGTGAAGAACAGATTGGGGGAGGACATGACCAGAGGCAGGAAGACCAGGACGGAGGTAGTGAGATGATCCAAGGGAGAGGTGATAGGATCCGAAGTGGTTGCAATGAAAATGGAATGGAGGTAGCAGAGTTGGGAGAGAGGCATGGACAAAGGGTGAGGGGTCAAGGGTGACATTAGGTTTACGATTTGCATAGCAGGGTAGGTGGCGTTACCATTCACTGAAGAAGAGAAGCAGCCACTTCTAGGTAAGGGGAGGAGAAGTGCCCAGGTCAGTTTAAGAGTCTAACAGGACAGCAGTTCCCAACTTTTTGGCACCAGAGACTTGTTTTGTAGAAGACAATCTTTTCATGTTGAGGAATGGTTTTGGGATGATTCAAGTGCATTACACTGATTGTGCACTTTATTTCTATTGGCATTACATTGTAATATATAATGAAATAATTATACAACTCACTGTAATATAGAATCAGTGGGAGCCCTGAGCTTGTTTTCCTGCAGCTGGGTGGTCCCATCTGGGGATGATGGGAGACAGTGACAGATCATGGGGCATTTGAGTCTCATAAGGAGCCTGTAACCTAGATCCCATGCATGCAAAATTCACAATAGTGTTCATGTTCCTATGAGAATCTAATGTCTCCACTGATCTGACAGGAGGCAAAGCTCAGGTGGTAATGTGAACAATAGGGAGAGGCTGTAAATACAAATGAAGCATCGCTCACTCACCAGCCACTCACCTCCTGTGGTGCGGCCAGGCTCCTAATAGGCCACGGAAAGGTACTGGGTTGGGTCCATGGCCTGAGGGTTGGAGACCCCTGTTATAAAATATCCAAGAAGAGACATCCAGTGCAAAGCTGGAAGCAAGATCAAAAGCTTAAGAGAGAGAACAACTCGGCCAGATGCGGTGGCTCATGTCTGTAATCACAGCACTTGGGAGGCTGAGGCAGGTGGATCGCCTGAGGTCGGGAGTTCGAGACCAGCCTGGCCAACATGGAGAAACCCCATCTCTACTGAAAATGCAAAATTAGCTGGGCATGGTGGTGCATGCCTATAATCCCAGCTACTCGGGAAGCTGAGGCAGGAGAATCGCTTGAACCCGGGAGGCGGAGGTTGCAGAGCAAAACTCCATCTCAAAAAAAAAAAAAAAAAAAAAAGAGAAAAAGAATAAGTCAAAGATGGCATTTGGTCGAGTTGTAGCTCCCACATCATCACTGTCCCATGGCTAGTTATGTCTTCAGGTCACAGCTTCTCTCATTCAGGGCTTCCTCCTCGCCTTGCCTGAGGCTTGCTATGGTTTTTCTGCCTTTCTCTGTATTTTCTGTTTCTGATCGTTAGGAAGTCAGCCATGCAAGCCATAAAAAGAATGTTGTGACTTGGTGGCTGCATCAATCTGAATTTTGGCTCACTGTTCATAAAGAAGACAGTAACTTATGCTCATTTTCAGATGAGAAAATTGAGGTTTGACTTGCTCCAGATCACCCACTTGACCAACAAAGCACAGGAGATATAGACACTGTTCTGTTCACACTGGGTTCTGGACTTTGGTTACTATTCCACATGCCACATGGTCTAGATCAGAGGCTGGTGAGCTACGGCCCCTGACCAAATCCAGTCACCATCTGTCTTTGTCATACAGTTTTATTGTAACACAGACATGCACATTTGGTATTGTCTATGGCTATTTTCCACTTCAAGGATAGAGCTGAGTAGTTACAACAGAGACTGCAGCGTCTACCAATACTAAAATGTTTACTCTTGGGTCCTTTACAGAAAGTAAGTTTGCTGGCCCTTGCTCTAGAAAATAACACCATCCTTTCTTCTAATAGTTGGGATTTCTGAGACTGGGAGAACCACGTGTCACTGTCCCAGGTCACTGCATATTATATGGCAACCCACGCCCCCATCCTTAAAGCAAAGCCAGCTCTGGCTGAAACAGTACAGTTAGTGGCTACCAGGCTCAGTACCTATTTTGTGTCAGAAACGTTGAAGGTAACATTGTTTTCCTCTACCACAATCTTGCATGGCAGACATTTTTATCTCCATTTTGCAGATGAAGAAACAGAGATTCAAAAATGTGACTGTACTTGCTTGAGGTTAGGGCCGATTGCACACCTGGGTCAGCCTCTCTCCAAAAGCCTTGATTTTTTTTTCCATTATAACTTGCCCATCTCCAAGAAAGATCTCCAGCTGAGGGCTCCAGGCAGGGGGTGGCAATCTGTGCCTGGCAGTACTGGACACAGCAGGGCACCCACTGAGAAATGCTTGGTGTTCCACTTCGTCCCCACAGAGGAGCTTACATCAGACTGTCAACAGCTGTTGTTGCTACGGCTTTAATTAAAGAATAAACAATGTCCTTCTACTTTCCTTTTATAGGCCAAGTATCTTGGGACTGGGGATTTGAATTCCAAAGAAACCACCAACTTGCTGTGGTGTTAATAGTGTTATGTTTGGGAATGGGGTTTTCAAAATCATTCAAGGGCAAGTTCAGAAAACGTGGATGTGATTCTATGGGGGAAACCATTTAAAAAGAAACTTCGAATTGGATATTACAAGGATAGATGTGTAAAGACCTTTGAGGTCCTAGGGGTCTGTATTATTCATTGTTTCAGTATTGAGAGGAAACAGATCAGGACATGTTTAAAGAATTAAGATGTAGGTATGATGAGAATTTAAAGGGGAAAGAGGGCATGGTGTGCTCAGAGAACTAAAAGGGTTTCAGTGCAATTGGAGCACCGAATGAAGTTGGGAAGAATGAGGTACGAGGCCTATTACCCCCATTTACACAAGGCAAGGGAAACAAAAGCATTAAATGCCTATGATGGACCGAGGATGTCCACACAAATTACATCATTCACGTCATACTCCAGCGAACATGCAAAGTGATAATTAGTCCTCATTTTAAAAATGACAACTCTGGTAATATATTTAAAAATTATGGCCGGGCGCGGTGGCTCAAGCCTGTAATCCCAGCACTTTGGGAGGCCGAGACGGGCGGATCACTAGGTCAGGAGATCGAGACCATCCTGGCTAACACGGTGAAACCCCGTCTCTACTAAAAAATACAAAAAACTAGCTGGGCGAGGTGGCGGGCGCCTGTAGTCCCAGCTACTCAGGAGGCTGAGACAGGAGAATGGCCCGAACCCGGGAGGCGGAGCTTGCAGTGAGCTGAGATCCGGCCACTGCACTCCAGCCTGGGCGACAGAGCGAGACTCCGTCTCAAAAAAAAAAAAAAAAAAAAAAATTATAATAACATGATAAGAACAATAATGACACATGATAAGCACTTAGTCTGTGCCATGTAACAGTCAACTTACTTACAAATATCTTCTCATTTCATCCCAAGCAAGACATTGGGAGAGGGGTCCACACACTGTAGCCCATGGGCCAAATCCTACCTGTGAACTCAGGGTGGTTTTTACATTATTAAATAGTTTGAACATTTTTTTAAAAGACAAATATTCTGCAACATGTGAAAACTACATGTAATTCACATTTCAGAGAAAAGTTTCTTGAAACACAGCCACACCCCCTCATTTACATGCCATCTACGGCTCCTCCTGCACTGCAGGGGCAGAGTTGAGTTGTTGGAATGGTAGCTGTGTAGCCTTCAAAGCCAATAATATATATTATCGCTGGTCATTTACAAAAAGATTTTGCCAGTTCTGACTCCAGAAGATAAGAAGGTACTGTTCCCAGACTCATTTTACTGGTATGGAAGCAAAACTTCAGATAGTACCCTCTGTGGACTAGTTTGCCCAGCTGGTATGCAGCAGAGCTGTGGATAGAAGCTGTCACTCTGTTCCAGACACTGCATGCCTAAATAAAACCCCCACCGCCACGCACCAACCACGCCTTCCACAAACATGTGTTTGCAGGAAGCACCAAAGATCTTCTGAAGATTCCATGATGAGGACAGTCAAGAAATAAACTGAGATGGGCATGGTGGTACGCATCTGTAGTCCCAGCTACTAGGGAAGCAGAGGTGACAAGGTTGCTTGAGTCCTGGAATTTGAGGCTGCAGTGAGCCATGATGGCACCACTACACTCCAGTCTGGGTGACAGAGTGAGATGTCTCAAACAAAGACAAGAAATAAACTGACATCTCTGGAGAAATATGAGCAGATAACAACCAACAATCCACAAATAACCAACGAGAATTTTAAAGCAAGGAATATGAGACACTTGTAATACAAGAAATTCAAGTTAAAAAGTCATATACAGGATCATGTTTTTAATCTAATACTGGACAAATGTTTAAAATTCACTGCTGTTGAGGGTACAATTTTACAAATACTCTCAGAAATATTTGGTGGCACTGTGAACTGGGACAAACTTTGAAGAAATTAAGCTGGCAACATTATTCAACTTATTTCCTCCCTAAAATAACATTAATTCTACCTCTAAGGATTCATCTTAGATCAAGCATCTGAGATGCAGAGGATCCATGTTTCTGTGCATCCCAGTGTACTAATAAACAGGAATGGGGGGGGTCCAACAATTGGTAAATAATTAAATAAATTATGGTGTATCATGCAAGCTAGCCACTGTATCCATTTGCAAGAATCACGCTTTTGAAGAACATTTAATATGTGAATTTTATTCTGAGGGAGATGAAAAGCTCTTGAAGAGATTTGACAGAGAAGTGGCATGCTTGGACTTAACATTTTAAGAGGATTTTTCTTCCTATGAGAAGAGTGAATTGGAGGAGGGGCAAGATGACCAGTGAAGAGGCAATTGCAATATTCTGAGCAAGAAATGATGCTGGCTCAGACTAGTGAGGTTATGATGGAAAGACGTCATCTGGATATTTTTCTTTTCTTTTTTTATTTCACCCTTTCCTTTAGATTCATGGCATACATGTGCAGGTTTTCCAAATTACAGAATGACATGAAAGTTCCATAATGTTTGGACTTAATGTACCCAAGCCAGATGTTTATTTTCTTTTGCTCTTCCCAAACTTACCAATATACCCAATATATGGGTATATTTTGTGGCACTGAGGTTTGGGGTATGAGTGCTCCTGCTACCCAGGTAGTCAGTATGGTACCCAATAGGTAATTTTTCCGTCCTTAACCCCCTCCCTCCTGCCCTTCCCCCTCTAATAGGCACCGGTGTCCATTGTTCCCTTCTTTGTGTCCATGTATACCCAGTGTTTAGCTCCTGCTTGTAAGAAAGAACATGCAGTATTTGATCTTCTGTTCCTGCATTAATTAGCATGGGATTGTGGCCTCCAGCTGCATCCATATCACTGTACAGGACAGGATTTCATTCTTTTTTACAGGTTTGTCGTATTCCAGGGTGATATTTTTCAAAATATGAGGATTTGCTGTTGTATTACTGGATGTAAATGGTAAGAGCAGAAGTGGAAGATGATTTCATGGAATTTAACCCGAGGAATTGGATGATTGGATCAGCTATTTACTGAGATGGGGAAGTCAGCATCAGAGAAAGTTTTGGAAGAGCGAAAGGAAATAAGTGTCTGGCTTGCATACACTAAGTCCAAATATTATGGCACTTTCATGTCATTCTGTAATTTGGAATATGTCGATGCTCTCCTATTACAAGTTATTTAAGAACCAGAAGTGTGTCATTTCTTAAAATGACATGTTTATCGAAACATGGTTTCTTGTAAAAATGATACTTTCATTATAGAAAATTCAGAAAATAAAGAAAGATATACAAAGAAGTTATCTCACAGATAACTCCTGTTACTTCCTACCCTTGGAGGATACATTCCACACTATGCTTTTGGAATATCGTCTTCAGAGGCGCTCAAGCACCCTCTAAAGGAGAAAGCTTCTTTGCTGTCATGAGGTTTAAGGATCTAGTGTCTTCCTTTGCTGACTTCTCAACCAGGACATGTTTATCATCCTCAAATCCAGATTAAAGGACCTCTTTGGGGGAATTTGCATCATTTAGTTTTTAAGCCTCAATTTCAACACAATTTTCATAACAGAGGCCTTCCCAGGATGTGGTGTTGAAAAATAGCTAAGCAGCTTAGCACCTCCATGTCCCATAATGCTACGTAAGACATCACAGAGGGGACGTTAAAAATAGCTTCAGAGACAAATGATCCTGGAGACCGTGGAGGGCTTTCTGATGATTTGCAAAATCTAGTGTTGGATAAAAGAATAACAAATGGCTTGATAGCTGATAAAAGCATATTAGATAAATACAGCTAAGAGAAATGTAAAGGTGAGTTCTCAGAGAGGTTGGTGGATTATGAAGAACTATAGATAATGTATAAATCTGAAATTCTTTCAATCGTGTAAGAAGTATATGTAAGAGCCTCGTCTCTGGTCAGAGTTGGGCAGGAAGCTGAGCTAAATGTGACCTGCCCCTGTTTACGAGCATGTGTCTTGTATGTATAATTCTCATGCAGACATACGGAAATTTAGTTTACTCTGATAGCTTGTTTGCAGAGGGAGAGGAGCCATTTATTAAGCATTTAGACATTGGACACTATAGCAGAGTGTTTAGGCACACGGGCTATAAAGTCAAATAGCTTGGGGTTGTGTTCTGCCAATTATTATCAGGTCAAATAACCTTTCTGAGTCTCAGTTTCCTCACCTGTATAATGGGGGTAAGAAAAGCTCATAACACTGTTAAGTTCTTTAAAAGTACCCGATTAATAGCCGCATTTGTGTGGGGGTATGGGCACATGTGTGTAATTGTCAAAGTATTCAAGTCCAGAAAAATCATTTCATTTTTAGATGAGGAAACTGAGGTGCCAAAGGTTAAACAACACGCCCAAGGTCACAGAACTAAGTGCTAGGATAGGGCTTATTAACATTAGCTCCGAGTTCTTGTGATTATTTTCCAGTGGCAAAGAAACAGACTGGGAAGAAAAGAATGGTGAACTCTTTATGAGTACATCTTGGAGAAGGGTCTTGAAGAAGAAACGCTTGGGTTTCTCACACTGGATTGTCTTCTGCCACATTGTTATGAGCAGGAAAGATACCTTCTTTTCTCAGCTTTAATATGTGGCTTTAGAGCCTCCCATCTTGTCCCCTTTCTTCTATGTCATACATCTTTGCCAACTGCATTCCTCATCACAAAAATCCTTCCTGGCTACCCACTTCATAGGAGATGAACTCCAAACTCCTGTCACAATCTGGCACTAACCTAATTTTCCAACCTTCAAGTGTCCTGCTTTCCAGCCCAATTGAACAATTGCTAATCCCTGTGCACATCCAGGACTTTAGAGCTCTGCATCTCTGACTTCCCCTGACAGCACAACCACCATTGCCAACTCTATGGTCTCTATTTTTTAAATGACCATCCATCCCCCAATGCATAGGGAGCTCTCTGAGGAAGAACCCACTTATAATTCACCTGTTCCCAGTCATTCCTCTAATAATTCCCAACAACAATGAGAAGGGTATTTTTGATCTAGTAGGAAACTCAATAAATATTTGCTGGGAAAAATGGCATAAGTAATAATCAGAGTAGTAGTAACAAGAATAGCTAATAGGGTTATTGAGTACAAACTATGTTCCTGATACTCTTCTAAATGCATTCCACACATAACTCATTTGATTCTCACAGCCACCGTGGCTGGCAGCATTGATGGCTCCTAAGGATTCCCCTCCCTCCTCACCTTCACACCCTCCATAATCCCCTCCTGTTGAATGTGGGCTGGACCTAAAGACTTACTTCTAATAAATAGAATATGCAAAAGTGATGGGATGTCATCCCCAAGATTAGGTTACAAAAGCCTGGATCTTCTTTCCGGCGATCTCTCTCATCCTCTCACTTGCTTGCTCTGACGAATCAAGTTGACATGTTGGGAGCCGCCCTATGCAGACACTCATGTGGAAAGACACCAAGTAAAGTCTCCAGCCAACAGCCTGGGAGTAACTGAGACCCTCAGTCCAACAACCCACAAGGAAGGCAACACACTCTTGAGTGAGCTTGGAAGCGGCTCCGCTTCAAGCTCTAAAATAACTGCACTGGTTAGCACCTTGAATGCAGCCTAAGAGAGGCCTACAAGTAGTGCCTGGCTTCCTGACCCACAGAAACTGTGTGATGATAAATGCTGTTGTTTCAACCCACCAAGTTTTGGGGTAATTTGTTACACAGCTAAAATAACCACCTGTTATGCAGCAATAGCTAGCCCATACAACCACCTGTTACAGAGCAATAGCGAGCTAATACAGCCACCTGTTAAACAGCAATACTAGCTACTACAACCACCTGTTACAAAACAATAGTTAACTAATAAAGCCACCTGTCACAGAGCAACAATAGCTAATACAACCACTCTTACCACCTCACTTTGTAGATTAGGGAACCGAGGCCCAGCTCAGGAATTTCATGAAAGTCCTGTAGCTAGTAAGTGGCAGAGCCAGGATTTGAACCCCAGCAGTCCAGCTCCAGAATCTCTACTCTTTTTTTTTTTTTTTCTTTTTAGAGATGGAGTCTCACTCCGTAGCCCAGGCTGGAGTGCAGTGGCACCATCTTGGTTCACTGCAACCTCCGCCTCCCAGGTTCAAGTGATTCTCACGCCTCAGCCTCCCGAGTAGCTGGGATTACAGGTGCCCACCACTACGCCCAGCTAACTTTTTGTATTTTTAGCAGAGACGGGGTTTCACCATGTTGGCCAGGCTGGTCTCGAACTCCTGACCTCGTCATTAGCCCGCCTCGACCTCCCAAAGTTCTGGGATTACAGGTGTGAGCCACCACGCCCAGCCCAGAATCTGTACTCTTGACCATTCATGCTACAATAATAACAAAGGATGGATGGAAGGGTTGATGAATGAAGTTACTTTTCTCCCTTCCCTCACTGAAGGGGTCTATTGCTGATCCCTGAGGGAGCCAAGAAACATGGTGAGCTCACTATTAATCTCACCAATTGAACCATCAGCCCCAGACACAGCATTTTACTAAAAAGTAGCCTCTGCAAGAATGTCTGTGTCTTGCCGAAGGTGGGTGGGAGGTGGGATAAACAATGAGTGAAAAACAGATTGCATGAGTTGAGAAATGACGCAATTATGCCCCAGCTGCGAGGTTACAGCAGGCTTCTATCAGATACATCACCTTATCAAGTGATGTTGTATGTGACTGTTTTCTTTATGGCTCAAAAGAATGTAAAGTCCTCAAGTAACAAATGTTGGTATTATTTATTTTCATATCCCCAGCACCACGAAGAGGGATTGTTTGTCATAGAAAGGATGTTTGTGGCCACACGCAGTGGCTCCCACCTGTAATCCCAGCACTCTGGGAGACCGAGGTGGGTGAATCACTTGAGGGCAGGAGTTCAAGACCAGCCTAGTCAACATGGTGAAACCCCGTCTCTAATGAAAATACAAAAATTAGCCAGGCATGGTGGCGGGCGTCTGTAATCACAGCTACTTGGGAGGCTGAGACAGAAGAATCACTGGAACCCAGGAAGCGGAGGTTGCAGTGAGCGAAGATCATGCCATTGTACTCCAGCCTGAGCGAGAGAGTGAGACTCCATCTCAAAAAAAGAAAGAAAGGATGCTTGTACAAAAGGTGTCCTATAAAGGGTGCCCCTGTGAAAGGAATGAATGAGTAAATGAGAGAAAAAAAATGGGTGAAGGCAGGAGGATCATTTGAGGCCAGGCGTTTGAGACCAACCTAGACAAAAAGCAAGACTCCATCTCTACCAAAATTTTTTTTAAATTAAAAACTTAGTGAGGCATGGTGGCATGTTCCTGTAGCCCTAGCAACTAGGAGGTTAAGACAAGAGTATTGCCTGAGCCCAGGGGATTGAGGCTGCAGTGAGTTATAATCATATCACTGCACACCAGCCTGGGCAACAGAGCTAGACCCTGAAAAAAAAGAGGGAGGAAAAAAATGGATGAATGAATGAATGAATGAATGAAATGAGTTTATGAGGATTATCACAGGGATATATTTAACCATGAGTTCTTTATTAATTCATGTATAAAAATGATTATTCATAGGCCACAACTCTCCTTTCACTTTAAAACAAGAGGGAGGGGGAAGGAAACCAATATTTATTGAGCACTTATTATGTTCAAGGTCTTGTCCCAAAATCACGCTTAATCCCCACAATGGTTTGGTTGTCCCACTTCCATCTTTCAGAACCAAAAGTGAGACTTGGACAGGTAATGTGGTCCATGCAATTCACACAGAGTGTAAACTTCAGAATTCATTGCTTTAGACTCCAAAGGCCATTTCTTGGCCTGTCCTTGCATTTGCACCTGCTGTATAAATGGTTGGAGAAGGGAGCTGTGCTCACATTTAGAATTAGGGTGTTTTGTCCTGTCTACTGCTGACACTAACGGTACTATCCATTTACTTCCCCATGCATTCATTTAGTGCACAATTACCGACTGTGCCAACCACTGCTCTAGGCACTAGGAGCAGCATTCGTGTTTGGGGCCAGGGTTGGACACAAAGCTTTGTACCTGGGAAAGCCCCAAACTGCTGTCTGGACTCAGAGCACATGACCACAACAGAGCTCACACTGAATAACCAGCTCATCTTCCCAGGCTCCTGGATGATCTGAAATGGGGACCATCTGCTCTTTATCAGAAGATGACAAAGTTGAGTTCAAGTTCGTGCCATGGCCGGCCCTTCGTTTTCCCTTAGGAAACAGGAAAAGGGGCACCAAACTGCCACATCTGCAGTGTGCCAGCCTCCTACACACATGCACCTTATTCAACACTGACATGAGCCCGCAAGGTACCCGTGCCTTCATGTCACTCATGAAAAAAGCTGACCCTCAGAGATGCTAAGAGAGTTGTCCCAGGCCATATCCCAGACAAAGATAATTGAGTAAAGGTCTACAGCCCAGTTAACCACAATGGTGTGATGTTCACTGACTGTTTTGCAAAGAACTACGCACACTTTAAACTATGCCTCCACCCCCATGAGCTCTGTACAAGTGGATTGCTAGGACCCCCACCAGCAGCATGGACAGGACTACTCTTGAATCAGTTAAGCTGGAATCCTCGACGTGGCCAGGATCCGAGAAAACTGCCTGTCTCAAGGAATAAAATGTCTATTCCATCAAGGAAACTGTCCCATGTTTTACTCCAAAAACACTGGGCCCACGGTATGGGAGCAAAAGACAAACACTGAAAGACACTAAATCAGTAGTCAGTAACTCAAATATTCACATAGAAGGGATATAATGCAATGTATTATACGTAGTGGATAGCAGTAGTAATAGTTATCGCTAGCAGTGACAATTAAAACCTTTGTTGGGTTGGGCATGGTGCCTCACACCTGTAATTCCAGCACTTTGGGAGGCTGAGACAGGCGGATCAAGAGGTTAGGAGTTTGAGGCCAGCCTGGCCAACATGGTGAAACCCCATCTCTACTAAAATTACAAAAATTAGCCGGATGTCTTGGCGCGCACCTGTAATCCCAGCTACTCGGGAGATTGAGGCAGGAGAATTGCTTGAACCCGGGAGGCAGAGGTTGCAGTGAGCCGAGATCATGCCACTGCACTCCAGCCTGCTCAAGAGAGCAAGACTCCATCTTGGGGAAAAAAACAAAACAAAACAACAAAACAAACAAACAAAAAAATTGTGTTGATGATAACTGACTACCACTGTTCTGTGCACCTTACCTGTATTAAGACATCAACTCCTCCTCCTGGCAAGCTTGTTTTGTGAATTTTAAAGTTGAGGGAATACAATGTGCAGAGAGATTAACTAACTAGCCCAATGTTACACAGTCTGTAAGGGACAGAGACAGCCTGTGAATCCAGGCAAACTGGATCTCGAATCCATTCTCTTAAGTACTACATTATGCTACTTATTGATACAGATACATGAAGGAGGCTGAATGTAGGAAAATAAAAACACACAGGAAATGATCATTGGCACCTGTCACTCAGTGTCAGCATCACGGAAATAAGAGCAAATGGTGGGGGCAGCAAATTGGAGTGCACGTGCCTCATCTAAGGCGTGGCCACAGCTCAACCCCCATGGTGTGTTGCCTCATGGAAAGATGACAATTGGGTTTCCAGAGGTCCTGATTGTCCAGAGACACCAGACATCTGGATTTTAGGTGAAATTTCCAGATTTAAATGTTGCACTGTGTTGGCCATACAGAGCACACCTGCAGCCACATTTGCTGGCATGATGTTCGTGTGCAGCTCATCCTCAGGAAGAGCAGGTCTCGGGCCAGGGGCTCCATCCACTTCTGCCCGCAGTCCTTCCGTCAGCGGTTCATTCTGACTGCAAGGACTCTCTCTGGCCCTGAGTTAAAATCTGCCCCAGCCAACATCCTTCCCTCTCCCTTCCCTCCCCTAAAAGAGTCTCCCACTTCTCCTGTGATCACTAAGAGAATAATCCCTCTCCCCCATGACAACCCTTCACATATTTTGATCATTGGGATGATTTCTGAGCTGACATTAATCTTATCCCATCTAACAAGAATGATAGAGAGGGTAACATAGTCACAGGCAGATTAGAGCTTCTGATGTCACTGCCTTTAGGGCAGCTTTGCAAGCACCTCCTGACTCCAGGGCTCTATCCAATTCCTCTCCCACCCACAAGCCCACGGCTGGCACGTGAACTCTCAGAGTCACAAACTCCATCCTCCTCTCCCAGGGGTTCCAGCTGCACCACCAGGCAGGTACCTCACCCTTGCCTCCTTCCTTCTCTTCTCACTTGAGTCCAGGAGGTGATTCTCAGATCAACTCATTGAAATTAAGGCAAACTAGTGATAACCTTATTATGATTTCCATAGGAAATGGTTCAGAGAGAAACATAACAAAAACCTAACCACGAATACCTTCCTCTAAGAAATAAGACTGACGGACAATTTTGTAAAAAATTATTTTTGCAGATCCTAATTTTTCTAGAAGAACACTGCATGATTTATAAAATAAAAAGCAAAATATTTTGGATTTCTGAATTTAAAATAAGAATTAGGCCAGGCGTGGTGGCTCAACCTGTAATTCCAATACTTTGGGAGGCTGAGGTGGGCGGATCACGAGGTCAAGAGAACAAGACCATCCTGGCCAACATGGTGAAACTCCATCTCTACTAAAACAATGCAAAAATTAGCTGGATGTGGTGGCACACACCTGTAGTCCCAGCTATTCGGGAGACTGAGGCAGGAGAATCACTTGAACCCGGGAGGCGGACGTTGCAGTGAGCCGAGATTGCGCCACTGCACTTCAGCCTGGAGACAAAGCAAGACTCCATCTCAAAAAAAAAAAAAAAAAGAATTATAGAATACATGTCTTGCTTTGGATCAGTGGTTCTCAAACATACGTCTGCACTAGAATCACCTGGAGGGTTTCTTATATCTCAGATGGCTGGATCCCATCCTCAGAGTTCCTCAATCTGTAGGTCCAGGCTGAGGCCCAAGAAATTATGTTTCTAACAGGTTCCAGGTGAGGCTGATGCTGCAGGCCTGGATACCATGTGCTGAGACCTCCTGATCTAGAACATTTTAAATATACCCATCCAAGTGATGTGGACGCATCTTCTGCCTCCAGTGTCTGCCCAGCCACTTCATCTCAGAACTGGAGCTTTTACTGAGCTGCTGCTTCTACAGGGCCCTATGCAACATGTTCCAGGTATATCTCCCATCTCTACTGCCCACCAAGACCATCAGACATTCAGTAGAAACGGGCAAAGGTATGTTGCAAGACTATCACCCTGTCACCAAGCTATGCAGAGCAGAAACAGAGAATAGTGATATAATTCTCACCACCACTCAAAGTGAAACTTCAAGATGAGCAACTTTCAGATGCTCATCTTCCTGTTTACTCCCTAGTCAAAAGTCAGTCTGCCCCAGCTGCTGGTCAATATCTGAAAGAGCTCATGGTACCTATGAAGAAGAAAGAATCCAGTGGCAAGCAATAGAGCACCTCAGGTCGCTTCAGGTCACATCCTGTGGGTGGGAATACCAGGCAAAGTCTTCCAACGGAGGAGAGCAGGCTTGATGCGTGGCAAGGTACAGCCACCCTAATGGGCTGTACCAGGAGTCACAGTATGATTTCTAGGGCTTATTCCAGGGATATATACTGGTCCCCAGCAGCCTTCTAATAGGGAAGAACTATAATATCATTACCTAGTGAGAGGCAGACATACATAATGGTCAAGTGTGCAGGCACTGAAGTCAGAACTGCATGAGTTTTAAACAGCCAGCTCTATTGTTTCCCAGCCATATGACTGTGGGCATGTGCCTTAACCTCTGTGGGCCTGTTTCTTCACCTGTGAAGTAGGAACAATAATCATGCCATCTTAGTGGACTACTATGAAAATTAAATGAGATACTCCATATAACGCATTTAGAATAGTGTCATGATATGGTATATGAAGGCATTTAATACATGTTAGCTATCATTTTTCAAAGTAGAGACACAATGTTAAATTAAACAACATGGGGCCAGGTGCAATGGTTCACACCTGTAATCCCAGCACTTTGGGAGGCCAAGGTAGGAGGATCACTTGAGCCACGGAGTTGGAGACCAGCCTGGGAAACACAGCAAGACCCTGTCTCCAAAAACATTAATTAATTAATTATGTACAGAGGAGGTCCCTGTGAAGAGTTCTATATGTTAAAAGATACAATGTTGCAATCAAGTATATTTGTAAGTATTTTGTTCATTATGATTCTGGGTAAACAATAAAATGTCTTAAGTCAGTACAGATAGGTGAACATGACATGGGACGTGAGAAGGAAATTTTTCAGTTCATAAGATGTGTGAAGACACACGAATGATAAAACGGAATGGACTTGCAAGGTCGAGTTTTGCAGAAGACAGTGATGAAGATCAGAGGCAGAAGAGTCCATTACCCACAGAAGGAAATTCATGAGGCTGCAGACTCAATAAATTCTTGGGAACAAAATACCAAACATTGAGAATTCACACAACCTCAGCTGTCCTGACTGACGAAACTCCTCCCACTGTAGTCCCCAAGATCTATTTTTCCCATTTATAGGAACTTCTTATTATTATTATTATTTGATACGGAATTTCACTGTTGTCACCCAATGGCGCGATCTTGGCTCACTGCAACCTCCGCCTCCCAGGTTCAAGTGATTCTCCCTGTCCTGTTCTGGCCCTGGGAACAGCAGAGCCCCCTCTGCTCATGGCTTCATGAGTGGACTTGCCTCACCAGGGATCCTGAATGCTGAGGCCAATGTTCCACTGACTCTGCCTGCACCTGCCCTGAAAGGAACCAGATGTTTAGAGACTGTAAGGTAGGGATCCTCCCACCCACAGCTCCTGAGCTCCTTTTTTTCATAGAATACTTGGTGTGCATCTCTAGAACTGAACTCATTACCCTTTTTTATCTGTCACAATGTCCCACATGAACCTGTGAATGCCTTTAGAAAAGAGAGTATGCCTAATTTATTTTTATGTACCTAGTACCTAGCCTATTACCTGGCATATAGGAGGTACTTATTAAATGTCTGCAGAATAAATGAGATGAAATGAATAAATGGCTAAGTAACCATTTAAGTAAAATTACATGTATATAATATACTTAAATATATATAGTTATTACTTATATATATATACATTTAGAACATCACTTAATCATTATATCACCAAGATAATTAACAGCATGAAATAATGTTTATAAAATAATGTCAAGTAAAATTACAGGAAACAAAATGATGTGTACACTGTGATTGAATTGATGAGGAAATGTTTACTTCTGGGCCGGAACTGGAAGAAAAATATACAAGAAGCATTGTACTGATTAATTGTTCTTAACTGAGTGGCAGGACTCACAGGGACTGAGCACAAAGGCTTTGGAGCCAGCCTTGTCTGGGATCAAAACCCAGCTCCATCATTTCCTAGCTGGGGACTTTAGGCAGGTATTTAAAGACGCCTCAGTTTTCTCATTTTCTCATTTCTGCAAAATGAGAATAACAATAGGACCTACATTATACGGTTGCCCTGTGCATTATATAGGTTGAAACACATCACGTATCTCACATGGTAAGTTCTCAATGGTATGTACACTTTCATGATGAGAGGGTTTGGGACATATTTTTATTATTATTTACTTATATCTATATATTTATATTTCAACTCTTAGATTCTAGGTGTACATGTGCAGGGTATAGTGTGTGTCACTGAGGTTTGGAGTACAATTGAACTCGTCACCCAGACAGTGAGCACAGTAACCAACAGGTGGTTTTTCAACCTTCATCCCCCACACTCCTCCCCTTGTCATCCCCAGTATCTATTTTTCCCATTTCAAGGGACCTTTTTTTTTTTTTTTTAATGGGATGGGTTTTCACTCTTGTCTCTCAGGCTGAAGTGCAATGGTGCGATCTTGGCTCCCTGCAACCTCTGCTTCCTGGGTTCAAGTGATTCTCCTGTTTCAGCCTCCCAAGTGGCTTGGATTACAGGCATCTGCCACCATGCCCAGCTAATTTTTGTACTTTTTTTAAGTAGAGACAGGGTTTCACCAGGTTGGCCAGGCTGGTCTCGAACTCCTGACCTCACGTGATCTGCCCTCCTTGGCCTCCCAAAGCACTGGGATTACAGGCGTGAGCCACCGTGCCCAGCCTTAGAGACTTTTTAAAAAATGTGTGCTTTAATTTTGTTATTTTGAATGGTCTAGTTTCATTGAATCCTGCCCACAATGAACACCACATCTCCCAGCCAGCTCGTCCCCTCTCACCACAAGATTAGTTGATCTTCGGCAAAGCTGTCCTGATTCAGCTAAAATACCTGCAGGTCAGCAAAGGACAAGAATATAGAGCTAAGAGGAGGAACGTTTGCCTCCAGCATTACAGGACTAAATTCTTCGATGATGAGAGTAAAATGCTGATGAATTCCCTTTGGGAGTACATGCTGTTGTGTCAAAATCATTGAAGATATTCGTTCTGTCGAGGAATGGGAAACTCAGGCCAGGAAGAGAGTAAAAACAGGACAGGAAGTCAGAGGGGCAAGTTTGAGGTTTAGCTGTACCAATAGTTGGCTGAAGTTTCTTCCTTATAGTGGGAATATTCCCAATATTCCAGAGCCACACAGCCAAGACTATCAATGGGAACAGTATTTGGATAGTCAGTCTAAGACACACAAGAAGGAGGGCATGAAAAGGTAGAAGCTGGGGGAGAAGGTAAATCACTGCAGACTTGCTATTCAGCTATCAGGGGCATGACGAACTAGAGTTAGTCAAGAAAAAAAAAAGACAGATGTGGCTAACCCTTGCACTGGGGAGAGCATTGGTTCATGAGTGGAGTTCGGATGTTCAAGAATCAGGCTGTTAAATCTCTCTGCCTACAATTTGGGATACAGGGATGATGTCAATGTGACATCAAGTAAGTGATTCTACATTTGCTCAGAAGTTCACCATTGCTTTCTAGACTGGATTTAACTTGATTTAGTTAATTTAATTATTTAATTTTTTTCTTCTGCTACCCCTGCCTCAGAATTTAACCCTGGCATTCTCTTTGTTTTGATATAAATATATCTTCCTCTACATCTTGGGTGGTAGTAGGTAGTGGCAGTAGGAGGAGTAATAGCACTCGTAATAATAGGATTGGCTGAGTTGTTATTAGGTGCTGGACACTGTTCCAAGTGATCGTACACACATTAATTCATTTAATTACAATAAACTTATGAGAAAGTACAGGAGAGTCTCTTGGTGTTTGCAAATGGCACCTCCACATCTCCCAGCCTGCCTTGGTTTGGTTGGCTAGGTATCTTATTCCGAATGGAACAGAACAAAGTGTGTCACTCCAGGCTGAGAGGGCTAAGTATCCACCTCACCTACGTGCTGTTTTCAAGGCTGAACTTCAAGGCTAAAGATTCCAAAATAGTGGAGCCAAATGATGAATGGGTTGGATCCCTGAGTTACTGCTTGGAAGAGAGCCACCCTGGAAAAATGTGAGACACCCATCAGTTAGTATAAGCAAGAAATTTTTACTATGGTTAGACACAAATATTTTTGGCTTGTTTTTTACAGAAGCTGGCACGAATTCATTACCCCGACTAAAATGTAGTCATTATGCCCACTTTAAAGATGAGAACACTGAGGCAGAAGTAGATAAGCAATGTATCCCAGGTCATACCAGTGAATGGCATACATGGGATTTGAACTCAGGTCTATCTAGCTCCAGAATTTATGTTCTTTCACCCTGTCCCATGACTTCACCCTGCACTCTTCAATAAATCAACAATCTCCACACTTTGGCTCACTCAAAAAACCCTTAAAAATCCTAACCCTAAATTCCTTGAGGAGATGAATTTGAGATTCCCTCCCATCTCCACTTGGTGACCTTATGACTAAACCTCTTTCTCTGCTGCAACCCATGTCTCAGTGCATTGGCTTGTTGTGTGCATCGTGCAATGAACTTATTATGGTTATAATAGAATGTGGTGGACGTGACATTCTGGGATGTTGGAGGTCACACATTTTGAAGGCTTGGCACCATCTGCTTTTGTGCATTGGAGGAAGTCAGCCACCATGTAAGACTTCTGATGACCCTGAAACCAGCATGCTGTGAGGCGCCAACACCAGCCATGGGGAGAAGCTCCATGGGAGAGAACTACCCTCCAACAGCTGAGCTCCCAGCTGAAAGCCAGTACTGGCTTGTCATCCTGTGAGTGAGACCCTTAGAAGTAGATCCTCCAGCCCCAGAAGGACTGTTTCCATTGACACCACACAGAACAAAGAAAAGCCTTTTTGGCCAGGCGCAGTAGCTCATGCCTGTAATCCCAGCACTTTGGGAGGCCAAGGCCGGTGGATCACCTGAGGTCAGGAGTTCGAGACCAGCCTGGTCAACATGATGAAACCCTGTCTCTACTGAAAATACAAAAATTAGCCAGGCATGGTGGTGCACGCCTGTAGTCCCAGCTACTTGGGAGGCTGAGGTGGGAGAACCGCTTGAATTCGAGAGGTCTATTGCAGTGAGCCAAGATCACACCACTGCACTCCAGCCTGGGTGACAGGGAAAGACTCCATCTCGAGGAAAAAAGAAAAAAGTCTTCCTCACTTCACTCTGCTCCAATTGCAGAATCATCAACAAAAATATGATTGTTATTATGTGAGATAGTAAGTTTCAGGGTGATTTCTTATGCAGCAAAGGTAACCAAAGTTTCCGTGGCATCTGCCTCATAACAACAGTTATTAATCTGAACGTTTATTATTGCCACAATATTTCTCTATCTTCCTAGTGCAAGTCCCAGAGCTTAGTCCTTGTGGAGTACCCAGAGTCTAGAACAGTGGTTGGCACACAGTAGGTGTGCAAAGAATCCTAGTGGAAAGAAGTGTGCAGTGACCTTGAGCAAGTTTCACTCTACCTGACTTGTAGCACACACACCTGCAACAACCCTTCCTGGTTGGAGAGTGGTGTGAGACCTCCTTACAAGAAGAGTCTAAGGAAACACAAGCACCTGCTGATCCCCGTACAGCCAACAGCCACCTGTCTGTCTCCACATCTGTCTGTATCTCAAGAATTCATAGCAGGCTCCCAGAAAACACCAAACTGAGCCAAACAACAAGTCTCCTTTATTCAAGGTAGAAGTTTTGTGATTTAAAGTGCATGCATTAAGAGAGCTATGAAGGGCCAGGTGTGGTCACTCACGCCTGTAATGCCAGCATTTTGGGAGGCCGAGGCGGGCAGATCACCTGAGGTCAGCAGTTCAAGACCAGCCTGGCCAACACGGTGAAACCCCATCTCTACTAAAAATACAAAAAATGAGTGTGGCGTGGTGGCAGGCGCCTGTAATCCCAGCTACAGGCTACAGAAGGAGAATTGCTTGAATCCAAGAGGCAGAGGTTGCAGTGAGTGGAGATCACGCTATTGCAGTCCAGCCTGGGCAACAAGAGCGAAACTCCGTCTCAAAAAAAAAAAAAAAAGAGAGAGAGAGAGCTATGAAGGTTCACTGATCTTTCATAGGCTACACTGCTGCAGATAAAATTTAATTAAACAAATCTGTGCCGTAATGCGCTCACTGCTCTGAATCACATACAACTATTTTCCTTTCCGGGCCTTTGCCAGAGAAGAGGCAGGGGAAGGGGTTCAAGCTGGTGCTGTGCTTTGTGACTGAGACATGGGGGAGGTTTTTCTAAAGCGGGAATCAGAAGGCCTTTGGAAAAGCCATCAGTGAGCAACTGTGACCAGCTCTGACCACAACACATTGGAGTCATCATTCTCCAGCCTCGCGTCTTCCCGCCTTCACCACTCTCTTTGGGCTCTGATCGTCTCTCCACTGAAATGTTGTAGTAGCCTTCTTGTCTCCAGATCCACCCAGACTCAACACAAAACCCATCCTTTCTTTTTCCCCAGCTGAGAATTTATTGCCCAAGTGCAGCCATATAAAAGCGTAAGTTATGATTTGTAACATTAGACTTTACTGAATTCATTTATCAAATCTACACATCTTTTGGAGGAATCTGTTGAGTTTTCTAGGTATAAAATCATACTATTGGAACTAGGAGTAGTTTGACTTCCTCCTTTCCAATTTGGATGCCCTTTACTTCTTTCTCTTGCCTGGTTACTCTGCCTGGGACTTTGAGTACTAGGTTGAATAGAAGTGGTAAAAAGGGGCATCCTTTTTTTGTCCCCTAAACAAGATTCTATCAACATAGAGCAAACAAGAACAACTTTTGGGTAGGTTACCAACATGGGCTGCTGTAGCCTTGAGATATGAATAAAACTTTGCTGAGACAGCAGTGAAGAGAAGGTGTCTAGGGCGAGGGACCAATATGAACGAAAGCATGGAGGCATTTGAAAAATGGCGAACAATGTTTCATGTTGTTGAAGCATAAGATGAAAGGATGCTTCTCGAAATTTCAGGTGAACTTAGTCACTCTTTTCTCTGCATACCTTTAAAAAGTACACATTAGCTGGGCACGGTGGCTCACACCTATAATCCCAGCACTTTGGGAGGCTGAGGCGGGCGGATCATTTGAGGTCAGGAGTTCGAGACCAGCTTGACCTACATAGTGAAACCCCATCTCAACTAAAATACAAAATAATTAGCCAGGCATGGTGGCAGGCACTTGTAATCCCAGCTACTTGGGAGGCTGAGGCAGGAGAATTGCTTGAACCCAGGAGGCGGAGGTTGCAGTGAACTGAGATCGCACCACTGCACTCCAACCTGGGAGACAGAGCAAGACTCCCACTTAAAAAAAAATAAAAGTGTACATCACATTGTAATATATTGAGCGTATTTCTCCCAAAACACTGCAAGCTACAGGACCATGTCTTACTCACATTGGTATCGTTTTCTACCATCTAGTGCCTAAAACACACTAACCACTCCTATAAATGCTTGTTGAATGAATACATGAATTATATTATATTATTTGAAGTGCCCTGAGAACACAGATGCCACTGAGAAACTTGCGGTCAAGCTCTCAGAGCATGGGGGTTAGCAAGATGCCCACAGATCCATATAATTTGCATACTCATATATTTGCAGAACTATCATAAAGGTTCCTACTGGGAAATTCACTGGAAGTGTTAGCAGTAAAGGCAATTGCTTAAAACTGTAGACTTTTATGGGTTTCCCGGAGACCAACTGTCAGGAATGAAAACTTGCACTAAGAAAAAAAAAGGTGCTTGCCAATTGTGGATTAGAAACTCATTCTGAAGGCTATAAAGCAACTGATGAGGTTTATTACACCTTTAGGACATTCTGCAGAGGCTGTCTTGTCTTGTCCCCTAGCCTAGAGACATATCCCTCTACAGCATCCCTGACCCATTGCCAACTAGCCTCTCTTTGAACAATTGTAGGGTAAATGCCACTGCACCAGAGGTCCAGGGTACCTATAAGGTTTTCTGGTCACAGATTCAGCAACTCATGAGGAGCTTTGAGTGACAAGGGAGGGATGTAGTAGAGTTTACAGAAATATCTTGTTCCCAGAGTCACCCTGCTAGACACCAATAGCCTGCATAGGACCACCCATTCTCTCGGTTAGCACTGACCTTTACAGAGCTTCTAGGTGAAAAGCTGCCACTGACCTTTGTTTCAAGTCTCTAACTCAACTCTTTATGTTGACTTTTTATAAAAATTATTTCATAAGCATATTCATTGGTCCCTCTCATCCCAGGCTTCTGTCTTTGCCAAGACTCAGGCTCTCTGGCATTAGACAGGTTGAGAATCTCTTATATGAAATGACTGGGATAAGAAGTAGTTCAGATTTTTTTTTTATTTTGGAATACTTCCATTATACTTACCAGCCAAGCATCCCAAATCCAAAATTCTGAACTCCAAAATGCTCTAAAGAGCATTTCCCTTGAGAGTCACCTTGGTGCTCAAAAAGTTTCAGATTTTGAAGCATTTTGGATTTGGGAATTTTGGATTTGGGATGCTTAACTTTTACTGGGTTCTTTCCACCAATTACAGAATAAGATTTCTAAATTTTCACCGTAACATAGTGGTTAAGAGGTGAAAAACTGGAATCAGATCAGCATTAAATCTTGGCTTTTTTTCTTTTATATTTTGTTCTTTTGTTGCTTATTTATTCATTTATTCAATAAATATTTTCTGAGTGATTTCCATGTATCAGACACCCTATTAAGGAGTGGGTAGTGTGATCAAGCAGCTAGAAATGATTCTGTCTCTTCTGTTGTAAAGCTCACCTTTGGCAGGGGTAGAAAGGGAGGAGAAAGAAGGATAATAAACAGGTAAGCAGATTCAAGCTAGTTGCCTTTACTATTATTATTACTATGTGATAGAGCATTTGGGATTAGGTTTGGCTTTGAGTGACCGAAAACCGAACAATGGCTTTTAAAAAGATAATTTTTTTTCTTTGACACAAAGTCTAAAGATAAGCCATCCAAGCCTGGGGTGATGGTCTCACAGTCAGCAAGGAGCAAAGCACCTTCTTTTATTTTGCTCTGCATGCTCAACCTCTTGGTCTATAGCAATTGCTGCCAGTTCTCCTATATCCCCTAAGTATTCACCATCTCTAAACATTCAGACAGCTCCTTTTTGCAAGCACCTGAGACTTTTCCCCTTTCTGTGCTAAGCTGGATGTTCAGTCCACAAAAAGCAAACTGGAAGTGCCAGGGAGGTAGCACCCCCAGGAGCACCCCTCAATCAATGGTAGACAGAACTAGGTGTATAAATACCCCAGCTCCCTCACCTTTCAAGGTGGACAGTTCTGAAGTACGTGCTGCATGGTTCACCAGAGTTCCCCAGCAGGAAGAATCCAACATAATTTCTTCATGAACACACCCATAATTGGCATCCTTCCCTTCTTGTTTCACTTTCTCACTCCTGACCTTACCAATGCTTCCCGGAACCACTTGGCAAATAAATCACTTGGTCTCAAAGCTCTAGAGCCTGCTCTTCAGAGGGAATCCAATTTATGACATGGTCTAAGATGGCCACTCATGCTCCACCCATCTCATCCACATTCCATCCAGGAGGACAGACAAAGCAATTAAAAGGAGTGGGTCCCCTCCCTTTAAAGAACATTTTTAGGGAGTTTCCCAGGATACCTTTGTTTATACCCTATTGGGCAGAACTTACATGGCCTCACTGGGTAGCAAAGGATGCTAGAAGATGTAGTTCTTATTCTGAATGGTCACATGCCCTGTGAGGTCAGGCTTTCTAGTACTAAGGAAGAAGGAGATAATGGCTATAATAAGTCAGCTCGTCAGTGTTCAAGAAATAGGCCAAAGCTTTGTGGAGTAGGCTGAGGACTCATGAGCAGTTGTTTGGGTTCCTGATGAAGCATAAATAGCATTTCACAAAGATCTTCCCTGGCAGCCCCTGAAGCCATCACACCTTGGTGCCTGCCTCCCCACCTGCTCCTCGACACAAGCTAAGCATAACTTACTCAGTCTCTCCAATCCTGGGAGACAAGCCAGGGCTCAGCTACATCAAACCGTGCCAGGATGCAATTTATATATTAAAGTCACTGGAGCTGGCTGTTACTTCACCTTAATTTTAGATAACTAAGAAGGGCCTTACAAAAACCTAGCCCTCAAAAGGTCTAGATGATTCACACAGAGGCGTGACAGATGCATTGGAAAGATGTAGGATGGCACATGGCTTGTGACAAATGAAGGGTCCAGAGGTGAAAGCCACACTGGGAAGCTCCAAGGACACTGCAAACTCATAGAATTTCAGTGTCGCAGGGAAGTGGGGAGGTTTAAGGAAGCATCTGCTGAATGCTTACTGCATGCAGAAATGCACTATCCATGAAGACATTTAAAATTCCCAAGCCCTGTATGAGGTGGGTTTCGTGATTGGCACCGTTTTAAAGATGAAGAAACTGAGGCTTTGGTGGATGGGATGACTCACCCTTGCTCACATGGCAGGCAGGAGACAGACTGAAAATGATAGTAATAACAATATTAATAATAATGCATATTTAAATTCTTTTTATGTGTCAGGCCCTGTGCTGAGTACCTGTGATGCTTAAGCCACTCAAGCCTCACAATAACCCTTGAGGTAAGCGCTGTTATAATTTCCTTTTTACAAATGAAGAAACTGAGACTGAGAGAAGTTAAGAGCTCATAAAAAATAACACCAGGACTTAAGAGATGATCCTGTCCAATCAGATGCTTGAATCCCCTTGATGGAGTTGCCTACCTGTGGCCACATGGCCATCATCTAAAAATGTTCAAGGTCAGAGACTGCATAGCCCCCAATATCAGTCCATTTCTTTCCTGGAGGAAACCAACTGAACAGTCACTGTTTGGAGGCCCTGGACTCTTGCGCCCCATGGGAAGGACCATTACTTACACTGAATGACCCAAATGAAAGCGTGCCCTTGGACTGAGCCTGGAAAACTTTTTCTGTAAAGGATCAGACAATAAATCTTTCCAGCTTTATGACCCATGCTGTCTCTGCTACCACTACTCAGCTCTGTCATTGTGGCTCAAATGCAGCCACAGACACGACTACATAAACAACTGGGCGTGAATGTGTTCTAACAATATTTCATTTATGGACAATGAAGTATGAGTTTTATATGATTTTCATGTTCATGTACCACAAAATATTCTTTTTCTTTTTTTTTCCTTTTACTTTTTGATTTAATTCTTTTTTTTTTTAAGTTCTGGGGTACCTGAGCAGGATGCGCAGGTTTGTTACATAGGTAAATAGGTGCCATGGTGGTTTTCAACCATTTAGAAATGTAAAAATCATTCTTAGCTCGCGGGCTGTACAAAATCAGGTGGCAGACTAAATGTGACTCACAGACTATAGTTTGCCAACTCTTGGTCTAGGGTCTAGAAAAATGCCTGGGAAAACTGGTGCTCAGGAGCCCTAGTTTTCTTTCCCACTTAAAAAGCTGCTAAAAGATATGGCAGTGAATTGTTTTTGTTATAAAGCAGCAAGAAGACAACTGGAGTATAGTTTGGGGCTCGCACACCTCAACCCCAAGGGCTGAAGTACTGATGTCTGCAGCATAGAGAGTAGAAAGCAAAGTGGGATACAGATAGGATGTATGGGCTTTGCTAAGTAGGTTGGACATTCTTTAAATTGCCATTTGGGTGTATAGTACCAGGTGACAGTTCCTGCAATTAGTATAAGGTGTTAGTGTTTTAGTATCTTGTATCTTCATCAAGACACATTTAGGAATGTATTATTATCTCCATTTCATAGGTAACGGAACCAAAACTCAGAGAGGTTAGGTGATGTACCCAATATCCACCCGGTTGTAGAAGGAACTCACACCCAAGGTTGCCTAACTCCAGTTTCTATGCACTGTGCATTCTGCAGAGGATGAGCAGAGACACCAAACCAAGGTCAGCTTCCCTCTGGAAAAACTGGCAGTGGCTGCAGGCTGGCCTGCTGCATATTCATTGCTTTGGGCCTCATCTAGGAATACCTGCTGCTGACTTCAGCCTCTGATCTAAATCCCCTCTCAGCTTCCAGTTCCACCCAGCACCAAATGATGCTAGGAGGCCTACGCCCTAGCAGCAGGTGGAGGTCAGTGTTTACAGATGGAAGGATTAACTTCAAGACCCAGTGGGGTGCCCCTGGATATAATCCCTGCTTCCTACAAAGCTGGGAGTCTACATGCTGTTTAGGACAAGGAGTGCCCAGTGGGGTGTGGACCGAGGAGTTGATCCACAGGCTGTGTTTTCAATAATAATAGGAAGAGTGATCAAAGCTGGCATCCTGGAGTGCCCATCCCATGCTGAGCCTTGGTCAAGGGGCATCACATATGTTATTTGACTTAATCCTCATGACAACCCCAGAAGGTGGGGCTTATTGCATTTACTTTGCAGATGAAGCAACTCAAGCTCAGCTGATCAATGCAACATGCTGTGCAAGTCTGTGGGACTCCAAAGTCGATGCTCTTTTACCTACTGGGCTGAGGAATGCAGTCTCCAGGTGTCAAACCTAGATCTTTATCCTCTTCAGCTTGAGATGGTGCAAAAGCTACTATCTCAGGTGTTTGAAATGACTCAACAGAGCTGGTTGAAAATAAACATTTCAGGCAAAAAATAGTTAGATCTGTATGGCATCAAACAAGCAGTCTGACAGTCACCATTCATTCATTCATCTATTCATTCATCCATTCGACCATCCATTCATCCAAAGATCTATCCATCCATCCAATGAATGAATTATTCATTTAAAGAAATAATCATCATTGCCTGAGTGTACCCTGTGAGCCAGGCCCTATAATAATTCTGGGGAGGGAAAGCACAAAAATAACTAAGATCCAGTCTCTGTTCATTTGCAGGAGTTAACATTGGAGCGATGTTGTGTGTGTTGATGGGAGTAAGCTATGGAAAAGAAGGCAGAGGAAGACCCAGGCCAAAGGACCACTCAAGGCCAGGGAGCAGATGTGTCATCTCACTGGACATTGATGAGTCTGTGTCCCTTGATAGTCTCCATTTTTTTTCCTCCAGCCCACTGCCCTCACTGATGCCAAAGCTGTCCTTCTCCAAAATTTGGGTCAGGGAATAGATGTCACAAGCTGGTACAACACAGGTAATTTGTGAATTTGTGAAGCATTCTCAATCTGAGCTGTCCTTCTGCAAGGGGTGTGCACTAGGAGGTACTGGGTGCACTGGGGCTGTTCAAGGAGACCCTGATGACCGTCTCCAAGGGACAAGATTTTCTCCTTCAACAAACTTCGGCTAGCATCCTCTGAGCTCCATTTTTCAGTGGGCTTGCCTTGGGGCTCTGTCCTTGACCCATTTAGTCTAGTTTTAGCAAGAATCCTGCTTGGTCAGTTTAGTGAAAATCCTCCACCCTTGATATGTGATCAAATTCCTTATCCCCCATCCTTGATATCCAATCACCCTGTCCTACGCTCAACAAGAATCCTGCTGAGTCCATTTAGCCAGAATCCCCCTTATTCATGATCCTTCATTGACCCCTCACCTTGCTCCTTGGCCACAAATCTCCACTTCTCTCTGCTGTAGCCATAATAAAGCCCAATTCTACACTGAAGTCTCTCTTCCCCTATTGCAATAGTTCCCAAATCAAAACTGTCTTCACCACTTCAACCTCTGTCCAGTTCTGGTTTCCTCTGACACACAGATGCCATAAAAGAAAGGTCCCCAGTGGAAAAGAATATTCATTTGTTCATTCAAAAACGTCACTAGACCTCATGAACATAGAGA
Source organism: Macaca nemestrina (assembly GCF_043159975.1). Taxonomy (NCBI): domain Eukaryota; kingdom Metazoa; phylum Chordata; class Mammalia; order Primates; family Cercopithecidae; genus Macaca; species Macaca nemestrina. The sequence goes on along the minus strand of NC_092142.1, from coordinate 24,730,845 downwards.
GTAGAAGGAGGTTACCAGAGGCTGGGAAGGGTAGTGGTGGAGCTGTTGTGGGGGTATGGTGGGGCTGTTGTGGGGATAAGGTGGGGATGGTTAATGGGCACCAAAAATAGTTAGAAAGAATGAAAAATACCTAGTATTTGAGAGCACCATAGAATGACTATAGTCATGATAAATTAATTGTACATTTTAAAATAACTTAAAGAGGGTAATTGGATTGTTTGTAACTCGAAGGATAAATGCTTGAGGGGTTGGATACCCCATCCTCCACAATGTGTCATAAACATACTGCATGCTTTTATCAAAACATCTCTTTTACCCCATAAATACATACACCTACTATGTACCCACAAAAACTAAAAATACCTTTTTAAAAAATGTATTACCAGATGACACTTGCTCCAAAAAGCAGTGCGACCCAGCTGTTCTGTATCTAAGGGGGTAATAAATATCATCTACAAAGTCCGTGGGCTGACTGTTAGTTCAATGCTATCATCCTTAGATCCCACAATTGATGAATTGGCAAGAATATTAAGTCTTGCTTTGCTTCAGTCTCCTCATCTGTAAAATAAGCCTAACCACAGCATTGCTGCACAGAGCCATGGAAGTCAGGTCAGGTGATGAGCGTCAGTGCTCCTTACAGTGGTGACATCACTGTAAGTGCTCAGTAGGTACCACGATGGTGACGACTGTAGCAGCCATCAGTATTAGGCATAAGAAAAGAAACTAGGTGATAGTGGCATTTAGTATCAGAGTCAAAGAACATTTATGGAATGCCTGGAGTTTTACACCATACCTAAACTCAAGAATCAATACAAGTAATTACAACAAGGGGGTACAGACTGATCAATAGTGTGAGAATGGAGCAACAGGAGAAATTATTTCCAGCTTGGGGGATGAAAGATGTTCAAGGAAAGCAGTGATGCGGGGACCATGTATGACCGGAATTTATACATGAAGAGGGATCCAGAGGGCATTTCAAGAGGAGAACACACACAGGGGAAGATGCATGGCCCCAGCACATTACAAAGCTAACACCAGCCAACAACCTTCATCCAGAAGCCTAAAATCCAAAACGCTCTGAAAAAAAAAAAAAAAAAAAAATATATATATATATATATATATATATACACTAGTTTTTGTCCCTAACTGGAGCTGTTCTGATTTAAACATGTATACAAATTTTATTTTCCTATTTTTTATTTTGTATGATCATGTTTTATTTTCCCATTTTGAATGATCATGTTTCATGGCAGAATATACAAGAGTCTGGTTGTGGGCTGTTGCCTCAGAATCAGGTCAGTAGCTGTTGCACCGTCTCAAGCTGAAGAAGGATAAAGACCTGGGTTTGACACCTTAAGACTGTCGGAGCTGTTCTGTATTATATGGTGCATGTACCTCATTGACTTTCTAAAGTAGGAATAGTTCAAACTTTCAAAACATGTCTGGGTTAAAATAAGAAGATATGAATGTATATTAATACCACCTAATATTTACTAAGCACTTATATTCCAGGCACTTCTCAAAGCACTTAACCAAATTAATCCTCCTGATGGAGGTAGGCACTGGTATTATCTTTTTTTTTTGCATAGATCATGAAACTGATGTACCAGGAGATTAATTATTTGCCCATACCTGCACAGCTGGGAAGTTTTAAAGCCAGGACTCAAAGCCACAAAGCATTGCCTCAAAGCCTGCACTCCTAAATATTACACTTGACCACCCACATAAACTATGATTTAAGTAAGAGCAAGTGCAATTGGTTGTATCATTAATTCAAAATTCTTCCATCCTTCCTTTCTTTTTCCAAAAACACTGTACTTCCCACTGCACTGAAACAGGGCTTGCTTTAGCCAATGAAACACTAACAAAGGTGACATGAGCAGAAACTATAAATGGGCATTTGTGGTTTGGCTTAGCTGCTCACACTTGTGATTTTGCGTTTAAAAAAAATAAAAATAAAAATGACCTGGGTGACTGCATGGATTCCAGAATAAGAAACAAATAAATGAGACCTGAACGCAGTCCACAATCAGAAGCAGCACTTCCTGAGCCAACTCACAGACTCGTGAAGGAGAAAAAATGAATGCTTGTGTGGGCCACTGAGATTTGGAGTTTTTGTGGGGGTTGTTACACAGCATTATCAGAGCAATCACTGATTAATACAACAAGTTGTTAGACTTGCTGGGCATGACATGGATAATGGAGCATTTTCTGAGATGAGGATTTAAAGTTAACATTAGCCATATTGGGTCATGTCCTAAAAACAATGTTAAAGATTTTTAATTTCATCCTGATAGCAATGGAAAGCCTTCAAATGCTTTTATGGAGTACCATGAAATGATATGCCTTTGATTTCCTACATTGCAATCAGATTCATCTTTTCAAAATATAAATGGAGTCATTACCTCCGTTCCCCATCACCACACACACTTGCTTAATACCTTTCTAATGTATTCCATTGTTCTTAGGACAAAACCCCAAACCCTTCACCGAATCCAAGGCCCCTCTGCTCAGCTCCCCAACCACACTGGGACATTGGGTGTTATGCTTTCCCTTGCCTGCTGCTCCCAATCACACTGCCCTTCAGTTCCTTGAGTGTGCACTACCTTTTTGCCACAGGACTTTTGCACCTGCCTTCCTTGCTGCTAGAAGTGATTTTTTTTTTCCACTAACTCTTTGCCTACTTACCTCTCACTTGCATTGTAACTTCCTCCCAGAAGCCTTTCCCGATCTGTTTGGTTAAGTACATTGCCCCTGTTACCTATGCTCTTCGCACCATACACTTCTGTTACATTTCACTTATGGCAGTTGCAATTTCACATTTGTGCATAAAATTTGATTTGCATCCATGTCTGCCACTAAATCGTCTGCTTCCTGAGAGCAGCTACAGGATCCTTTTTTCCCCTTGTCTTTGTATCCACGGCATTTGCACACTCCCTGGCACATTGCTGATGCTCAGTGAAATCTGTGGAGTGAAAGGATGCTGTGGGATGACAGCTTAGATAGCAGAGAGGACAATGGATTATTCTGGTTGCCCAAAGCACACAAGAACATAACTAATCCTTCTTCCTTACATCAGCCCTTTCAACTCCCCCTTGATTTCTCTGAGACTTTGCCAAGACAGATCTCTCACAAAGCAGCAGTGTGGTGTGAATGCATTATCAATCTGTTACTACCCACCAGGAAATATGACCTTAACACACTGCAATATGGCCAATCTCTGTGACAGGTGTTCATCCCGTGTCCCTCAACATCTGCACTGTAATTTTACAATCCAAAAGCCTCCTGTAATTGGAAGAGGATGAAAACATCTGGATGTTGCAAACTCTCTCGACAGGTTGTCTATACCATCACCTTCAAAATCGATGCACAAGAAATGAGAGTTTCTTGAACGGCAGAAAGAGTGGCTGGCGGCAGAACATACTGTTTAAGCCTCTTCATAGTATTAAGCAAAGACTGTCTGGATTTCCTTTGGGAGTGACTAGAATTGGGATCTGGCAACAAAAGGGACCATGGGTAGGACAGAATGATAACTTCATTTTGAATGGGTGCTAGGGAAAAAGGGAATCCATCATTCATGTAATATTTGGGAAATGAAAAAGTGAATTCAGTAAATAATCAATAAGCTAAGTTCATTTTGGTCAAAAGATGGAAGCCTGTATCTGAATGAAAGTGGAATGGAATGGTGGGTTGTTACACATGGGCATGATGGCAACATGGAGAAACTGAGGTTTGGAAAATGGGCAGTAGGCAAGTAGAGTGCCAAGGTATATGATCTCATTTCATTACAATCCCAAAATCAACTGCAGTGGTATCACAGACTGAATAAATTTTGCAGAACAGAAAAACCAAGTTGTTGATAACAAAAGTTGGCGAAGACATTGCAGGAGTAGAAATTGTACTGACTGCTTTGAGAAGTACCTTGGCATTATCTTTTAAAAATTATGACACATATTTACTGTGATGCAGCAATTACTATTTTCAGAGTATATCAAAGGAAACACCCAGGTACAAAAGAAGGTGTATAATGAGAAGTTAACTACAGTGTGTTCATCATGGCAAAAGCCTGGGAACCAAATTCGGTACTAGTGGACTGACTAAATAAACTCTGGTGTAGTCATCTATGGAACATTATGCAATCACGAAAAATGCATTAACATGTAAATACTTCCAAGATACATTATTGAGAAAGAGGGGGAAAAGCAATTTATCAAATTACATGGCTAGTATAACTTTCTTAAGTACACACACTCAATATGAACAATAATATACAATATACACAATAATTATATTGTATGTGGTGCATTTTCGGCAGCCATATATTTGCCAGCAGGTAGGAGATGGTCTGATACATTATACTATAAATTGTTAACAGTAGTCATGTTTGGGGATGGAGTGGGAACTGGAATTAGATATAGGAGATCAGTGGGAATTTTAGCGCTGTCTAATACTCTGTTTTACTTTGTTTTGTTTTTCACAGAGGATAATATAGTAACACTTTATGAAATTAAAATAATTTTTTTAAGTCAAGTTGTTCAAATAAGCATGAATGAGTAACATGGAAGCCAAGGAACTCAGCTGAGTGAAATCACAGTTGAAAAGGGAGATTCCCTCAGAAAGAGACCCAGGTTTCCAGATGCCTGGATAAGGCTTCTTGGGGCTTTTACTGATGACTGGTCATTGGGCACATGAACATTCCTAGCCCTGTGCTACCTCCAGATATCAAGGAACTTATAATGAAAGAGGAGGCAGTCAGAGACCAGGTAGGAAGATAGAGAGGGAGAGTTTTGGGAGAAGAAAAACACCCATGGGACCGCACCTGCACCACACCTGTTAAGTAGCTCATGGGGTGAAATGTAGTTAAGAACTTCCTCTTACGCCAGGACGTTTGCTCAGAAGGGACTGTCTCAACTTAGGCACAGGCACAATAAATCAATGGAAATGTCCTTAACCCAGCTCATTACAATATCATTAACAAACATCAGCATTGTGGTTTTAGTGCCCACCCCCCAGGGGATTTTGCTTAGGCATTCATAGGTAATAACCAAGATGGAGTTACTATGGCCAACCCCAACCACGTGCAGGTGCAACATTCCCAGGGGAGAATTTTACCCCTTTCATTAAGGCAGAATCCAAAGAAAACTTCCTTGTTTCTGCCACATACAAGACCCAGAACTTTGCCCCATTCCTGGCAACCCACTTTGAGGTCCCCTCTTGCTGTTGAGAGCTTTTCTGTCACTTAATAAATCCTACTCTGCCTTACTCACTCTCCAGTGTCTGCATACCTTATTCTTCTTGGTTGTGGGACAGGAACTCAGACCTGGCTGAACTAGGGAGTGAGGAAACTGCAGCACTAACAAATGTAGAAAAAGAGGCTCTTTCATTGTGGATCAGCAACTGGGGACAAGAGAGGGGAGGGGAGGAGAAGGAAAGTAACAAGAAGTAGGGAAATTTACCGCATCTCTTAAGGAAATATTTCCCAAGAATCACTGCTGACACTAGGCATATTTAAAGAGTTTATATATCATCTGAAAGCGATTTATAGTTAAATGTCTAAATATACAAAGTACTTTTAAGCTCTGGTGAGGAAAATGCCAAGCAGAGAAGGATAAACAAGCCACGAAGCAGAAACAATCATAGGTCTCACCCAGTCCGAAAATTCTTAAATCTCACCACGTTGTTGTGAGGATTAAATATGACCGCTCATGAAAACGCCCTTGGAAAATTGTAAAATGGTATACAAATGTTGCTTATTACCATGATTATGTCATAGTTGGTTTTACATCAGAATTTGATAACAGAGCTAAAAATGGAACTCATAATGGAGTTTGGTATTCTATTCAGCCATCCGCCCTGACTGTGAGCACTTTAGAAGAATGATTTTGCTTTTACAAGAAATCATCCTCAGGTTTTTTTTTTTAAATAGAAGTGCTATACCCACATTTAAAAGTTTTGGTAATAGAACAGACATAAAGTCACCCATATTTTCAACAGCCCCAAAATGTCATCCAGCATTTGCCATTAGACTTTTTCTGCCTTCCTTTTGAGTCTTTTCTCATTAGTGCCTTTTACATAGTAGTTAAGCACTGTGGGATTCTACACTTCGTAACCTGCACTTACCACTGATACTATAAACAGCACCTCATGTTGCTCTAGAGTATTCAGAACTAGGCAATATTTGCTGGATTCAATGTATTACAATCTATTTAATCCATCCTTCATGTTGGAACACATGTTATGTCCTCCATATATATTTCCAGGGGATATCTTGGCACAAAAAGTTTCCATGCCCCTGATGCTTAAGAATATCTCAGCATTTAAAATATGGTTGGTGAGAAAAATAAAATAATAAAATAAAATATAGTTGATAAGTGGCAATTGGCAGGGGTTCAATTTTCCAGATTTTTATTATTAGAATTATGGTTATGGTTAGTGTTATCATTTTGCTTTAACGAAGAGGATTGTTTTTTGAACTGCTTGGTTTATTAATGTTTTAAGATAAAGAAATAAAACACTCTCTGGGTACTACAGAGTTTATTTTAAAAACAAGACAGGGAGGTTGGGCATGATGGCTTGCACCTGTCATCCCAGCACTTTGAGAGGCTGAAGTGGGAGGATTGCTTGAGGCCAAGAGTTTAAGACCAGCCTGGGCAACATAGCAGGATTCTGTCTCTACAGGAAAGTTTTTTAAAAATCAGCTAGGGATGGCGGTGGACGACTGTCATCCTAGCTAACTGGGAGGCTGAGGCAGAAGGATCACTAGAACCCAGGCGTTCGAGATTGCAGTGAGCCACAGTCGCACCACGGCACTCCAGTCTGGGCAACAGAGAAAGACCCTGCCTCTAAAAAAAATATAAAAGAAAAGGAAAAAAAAGGGAAGTGATAACACAGTAGAATAATAGAAAATAAAGGCCCCAAGGACCTAAGGAAATAATTCTATGAAGAGACAGCCTGTTTTACACAGTAAGGCAGCCTGGGGTGATGAAAGTCCTGTTTTTCAGTACTCTTTGAGAAAGGATTTTGACTGGCAGAAGACCTCTCTATACTCCAGATGACCCTTCACTCTAAGGCTGTCAAACAGGAGGAAATATAATAAGATATGTGATTATAACCCTGAGAGACTCATTGCTCAACAAACATTCAGAACTCGTCACTGGTTGGTGACTCACTTCTTCCAAGAATTCTATTGACCAGATTGTTCAGAATCCACTCTTTATATCATTCATTGTGCAATGGATATCCCATCATCTCTTGTTTCTCCTCCCCCAGTCTCCAAGTTAGGAGCCTCAGGACCGACAACATGCCTGAGTTCTGAAATCCATCAATTGGTACAGGCCCCACTATCTATGTCTTGCTGCCAACAGACCCAGGTCCAAGTGACGCGAGTTGATTCTATTCATCCCCTAAATTCTTTCAACCCCTACATTAAATGAGCTAATTCTATCCTACGGTCCAAGCTGTTGTTCCTTTGTTGAGTCATTAAACAAATATTGAATGAGCCCCTATCACGCATCATGCATAGTTATAACTGAGGATAAAAGAGAGGACGATCAGACAAAGATCCTGCCCACACAGAATTCTATTCTAGTTCTGGGAGATAGAAAATAAAGAAGTTGGCCAGGCATGGTGGCTCACGCCCATAATCCCAGAACTTTGAGAGGCTGAGGTGGGAGGATCACAAGGTCAGGAGATCAAGACCAACCTGGCCAACATAGTGAAACGCCATCTCTACTAAAAATACAAAAAATTAGCCGGTTGTGGTGGCGTGTGCCTGTAATCCCAGCTACTAAGGAGGCTTAGGCAGGAGAATGGTGTGAACCCAGGAGGCAGAGCTTGCAGTGAGCCAAAATTGCACCACTGCCCTCCAGCCTGGGCGACAGCAAGTTTTGTTCCGTCTCAAAACAAAAACAAAAACAAAAATAAAACAAAACAAAAAATAAAATAAAGAAGTTCACAAATAACAGTGCAAGTCTGGGTATGCTACAAAGGATAAAAAACTGGGTATTGGCCAGGCACGGTGGCTCATGCCTATAATCCTAGCACTTCGAGTGGCCAAGAAAGGGGGGATCACCTGAGGTTGGGAGTTCAAGAGCAGCCTGACCAACATGAAGAAACCTTGTCTCTAAATTAATACAAAATTAGCCCGATGTGGTCACGCATGCCTGTAATCCCAGCTACTCAGGAGGCTGAGGCAGGATAATTGCTTGAACCTGGGAGGCAGAGGTTGTGGTGAGCCAAGATCGCACCATTGCACTCCAGCCTGGGAAACAAGGGCGAAACTCTGTCTCAAGAAAAACAAACAAAAAACAAAACAAAACAACAACAACAACAAAAAAACCAGAGTATTGGGTTTTGAGTACCTAGTGGTGGGGAGAAACTATTTTGGTCTCAAAGTTGCAGGAAGGCCTTGGTGAGAAACTAACAGCTGAGATGAGACTTACATGAAAAAGAGCCAGACAAGTGAAAATCTACCAATTTAACATAAGAGTGTCCCAGGCAGGACAGCAAGGGCAAACAGCCCTGGGACAGAAATGAACCAGATGTGCTCAGGAAACAGCAAGAAAACCATTGGTTGGATTTTCCGGTTAAAGTTCAGAAAACAAGGGAGAGAGTCGGTGGGGAGATGAAGATGAAGAGAAAGCCAGAAAACACATCACTTGGGCAGTGAAGGACTTGGTAAGGAGTTTTATGTTCACTCTGAATGTAAACCTTCTGCCTGGATTGGCACTTTCATCCATATGGTCAACCTACTTCATGCTCCGACCTCAATTATGATCTGTGCATACTTCTTGCAAATCTTCTTCTCTAGGAGTTTGGCTCTGCTGTCCATGCCCCTGGTCAAGGCTTGCAGAGTTGCCTAAACATGAGAGCTCTCCCAGCTCTCAGCATAGCTGGAATGAACTCCAGCATTCTGGTTCATTCTGCAAATCCCTGCTCATGTTATAAATCCCTTCCGAACCATGTTCAGTTATGCTTTGCCTTGACATCTTGGGCATTTTGGAACTAGGTAAGTATAGCCTAAACCCATACTAAGCAGGATTCTACTTGGTACCGTCTCTTTTCTCCTCCTCTTTGGCCTGCTGCCTAACCCTAGCATGCCTTATCCTGACCACGCTCTTATTAAGGCTTAATCATACATCACAGTGGCCCCAGAATAGTACTGGTAAGCTTAATCATCAGACCAATTCACTGGACTTAGCTCCAAATAACTCTTAGCTGTTTCAAAAAAAAAAAAAAAAATCAAATCTGGAGATTTCTCACAATTGAGGACATTTAAAAATTATGTTCAGGCTCTGATGGCAATTTCCAAAGAGCACTTCCCGGAATAGCTGGGAAATTGCCATGTAATTGAAATAAAGCTCTGACCTCCTCTGAGGTCTGCTTGGGAGAGGAATCACATCCATGTGGGTGCATAAGAACCAATGTATTTGTGAATAATCAGTCTTATTACCTACCTACCATCCCATGTGTTTACAGTTGTAACTCTTGGGGCACCTTGGGGTCCAGAGTCTTATCCAGTAAATTAGGCACCAAACTAGGAGAGCCAGGCAGCAAAGCGGAAGAGTCACATTAAATATCTGCATTTGAGGCCATAGCTCCCTTCATGGCATAATTTCCAAACCTTCCTCATTCTAGCTGCCCTATTTTTGCCTGTGGTTTCCAGTGAACACGTTTTAAAATGGCACTGAGGACAGAATGTTCCCCTCCCAGTGCAGCCTGAGCAGTGCAAAGAGGCAAGTATGGCAAGCATCTCTGCAGAGAAAGTAAGCTGACAAATAGGACGTTTACCTTTTAAAACTAATGTTGGCCAGGTGCGATGGCTCATACCTGTAATCCCAACACTTTGGGAGGCCGAGGCAGGTGGATCATCTGAGGTTGGGAGTTCGAGATCAGCCTGACCAACACGGTAAAACCCCATCTCTACTAAAAAATACAAAAATTAGCTGGTCAAAGTAGTGGGTACCTGTAATCCCAGCTACTTGAGAGGCTGAGGCAGGAGAATTGCTTGAACCCAGGAGGCAGAGGTTGTGGTGACCCGAGATCACACCGTTGCACTCCAGCCTGGGCAACAAGAGCGAAACTCTGCCTCAATAATAATAATAAATGTTGTCAGCATTTAAAAGTTGAAAGAGTACCCATAAAATCAAGGTCTCAAAACTTTCCTTAAAAACCTGTAAGATCTGGTTAGTTTGGGTCTACATTGCTTGTAAGGCAACAAACAGTCCATGGGGTGTAGCATCTATCTATACCCTTAGGGAAAGGGTATGAGCTCCTACTCACCACCATCCCCACCTGGCCCAATGAGGTATGTGTGTTTCTGGTCTCTGCATGCAGGAACTACCAGCCAAACAATTAACAGTGGTTAAACGATTCTAATTTGGAGTCAGAGGGCCAAATTTATGCATTCAGCCATCACTGGTCATCGCTGATCACTTACTAAATACGAGACGTCGGACTAGATTCTAGGTACACAGCATGAGACAGACATTCCTTTTGCAGAATGTCTGGTTTAGCAGGAGAAAGGGGGTATAAGCCAATAGTTACCTCATTTGCTTATGAAGTGCAAAGGTGAGAAGTGCTTCCAAAGAAAATCAGAGAGCACCATTAAAACAAGAAATAGAAAAACCTGCCCTGTCCAAGAGATCAAGGAAGACTTCCCTGATAATGTAACATTTAAGCTGAGCCTGCAGTAAAAGGGGAAGTAGACAGGGGACATGGAAAACGGAAGCAGGAGAGTTCAAGGCCAAGGAAATACCAGACGCACTGGCCTTGAGGCAGGAAGGAGGTTAGCACATGGGAATTAAAAAATAGCCTTTTGCTTTTCTTCTCCTTTTTTTTTTAATACCATAGATAAAACCTTGGGAGTATTTTATTTCTGTTTATTTCTTAAGAACAGGTACCAGCTCCCTATCACAGCTGCAATCTTTCCAATATACTCAGTATGGTTGAGCAAGAGATAGGTGTGCGAGCTCCTGCCTGTGTTTTTACACAGACGCATGGATCCCAGGCAGAAGATGCACACTTATTTTTTTCCTAAAAAGACAATGAAATATATGTAACTCGAAAGTCCCCAACCTCATCTGCCTGCAACTACAAAATGAGATTACGCTCTTCTTGCAGACACAAATTATTATGGCCTGAGGTCCTCCAACTGTCTCCCAGCTGTTCCAGAGAGCTTCCCTGGGCCTCCTGTGTGTCCAGAATTATGTTCTTGGTTTCGGTTTGCTCTGATCTTCTTGTCTTGCTGGGCCCAGCTGTCCTCATTGGTGACAACTGCTGATGCTATGCTTGGCTTTGGGGAAAGGATACAGTTGTTTGGGTCGGGTTTGGTATATTTCAACATCTGCTAGTAGAATCTGAACTCAAAAGCACTTGTGGAGCTGAAGAACTTTTCCATTGCTGAACCCAAAGCTTTCTGATTGCCCCAGAAAGCCCAGCTGGATGTCTCCAACCCTGTGCATTTCCCTCCTACTGCCTTGTGGTCAGCACGCCACTCATGTCCACCAACAGACCCTCTCAACACTGCAGAGCTTGGAATCTTCACTAGGTAACTTTGGGCTAATTGCTGAATCTGCTCATTCCTGCTTCTGCAGCTGCAAAACAGATATACTTACCAACTTCCCTGTGTCCATGGGAAGATACAAGGGGTAAATGAGTATAGAAGCATTCTGTACATTCTGAAAATACTTGCACAGCACATCAGAGCTACGCCCCAATCAAAAGCTGTAATAAGCTTCTCATTGTCAACCAGGCAACATGAAACAGTGAACTCCAGAAAGTCCTCAGGCTCATCATAATCCAGCTTCCACCTAGCTCCCCAGCTGCACCTCTCGCCAGGACACTCTACAAAACCAGTGAGACCACCACTCAGGGTTTCATGAACCCACTGGCTTTCCTACGCTTCTGAGCACGGGCTTTCCTATGCTCCTGTTCCTCTGCCTGGAATGCCCTTTCTTTGCTACAACCACTACAGGTAAATACGATCGCATAGGAGTCCCTTTATTAGAAATGAGAAAATATTCAGCTTAAGTGATATAAGAAAAAGAGAATTAACAGGTTTGTATAAATTAATAGTCTATGGGCAAGATTTCAAGCACAACTTGGTCTCAGGTTGAACTAATAATAGTAGGACAGAATTTCCGTTTCTTCATTTCTGTATTTCCTTAATATTGGTGCCATTCTTACCCCCCATCAACTCATCCCACAGTTACATTAGTTCTTCCACCTACTTTCTCTTTTGTTGGCAACCAGTTGGACAGATGTTCAATTTTCCTATTGACTAAAAAAAACAAAATGGTCCCAGAAAGGTATGACCTTGTCCCTAATTGATCCCAACTTGAGTGGCCAAAAGATAGCATGCCCTGACTGTCTGAGCCAATCATGCATTCCATGGATCTGAACCAATCTCATCCAAAGCACAAAACCTGAGAGATGTCTACAGTCTTCTAATGCCAAATGCCAAATACTCGGTGGTACAAAGACAAATATCTACTACCACTACACCTGCAACTGTACTTTCCATTTCCATTCTTCCTTCCAAAACTCTATCTTGCCTGCTATGTGAAATTATATTATGCTAGAAAAGCAGTTACTGTATTTCCTAGAGTCTCACAGTTTTCTGCAGAAACCTCATCTGTAGAATTTATGCCATTGGGCTACAATGCATCCTAATCTGTTGCTGTGAGTTCCCCAAGGTGTATCAAGGGCCAGAACCAGCCTTATTCATCCCTTTATTCCCTGCATGGAGCACATTCCCTGACACAGAGAAAATGCTGTGTAACAGCTGATGAATGGGTAACTATCTATGTATTTTCAGCTTTAACCTTTTTTATGATCTTTATTAATTACTGGCTAAATTCATCTTGTGATCAGACAACACTTCTTAGATCTTATTTGTTTTTCTCCTTTTACATGAACACATTCCAAGTTGGCTTTTCTTCTCATCTGGTGAGGAAGTAACTCATACTTTAGACCTAACACAAGATTTTTGCATGAGCTCCTACTAAATGTCAACTTACTGGTGTCTCTCTAGAGCTTTAACTTGATCAGATGATTCTGAATCCTGATTTCATCATGTCTCAGTAATTACCACACCCGGCCTTGTATCATCTGCATATCTGATTAGTGGGTCTTCTAGGTCCCTACCAAATCACTTAGTAGGACAGAACTGAACATAGAATCCCAAAGATCATTAATGGAATTCTCTCTCCAGGTGCTGACAGAAATATCTATTCCAGCTGGAAATCCACATAATGGTATCATTATCACCTAAATACATCCCTGTCTTGTCAAAAGGACCATCATGGAGATTATCCCTCAGTTACTCAGCAGAAGTCAAGAGATTCTAGTATCTCGGCTGGATGCGATAGCTCATGCCTGTAATCCCAGCACTTTGGGAGGCCAAGGTAAGAGAATGACTTAAACCCAGAAGTTCAGCTTAGGAGCCAAGCCTGGGAAACATGGCAAGACCTCATCCCTATTTTCAAAGTTAGTTTTCAAAAGTTAAAAAAAAAAAAGATTCTGATATCTCAGTATACTTTTATCAGTCCCAGAAATTATTTTTTTAACGACATTTTTTTACGTGGGAGATTTCATATAAATGTCTCAATGTCTATCTTTTTAAAAAGGCCAAATATGCTATAAACATATAAACATTATAGCAGCTTTACTCATAATTTGCCAAAACTTGGAAACAACCAGGTGTCATTTAGCAGATGAATGGATAAACAAACTGTGTCACATCCAGACAATGGAATACTATTCAGCACTAAAAGGGAATGAGTGATCAAGCCACAAAGACACAGAGGAACCTTTACTGCATATGACTCCATGAGAGAAGCCAATCCAAAAATGCCGACATACTGTATGCTTCCAACCATATGACATTCTGGAAGAGGAAAAACTATGAATAAATTAAAAATATCAGTGATTTCCAGGAGTTGGGGGAGGGGAGAATGAAAAGGCAGAGCACAGAGGATTTTTAGGACACTGAAAATACTCTGTGCGATGCCGTTGGGGTCCGCGTGTTTCCTAAACAAAGGAATGAATACACAAGACAATACAAGACAAGACAAACATGGCGGCTGCCTCGAATGGCGCGCTCTGCTTTATTTTATACAGTCGTTTGTGGAATGTTGCCAAGTCACAAGACACATTGTTGTTTTTCTGACCTTTCCCTGACTTTCTGGATTTTCAAGATGTTTACACATAAACAAGCCCCCAAGGCCCTGCTTCGTTTGCAAGAGCAGGACTTATCGGGAACATCTCGTTTGCGAGCACGTAGTCCTCTACAGATGCTTTAATGATGGACACAAGCCATTATACATTTGTCTGAACCTATACAATGGACAACATCAAGAGTGAACCCTAATGTAAACTACGGACTCTGGGTGATAATGGTGAGTTAGTGTAGGTTCATCAGTTGCAACCAATGTACCACTCTGGTGGGGGATGTTGATCATGGAGGAGTGTATTAGTCCATTTTCACACTGCTATAAAGAAATACCTGAGACTGGGTAATTTATCAAGGAAAGAGGTTTAATTGACTCACAGTTCCATACGGCTGGGGAGGCCTCAGGAAATTTACAATCATGGTGGAAGGTGATTAGACCTTCTCACACTGTGGCAGGAGAGAGAGGAAGCAAGCAGGGGAAATGCCAGACACTTATAAAACGATCAGATCTCATGAGAATTCACTTACTATCATGAGAACAGGAGTGGGGAACCACCCTCATGAGCCAATCACTTCCCTCCCTCAACATGCGGAGATTACATGGATTACAATTCAAGATGAGATTTGGGTAGGGACACAGCCAAATCATATCAAGGAGGCTATGCATGGTTGAGGAGGCAGGGGAATACAAGAGACATCTCTGTATCTTCCACTCAATTTTGCAGTGAACCTGGAATTTCTCTAAAACATAAAATCGGCATTAAAAAATCCCAAATACCTGGCAACATCGGGCCCACGTTACCAACTTACAGCAACCAGCAGAGGCTCAGTATGGAGGGAAAGTGTTCTCCGGTTTGGCACAGTCCACATGCAGCCTCACTCACAAACCCTGCTGTCTTCTGCATTTCTCTAAGACGCTAAGTCAACTGCCCAGGGCTACAAGATCACCACATCCAAATGCCCTTATATACACCTCTACTGAGGCTTCAACAGAAAAGCACCTCAGCCTGCACATCCCCAGTACCCAGGAGCCCACAGTGCTGCAAAGCTGTCTTTCCTGACAAAGCCAGTCACTAATGTTCTTTTTCAAGGAGTCAAAATTGCCCATTAACCTCCCTTCATTGTCCACTAGACCCGATTCTGTCCTCTGGAACCACACAGAAGCGTAATGGCCACTTCTGTCTCATGTTGGGACATCTGTGCTATGAGGCCTTTGCCTCTTATTTCTCCTTAGGGGAGACAGAGTGTTTTCCTTCCCCATATCAACAACCTCAGCTTCTTCAACCCCTTCTAATGGGTAATGGTTTCTAGATCCTACATCTCAGCCTGGTTACCTACTCGTAATGCACTAATGTTTGCCAGTATTCAGAGGACCAACAGGATAAAAGAGCCAAGGAAGAAGCAGACACTTACCAACAAGTCAAAACATATCTGTCTGAGAAGCAGGAACCTCCTCCCCAAATTACCAAAGGCCTCAAGGTTGAAAGGCAGCTCAGGATTCGCCTGACGCTTCCTAAGATAGAGGTGAAGATATTCACAGGCACTGGGAAAACCAGCTGATATGGTTCCCTCTCCAAATCTCATATTCAAATGCGACCTCCAATGTTGGAGATGGGGCCTGGTGGGAGGTGTTTGAGTTATGGGGGCGGATTCCTCCTGAATGGCTTGGTGTTGGCCTTGCGGTAGTGAGTGGGTTCTCGCTCTATGAGTTCCCAGGAGATCTGGTTGTTTAAAAGAGCCCAGCACTTCCTCCTTCTCGCCCTCTCTCCCCATGTGACACACTGTCTCCTTTCACCTTCTGCCATGGTTGGAAGCTTCCTGAGGCCTCACCGGACACATACGCCAGCACCATGCATCATGAGCAGCCTGCAAAACCATGAGCCAAATAAACCTCTTTCCTTTATAAATTCCCAGTCTCAGATATTCCTTTAGAGCCATGCAAAGCCAATACACCAGCTGTGATTTACCCTTCTAGTAAACAGGGAGAAAATACAAGCAGATAAAATCTGACGACTGCCAGAGAGTTCATAAAGCGAGACCTACCCTCACCGTGGCATCTAAAATTTTGTGTTCCACCCCGAGAAATGGTGGAAATCCAGATTTTTCAGCTGTGCTAAACTTCACTTCAAATGCAATGGAAGGTGGAAAGCCGGTTCAAGACGCCTCTGTCTGAGATTATGTTTCACCTGGGAACCAATTATCACCAGGAAGAGTGTTAGAGAATTAGGGAAACTAACCTTTTCTAATCCGCTGTCTAACAGAAACCTCTCGGCAGCCAATCAATAATGGCTGTGGCAAAGAGGCACATCAGAAGTCTTTCTCTTTGCCTCCACATAAGTAATTAAAGCCAGTTTAATGAGATTGCCTGAGAGCTGGGTGTCTGAGTGCAGGAGAATTAGACAGCAGCATTGACGGAGAGCAGCTTTTCAGAAGGAAACAGATACTGAGAAGCCAAATATGAGTTTCAACTGTGGGGTGTGAATCACCCCAAGTCTCTCTGGCAAAATGTGGGACACAGAAATCTGGAAGCAGACAGCAGAATAAACAGAAAGGCTACGATTACCTGCCATCATTGACAGCGAAGGGAGGGAGGAAGTGAAAATGATCTACCGTGTCTGAGATCCGCTCTCTCTTCCTCCCACTTCTGGAGAAACCTCAGCACCTAAATCTCACCTTCCCTTTCTGGAAAATGCCTAGGTTTAGAAATCAAGCTGAACTGAGTTTAAAGGCCAGGTCTGCCACTGAGGAGCTGCTCTGCCTGGAAGAAGTCCTTTCCCCTTCTTAAGCCTCAGATGCTTCTTCTGTAAAATGGGATAATAGCAGTTAAGTACCTCTGAAGGATTTTGTGAAGGGTACGTAGGATCATGCATTTAAAGTGCTAAGCACAGTGTCTGGCTTGCAGTGAGCATCCACTATACCAGGTATTGTCATTAGTTTTTGTGGTCCATCAGAGTATGAGACAGTACCTTCAGGTAGTGGGAGTAATAACATGTCACATGGGGCTGTTGTTGGGTTGACATGAGATCCAGAGTGTGAAGGTCTCAACTAGACTTCACAAGAGGCAGGTGCAAAAAAATGGCAGTTACCACTCCTCCCCTAGGCTAAAAAATGGAGACAGGGTATCAGCAAGGAAGTAATAAGCAGCAAACTGCTTTATGGAGCTCTTCTACTGCCCCATTGCAATTTGTGGGAATAGAAAGTACCAAGTACAGAGTACAGAGATAAACTTTTTTTTTTTTTTTTTTTTTTTTTGAGACAAGGTCTTGCCCTGCAGCCAGGCTGCAGTGCTGTGGCACAATCACGACTCACTGCAGCCTTGACCTCCTGGCCTCAAGCGATCCTCCCACCTCAGCCTCCCAAGCAGCTGGGACCACAGGCACCTGCCACAACACCCAGCAAATGTTTGTATTTTTTGTAGAGACAGGGTCTCACTATATTGCCCAGGCTGGTCTTGAACTCCTAAGCTCAAGCGATCTTCTTCTTTGGCCTCTCAAAGTGCTGGGATTACAGGTGTGAGCAACTGTGCCTGACCAAGATGAACTTTCAATGTAGAGTTTTGCTCCTTCCCTTTAAAAAACCTCCAGCCCAGGGAAACGCAGCCTTTGGGAACCATGTCCCTTTCAATAGAATTATTTCCCCCATAAGCTGCCTTTGGGAAGCAGGGAGGGCAGCCCTCTGCCATGTGACCCTCTGAGCTGGGAAGCCTGGAAGGAAGAGCAGGGGCAGCCTCCAGACACAGCCATATGGCTTGCTACACGTTACACATAAATTACCTTTTGGCGACGCGCTAAATAAAAGGACTTAAATGAATTCTGCATTTTAATAACAGACTCCCTTTCTGCAGCACCGCTTCCCACCAAACAGAATCTATCTGCATAGACCTGTGCCAAGTGCATCCTGGTCAGCGGCCCTGTGATTTAAGATCAGCTATTTCTTGTCTCCATCCTGCATAATGAAGTCAGTCACATTTTATTGCCAAATGGGCCTGGTAATGCCTCCATAACTGCCCATTGAAGGTGCTTTTGCTTTCGGGAATAAAGAGCGAATCTGAATTTCACCAAGATAAACTCGTAGCTGGGTCAATACATCGAATGGTTATCGTTTGTGCCCTGTACTTTATCTATTTTTAGGCCTTGTTCCTGCAAAGAAATAAAAATGCATCCCCTAAGTGCATGAAAGCCATGGGCCTGGCAGAAGGCAGCGTCGTGGGGACATTTGCTCACCGTTTTCTGTAGGGAGGGGAAGCACAGAGAACAAGGACTCCATGGCCGGTAGAAAAGAAATGCAGCAGGGCTGGGCTGCTCCTGCTCTTCCTTGCAGTCTTCCCAGCTCGGAGGGGTCACATGGCAGAGGGCCGCCTCCCTGCTTCCCAGAGGCAGCTTGTGGGGGAAACAATTCTATTGAAAGGGATGTGCTTCCCAAAGGCTGCATTTCCCTGGGGTGGAGGTTTCTTAAAAGGAAGGAGCAAAACTCTATACTGAAAGTTCATCTTGGTTGGGCATAGTTGCTCACACCTGTAATCCCAGCACTTTGAGAGGCCAAAGCAGAAGCTCACTTGAGCTTAGGAGTTCGAGACCAGCCTGGGCAACACAGTGAGATCCTGTCTCTACAACAAATACAAAAATTAGCTGAGTTTTCCTTTTTTTTGTTTGCAGAAGGAAAAACTCATGGTCATTGGATCAGGAATGGAAATACATGACCCAGGTTGTCCTCTGAGAGCCAGCACCCGGACATTTGCTGGTGCCGTTGGAAAAGAAGTCCTCTCATTCTGCTGGGATCCCTACACTGGTGGGACATAAATCTGGAGTGGCTAATATATCTTTATCAATATTTAAGGAGGACCAGGCTGAGGATGAAACAAGGAGACAGGAAAAGACAGGCAAGAGATGGAGAAAGAATGATTTCTGTTGACATCCTCTTGGTCGCAGTCAGACTGAAATATACTGGATCTAGCCATGCCTGAAGCCATTATTACACCTTGAACTTTTTTAGATAATTGAGAACATTTTTGCTTACGCCAGTGCTTGAATGGGTGTCTGTCACTTGCAAATAAAAGAATTTTAAAGCACGAGGCAAAGAAAGAGGAAGTAGAAAGTTCTGTGAAGAGAGATTAACCTTTCTCCATCTGGGACTTAGCAGATCTCATATGGGTTTTGTGATTGAATTTCACTTCAGCGTTTTAGAACAAAAGGAGTAAGAGTGGCTGGAGTTTGGACAGGGCTGGCCTAGAGAGGTCTGAGAGAGGTGAAGGCTCCATCCAGGACTCATCTAGAAACAGTTATATCCTTTAGGTGAGGCCACTTCCGTGAAG
This sequence comes from Macaca nemestrina, assembly GCF_043159975.1. Lineage (NCBI taxonomy): Eukaryota > Metazoa > Chordata > Mammalia > Primates > Cercopithecidae > Macaca > Macaca nemestrina. The sequence continues at coordinate 24,711,361 of NC_092142.1, read as the reverse complement.
CTTTGCAAATTTCCACAACCAGAAGCACGTTTTTCGTACACCTAGATAAAGAAAATGTGGTACATATACACCATGGAATACTATGCAGCCATAAAAAAGAACAAGACTATGTCCTTTGCAGGAACATGGATGGAGCTAGAGGCCATTATCCTCAGCAAACTCATGCAGGAACAGAAAACCAAAACACCACATGTTCTCGCTTATAAGTGGGAGCTAAATGATGAGAACACAGGGACACATAGTGGGGAATAACAGACACTGGGGCCCACTTAAGGGTGGAGGACGGAAGGAGGGAGAGGATCAGAAAAAATAACTGTTGGGTACTGGCCTCAGTACCAAGATGACAAAATAATCCATACAACAGACGCCCATGACGCAAGTTTACCTATATAACAAACCTGCCCATGTACCCCAATCCTAAAATAAAAGTTTTAAAATATAAAATAAAGAAATATATTTTTAAAAAGAATCATGATTTTGCCTTCTTCTCAGATAAGCTGAACATAGCTGTTTCTTTTCTCTCCTTCCCTGTTGCCAATCTTCTAGATGGTTACCTTTGCCAAGCCCTTGAGACTCTAACACTGAAAACTGAGCCTCCAAATGCTTCCACAGAGTTGAGCCCAAATCAACTTAGAGTGTGGACTCAGAGACAGACCAATTATTTTGTGGACATGTTCTTTCCAAAGCACTCTTGCTGGTCTTCCTGTCTTTGGTCTTCACACGGGGCAAGGGATCCAGACAGTAGTGGGCTGGGATATGAGAGTAGGAAACCTGGAGGATAGTACTGGCTCCCTCTATGTGCCCCTGAAGATAACCTTGAACCTTTCTTTTCTTTCTTTTTTGTCTTTGTTTTTGTTTCTGTTTGTTTGTTTGAGACAGTCTCTCTATTGCCAGGCTGGAGTGCAGTGGTGTGATCTTGGCTCACCGACTTCCAGCGATTCTCCTGCCTCAGCCTCCTGAGTAGCTGGGACTACAGGTGCACACCACCATGCCCAGCTAATTTTTGTATTTTTAGTAGAGACGGGGTTTCACCATGTTGGCCAGGATGGTCTCGATCTCTCGACCTCATGATCCACCTGCCTTGGCCTCCCAAAGTGCTGGGATTACAGGTGGGAGCCACCACGCCCGTCCACCTTTCTGAGACTCAGTTTCTTCACTTGTCATCTGCCAAACAGGGTTGCTTTCACCATCTTTCTCCTTTCTAGTTTTTCTACACGTGTTTCCTGTGTTCACTCTTGGACACCTTGGATCAAAGCCCTTCCTGAATTACCTACAGTTCTCTACATGCTCTCTCCCAGTTCGCATGCTCAGATACAACGTAAAGCATCCCACAGTGCCCACCCCCGCCACAGCAGCAGCTTTGCATTTGAACTTCTCAGGTGCTTTCAGGGCTACAGGTAGAAGAGGCTTGGGCTGCATCGATTCTGGTAATTCAAGAAGGCTCATGTCCCACGGTGGGTCATGAGGAACCCCAACCTCACGGCCCTGTGGAAAAGCCAGTGGAGAGGGTTCAGGGAAAATGTTTTGTTTAGCCCTGAGACAGTGGACCCAGAACCTTTCAAAAGAAAGGGCAATTATTGCTCCCCAGTTCTTAAGGAGATGACGAAGAAAGTGGGGCACATCTGAGGGGAGATTTTGAGGTTACTAAGGTGACAGTGCACTGTCTTGGAAGCAAAGCCTAGGAGGCCACATGAATTCTACACGAGGTGGTCTGGAGGTGTGCTTGTTAGATTGGAAGATACCCCATTTAGAATTCTGCATCTGCATTTATAATTAAGGGTACTTTTGTGATTTTGTTGTTGGCTTTGTTTTTCCTTGGTGACCTGAAAATATGATCCATTTGGTCTACATGTTTCCTCCTATTTTTTTTTAAATAAAGTATGGGGTCTTGCTCTGTTGCCCAGGCTGGAGTACAATGGTGCACTCATAGCTCACTGTAGCCTTGAACTCACGGGCTCAAGCGATCCTCCTGCCTCAGCCTCCCAAGTAGCTGGAACTACAGGCACAGGCCACAATGCCTGGCTAAATTTGTTTTTTGTAAAGATGGAGTCTTGCTGTATTGCCCAGGCTGGAGTGCAATGGTGTGATCACAGCTTACTGCAACCTCGAACATCCAGGCGCAAGCAATCCTCCTACCTCAGCCTTTCAAGTAGCAAGCACCAGCATGCCTGGTTACCTTTTTTTTTTTTTTTTTTTTGTAGGATGGGGTATCTCCATGTTACCCAGGCTTGTGTCTAACTCCTGTCCTCAAGCAATCCTCCCACCTCGGCCTCACAAAATACTGAGATTACAGGCATGAGCCACTGCACCCAGCCTATTTCGCATATTTCTAAATGATTAATCAGAACAGACACTGTGTTCTGATCACAGTTACATCCTCAGTGCCTAGAACAGGATCTGGAACACAGTAGGTGCTCAATAGCCACTTTCTGGATTGACGTATTAATGGAGAAAGGAATGGAGGGGTTTTCAATAAACATCCAGGACTCTAGCTTCTTTTTAGACATCTGAAAAATCGGGGGGGAAAAAAACAGTAAAACAGCGAGCTGGGGCTGAGAAGCAGCTGCCTCTTGAAGACAGGAGCTGTTCTCTCCAGTTTACCATGCTCCTCACCACTCCTTATTGTCTTATGTTGGGTCCACTTCATTTCTATCGATCTTCTGCCAGCACAAAGGCATTTAAGTTTCTTGACCATGATCAAAGCTGTCACGGGAATTTTCCACATTAAGTCAGCCCTAGTCCCTAAAGAGAATGCAGGCAGAAGAGTTAGAATTATCGCTCTCATTGTTAGTCCCTTTGGCATTCCTCCCAAGAGAGACGGCGCCTCATTTCTGCCAGTGTCTGAGGGCCACGGAAGGTCAAAGTGTCACAAGCCCATCCTACATCTTCCCCTTTCTTTGCTTCCAACATTCCCAAATGGCTGAACACGAATCTTTCAAAATTCAAAAGAATCCAGTTCAGTTTTTCTAGTAAGCTCTCCGGCAATTTTTTTTCCCCAAATGCTTTATAAATGCTAAGTTTATTATTACTTCGTATTCCCTGGGCCATTGCCTGTAAGGAATCAATGTGGAAAGAAAGCATGCAGTTGATTTAGCTGATCAGTAAAATCAAACAGTTTCACGCTAAGTTAGTCAAAGACCTTAAAGTATTCTTTTTTTTTTTTACGGAGTTTCGCTCTTGTCGCCCAGGCTGGAGTGCAATGGCACAATCTCGGCTCACTGCAGCCTCCACCTCCCAGGTTCAAGCGATTCTCCTGACCTTAAAGTACTCTGAACAGTCCCACCCCTTCAGAGGGAACTCACAGTGGATGCAAAACAGGGGTGCTTGCTAACCAAAACACGAACTGAAATCTAAAGGATACAGACCTACTGAGATCATAGGAAAACCATTAGGCATGGGTCTTATGGGCAAACCATCAGTGGCTCGAAGGCACTGGAGTGTTGTTAACAGAATGGATTTCTAGGCTACACAGAACCAGACCTAAGGTCTGGTCCTGCAACTTACCATCTAAAAGTTCTTCTCTTAGCCTCAGTCTCCTCATCTACAAATGCCGATCATAAATTACTATCTCTTCAATTTAAATAAAGATTAAATAAGGATTGTGAGGTCTCAGAATTAAGTTAAACACTGAGCAGGGCATCCGGCACATAGTAAATGCTCAATAAAAGTTAGCTATGCTATTTTAGCAGAGAAATGGTATAAAAGTTTGTTCTAGATCAAGTGAATTTAACTCATGCCTGTGCCCAGTCATACACAGACTGTTCTGGTCTACCTCCCACATGCAGAGGTTCTGCTAAGTCTCCTCAGTAACAAAGTGGCCTCAGTAAACTGTAGTTGGAGAAACATACACATAAATAATAAATGCCAGATTATTTTGCAAATGCTTACGAAGGATGGTAAAAGCCCACAGGGCAGAATTACTCTGCCAGGGGGAGTATCCAGTGTTCAGGGAGGTGAACACTGAGAGATTAGTGGTTGTTTGGGGCTTGGGGTCAGAATAGGGATTGATTGACAGAAGGGCATGAAAGATCTTTTGGGGGAGAAGGTAATGTTCCAAGTTGGATTGTAGTGATGGCTGCACAATGATGTAAATTTTCTAAAAACCCTGGAATTGTACATTTAATGTAGTAAAGTTTTTATGACATATAAATTATAACCTCGATTAACTTTTTTTTTAACGGTGCCATTTCAACCAACCCTTCAGGATGGTTGATGTTCACTATACAGATGGGAAGGATTTGGCTTCTGCCCAGACAGAGGGTCTGGCATAGGAGCGGAGGCAGAGAAGGGGTAGAACTTGCCTGAGAGGGATCAGCAACATTGCAGGTAGAAGGAGAGACACAAGTGTGAGTGAGAGGATGGTGGAGGCATTCCACCTAGTGTCAAGCCACGAGGCATGGGGTTTCCAGGCACAGGGGCACTGTTGCATTACCCCACCCTCAGCGACATTGGCCCTCTGCTATTAGACTCTATCTCCTGTGCTAATGGAGGGCTTTGGCTTTGCGAAAGACACATCCGCGCTTACTGTTTGAAACCACAAATCCCCTCATAGGACATGAGAGCAGAGTGAAGTGTTTGATTTCTCTGATGTTTCCCGAGTCGAAGCCTCCCCTTCACTGGCACTTAGGGGATTTGCAGCTTCTTTGCTGAGACGACACGAGAGGTTTCTCTGCTTAATCCCCAGATCTTTAGAGTTGGGGCTGCATTGGGTTTGGGATTCAACAGCCTCGCGGCATGATCTGTGACACCGAGCTTCAAGCTCTCTGCGCAGGGAGCGAGCTGGGGAAAAATCAAGGTGCCCAGAAAGCTTTTAAAGATGAGAAAACTGAGGCCAAGAGCAGCACCTTTCCGGGTTCCTGGCCAGGTCACTGTTTCCCTTCAAGCTGCCCCCACCTTCCTCTTTAACAGGCAGGGTTAGAGTCTGTGACCTAATGTTGCTGGCTGATGATGACTGGATCCCTGGCACCAGCTGGGCCAATCAGAGGAGCTCTTTACAGAGCTCAGAACCAAGGAGAAGAATGTTAATTCATCTAGGATGCTCACTGAACCTTAGCCCATGTAGAAGTAGGAGCTGAGTGTATTGAAAACATTTACACCAGCCTGGAGAGAGAAAGATGCCGTTGATTTCCAACCTCCACTCTGACTGCTGTCTGGTACCTGCATTTAGCCCTCTGTGAGGCTGAGTCCACTTTGCTCTACCCGTGGGATTTATTACATGCCCTGTATGCTTCCAGGAAATTCCTAATGTTACTTAAGCAAGATGAAAATGAATACACTTGTTATCAAAGCACCCTGATGGAGTCAGAGGGTGGCTAGCCCAAATCACAATGTAAAATTGGCACCAGAACCCTGCTGCCCTGCCAGACCGGGGGCTTGATGTTCATGACCCAAAACCACAGAGGTTAGTGACTCATCAGTCCAGGCACCAACACAGAAATCAGGTGATTGTTTCCAGAAGCAAGTGCACTTCAAATCCAGCCTGAGAAGGGACTGCATTTTGTAATAGAGGAGAAAGTTGTAGTGAAGAAACTGCACATGCTAAGACAAGCCAGGAGAAGCAAGTAGAGGTCATATTTGCGGGACTTTACAGCCATTGCAAAGATTTCAATTTTGCTTAAATGGGGTAATATACGAAAATGGGTTAAAATGTGTAAAACACTTAGGGTAGTACCTGGTATACAACAAGTACCAATTACCACTAGTAAATAATAGTTAATATTATTACCCTGAAGACAACAGACACCTAAAGGATTTCTAGCAGAGCTATAGCATCAGTTTTGGATTTTCAAAGGTCCTCCGGATGTGGGGGGAAAATGGATTGGTGCAGAGCCTCAGAGGACAGAGGAGGTAGATGAAAGGCTGTGTCCATCTTTAAAAAGAGAGGGGCTGTTATTTTTTAGCTAGAGTGGTATCAGTAGATATACAGAAAAGCTAACAGATTAAAGAGATATTTAAGGGGTAAAATTGTCAGGACTTGGTGACAGATTGACCATACGGAATAAAGAAACAAGCAACTCCAAGACGAATCTCAGAATTTGGACTGAACAACTAAATGGCTCTTTATGTCATTTAACTGAGACAGTGGACTCAGTTGTATGGGAAAGGTTGTGAGTCTAGTCTTTGGGCGTGTAGAATGCAAGGTGAATTTAAAACAGCCAAGTGAAGATGTCAAGTAAGCATTTGAATATTGATGGCCAAAGCACAGAGGAGAAACCTAAAAATGAAACCTTTTGAGTCATCATTGTTCTGAAATTGACGCCACAGATAGGCATGAGATGCTCCAAAGGGAGTATCCAGGGTCACAGTCCCAGAAAATGCCAATGGGATCCACTTAAGCATGATGGATGTTACAGCTCACCAAGAATGCTCCCCGCAACCCAATGCCTCAAGCCCAGCTCAGTAAATATTGACTTATTGGAAAAAACAAATCAATCAATCAATTCATGAACAGGATTGAAAGCTAGAGCTGCACATCAGATCTTTCTATGCAGGCAGTGAGAGGGGACAATGACCTGCCACCAAATTTTATTTCCTGAATTCTAGACTCTCTTTCACACACACACACACACACACACACACACACACACACACACACACACACATATATATATATATATTAATTTGGAGGGAAAATGTAGAGCCAGAAGTTGCAGGTAAATACAGTATAATGAAGCCTCATCCCCCAAAACAAACAAACAAAAAAGCTAATTTAGTCACAGAAACCTGTTCACTCCTATTCTGCCAACATTCCCTCCTTTTTGATAGATGCCTCAAGTGTCAGGCAATAGAACTTCCTGGGGTAGTCTCTGTTAAGTAGTCCTAGAAACGCTTGACAAGCCAAGCCCTGAGCTTGCCAGCTTGGACATGGAGAAACAGAAAAGAATAAGGTGATCTTGGCCGAGGGCGTGCATTTAATAACTTTGTTTAATACAAAGTATAGCCTTGAGTATTGTGGGTGTCTTCCAATTAGCATCAGCTTTTCCTCCCAATTCAAAAACCTCACAAGAAACCCTGCAACCTCTTCAGAAGTTCCAGAGAAGAGAAAACTAGAATTTGAATAGGGTCATCCTAGAATGTCTTGTTTGAAATTCTCTCTGTATATGGATTTGTACAACAATGGCTAAAAATGGAAGAAGCAAGAGTAATAAAAACAAGGTTGGTAAACTTTATGGAGTAGAGGAAGAAAACCCAATTTCTAAGGGTAGCTGCTGTGCTCATCAAACAACTGTGTTTTCATCAGATAAGTTTATATTATGTTCTAGATGCTTGCCGCTCCAACAGGCTCTTCAGAGGAAAACTGACCAATGGCCCTGACCTTCTGCCATAGCTGAGTGAGCCAGGCTGAGGCACACAGCTCAACAAAAGGCATTCGATATGGCAACGGTTCTTAAAGGTTGACGGACACAAGAAGCATCTGAAAAGCTTAAGGCACAGCTTCCTGGGACACATGCTCAGAGACTGGAATTCGGTAGGTTTGGGTGCATCCCATGAATCTGCATTTCTAACAAGCTTCCAGTAATTCTAATGTTGCTGTCCCCAAGACTAGTGTAAGCATATGGCTTGACAGCTGTTATCTCTGCAAGGGCAATGACACTCAGGTATCCAATGTGCCTGGAACAGTGCCAAGCCATAGTAACTGCTCAACAAATCTCTGCTGAATAAATAATCCTCTCTCTTGAGGAGTTCCAATATTTAGTGCTGACCAGTGTCTTAGTCAGTTCAGGCTGCTATAACAAAATAGCACAGCCTGGGTAGCTTATAAACAGCAGAAATGTATTTCTCATAGTTCTGGAGGCCTGGAAGCCCAAGATCAAGGGGTCAGCAGATTCAGTGTCTAGGGAGGATCTGTTTACCGGTTCACATATGATGTTTTCTTGCTGTGTTCTTACATGGTACAAAGAGCAAGGCAGCTTTCTGGGTAGCAAGCAAGGCAGCTTGCTAAGGGTACTAATCCCATTCATAAAGGCTCTACCCTCAGGAGCCTTAATCAACTACCAGTGGCCCCACCCCCTAATACCATCACACCAGGGATCAGGTTTCAACCTATAGATTTTAGGGAGACACAATTTTCAGACCATAGCAGCAGTTAGCAGAAGAGAGAAAGCCAAATGTCACAAAGAGAGAAGGCAGTAGGAAGAAGCCATAAGTTAGCCTGTGGCCATTAGCTTGTTCCAGCCATGAGTGAGTCAAAACTTAGAAGACACCGGGTGCCATGGTTCACACCTGTAATTGCAGTACTTTGAGAGGCAGGAGAATCACTTGAGCCCAGGAGTTTGAGACCAGCCTGGGTAACATGGCAAAATCCCATCTCTACAAAAAAATACAAAAATTAGCCAGGCAAGGCAGCATACACCTGTAGTCCCAGCTACTTGGAAGGCTGAGGTGGGAAGTTTGCTTAAGCCCAGGAGGTTGAGGCTGCAGTGAGCTGTGATTGAGAGACTGTATTCCAGCCTGGGTGACAGAGCAGAACCCTGTCTCAAAAAAAAAAAAAAAAAAAAAAGACTTAGAAGAGAAAAATTAATCAATTAATCAATGGTACCCAGGCTAGTGAGAGCAAAGGCTAAGGTTTGTTGGGTTCCTTTACATCCAGAGAACTAGAAGAGGCACCAAAAAGTTGTCCTGCTGATGAACTGACAAGAAAACCATATTGCACTAGCTTCTGCTCTTTGAAAATCCTTCAGTCTCCATAAAAGAACAAAATGCTGCTTTCTGCCTTCCTTCTTTCTCCATTTCCTCACCATTCTCCCCTCCTGGTAATGAGAAAAGGCCTCCTATCAACTCAACTTAAATCTGATTTCCAAGCCTGACCTTGTGGCTTGTTTCTTGGCCAATAAGGAAAAATCATTAAAATCTCTGAATCACACATTCCTCATCTATGAAACAGATAGGATTATCCCCTTACAGGAATAATGGATAAACTTAAAATTGCCAGATACAATAACTGACACATAGTGAGAGCTCAGTAAATTTGTATGGATGCTGAATCTCTTTCCTCAACTTTGGGCAACCTTGGGAATTTGAGACTGTATTGTAATTAACACATCATTCCATCCATTCATTCTACAACTGTTCTTTGAGCATCAGCTACGCATGGAGCCCCATTCTGGGCACTAAGGACATAGTAGTAAACAAGAGAAACAAAGACCTCTGCTCTTATGAAGCTTACATTAAAGTGGGGGAGAAAATAAATACGACAAAGATTATGGTAAAATGTATAGTGTTATTAAATAGTGTTATGTGTCCCAGATAGAGTGTCACGAGGAGGGGGTTACAGTTTTGAATACGACACCCCAGACAGGTATGACTACATAAACAAAGACATAAAAAAGTGAAGAATTTCAGGCCAGGCGTGGTGGCTCACACCTGTAATCCCAGCACTTTGGGAGGCCAAGGCAGGCAGATCACTTAAGTCCAGGAGTTTGAGACCAGCCTGGGCAACATGGTGAAATCCTGTCTCTACCAAAAAAAAAAAATAGAACACAAAAATTAGCCAGGTATGCTGGTGCACACCTGCAGTCCCAACTACTCAGAGACTGAGGTGGGAGGATCTAGAAATTCGAGCCTAGAAACTCGAGGCTGCGGCACGACCGCACCACTGTACTCCAGCCCCAGTGACACAGTGAGACCCTGTTTCAAAAAAAAAAAAAGGGGGGGGTGGGAGGAAGGATTTCTACTTGTGGACATTTAAGAACAAACATTTCAGATGCGGATGACTTCAGAGACTGAAGTTCCTGGGACCTGCGAGGGCCAGAGTGTTTGAGAAACAGCAAGAAGACCAGTGTATTCATTCTTCTGAAGAATGAAGCAAGTGTGGTAGGAGATAAAATCAAAGATAAATTGACTTCAAAAAATGAGTTGCAGATCATGGAGGGCCCTGTGGGGTATGATAATGAGTATGGCTTTGATGGAGCCAGATGAGAGACCATAGTTTAGTCTTGAGAAAAACATGGTACAATATAACTTACCTGTAAGGGATCAAGCTATTGATTGACTCAATTTATAGCTGCTGGATTGAAATCAAGGCAAGGGTTGAAAGAGAGAGCAGCTTAGGTTACTGCAATATTCCAGACACAATAGGATGGGGGCCTAGATTAAGGCTGAGCAATGAGACCAGAAGAATCCTATCACCAACATTGACATTAGCAGAGAATTATATGAAGCAAAAGACTCAGATCCATACCCTCTGCATCCTGGACTCATAGCCTGTGGCTCCACTCATAGCTTAGGGAGGAGGATTGGGTGGTTTTTCTCTGGCCCCCTGTAAATCCAAGCTTCTTTAAAAACTGTTTGCATACTGATTTTGATTCCTCTCCTCCATTTCATTTTTTAGCCCTCTCAAATATGAATTCTTTCCTTGTCACTCCTCTAGCATTATTTCCAACTCAACAAGACACGTTTAAGACCCCATCTTATTCCACCTCTCAGCAGAGTTTAGGCAAAGTTGACTATCTCTTTTTAAACACTATCTTGTCTTTGGTGACAACCATTTTCCTAATTCTTCCTCAAAGCATCTGGCCACTTTTGCTCAGTCTCCAATCTGGGTCTTCCTACTCTCCCTGCTATTTTAAGATTTGCCATGGCTCAGGCCTGGATATATTTTCTCACTCAACCTTATCTCCCTAGGTGATGTCACCAAGTCCCCCAGCTTACAATACCAGCTATTGCCAGTGACTTCCCAAATTAACTAGTGCTATGACCTCAGACTAATACATACAACTGCCTTCTCAACCACTCTATTTGGGTATCTAATAGGCATTTCAAATTTAACATTTCCAAAGAGGATTCTTGGTGTTTCCCCCCACCCCCAATGTCCTAAATTTTCTACTTTGTTCCTATAATGATAACTTTTAAAATGCATTGCTGGCTGAGTGCAGTGGCTCTCAACTGTAATCTCAACAATTTGGGAGGCCTAGGCTGGAGGATCACTTAAGGCCAGGAGTTCAAGACCAGTCCTGGCAACTTAGCAAGACCTCGCCTCTACAAAAAAAATTTTAAAATTAGCCAGCAGTGGTGGCATGCACCTGCAGTGTCCCAGCTACTTCAGAGGCTGAGGGAGGAGAATCACTTGAGCCCAGGAGTTTGAGGCTACAGTGAACTATGTTCACACCACTGCACTCCAGCCTGGGGGACAAAGAGAGGCTTTGTCTCAAAAAAGTAAAATAAAATAAAATGCATTGCCAACCTTTAACAGCCAAGAAAATTCCTGGAAAACATGGAAAGATTCGTTAACACAAAGCTCCTATCCCATAGGGTGATAGTCTGTCATAAGAGGCACAAGGATGTAGCCTGGCTATTTCATGTCACACATATCACACACATATACTACCTATGGGACCTCTACAAGGCATATGGCAACCCCTCCAGCAGGCTTCTCTTGCATCTGTTTTTTTTTGTTTGTTTGTTTGTTTGTTTGTTTTTTGAGACGGAGTCTTGGCTCTGTCGCCTAGGCTGGAGTACGGTGGCGCAATCTCGGCTCACTGCAACCTCTGCCTCCCAGGTTCAAGCGATTCTCCAGGCTCAGCCTCAGCACTCTGAGATCTATCCACACTGGCTGGTGCCTTATTCCTCCGATGAACCAGGTGCTTTTCTGCCAAAGCACCTTCTCTCTTCGTGGAGACCTGCTTTCATCCTTTACCAAACCACACCTACTCATCCTTCAGATTTCAGTCCACTGGCCTCACTGCCAGTGCCCCTCTAAACTATTCATGCTATATGCTCCTTTGGAGCACTCCCTATTTTTTCTAATTCTTGTGCACATGCATGCTTAACCATGTGGTGCTATCTCCCCTCTTGTAGGCTGCAAACTCCATACATCCATGACGTGCAATATTCATCACTTGAGACCTAGTGCCCAGCATACATGAATTATACAATCAATATTGCTTGAGTGAATGAATGAATGTCATCTGCTTTATGATAGGCTGAGGGTCAGTTTCCTCATCTACAACATTGTAACAATAAGATGTGACCTTCCTTGTGCATGCATTGCTTGATGGACCAAATAAAACCATTAGGCAGCATACTGTTTTATTACAGTTTTTATTCTCCAGGAAGAAAAAAAGATTATTCTACCCATATTTGTATCACCAAGACCTACTGTCCAACAAATGTGTGTTGAATTGAATTGTTATTATTATATGTCTGCAGAAAGGTAAAACAAATGTTGATGTCAGCTCCCTGGCCCACAGATGATGCTCCCATCTACCCTATCTCAAAAAGATGATCATAAGGTTTGGAGATATTAAAGAAAGCATGGTTGGGGTGAATCAATAAATTTATAGCCCAGGGCAAGCTTTGCCCTGAACAAGTCTCTGTTTCTTAACTGTTTGTTTTACTTTTTGAAAGGCGTCTGAAGTTTGTCAATAAAGGTAAAGCTTATTGCTTGAAGATTTGGCCAGCAAAAGGAAACAGTCGCAGATTACAGGAAGTCTGTCTTCTCCCAAAGAAGCTTAATAATTTCAAATGTCTATTTCACATGTATAGCAGAAGTAAAAGCTAAGGTGTGCAATGGTGTGGAGGAGAGGTGTGCGACTTGTCTGTCAGTGAGATCAGTGTAAGGATACTCAAATTCGTCTGAAAGGCCCCGAACATTGCCTCCATAACTCTCCAACACATGTACAATGGAAAAACACACTTCCTCACTCCACATAGTCCACCTATGGCTTCCTTATCCAATTCACATCTTGGTCTGTTTAGAAAGAGCGATAGGCCGGGCATGGTGGTTCACGCCTATAATCTCAGCATTTTGGGTGGCCGAGGTGGGTGGATCAGGAAGTCAGGAGTTCAAGACCAGTCTGGTCAATGTCGTGAAACCCCATCTGTACTAAAAACACAAAAATTAGCCAGGCGTGGTGGCACGCACCTGTAATCCCCGCTACTCGGAAGAGTGAGGCAGGAGAATCGTTTGAACCCGGTAGGTGGAGGTTGCAGCGAGCTGAGATTTCACCACTGTACTCTGGCCTGGGTGACAGAGCAAGACTCCATCTCGAAAACAATCAAACAAACAAAAAATAGAAAGACTGATAATAGAATGAATATTTATTAAGCCCCTAGTATGTGCTAGAACTAGGCTAGGCAACCCCATGTACAATAACAGATTTGACCCCTACATAGAGAAATGTTATCTATTTTACCTATTGCTTCCTTCCTTCCTTCCTTCCTTCCTTCCTTCCTTCCTTCTTTCCTTCCTTCCTTTTTCTTTCTTTCTCTTTCTCTTTCTCTCTTCTTTCTTTCTTTCTTTCAGTTTAGAAACTGAGGCTCAGGTAGGTTGAAGCACTTGCCCAAGGTAATAAAATTGACAAGTGGTGGGAGACAGTGGCACATGCACTTAAGAATGCATTCGAGGCTGGGCGTGGTGGCTCGTGCCTGTAATCCCAGCACTTTGGGAGCCTGAGGCGGGCAGATCATCTGAGGTCAGGAGTTCGGGACCAGCCTGACCAACATGAAGAAACCCTGTCTCCACTAAAAATACAAAATTAGCTGGGTGTGGTGGCGGATGCCTGTAATTCCAGCTACTCGGGAGGCTGAGGCAACTTTGGGTTCCCTCTGAAGGGGTGGGACTGTTCAGAATACTTTAAGGTCAGGAGAATCGCTTGAACCCAGAAGGTAGAGGTTGCAGTGAGCCGAGATAGCACCATTGCACTCCAGCCTGGAAACAAGAGTGAAAAAAAAATGCATTCGAATATAAACACAACACAACAAAGAAAGTAATGAATCAGGCCCCTGTAAATTTCTGGGTGGGAAATCTCCACCTGTGTGTTACTTGAGCCTGCACGGCCACGTCTTCAGTACGGAGCATGATGTTGTTGAATAACCTGAGCTTTGGAGTCAGATCTAGATTTGAATTCTTCCTCTGCACTGATGACATATGTGATGTCAGGGGATTTGCTAAATATTAATATCTCTGTACCTCTGGCCAAGTGGTCATGTGTTCTGTGGTTGTCTGGTACATCATTGATGCATAATGAATGACAACTTCCCTTATCCTCCCCCCTGTCTCAGGCAAGTAAGGACCACTATGATGTTTACTCTGAAAACTGATACTGATCATTTTCCTTTTCTGAGGGCTTGCTACGTGCCAGGCACCCAGGTAAGACCTTAACATGCCGCATTTCACTTAATCCTCCAACAAACTCTTTTTCTTCCAGATCATGACACTGAGTCTTAGAGAAGTTAAACAGCTTGTTGATCTTAATACAGAAGCTGAGTCTATTTCAAGCTGAAGCCCAAGCTATTGAACTGCTATGCCGTACTGCCACCCTGTCTACACTCCAAGACAATAAATATTGAGAGGTGTAAGCTTTCTTGCTCATTCATATTTTCACAATCGTATTTCCTAACCTGGTGTTTTATGTGTATGTATAATCACCAGGAAAACTTAAAAGATAGAAGATGGGAGACGTCAGCTGAGGCCATGTAAAAATCAGCCAGCCTGGTCTGATATGATGATGGACAGGAAATTACTAGGAGTTCAATACCATCTGTGGGAGTTTACTTTTGGTATTATTTTACCTTAAAAGTATTCTTAGAAATCCAAATGCATCCTCAGATGTTATGCTCTTGGAATTTTCATTTCGTTACTATATGTTCCTCAACAACTTCAAGAAGAGGAAAAGGGCCAAGAAATGGAAGGAAGAGGCAAATAATTTTATTAGTTTTAAAACAGAATTTATGAGCAGGTATGTTTGTGTGTCTCACTCCAGGCCAAGATTCTCTCTTCGCTGCTGTTCAGAGACAGCGAGCAGATCAATCGGGCTCAGAGGGATGCTCCGCGGCGGAACCCACGCCCCGAGTCTTGGGGGCTGCTGAATATTTGAAGGGTCTGGGCTTCCATGAAGTGAATACAAAGAAGAATGAAGTATTTCCTAGAGCACTGGTCCTCCACTGCCAGCAATCCTGCACCCCAGTAGACACGCGGCCACATCTAGAGTCGTTTTTGGTTGTCATGAGGGGCGATCAGGGGCCTGAGTGAATGCCACTGGCATCCAACCGGTAGAGGCTACTAAACACGTCTCTACGCACAGCGCAGCCGCCATAACCAAGATTTCCTGGTGAAATGTCCACGGTGCCAGGGTTGAGAAACCAGTTTCAGAGGGAGTGTCTTTTTTTTAAAACTTTATCTTTTAAAAAGTAAATTACTGTCAGCCTATCAATAAAATGATCTTTCCAAAACCTACCCCTTTAGATTATTTCCTTAATGAGCCTCCAGGGCTCCCTGTTTCTCACAAAGGGGTGAGAATCCCTCAGCACAGCAGGCTCCAAGCTCCAGACCTGCCCTCCACGGCCTTTCCGCTCTCACCTCCCTCTGGCTAAGCCCAGTAGCACAGGACTTCTGCAGGCGCTTTCACACACACAAACACACACAGTCCACACACCCACACACATGCACACACGCACACCACGCATGCCCCACACACCCTACACACACCATACACATACTCCCCCCACACACCACATTCAACCACATAAACATACATCCCACACACATACACACACATATACATGCACACCGCACCTTCTCTGCCTCCCCCGACACATATGCATTGCTTACACACCCCACAAACATGAACACACAATACACCACGCCATGTACACACCCTACACATACCCCACATATTCTAAAGCCTCATGCACATACTCCCTACACAAACATCACATCCGACCCCATAAACATACACCTCCCACACACATACATCACACTACATACACCCCTACACACACACACATACATGCACACCCCACCCACACACACCCCACACATGCACACACACACATACCACATCACTTACCCCTCACACACCACACCCTACACACACACACTTCACACACACACCATACCCTCCACACCACCCCACATATACACATCACACCACACCACAAACACCACACACATATACCCTCTCCCTACATACACATGCACATACACACACATACACCCCCAAACATCCGCACACACACACACCCTCCCTCTACATCCACATCCGCACACATACACCTCTCACACACACATACCCCACACACATATACACCCTCCACATCCACATCCACATCCACCCCACATATACACACACACACCCCATACACATCACTTACACACACATACCACACATACACACCTCCCCCTACATACACGTGCACACACAAACACTCTCCAAATATGCCATATCCCACACACATACCCCACACACACCCTCCCTCCACATCCACATACACACACATACACTCCACACATACACATACACATACACACACATATACCTCCCTCCACGCACACACCCCACACACATATACACCCTCCCTCCACATCCACATACAACCCACACATACACACACACATCTACCACATCACTTACATACACACGTACACCACACCACACACACATGCCCTCTACCTTTGCATTCCATTTTCTCTCAGCCTAGTAACCCTTCCTTTCTTCTCTACCCTGCAAAACACTATTCACCTTTCAAGAGTTAACATGTCACCTTCTTTCAAACCTTTCTGAAAACCTTCACTACTTAAACTGGGGTTCATGGAATGCTTTAGTCCACTGGAGCTGTTCTAACCAAAGGCCGTAAACTGTGTGGCTAATAAACAACGCACATGGATTTCTCACAGTTCTGGAGGCTGAGAAGTCCAAGATCAAGGCCGATTCCGTGCTCTCTGCTTTCTGGAAAGTGGCCTCTCACTGTGTCCTCAGGTGGTGGAAGGGGTGCACAACCTCCCTCAGGCTTTCATAAAAGGGCACAAATCCCATTCATGGGGGCTCTGTCCTCGTGACCTAATAGCCTCCCAAAGGCCCCATCTTTTAACCATTCCCTAGGGGGGTTAGGTTTCAGCACATGAGTTTCAGCATATGAACACAAACATTCAGCCACAGCATTGATCAACAGCATCAGCATCAGGGAATTTATCAGAAGAGCAGAATCAGGCCCTCCCCTGTCAGGCCCTCCCCTGGACCAGCCCCATCAGAATCTGTCTTTCAGTGGAGCCCAAGGCTCCATTTGCTCACCAAGGCTTGAGAAACATTATCGTAAACAGCGCAAGTTGGCGCATCTTTTACACTCCCAGAACCTCCCATATAGACCCCCATTCACAGATTATCTACTATCAAGTAATCGTCTTCTTTGTGCATCTGTCTTTGCCTCCACTTTGTGATTCTGATTTGGGGAAGGATGTCATTTTATTCATCTTTCTATCACTGGCATCAAAATAGAACTGACACATAGCAGATATCTAATGTATTATGGCTAAACAGATGAATTATCTATCCGCCCATACATCCCCAGTTCCTGCCAGATAGAAACACTATGTCCTTCTCCAGACAGTTGAGGTCAGCGTTGGTTCCAGGCCAGCCACAGGGGTACGTTAACATCTTCAGCACCCGCAGTCAGTGGTGTTCAGAATTAAGCTGACCCAGGACTCATGCTGTCCAATTTCACTAGAGCTTACCATGTAAAGAAGCACAGAAATTGGCAGTGAGGATGCAGTGATAAAGAAGGTAGACCTGGCCCCTACTTTCGCTGGAGCTGACGTTCTGGGGAGGAAGTCAGTAAATGAACAAGTAACCTCAGACAGGCTTGAGATGCTGAGTCAGCAGGTGTGTGGGGCAGGGGCGGTGCTCCTGCTGACTCAGCCTTCCTCCTCGAAGGAGTGACATTTTAGCTTGAGAGTGA
Source organism: Macaca nemestrina (assembly GCF_043159975.1). Classification (NCBI taxonomy): domain Eukaryota; kingdom Metazoa; phylum Chordata; class Mammalia; order Primates; family Cercopithecidae; genus Macaca; species Macaca nemestrina. The sequence continues at coordinate 24,693,688 of NC_092142.1, read as the reverse complement.
AGAGTGAATAAGGGTTAGCCAGAAGAAATGGGGTAAAAGGTCTTCCAGGATGAGCGAACACAGTCATTGAAGACCCAAAGATGACAGTGAGAGCATAATGAATTTGCAGCTGAGCCTTGAGATGCCGGGAACAAGAGTGAGCAAGACCTGAGGCTATTGGTAGATTCCAGACCCAAGAGGGTTTTACCACAGAGAAATGGACAATATCCTAATTGTGACTATCTCTACACCCACTTCTGCCCCTTCTGAGCTTGTTAGTAAGAACATAGATGTGCTTTATCTCCTTTATTCAACTACTGCTATCTTTTTCAGATGGACTTAAGACTTTCTAAATCAGCAGGTCCCTTAGTCAAGGCCTCCACACTCTTTCTGGTCTCTAAGAAAGCTGGATCTTGCTTTACCCAAACCTCATCTTTTTCCCGTTCCGTGCTGCATTTAGATAGGTATCTCATATCATTCACTCATTTGCTCACTCTTATTCAATATATTTATTGAGTCCTTCTATATGGCAAGCCCCGAGGACACAGAGGTGAATACAGACATGAGAAAAACAAAGACAAAAACAACATCCAAGTCAGCCGCAATGGCTCATACCTGTAATCCCAGCGCTTTGGGAGGCCAAGGCAGGAGGATCGCTCAAGCCCAAGACTTCAAGAACAGCCTGGGCAACACAGAGAGATCCCACCTCTACAAAAAAGTAAAAATGAGCCAGGTATGCTGGTGCCTGCCAGTAATAGTCCCAGCTACTCAGGAGGCTGAGGCAGGAGGATCACTTGAGCCCAGGGGTTGGAGGCTGCAGTGAGCTATGATTGCACAACTGCACTCCAGCCTGGGCGACAGAGTGAGATCATGTCTCAAAAATAAAACAAACAAAAACCAAAAAACGGAACACCACCTCCCTCTGCACTCTGCCAGGTGCTGGGGAATGGGAGATGGAGACGAGGAGGAGAGAACCCCCAGGGTTTCCCTGACAGGCTGGTTTGGCCTCTATGCTGAAAACTGAGTGGCCCACAGTCAGGACACTCAGATTTCCCATGACCTCTTTCAACACCTGCTGCAGAGACGCAATTTCTTCATGCACCTGTTAATAAACAGGGATGGGCAGGCACTCTCTAAAGGGGCCCACTTTCGTGACTGCTTAAGGTAATATCAGGCATAAGAAGCACCCAGGATGGAGCAGCCTTCCTGGACTGATAACCATGATCTGATTGACTCCACCTCAGAGAGGTTCATTCTGCAATTTTGGGGGCCTCTGAGGTAACGTCTTCATATTTCTCAATACAATAAACTGCAGCAATGTCACTATTTATTGGCCCTTACAGCTCCATTGCCAGAGAGTCCAATATTACCAGACATTAAGTTACTTACAATTATTTTGTTTTATTCTCCATTCTGGTGAGATAAGCCTTTCAGACTGGGCAGGGCTGGAGCACTATTTGCTATTTGTTTGTGAGTCAAACAAAGCTCCTGAGACAGAATGAAACCTTATCTATACCCCTTCCTAGGCTGTCCCATCTGACCTCCTGCTGTGCCTTCTTAGCAATAACATTACCATAAAAATACTCTATAACAGAGGATGGAGAATGACATCCTGTGGACCAAACCTGATCTGCCATCTGTTTTTGTAGGTGGAATTTTAGTGGAAAATGGCCATACCCATTTGTTTACTTATTGTCTATGCTGCTTTCATAGACTTATTTTTTAATTTTTTTTTTTTTTTTTTTTTTGAGACGGAGTCTCTCTCATTGCCCAAGCTGGAATGGGTGCAATAGCACAATCTTGGCTCACTGCAACCTCCGCCTTCTGGGTTCAAGCAATTCTCCTCCCTCAGCCTCCCGAGTAGCTGGGATTACAGGCACCCACCACCACACCTGGCTAAATTCTTTGTATTTTTAGTAGAGATAGGGTTTCACCATGTTGGCCAGGCTGGTCTTGAACTCCTGACCTCAGGTGATCTGCCTGCCTCAGCCTCCCAAAGTGCTGGGATTACAGGTATGAGCTACCGTGCCCAGCTGACTCTGATGTTTTATAAACCCTGATGTTTCATGGACTCTGATGTAACATCAGAGTTGAGCAGCTACAACAGAGACCTTAAGACCCCCAAAGCCCAAAATATTTATTATTTTGGCCTTACAGACAGCTGCCAACTCCTGCCAAATAACCACTGTTTTTAGAGCATAAGCCCCGTGCAAAATACTTTACATGGTTCTTTGTGTCCTTTAATCTACGTGAGATCCCATTTTACAGACGAGACAATCAAGTCTCAGAATCACGTTCCAGCCTATTGTTGCATCAGCTCTATCTGACTGACGCCTCCAGCTGGCATCTCTGGCCACCGCACATCTTTGGTACAGCGACTCCTGCCTGAAATCCCAGTATTTAAGGAGGCCAAGGAAGGAGGATCACCTTGGCCCAGGAGTTCAAGGCTTCAGTGAACTGTGATCAAGCCATTGCACTCCAGCCTGGGCAATAGAGTAAGACTCCTTCCCTAAAAAACACAACTAAACTAAACTAACAAACAAAAAATAAATCATCTTTATTTAGCATCTTCATATCTGAGGCTGCATTGACCCTCACAAGTTAAGGGATCTCATTAAATAAAGCAAGACAATTTGCCTAATTTTGCACATTTGTTCAAAGGGACTCGTGATAAAGACTAGTTGGCAGTGTTGTTGTGAGCATTAAATGAAATACGGTAAGTAGAAACTTGCTGGATCTCAGTTAAACATTCACCCCAGTGGTTGCTTACATCCCAGGGGAATACATATCCATGTATAAATGGCAAGCTAGGTTCCCTAGCTCCTCCCAACTGTATCTCTTTGGATAAGACTCCTGTGCTCCCTCACTTCTCAAAGTTGGTCCAAAGACCACTTGGGAGCTCCGTAGACATGCAGAATCTCATTGGGGCATGGGAGGATCATGTCTGTCATCCTAATACTTTGGGAGGCCTAGGGCGGGTGGGTCGCTTGAGCCCAGGAGCTCGAGACCAGCCTGGGCAACATGGCTAAACCCTGTGTCCACAAAAAAAAAAATAAAAATTAGCTGGGTGTGTTAGTGCACACCTGTAGTCCCAGTTACTCAGGAGGCTGAGGAAGGAGAATTGCTCGAGTCCTGGAGGTGGAGGTTGCAGTGAGCTGAGATTGCACCACTGCACTCCAGCCTGGGCTGCAGAGGAAGAGCCCATCTCAAAAAGAAAAATAAATGCAGAATCTCCAGCCCCATCCCAGACCTACTAAATCAGAACATGCATTTTAATAACATCCCTAGGCGACTAGTGTGCATATTAGGGTTGGAGATGCTCTGCTCTAATCCCCATCATTGTGAAATCCTGACCGGGGCAGGATGATGCCATCAGCCTCAGCCAGCAATGATAGAACAACGACTCATGTGGAACGTGAGACTGTGTGCCCAGCACAGTCCTGGGCACCAAGGGACATCTCTATAATGTCACTGTATTGTCCAAATGGACTTCTGTCCTAGTTTTCTCTCCTTAAAACTTTCAAAAGGGGCACTCCATTCTGTTGCCAAGACCACTTGGTTGGACTCTGATGCCTTCCTTGGTTGTTAAGGCTTCTTTTCCTAAGGATTTGCTCCTTACACCTTTTGCTACCTCACCTGCAGCTTCTGTGCTGTGATTCCTGACGCTGAACTGATAACACACTCTTGTTATTAAATATTGTTCTATGTCATGCAAGCAAGGTATGCCCCCACTGGACACTCACAGCTATCCACACTTGACCTTGAGGGTTTGTCCTCACTCTGACTCATTCCGGATGCCCCAGCCAGCCTCATGCCTGGAATGTGACACTCAGTCATTCCTCACTGGACAATGTAAACAGTGTCTGACCTCACCTTTAGGGTGGGATGCCTTGTTTGTAAGGATCTGGACCATGTCCCACACAGCTCAGGCTTCCAGCACAGGGCTGCGCATACAACAGATGTTCAGTCATGACTTGTGGATCAACCAACTGATCTCCTCACTCTATGAATCCTATAGCTAAATTTCTGATCTCTGGTCTGCTCCCCACATTCACCACCATGCCTTTTAAGCATGTAAGAAAGGAAGGGTCAGTTCGTGGCCTGAGCAATTCATGGGTGATGCTGCTAGAAAACACATCACTCCATGATGTTGACCCCTCCCGGCTCATTATTTCATATTTTCGCTTTTTTGGTACTCATCTGTGGCAGATGTCATTAGGTCCAAGCAGACCCAGCCAGGCTGAGCCCGCGCTGTTTTCCAAGCTCCGAAAATCAGCCAGACATTCTACTGCAGATGCCAGTTTCTCATCTCTCTCTCCACACCTATGATTCATTCTCCCCCTCCCCTCTTCTATCACAAACACACATCTGTTCCAACTTAGGATAACTAAAGGAAAATTAAATGAATCTGTTCCGTGTGTCTCTAAGGTTATTTATAGGGCTTTAATACAGGCTGATACAAAATAAAGAAATAAAGAGAGAAATAAAAATAAGTTATCTTCCCAGGAAGCCAAGGAAAGTTCAAGGAAGAGGAAAATAAGTCATGTCCTTTGGGCTGATGAAGCTGTACGCGTCTTTGGTTTATCACAGTCTTTCTTCCAGGTTCTGTGAAAAATCAATGAAGCCCGTTGGATTTGGAGAGATCAATATTAAAAATACGCACTTTGCAATGCAGAACATGTGCACCGTGTGTGTGTTTCAGGGGGCCCGGGTGCTGATGGAACAATCCTAATCAAGCACTTTGAGTAGGGTAAATATTGACTGTTGGGATAAGGGTATCTTTGGGTCCTTCTCTGAGCTGCCCCTTTGACTTCATTTTGTGTGCTTTGAGCTGTCCAGCCATGGCAGGCGGCTAAGTCTCTGGGTCACTGATGAAGCTTCAGCTTTCTTTACTACCTGCATTTGATTATATCTTTTAGAAATAGGTAGAGACAAAATTATACGCACTAAGGTGCATGGCTGGAATGTCATGATCAATGTGACCTCTAATTTGGAAAAAAAGGTAACATGACCAACACCTAGATACCTTTGACTCCCCTACCCTGCCTCCCCACGTCCCTGTCACCATTTAATCACTAAGCTTTCTTCCTGAAGCCCTCCTGGAATTAGCCCTCAAGTCTCAGTCTTTCCATCCCTTCCATCATGGTCTTGGCTATGCCCATGTCTCTCAGCTGCCAACATAATCTTTTTTCATTTTAATTTTAGTTTTTTTAGAGACAGGTCTCACTCTGTCACCCAGGCTGGAGTGCAGTGGTGCCATCATAGCTCACTGTAACCACAAACTCACGAGCTCAAGCAAATTTGTGCCCCTACCTCTCTGGTCGCTAGGACTACAAGCATGTGCCACCATGCCTGACTAATTTTTAAAACATTTTTTATAGAGATGGGGTCTTGCTATGTTGCCCAAGTTGGTCTCAAGCTCTTGGCCTCATGCAGTCCTCCTGCCTAGGCTTCCCAAAGCACTAGGATTACAGGTGTGAGCCACAGTACCCAGGCCCAGCATAATCTTTAATCTTATCCTATCTCACTACTGCTTGAAATCTAAAATTGTTGGCAGTTTATTAGGAATCCACTTAATTTTACCTTCCTTATGCACTATCTCCAAACATGCTTCCTAAATACCAGTCACATTGGCATATACATATCTTGTATTTTCACACCTTCATGCATTTGCCCAGCAAACTAGTTATCAACACTAAGTTCTAGTGTGTTCTCTCTGTCCTCATTTCCTGATTTTCTTAAATAGGTATAATGTTTCCTTTTGTGACCCCACAAGAAATATCTCTATTTCAGCATTCATTTTGCAGTATTATATTTTATATTTATCTGCTTACCTGTTTTATTGACTTTCTTCCCTCAGGGGAATATAAGCTTTTTGAGGGCAGGGACTTTCTCATGATTACTGCTCTAAGCCAGCATCCTGGATCCTGGAATTAGTGCCAGGCATGTAATAAGCATTTAAAATATCATTTTTTAATGAATGAGCAAATGAAAGTCTACGCAGGGTAGAATTTCTTGTTCATTCTGTATTCTAGATACATAGGGTAAGAATTAAAAAACAATGTTTTGTTGAATTGAATTTGCTTGAAAAGCACTTTTCAGGGGAACTTATCAAGGAGGGGCCTCAAAATTACTTCATCTCTGTATACAAAGCCAGATTAAAAGTGAAAAAGTGAGACTGCCTCCTACATAAAGAGAAGGAAGTCTTCAGTTAGGACCAAGGACAAAAGATTCCCAAATCTCAACACCCCAAATTGCCAGTTACGCCTCTCAGGCTTCAAGATTCTATTTATGAATGTAAATCCTCACCTTATCTCAAGGAAACATGCTGCAACGTCAACTCAATTTTAAAAGACCTTTACAGTCGCCACCACTTTGATATATACGTTTTACTGTGGCACCATTTGCACTGCTAAAGTTAAGGGTGACTCAGCGCTTCCAGGAAGAAATCCATGTTCTGGGGATTTATAACTCAGCCATAAACACTTAGCTATGGCTTTGGTGATAAAGGAACGAAACCTGCCCTGATGCACAAAGATATATGCTTGAAGCCTCTGGAGCTGTTACCCCAAGGGGCTCAAGGAGAAACCAAGGGTTTGTCTCTCTTTCATAACACTAATCCTAAATTAGTACCAAGGAACAAAAACCATGAATGAGGTATATAACCGTCCGCCATCTCTCGAAAAGGCAAGTCTAGCATGTGTGTTTGATTTTTGTGGACATTCTAGTTCCTGACTAATTATTTTCCTTTTCACCTCACATCCAGGTGGGTACCAAATCCTACTGAGTCTGTGTGCTGTCTTTCATGAGCCATCATGCCCATACAAATCACCCAGGGATCCTGCTGATGTGTAGATCCAGGAGGTCTCAGGTGGAGTCTGAAGGTCTGCACAATTTCACAAGTTCTCAGGTAACCCCGGTGCTGCTAGCCCAACTCCACTCTTTGAGAAACAAGGTATTAGAGAGTCCTTCCAACATGTTCCGTCTGCTACATCACCTTCTTCCTCAGTGCCAAACCCCCTCTTTTCACACCTAACCTGTTTAACACCTGACCCACCCTCCACCCCAATCTAATTTTTTTTGCAATCCCACCTATCTTTATTTTGTCCTCCACCCTGCTGCCAAGGAAATTTTAGGAGAGGAGTCCAGTCTTATCACATCCTAGCTTAAAACATTTTGATAATCCCAGCATAGCCTTTCCTGCATAATTTGGCCAGAGCTTTTTAGCTGTTCCCTGCTATGCCACCCAGCTCCTCATAGAGAGGAGTCCTTCCCTTCTAGATCTTGCCGTTTTCTATACTCCAGCATTAAATCTGTCAGAGAGTTCCTAACAACTGACCCACACCTCCGTCAAATCAACTGACAGTGAGGTCTTAAAAGGTAGAAAGCAAAGTTTACTCAGCTCAGAGTCTGCTACTCAATGAGTTCAATAAACATTTGAGGACAGGAGGAATTCACATATGAGAAAATTTATAATAAGGGCTAACATTTATTGACCATTGACTCTGTACCAGGCACTGTCCAAAATGCTTCACATTTATTCACTCATATAATGCTCAAAACAACTCTACAGTTAAACACTTTTTTTTTTACACATGAGCCCTGCTTTATACAGGAACCAGGTGTGGTTCAGAAAAGATACATAACTGTCCCAGAGATGCACAGTTACTAACTGGCAAATAGAATCAGAATTAGGTTTTATTAAAATCTCAAAATTCTTTCTCTTGATTACCAAGCTATATTGAAAGACTGATTGAAAAAATGAATGAAGATAGGAATAAATGCATGAATCACTTTCATTGCCCTTGGATATCTGGGAAGCCAAGCAACCTGTCCCCACAAGCCATGAAAGTCCCCTGTTCTGACGGCCAGTGCTCATGTATAAAAACTAAAGAGGTGATTTATGCTTCCCATTTACTAATCTCATCTCTGGCAGCTCAAAATTACATTCGATTTTAAAACGCAAATGTTGCCACCTGTTATTTTAATGCTTTGACACCAAGATGAAAGACACGGAAATGCTTGACCAGCATGATGAACTCAAAGAAGTTGAAGAGCAGTGAATATTTTTACTTATATTTATCACTAAGACACGAGAGGTTAGAAATGACAAACATCAGTCACTCATCCATCCATTAATCCATCCATCCATCCATTCGTTCATCTATTCATCCATCCATCCATTCATCCGTTCATCTATTCATCCATCCATTCATCCATTCATCCATCCATCCATCCATTAATCCATCCATCCATCCATTAATCCATCCATCCATCCATCCATCCATCCATCCATCCATCCATCCATCCATTCATATACCCATTCATCCTTTCATCCATCCATCCAACCATTAATCCATCCATCCATCCATCCATTCATCCACCCATTCATACTTTCATCCATCCATCCATCCTTTCATCACTCATCTATCCATGCATGTATTCACTCACTTATTTTTTTTTTTTTTTTTTTTTTTTTTTTTTTAGATGGAGTGTCGCTCTGTCGCCCAGGCTGGAGTGCAGTGGCCAGATCTCAGCTCACTGCAAGCTCCGCCTCCCGGGTTCACGCCATTCTCCTGCCTCAGCCTCCCAAGTAGTTGGGACTACAGGCGCCCGCCACCGCGCCCGGCTAGTTTTCTGTATTTTTTAGTAGAGACGGGGTTTCACCGTGTTAGCCAGGATGGTCTCGATCTCCTGACCTCGTGATCCGCCCGTCTCGGCCTCCCAAAGTGCTGGGATTACAGGCTTGAGCCACCGCGCCCGGCCTCACTCACTTATTCATTTATCCACCCATTGGTTCATTTCAATGTTCTCTCATTCACCAATATTTATTAAGCTGTAGTACATTTTAGAAACTATTTAGGTGCTGGAAATAGGTCAAGTTTGGAAAACAGCAGTCAAATGAATTTTCCTAAGACATGAAAAATGACCTCTGAACCATGGCTTGAAGGACATACAAAAATTATTCAGGCAAAAAAGTGTGTATTGTTTAGAGAATGTGGGAGCCAAGTATGGAAGCAGTTCTACACATCAGTAACAACAGGTGTGCAAGCTGTGTGTGAGAGAGAGCCTAGCATGCGTGAAGCCCTGGAGGAAGTTCAAGATGGCAGAACAGAAGTGAGACTACAGAGTGACAGGCATAAGGAAGAAAGAAGAGATAAAGATGTGGACTGGTATGCTCAATCCTCCCTTTTGCTTCTAATAAGTAAGGAACATCAGTTGCTATGTGTATCTACAAGGGATATCCTGAGAACGGACTGTGCAAAGTTGAAAGGCACTTAATTTAACCATATCCATATCAATACCCATATTGTTGGAGGTAATGATGAAATGAATCAGGCATGAATTATAGCATTCAAACATGAGAGTCCAAATTGTGTGTGTGATGTGTGATTTTATATATATATATATTCTTCATCTTCCTGCAAAACAACTTCAGTTCTTATCCTAAGTCTCTATTTTTCAAGGTATAGTGGGAGAAAAAAATCACTACTTCTCCCTGAGGTCTAATGTCACAGTGCCAGGAGTTTGGGGGTAAGATGCTGTAGACTCCAGCAATCTATCCAGCCAATGTGGATGTTTTACCATTGCCCTGCAGCCTCAACAGCTCTCTGCTTCTTTATCAAGCTTACCACCATGCAATTTTTTTTTTTTTTTTTTTTGAGACAGAGTCTCACTCTGTCACCCAGGCTAGAGTGCAGTGACACGATCTCATGCCACCATGCCCAGCCAATTTTTGTATTTTTTGTATAGACAGGGTCTCACCGTGTTGCCCAGGCTGGTCTTGAACTCCTGGGCTCAAGCAATGCATCTGCGTCAGCCTCCTAAGGTGCTGGAATTACAGGCAGGAGCCATTGCACCCAGGCATCCACCAGATGTTGTTTGTGTTTTTTTTGTTTTTGTTTTTAATGCTGTCTGGAGCTCCATTTGCCTAGAACTACCACATTGCCACTTTCTTGTGATTTTATGGGTTCCCATACATGAGTCCATGAGGTGTAGCCTGGGTCACCTCTCTTCTGTACCCAGAGATCTCTCTCTCAACCCTCTTCACTCATCTTTCAACTGATGGGTTGAAGGCAGCAAACCTCTTTCTAGGGTTATGAGGAGGGGACCCACACCCCTCCCATGATGCTACTTCATATCCAAAATAATTGCCTTTTCTAGGGTTTCGTCTTTTTTATTTCATTTTTTTTGAGATAGGATCTCACTCTGTTGCCCAGGTCGGAGTGTAGTCATGATCACAACTCACTGCAGCTTCAACCTCGAGCAATCCTCCCACCTCAGCCTCCAGAGTAGCTGAGACCACAGATGTGCACCACCACACCCAGTTAATTTTTTCAAATTTTTGGTAGAGAGGGGGTCTCAAACTCCTGGGCTCAAGCGATCTTCTCACCTTGTTCTCACAACATGTGGGATTGCAGGCATGAACCACCGTGATGCTGGGCTTCATCTTTTGAATACGAAAGCCAGGAGGAAAGTGTAGGGGTGACAACATCAGTTTTCTTCCTATCATATCCCCTCTCAAGGCCATGGACAGTGAGCTGATTATCAATTTCGCTGGGGACAGGAATAGGAGATAGGTGAGGAAGAAACAGGGAAATGCAGAAAAAAAGAACCATAGATGAACACCCATATCATGGTGGAGATGTGATGTGGAGGTAGATATAAGTAGAGACCCAGCAACAGACCTCGTAGATGGAAGACAAAGACACATGATAAGATACAATGGTTACACATGTTCCCAAACTTTTCTTGCAAGTGAAACTCATTTTTTTCCCCATTTTCCAAAACTCAAAGGAAGGCCCTGCCTTGCCAGACAGTGTTTTGGGAGAATTTTGTAATGGAAAAAATGAAAGAAGTGCTGAGAGGACAAGAAAAAGACAAGAGGAAGCAAGGATGGAGGAAGAGTAGTAGGTAGCTTGAGGAAAGAGGGGCTGAAACAGCTCTTCTGTGTGAGAACAGAGAATGGAAGAAGAAAGAGATGAAAGAGCATTTTTTTTTCTTTTTTTTTCTTTTGAGACAGAGTCTCGCTGTGTCACCCAGGCTGGAGTGCAGTGGCGCAATCTCGGCTCACTGCAATCTCTGCCTCCTGGGATCAACCGATTCTCCTCCTCAGCCTCCTGAGTAGCTGGGATTACAAATGTGCACCACCACGCCTGGTTAATTTTTGCATTTTTAATAGAGACGGGGTTTCACCATGTTGGCCAGGCTGGTCTCGAACTCCCGACCTCCAGTGATCCGCCCACCTCAGCCTCCCAAGGTGCTGGGATTACAGGCGTGAGCCACCTCTCCTGGTCTAAAAGAGCATTTTAAAAATGGTTGCTGAAGATTCTCTAGAACTCCCTGGAGCTGGACGTGGGATATTGCACAGACAGCCTTCATGAGATTGGCTAAGTTTCTGCAGATGCGGAGAGCTACTCTCAGACATTCTTACAAAGCCCTGGGACCCCATGGACCACAGCTACTAAGTCTTAGGGCAGAAACAGAGAAAAGTACTCAGGGGCAAGGGAGAAGTTTGTCACAGGTATCTTCACCAGGAAACTGCAGAGGAGATGAGAGAATAACTACTAGTTAAGGAGGATTCAATGCATATGAGCTCAGGGAAGCCAGAGACCCTCCCTTAATACCACACAGGTCAGTACTCAACTCTTTCTCTCCAAGGATGCACCAAGGGGTTCCACGGTCTTGACTTTCCAGAATAAAAGATCAATGTCAATTGCAGAGTATCATGGCGGCTTCTCAAGCAGGTGCTGGGTAACAGAGTAGGAAGAACATGGGATCTAGAGTTTCCTAGGACTACATTAAAATCTTCAACTCTCTTTATTTTGCAGGGTATAGTGGGAGAAAAAAGTCCCTAGTTCTCCCTAAGGTCCCATGTCACAGTGCCGGGAGTTTGGGGGTAAGATGCTGTACACTCCAGCAATCTACCCAGCCATTGTGGATGTTTTACCATTGCCCTGCAGGCTGAACAGCTCTCTGCTTCTTTATCAAGCTTACTCAAGTCTATCATTCCTCGGGTAATAAGGGAGCAACAACAGTTACATCCCAATGCTGTTGTATTGCATTAACCCGCACACATAACACACCTGGCACATGTGAGGATCCAAATACACCCTGACTGTCTCCCTTAAATGCCTCCCTGAAAGCTCAAGAATGTAAATTCTTATGGGTTAGGATACAAAAAGCAAAAAATAAAAATAAACCAAAAACAAAATAAATACAGAACAAATAACAGAGCCTCACTTTTTTCATTATAATATAAATTCTAATAAAGTTGTTAAATAAAGGTGGCATAAAAAGCATTTTTCTTGCAAATCCTCCTGCTGGTAAGTTATTCATTCATTTTTTCATTCATTCCACTTTCATTAATGACATTAATAACAATAGTGATTAAGGATCCAAGCTCAGGAAACAGAAGAACATAGAGTTTGAATAAATATAAGCTGTTTTGTAGATAACAATAACAATACTAAATATTACCATGTACCCTATTTGAATGACAAGATTACCAAGCTAAATGTTACACACCTACCTTAGAATTACACAAAATCCAGTAAGGAACGGAGACCAGTTAAACTATCTGTTAAGAATACTTTCAACTACGCATGACAGAACTTCTAGCTAACAGTGGCTCAAACCACAAGGACATTTATCACTTATTTAACCAGGAGTTTGAAAGCTGCTGGTCCCAGGGTTGGCCTGGCAGCTTCATGATTTCCTAATGGGATGTGTGTTCCTTTCTATTCTTCCCTCCTTGTTATATTGATCCATCCTTCTTATGTTTGTTACTGTGTGATCACAGCAGGCTGCCACTGAAGGAGTTTTTACATTTGCCTTTAAGACAGGAAGAGAGAAGAAGGAGAAGTCCTCATGGAGTTTTCACCATGCTTTTCCTTACCACCAAGAAGCAAAACACCTTTTTAGAAGTCAATCAGCCAGCTTGATCAACGTGGTGAAGCCCCACCTCTACTAAAAATACCCCCCAAAAAAGTAGCGAAGTGTGGTGGCATGCGCCTGTAATCCCAGCTACCTGGGAGGCTGAGGCAGGAGAATTGCTTGAACACACAAGGCAGAGGTTGCAGTGAGCTGAGATGGCGCCACTGCACTCCAGCCTGGGCAACAGAGTGAGACTCCATCTCAAAAATAAAAAAAAAATCGGCCGGGCGCGGTGGCTCAAGCCTGTAATCCCAGCACTTTGGGAGGCCAAGACAGGCGGATCACGAGGTCAGGAGATCGAGACCATCCTGGGTAACACAGTGAAACCCTGTCTCTACTAAAAATACAAAAACTTAGCCGGGCGAGGTGGCAGGCGCCTGTAGTCCCAGCTACTCGGGAGGCTGAGGCAGGAGAATGGCGTGAACCCGGGAGGCGGAGCTTGCAGTGAGCTGAGATCCGGCCACTGCACTCCAGCCTGGGTGACAGAGCGAGACTCCGTCTCAAAAAATAAAAAATAAAAAAATAAAAAAATAAAAAAATTTTTTAAAAAAGGAGTTCAATCAGCATACCTGTCCTGACATTGCACAGGACAGAACTGTGTCATAGGCCCTTCCTCTGCAGGTTCATGGGAAGCTGGTAAAGTATATCTCAAGCTCTTCAGCTTCTACAGAGAACGGAGCAAGGGAGAAGATGGAAATTAATGCCTGTTGGGTTAGACACCTAATAATGTCTCCCTCGGAAACCTTCAGTATATAGCAACAACTAATATGGGGGGAACATTTACACTGTTAACAGAGGAGAGGTTGACTTACTGTGCTTTGGGGTTTGAGGAAGACTTTATACAGAAGGCAACACTGGAGTAACATTTGAAATAAATGCATGGACGTGTGCCATTTGCAATTAAGGACAGGACCTTTTAGTCATGGAGAACAGCAGATGCAAAAACACACAGATTGGAAAGAGAAAGACATCAAGGAAGAAAGGTGAGATTGCAGTTGGTAGACCAAGTAACTGTGCCATGGTGTGAAAGAGATCTAGACAGTGAAACAAGTTAGGGTCCATCTTGTCCACCGGTATTTCCCAAAATAAGATGCTGCTTTTAGCCAATAGGAGAGCATTTTAGGAGGCAGACGAAAACAGCGCTAAAGAGCACTGAGTTGCATGAAGAAAGTATTCCCTTATAAATTCTCACTTAAGTCTTGTTTTTGCACCAAGGAGAAAGTCTTGGTTTGGTGTTGCTCTGTCTTCAACATCTCCCTCTCTTATTCATGTCCCATTTTTAGCACAAAGAGAGCAAGCCTCAGGCAGAGTGCCTTGTCAACAGCTCCCAGAGAGGATTGAATAACACTGTTTGGTTTTGTTCTGTTTTCATCATATTTATGCTTCTGATGACCTTATAGAGATGGCAGAGGGCAGTGTGCATTTGAATGAAAGCTATAATTTATTGTATTGTAATCTATGTAAATATTTCCCAAAGTGAGTTAATTTACAGGAAAAGCTTGCATAAATATGGCATAGGTGGTACACTATATGACAGCAGTCATGAAGATCATCCACAGCGTAAAACCACAAAGTTGATCTGCAACAAGGGAAAGTTTGGGAAATCTTGTTCCAGTGTTACGGGAAGCCAGTCATATGTCTGCAGGAAGGGAGGAAAATGATCAGATCGGTCTCACAAAGACTTGCTGTTAACAAATCAGTAAATGACATGCAAGGAGCTCAGGATCCTGCCAGGCACATGAAATAAATATTAACTATGTGAGTGCCATTAGCACTACTAATGTCATTTTCAGTTTGCAGGCAAGTTGGGTTTGAGGGTGGGAGATTGGGAGATTGGACACAGGCGGTGAGTCAAGAGGTTGTTAGTTTGATAGAAGCTAAGCCAACTCCAGGGACAGTGGGAAGACATCGAGCAAGAAAGATTCTGCAGTTCTCTGTATGACAGAGGCCCGGGATGAATTCCTCCTTTCCCCCAGTTGGAGCTTAAAGCTGTCTGAGTCCCAGGCGGCTCACTGTGACCCACTGCCAGGGCTCTCCTGTGCAGATCTACTCAGAAGAATGCTGTGCACACACAGATAAAAATCCCCAAGCACATTCTGTCCCAAATGAGGCACCTTGTCATTTTCAGAATATCAGCTGTCACACCTAGCGAGAGTCCTCATCTGCTAAAATGAGAAAGAGGGCGGGGGAAAAGCAAAGCACCTGAACATAAACTAAAAAAAGATTTGAAACCTTGCTCTAAAGAACATCTCATCAGCCAGAGTCTTTCCAGTGAGGCAGCCTCGCCAGGAACACAATCCAGCACCTCCCGCAGGCAGAACGATGGGGAGAGAAGGGGGAGAGGGAGGAAGCTGTGGGTGGGTTCTACTGCCCCCCTACCACCATACACACACTCCCCGTGTGTGTTATCCAATCCAATCCTTATCACAGTTCTGTAAAGAGGCCAGAGCTCAGAGGAATTAGGTGACTTGCCAATGGTCACGCAGCCACCAAAGGATCCCCTCTGGGACCCGAACCACATGTAGTCAGCCCATCAGTGTCCAAAGTGCCCCTGTGAGCTAATTTTATATTATTATTCTTATTTTTGAGACAGGATCTCTGTCTGTTGCCCAGGCTGGAGTGCAGCAGCACAATCCTGGCTCACTGCAGCCTCGACCTCTTGAGCTCAAGTGATCCTCCTGCCTCAGCTTCCCAAGTAGCTGGGACTACAGGCTTACCACCATGCCTGGCTAATTTTTGTATTTTTTGTAGAGATGGGGCTTTACCATGTAGCCCAGACTAGTCTCAAACTCCTGAGTTCAAGTGAGCCACCTGCCTTGGCCTTCCAAAGTGCTGGGATTACGGGCGTGAGCTACTGCACCTGACCCCCAGTATTTTTTTCATCTTTTATTTTAGACTCTGGGGGTACATGTGCAGGTGTGCTACAAAGGTATATTACATAAGGCTGAGGTTTGTAGTACAATTGAACCCATCACTCAGCAAGTGAACACAGTACCCAGTAGGCAATTTTTCAACCCTTGTTCCCTTCCACCCTCCTCCGTCTTGTATTCCCCAGTGTCTACTGTTCCCATCTTTACTCCATAAGCACCCAATGTTAAGCTCCCACTGATAAGTGAGAACACGTGATATTTGCTTTTCTGTTTCTGCATTAATTCACTTAGGACAATGGCCTCCAAGTGCATCCCTGTTGCTGCAAAAGACATGATTTCGTTCTTGTTTTACGGCTGTGGAGTATTCTATGGTGTATATATACCACATTTTCTTTATCCAATCCACTGTGGATGGACAGCTTGGTTAATTCCATGTCTTTGCTATTCACACTGTGAATAGTGCCGCGATGAACATATGGGTGCATGTACCTTTTTGGTAGAGTGATTTCTTGTCCTTTGGGCAGGTGCCCAGTAATGGGATTGCTGGGTTGAATAATAGTTCAGCTCAGTTCTTCTAGAAATCTCTCCTCTCCACAGTGGCTGAAATACTTAACATTCCCACCAGCAGTGTATAAATGTTGCCTTTTCTCCACAGCCCTGTCAACATCTGTTACTTTTTTACTTTTTAACAAAAGCCATTCTGACTGGTGTGACATGGTATCTTATTGTGCTTTTGATATGCATTTCTCTGATGATTTATGATGATGAGCATTTTTTCATATCTTTGTTACCTGCCTGTATGTCTTCTGAGAAGTGTCTGTTCAGTCCCTTGCCCTACAGGTCAATATTTAAGGAAACCTAAACGTTAAGCAAAATGGGGGTTGAAGGTTATTAGAACCCTGTAGTATTATTTTTGACTTGGCTCTGTTGAATCACTCAAGACACATCACTCCGCCTGTTCCCAGACAATCCCAGCATCCTTTAGTACTTTCATAGTCATGTTTGTGGTAGGAGTAACAAACAACAGAGCTGGAGTCAGGGGACATGGCTTTAAATCCCAGGAGAATCTTTAAGAGACCGAGATTCTGTTGGTCAGGGGTGGGGTCCAGAGGCACATGATGTGGAGCCTCGCCCAGCACCTCCCAGTCCCAAAACCAGTCACTCACCAGGGCTGTGGACATTAGTTCCCCGCATCTCCCACCAGTCTCCTCCATCCCCGGCCCTCTGCCCCCTTGTCCACTGTTACAGACTGAATGTCTGTGTCCCCTCGAAATTCAGATGCTGAAGCCTGATTCCCAATGCAGTGTTGTCAGAAGATGAGGCTTTGGGGAAGTGATTAGGTCATGGGGGCCTTCATGAATGACATCTGTGCCCTTATAAGAAGAGACACAAGGAAGATGATCTCTCTCTCTCTCTCTTTGTCTCTCTCTCTCGCTCCCTCTCTCTCTCCCTCCACTGTGTGATTATACAGCAAGCAGAAGCCATCGGCAAATCAGGAAGCAGGCCCTACCAGGTCTCAAATCTTCCAGGGCCTTAACCTAGGACTTCCTGCCTCCAGAACATGAGACATAAATCCTTGCTGGTGAAGTCGCCCAGTCCACAGCATCCAGTTACAGTAGCCCAGCCGACCGAGACAGCCACAGTCTCGGCTCCGGTTTCCATTCCTTCTCTGGTCCACTGCCTGCTCACCGAGCTCCTGACACCTCTCCTGTGACCACTCCAGCATCCATCCACCCTCTACAAATCTATCAGAGTGATCTTTCTAAAACAACCCTCATCGCATCACCGCCCGTGACCAAAACGTTCAATCATTCTCCAACGCCCTCATATGCTGTCCCCACACCTACATTGTCTGATCCTTGTCTACCGAGCAAGCTTTACATCCAGCCATATCCCATTGATCCCTCCACCTGGTCATACATTAACTCACATCACCCTCTTCTCCCAAGCCTTGGGGCCTTTGTACGCATGGTTACCATGATCCAGAACTGCCACACACACACACGCACACACTCATGAGCACACACACACATCCTGCCTCACCCATCTGCCCTTCCCTCTCAGCCCTGGTTCGAGGTTGTTCCTAGAGGGACCCCACTAACATATACTCTTGTTAGAACTCTCATCACACTTCCTTGCCATTACCATTTTTCTCACCTGTCTCCCGCACCAAACTAAAACCAGAATTTTTATTCGCTCATCTCCCCATCACTATTGTCCAGTGCCTGGTATACAGTAAGTGCTCAATAAGTGTTTGCTGAATGAATACATAATTGCTAAACATGACGCATTCCATAGTGGAGGTAAATATGGAATGATATGAGAAGGAATGTTCCTACCAACTTGACTCCTATAAATAAAAAGAGGCCACCGAGTGTGGTGGTTCATGCCTGTAACCCCAGCACTTTGGGAGACGGAAGCAGGTGGATCACTTGAGGTCAGGAGTTCAAGACCAGCCTGGCCAACATGATGAAACCCCATCTCTACTAACAATAAAAAAATTAACTGGGCCTGGTGTCAGGTGTCTGTAATCCCAACTACTGGGCAGGCTGAGGCAGGAGAGTCACTTGAAACTGGGAGGCGGAGGTTGCAGTGAGCCGAGATGGCGCCATTGCACAGGTGACAAGAGCAAAACTCCATCTCAAAAAAAAAAAAAAAAGAAAGAAAAAGAGGCCTACACCACAGGATGCCACAGTATTACAGAAATCCCAGAGACGCCCGGGAATATTTTCCTCCTAACAACTTCCCACTCTGCTTTGGGATCTGCTTTTTTGCTCACCTTGCCTCCCACAACCTCAATGATTTATTAACTAGTGACTTCTTTGCGTATATCTGGGAACAACTTCATTTGCATACTAGACTGTTTTATTGCAGCCAAATCAGGCTGAAACTAAGAAATTGCTCCTGGTAAACTAGGAATCACCCCCCCCCCCCCGCCCCCTTCACAGAACACAGCATCTGAAAATCTGATGAAGTTCAAAGGAAAGCCACTAGAATGGCAATGGAACCGTGTCCTGAGCAAAAAAAGGAATGAACTGAGGTTATTTAGGGTAAGAAAATAGCTACCTGAGGGAGTTGTTCCTGTTCTGTTCAAAAGGACTACAGGAAATAATATTTGGGCTCACCTGATATGCATTAGTACAAGGATGACATAGGTAGAAACTGCCCTGGTTTAAAACCTGGAAGAAATGCTTCACCACCCAAGCAATTCTCTACTGACTGGCCTGATAAGTGGTGAAGAAGGCAAGGTAGAGAAAGGAACTCCAAGGACATCCTAGGGTGTCACTGGATATCCTAAACAGGGATGGGATGTTCACAGTTCAGGGATATTATTACAGGTGAGGCACGGAGGACATATGTTATTTTCACCTGTCTAATGCCCATCACCTTGTTTAAGTGGACTCCACAATTTTCATTTGAAAAATTACCCTTTCATGCTCAGTGGATAGAATGGAGCTGCCCCCATTTCCAGGCTCTAAACATAGGTATATGACCACAGCTGGGCCATTCAAAATACCACAACACCATGGCCACAGCGATTGGCCCATGAATTTGCATGTGGCTCAAAGTTGGCCAATGGGACCCCTCCCTGGTCCATGAATTGCATGTGACCCAAGGCTGACCAACGGTATCCTTCCCTTGTCCATGAATTTGCATGTGACCCAAGACCAATGGGATCCCTCCCTGGTCCAAAAATTTGCATGTGGCTCAAGGCTGACCAGTGGGATCCCTTCCTGGGACTTTGTACACAGAAGCTGCTAATTGGGAAGCATGTCAGCTTTGAGTGAAGGCAAATACGATCATATCATTCTCCTACTTTAAAATCTCCACCAGTTTCCCATTAGACTTAAAATAAAACTTAGACTCTTTATCATGGCCATGATCACAGCACCATCCTTCATCGACTTCTCACAGTTCTCACATGACTTTCCTCTTGATCACTAAGCCCCAGCCATCCTAGTCTCCTTTTATTTATTCAAACACAGCAAAATCATCCCTGCCTCAGGTCTTTTCAGACACTGTTCCTTCTGCCTGGCACACCATTCCCCACATCCACACATGGTGGGCTGCCTCCCTCCACCTGTGCCTTCACACACAGTAACAGCTCAAACAGATTTTCTGTGATTACTTCTTTGCTCTCTCTCTTTATTCCCTCACTCAGATCTATTCTCCTTATTATACTATTAACTAAAATTACACATCTGTTTTCATTTGTCTACTTATTTATTCTATCTTGTCCCTCTGGATATAAAAGTTCCGTGAGGTCAAGGACTTTGCTGTCTGGTTCACTGTTATATGCCTAGTTCCTGAAACATGCCCAGTGCATAGCGGCCCCTACTAAGTATCTTATGGATGAGTTAAGAAGGGAATAGATTTACTCCCTGAAAAAGGAGGGTGGGTAATGGCTCTGAAAGATAGAGACAGAATTCCTCACAACATCATTGAGGAATGTGGACACAGCTGAGGCTGTGTCCCCCAGGACTTTTCAGTGAAGTGAACAAATAAATTTCCTTTTTAGTGTATGCTGGTTGGAAGTAGGTTTCTGTCACCTGCAACCAAAGATGGATACCAGGCAGTGGAGCCTAATCTTGTAAGTTCTGTCTTCCATTTCAACTCATCCATTCTCTCAACACATTTGAACAAGCCTTTGTCACAGTGGCGTAGGCTGCTGTCCTCTGTCACTCACTGTTGACTTAACATGGCTTAGTTCCAGACCTTTTACCTGGCAAGTAAGATGAGGCTCAATGAGACACAGGGGAGGTTAAATGGAAAAAAGTGAAAGAAAGTGTGTTCGGGGTCATCATGTTTTAGATGTGACAGAATCAGCTCCTCTGCTCTTGCTGTGCCTGGGGCCTCCTCATTCCCGCAGGGACCACTTCAGCTTGCCCCAGGCCTACCCATAAAACACAGGCCTTCTCTCCGGGATCAGCTCTGACCCCAAGGAGAAACAACACATCAGCTCTAGTCTCACATTCTTTTCAGGTCAGATCTTCTCATAGGTTGGCCTGAACTTTGATTCCATCACTTTGGCCACTAAATTCCTTGCTTGTTCCCTAAGCCTGAGTCTCTGTATTGAGAACCTACTTAGTGATGATAATAATAGTAAACCCCTGCCTTGAGTTGGGATTTACAAGGTGCCAGGCTCTGTTCTGAGTACCTGCTATGAGTTCATGTAATATTCATAATAATAATCCAATCAGATAGGTACAACTAGTAGTCCCATTTCATAGATGAGGAGGCAAAGGCACAGAGTTTAAATGACTCGCGCAACATCACACAGTGAGGAAGTGGTGAAGTCGCGATGTGAAGCATGGAGTCTGACTCCACAGTAGCACTGACTCCATAGCCTGTGCTACTAACAATAACACTATCGTAATAATTTCGTAAGATTGCACCACTTGTGGCAGACTAGAGTCCCCAAAGATGGAGGCAACAAATCTTCCATCCCGCAGCTTTCTTACAACATCACTTTAACACCCCTTTCATTTGAGGGCTGGAGCTTATGTTTCCTCCCCTTGAACCTAGAGTACGTGATGTTATGTGGCTTTGAGATTCAATAATAAAAATGCCATCCATTTCTGTCTTGTTCTCATGGGACACTCAGTCTCGACACAGAGACCACATGATGACACCACATGTAAGTGTTCTACCTGGCAGCTCAGCTGAAGTCCCAGAGAAAAGCCAGCATCACCACAAAACACGTAAGTAAAGATATCTCCAAAGGTTCCTGCTTCCCATCAGTGAGTTACCCCTAGCCTTTAAGTTTGCCCAGCTGAAGCCCCAGACATCAGGAAGCAGAGAAGCCCTCCTAAATGCCTGACCCACAGAATATGTAAGCCTAAAAAAAAGGTCATTTCAACCCAGTAGGTTTCGTACTGGTTTGTCACACAGCAAGAGTAACTGGAATATCACCTGCTACCCACAACCTTATATATACTCAGTCTATAGAAATCAGCCTCTGAACAGTATCTGGTTCAGTCCCTAATACCTGGTGACAGGTTCACTGTAGTCTGCAAGCCTGAAACGTTACCCCATCACTTCTTGTTGGGCTTCCTGGATGCCCACAGCCAACCTCAATTACCACTTCTTGTCTGTAGCCAGATCCTCACATCACCAAGTGCTACCAGCTAGACTGAACTTGCTTCCCTTCCTGAAGCTGTTTCTGACCCCTCAGAGCTCGCCCACAGATCTCAGTTACCCGTCTCATTCCCTTCCCAGCCAGCCCCATTCATTTTCAAATGACGCAATTATGGTTCAGAAATGGAGTTGATCCACCTTCTTCATTTGAGAGATGCAAAAATGGAAACCAAGCAAAATAAAACAAAATAGTAGTAACTGACATCTCTTGATTCCTTACTGTACATTACTCCACCTAACCTTAACACGTTATTCTACATATTTAACAATATTGACAGTATTATACAAATGAATATCCCAAGATTCAAAAAGAATAAACCATGTTTGGTCATGCAGTTAGGTTAAGCTGGTTCAGTGTCCCCAGAGAGGTCAGATCTTGGAAGACTGAAGATAAGATAGATCATAGATTCCATGATGGAAAAGCCATTGGGATTCACTCTAGCCAAAAAGTGTACCTGATGTCCCAACAAGACAACAGCCCTGGTCTAAATTTCCCCTTCCTTGCAAACACATTCATGTCATCAATGCCTCTAGGAAATAAAGATGGTCCTTCTCCATGAGCTAATGTAGCAGGTGTGGCTAAGAAGACATGCATTGGCCAGAACTTTCCAGTTTTTATTCTGTCTCTATGTCACATTCCAAGACCTAACAATGTAACGTCATCTGGGTCCTTACCATAGGAGATAATAACAAATCCACCCTTGATGGGTGTGTGATGCCTCCCTATGGAAGGAAATATATAGTGGTGGCTAAGAGGACAACCTTTGGAGTCAGACAAAGGTATAAATACAGGCTCTGCTACTTACCATATTATTTGTGTGACTTGGGGCAAACTGTGTAACCTCCATGAATCGCCATGCCTTCACCAGTAGAGAGGGAATAATAATATAATAATAGGATTAATCTCATGGGGTTGTTGTGAGGTCTAAGTGAGATAATGCAGGGTATTAAAACAGTGTATCTGTTCTTATGCTGCTAACGAAGACACACTCAAGACTGGGTAATTTATGAAAGAAAGAGGTTGAGTGGACTCACAGTTCCACATGGCTGGGGAGGCCTCACAATCATGGTGGAAGGAGAAAGGCACGTTTTACATGGCAGCAGACGAGAGAGAGCATGTATAGGAGAATTCCCCCAATAAAACCATCAGATCTCATGAGACTTATTCACTGTCAGAGAACAGCACAGGAAAAACCTACCCCAATGATTCAATTACCTCCTACCAAGTTCCCCCCATGACATGTGGGGGACTTACAATTCAAGGTGAGATTTGGGTAGGGGCACAGAGCCAAGTCATATCATGCAGAGAGCCTAGCACACAATAAAAGCCAAATGTTGCTATATATGAAAATGGCATGGGTCCTTGCTAAACAGACATAAGCAGTATCTCACTGCATTCTAGAAAAACCACTCTGAAATCTCAACTTACAGCATGAAGAATCCCTAAAATCCCACTAAGAATCAAGAATACCAGTCCTCAGATTTCTAACTGTTCATTCACATGGTTTCAACCACTTATTGCTTATTGATTTTGTCTAAATGTTGCTAAGAAACATTTAGACACCATCACCCTTAGCAATCATAAGACACTAATTCCTAAATTTCAGTCTTCTCTAGCAAGTCTGGGGATTGAAAGTCCCTGCTTCTGACCTAGGGGCTGGAGGGGAGAGCCCTGACTTTCTTGGTCTCCAGTGTAAGAAACAATTAGGCAAATGATGAGCTCAGAGTCCCAGCCTTCTGGCCAAGGAGAGAGTCGCTCAGAGCGAGCGAGGAAAGATTCAATTGTAATCCAGCTAATGCATCTCCGGAAGGGTTGCTATCTGCTGTGGAGCACTCCCCATTAAAGAAATCAATTTCGCATTCGACTTCTCCTCCTGTGGCGCATATTGAAGTGGGATCTGACAAGGATGGAAAACAGATTTGCGTTAAATACTGCCAATAAAGCCTGTAGCTCAAGGTTATAGCAGTCAATGGAAATCCAGTGTCTTGGAAACCCTGACACCCTCATCCATCAGTTAGTGTCAGCAGCTCTGAAAGGAAGCGGTAGGTCTGGCTCAGGAAGGGGGATGGTTGTCATGACTGGGAATTTGGAACCATGGAAGCTGATTTCATGGATGTGCTAATTTCATAATAGGCCCTTGAAATAGGCCGGAGCTTCCAGGCCTCCAAGCATCTGAGCATCTTTTCAGAGTTTTTGTTGTTGTTGTTGTGGATACCTCTTGTATTTCCTTGCCCAACATCTACTCTCTCTTCTTTTTCTATCCAATAGTACCCACTTTATCTCAGGGAATAGCTCCTCTACTACTTTGTCTAGAAGAATAAGGAGGAATTTAACCCAACTCCAGCTCCAAGGGTAGGCAGGCATGTGAGCTCAGCCTGCCAGATCAGAGCAGAGCAGCACCCTGCGCTCAGTGAGAGGTTCGGGTTTGTGCACGTGTCCCGAGGAAGGTCAGACAGAGCCAATGCTGCTCAATCTTGGAAGTCATTGTAATATTTTTTGTTAAAAGGAGTCATCTTTCTAGTGGGGTGGCCGGAGAGAAAGGATGCAACCTGAAGCTTCTGAAAACTATCTTATCACAATAAGAAGTGAATAAAATCAGGCCAGAGAAAGGTAGAGATAAGAGAGAGAGAAAGGTAACCCAAAATCCAATTAGATCATTTGAGCTTCTAGATCAAACTTCTCCTGAAGACCATCAACCAGAGGTTTTCATTCCAAGATCCAATACCTTTTGTTTTTCTTGGTTTCAAGCCAATTTGAGCTGGATTTTTGTCATGCAACTAAGAAAGACCTAACCATTCCAGTGTAGCAGTATAGCCCAGATGAAGCAGGCCTGCTCGCTCTGTGGAGGCCAATTGAAGTCTACATTCAGCAATTAGTCACATCTCCCAATCAGATTCAACTTTCATGGCATGAACAACATACAGGCATATTATGGAAGATGTCACATGATGGATGGAAAAGTGGATACACACCCCAAATCAAGTGTAGCGGGCCAGGCGTGGTGGCTCACGCCTGTAATCCCAGCACTTTGGGAGGCCAAGGAGGGCAGATCATGAGGTCAGGAGATCGAGAACATCCTGGCTAACATGTTGAAACCCCGTCTCTACTAAAAATACAAAAAATTAGCCAGGTGTGGTGGCAGACGCCTGTAGTCCCAGCTACTCGGGAGGCTGAGGCAGGAGAATGGCGGGAACCTGGGAGGCAGAGCTTGCAGTGAGCCGAGATCATGCTACTGCACTCCAGCCGGGGTGACAGAGCGAGACTCCATCTCAAAAAAAAAAAAAAAAAAAAAAAAAAAATCAGGTGTAGCGGATGCCAGGGATGCTCCACCCATAGCCATACGGATGTCTTACCATTTCCATGCTCAACATTCTGACTTCCAACCTCCAGAGCCTCCAGCTTTGTGAGAAGGCTGTTCTCAGTTGCAGAAGCCAGCTGTGCCCATCATAAGTCAGTAATTAATATCTGGGAATTTATTTCTCTCTGGTAATTAATATGTGAAAATTAATATCTCCCTGTAGACAACTCTTTCCCATTGACTAAGAGGGTGGGGGTTAAAATACTCCACCTCTCTAGCCCTTTAGTGAGGACGACTGTGAGGCATATTTTTAACCATGGGATAAAGCTTTAGACACCCACCGGGATAGCTGTCTTACTAATGCACCCTTAATGTCCCTTCCCCGTCTCACCTTCCTACTTCCTCAAAGGTGTAAGTAAACTATATCCCTTCTGAATAAACGATATATCCTTGTCTCAGTGTCCACTTCTGCCTAAAGAACAGAAACTTCCTCAACTTCCCAACAGCTTTCTGTTATTCCCCCAATGGACATTCCTTTCACAAACAGCCTTTTCCCCCCACCCCCAGGTCACTCAACCTTCTACAAATCCCCTTTTATGATCCCTTACACATTCCTCTCTCCCTTAGTCTGTATATCCCACGAAGCAAAACAAAATCCTAGAAGCTCTCACACCCCTTCCACCCACTCCAAAAACTTATCAATACATTCACACAGCAAAAATAGATTTCTTCCAGAAGGAAATGCCGTTGCCACCCAAATATAATTTACCTCTAAATACCAGAGCAAAGGAGAAGCAGTCAGCCCCATGCTGGTGCCAAAGCTGAAACTGAAAGACAGAAGCACCACCTGCGGGGTTCTCCAGGGTCAGGCTCCCGCCTGCCTCACCTCCCACCTCTCGTCTCACCCCTCTCCGCCTTCCTTTCGACATTTAATGCAGATCCAGCCGTGCTGAATGAACTACTTGCGGTTCCCCTAAAATAGGCCATGCTGTCTCTTTCCTTTTGCCTTTTTAAATGCTGTTCCATCTGCCTGAAATATCTTGTCTACTCAGAGGCTCTTAAAGAAATTCTTTCCTTCTCACGCCACCCAAGCTCATGTGTTGCAGAACTTTGTCACCCTAAAGAGAGAGAACTTGGAGTGAGTTGCTTCGGGAAACTGAGCTTCCTTCTCTCTGAGCAGATGATCAAGCCAGGCCTGATGATCAAGCCAGGCCTGATGATAACTCAGCCAGATGTTACAAATGGGAATGCAGATTTGGTTAATGAAGTGGTTCCCCAAATTCAGGACAAGCCCACCATTATTTTAGGTGTTCTGCCAGTTGACTTTACGTGATACACAAATACTGCATTAGATAATATTAAAATACACAGTAAGGGCTGGGCATGGTAGCTCACTACTCTAATCCTTGAACTTTGGGAGGCCAAGGCAGGAGGGTCAGGAGTTCGAGACCAGCCTGGCCAACATGATGAAACCCCATCTGTACTAAAAGTACAAAAATTAGCCAGGCATGGTGGCACACACCTGTAATCCTGGCTACTCAGAAGGCTGAGGCAGGAGAATGGCATGAACCCAGGAGGCAGACACTGCAGTGAGCCGAGATCATGCCCCTGCACTCTAGCCTGGGTGAAAGAGTGAGACTGTCTCAAAAAAAACATAAATAAATTATATCTATCTATCTATCTATCTATCTATCTATATATATATATATATATATCTCACAGTAAGAAAGGTACTCCCATTGCAATTCTTCTTCATTCTTTTTGATTACTTACAAAAGAGAAAGTCTAATTTCTATTATTTCTTTGTCTTTAGCACCTAACTTTTCCTAATCTCTCATGTTGGACAGGCAAAAGAAAGTGTAATACTTTTTCTTCTCGTTGTATTATGTTAATAATTTCCTTCTACTTACAGAAGGGTAGACATTTTGTTTCTTTTCCATTTATACTCATGATGTAAAGTTTTCATTTAAGTGCAGAGTCAAACTAAAGATACTAAGAAAATGTTTACACACATATATATATGTGTGATACTGTGTGTGTGTATATATATATATAATGTTACATATATTTAACATTAATCATAGCTGGTGTTTGGATATAACACAAATTTGTGAAGGTGACCATCAAATGAATCAAGTTTGTGGCTGGGGGACAGATAGGGTTGTTGAGGGGTGGAACCACAATGGGCTGGAATAGCTAAACCTTAAGACTCTTTCCTTTTTTGAAACTGAATCAGTGTATGCAGCATTTGATGGGGAGTGTCTCAAATAAGGTATCCTAAAGTTGCAGAACTCGACACACTGGCTGAAGCTGATCTTCCCAGCTTCCTCGCAGGTTTTAGAAACCAGGTAATAATGTGAACTTTTCTCTTTGGTCCCCTCCTCTGAGGGTCTTGAAACCGAATTTTCACATTCCTGGATTATTGCAGAGCTGAGAAACCGCTGTTTTCGCTACACACAGCTACTCTGAAGTACAAGGCAGAGGAAGTCTCCATCTTGCTGAATCCCAGCTGTGATGTAGGACAAAGGGCTTTTCTGCCTTTGATAAACAAATGAAGTTAGACATTAAAGGTACTTTCTGATCCTCATTTAAGCAGGTAGCCCCAAAAGCAAACTAACCAGACCTTCCTAAGCAGCTTTGGACATCAAGGTTGAAAAGCAGTGAGTGGTTAAGCTTGTCGTTTTTTATTGTGAAATGGTTACGCTTGTCATTTTTATTCTGAAAGGGGGCTTTTCTCCTCCTAACCTTCCTGACTGCTCCTTCTCACTCAACCAAATACATTCAAGTCTATTTCTTAAGTAACCTTTATGAAGCAGGCACTGTTCTGGACACTTAGGGGTAAACAAAAAGTCAGAATCTACAAAATACCTCGGCCGGGAGCGGTGGCTGTCGCCTGTAATCCTAGCACTTTGGGTGGCTCAGGCGGGTGGATCAACTGAGGTGAGGAGTTCGAGACCACCTTGACCAACATGGCGAAACCCTGTCACTACTGAAAATACAAAAATTAGCCAGGCTTGGTGGTGCACGCCTGTAATCCCAACTACTCGGGAGGCTGAGGCAGGAGAATCACTTGAACCCGGGAGCTGGAGGTTACTGTGAGTTGAGATCACGCCATTGCACTCCAGCCTGGGAGATACAGTGAGACTCCATCTCGAAAACAAACAAACAAACAAGGTACTTAACCTCAAAAGCCTATGCTCTAAAGATGCTACAAAGAGGAAACAGACGATAAATATATAAGAACATAAGTAAACAAAATGATAACTCCAGAAAAGGTGACACTATTTTAAAAATTAAACAGGATTTGAAATGGGTCTACGCCTGTGTGTGTGTGCATGCCGTGGGAGGACAGCCATGGTGGCCAGTGATGACCTCGGTAATATTTTGATCTGAGACTTGAATCATGCATGAAAGAAGCAGCCTTAAAAGATCTGAGGCAAAGGCATCCCTGGTAAAGTGACAGCATGTACAATAGCCATGCCACGGAACTCCTTCAATTCATCTCCTTTTTATTTACTTTCCTCGAGTATTGAACCTTCTCTGTGCACCTTCCACTTGTTTTTCCATGACTTAGAGACATGGCTCTGAACTGGGTTGGATTCTTTTTTTTTTTTCTTTGAGATGGAGTCTTGCTCTTGTCGTCCAGGCTGGAGTTCATGGCATGATCTCAGCTCACTGCAACCTCAGTCTCCCCAGTTCAAGCGAGTCTGCCACCTCAGCCTCCCAAGTAGCTGGGATTATAGGCACCTGCCACCACACTTGGCTAATTTTTGTGTTTTTAGTAGAGACGGGGTTTCTCCATGTTGGCCAGGCTGGTCTTGAACTCCTGACCCCAAATGATCCACCAGCCTTGGCCTCCCAAAGTGCTGAGATTGCAGGCATGAGCTACCTTGTAGAAATGGGCTGGATTCTTAACAGCATCACTCGTTAATGACAGACTAATCTTGTTGGAGTCTCAGTTTTCCCATCTACAAAATGGTAACAAGAATAAAAACACTATTTTATAGGATTGCTGTGAAAATTAGATGATGGATATAAAATGCTCAGCTTATTTCTGGGTAAACACTCCACACCATGGTTACTGATCCCTGAAATGTTACTGCTTTCCTTGGACAAATTCCAGAAGACACATAGGTTCCCATGGTCTAAACACCTCGTCCTCTCCAAAAGCTGACCTGACTTTGTGTTCTGAACCATTTCCTGTTTGAATGAGTTTGGGATTATTACAAAACAGAAACTGATGTCATTTATTTATTTATTTTGGTTTTAGGTACTTCCTGCTACTCCGTCAATAGTTAGAGCGTTCTCTGCCCACTGTCTTCAGTGTGGAGTTCTTTTTGTTTTTTCAGCAGGGATCCAAAGAGAGAAGGAGTCAGTACTTGGCCTTTGAGGTTCAAAACAGGCCTTTGAAACTCAAGGCAGGGACTACAGTCTCGAGCAAAAAGGCTTTTTGAGTCTCAAGAGCCTATGTCTTTTGAGTTTCAAAAGAACAAAATCCTAAGCTAACTAATAGGCGTAGAAAAATATGCTCATTGATCTGTGAGAATGAGATTTTTGTCTGCCAAAAAAAAAAAAAAAAAAAAATCCTACTGGCCAGAAAGAAGCAGCAGAGAAGAAACAAGAAAGTTAGAATCTGGTCTGCGTGCCTGGTTTAGCCAAGGCCAGTGGAATATGAGTTGATAATAAAAATACAGAGAGGAGGGAAAGGGGAGCTTTTTTTCACATCTCAAATGGAGACCAGGAAAGCGAGCAAGATCCATGAGTTCTCTGTCACCCTCCCAGAGGTCAGAGCAGTAGAATAGGAATGACAGCTGGTGGGATGAGGGGAAGAGGCTGGGTCCCCCGGATCTGCAGAAAGAAGTGAGTTTGCCTGCCTTCCATCATTCACATGAGCATGGTTCATCACCATGCTAATTATTCTTGTGGGCATCTGGTGAAGACAGGCACCAGCATGTCTCAACAAAGAGAAACCTGTCTGTGCCCCAAGACTTTGCTTCATGCCATCTGAATTACCCACGTGGAAAAATCCCCTTTACAATCTTTCAGAGTAGTCATAAGTCCTCAAGATGGAACAGTGGCTCGAAAAATCTAGGTGAACAAGCCTCAGTAATGATAGCTTCAGTAGAACTAAAAGGAACCAGTTTGACTTCTCCCTAGAGCTGGAAGGACACGAAAACATGCCTTCATTATACAGTTGCAATCAAAAAAGCCTTGCTGGAAAGACAATCCACCATCAACAAACTAATGGCCCAGAGAAAAAGCGCCTGAAACTGCCTGCCATGAAGCTGCCATAGCCCTCTGCTCCCTTACCCTCCAACTCATTTCCTCTCCTGGAACCAAAAGGAAATTTCAGGAACATAAACTTCTGCAAAGTGGTGCTAGACTGGAGGGACTATGTCCCAAAGTCTCCCAAGCTCTTCCCTTTCACTTTCCGGACTCCATACTCCAGAAATCTTTTACAGCAGCTCTAACAACTAACTTGACCAAGAAGGGCTAGAGGAGGCTTCTCAAAGGCGTATTCACTCCAGGGAATGTGTTCATCCTGGGTTGCCCTCTGGACTCTGTAGCAGATGAAACAGAAGCCACTCATCACTAGCTTACCTGAATTTCCAATGACTTTGTTCACATTTAGACCAATGAGAGAGGGACAGAGGGTAACTGCCTCAGTTTCCCCAAGAGGCTTAGCCTTTGGATCTCTGAAAGCAAAGCCACCTGAAGCTACCAAAATCAAAACTATAAGAAGCAAAGGTGAATTGGCTGCCTTCACTCAAAAAAAATTTTCCATCAATACTGTCCCTAAAAAAGAACGATTAGAATCCAGACGACAAATCTGAAGCTTTTTAAAATGTTTAATAAAATCAACTGCATAGTCAATGTGACTTGCACTCAGTGTGAGAAACCCCTGTGGGTCACCAAGCTGGCTAAAATCCCCTCCCCTGAGACTCACCATTTTCTGATTCCTGTCCCCTCCACTCTGGCCAGTCCTACACCAACCCAGAATGGCCATCTAGGAAGCCATGTGACCACCTACCACAGCGAAGGATGATGCTTTCATCACCCACAACAAATCCTTCTGATAAGAACCCCATGATGATGAGAGGTTGCAGGAGCTCTCTATCTGTATGCCAAATACCATGAAGCAGCTCTCATCCCATTTCACCCAAATAACCACTTCACCTGGAGTTTGCCTCTCGACCCCTTTTGAATGTCTATCCAAGCATCCAGGTGTCCTTTATTGCCGTTCTCTGATATCGAAGGATTTTATTTTAAACTAATTTGTCTAAGGACAGTCTCATCTTAATTTTACATGTCTAATAAACACTGAACAAATCCCAAGTGCAGTTTAGGAATGTTCTATGTCCTAAGGGATTTATTTCTCTAACTTTTTTTTGAACTATGAAATTTCTAAAGAGTTGAGTTTTGGTTAAATTATTTTCTTTAAAAAATTTGTTTTAATTTATATCGACAGACCAAAAACCAAAAGGAAACTATGAAAATGATCAAAATGAAGCTGAATGTCTTGGTCAGTAAATGAAATGGTTTAGATAAATTTGCCTACAAGGGGTTCTCATTTCTGTCTCCTACCATTCTTGTTTATTTATTTTTTCCACTAGGACATCCCCTCCCTAAATTTCCGGCCTGCTCTTAAACGATTATTGAAAAGGCATTATCACCACTGTTTTACTCTTGCTCATGGAGCCAGCTGGGTCTTCTCATTTGTCTCCTTCATGGGTGAGCTATCCATACTCAAATCAGTATAAGAAAACTAACCTTTCATAGAATATCAGGCAGAACTAGATGAGACCACCTGTCAAATACATCCTCCCACAAAACCACTGAACTACCCCAAAGTCTATAAAAATCCATTCTTGCAATCTTAACTGGAGTCACCCTCTTTATTTAAAAGACATACAAGCAAGAAAATCCTCTGTATTAGGATGTCTCTATTCATTCTACATGCCTGTTCCTATTTCCTCTCTATTATTTCATTTCTGAATTTAGCAACCCAAGCACTCCATGAGTTATTTAGCAATTACTGGGGTACGCACAGGTCTAACGCACTGTTGCAGCAGGGCGGGAGAGGTGACAAATGCCCATTAGTGCCAGGACCAATAATGGCCTTATAATGCTGCCTTACACTTAGCCAGATGAAAGAGGCTATATATTGTAAGGGATTTTAAAAGATGTCACAAACCTTAATTAATTCTCAGTGTGCTGGGAGGAAAGTATTTACTCCCCATTTGGGACTCCAAGAACTACTATACAGAGATGGTTGCATGTCAAAATAAAAAACCCTAAATCAAGTTCACCTTATACTTCATAGAAGTGGTTGAAAGCACATTTGCATCTGCCACTCTGAGTTCATTCAACAAATATTTAGTGAGTGTTAACCACGTGTCAGGCACTGTGCTAGACTCTGGGAGGGACACTAAATGACAAGGTCCCTGGCCAAATGGAACTTAGAGTCTTAGGGATGAAATAGCCATTAATCCAACATATTTCATGAATTCATTAATCACACAAACAACCTACTGACTAATATAAAGAAAAATTGCTTGGTACTAAGAGAGAAGCTGTTATAACCTTAAGTCTCAGGAAAAAGAGGTCTGGGTTTGAATAATTGTACTACTAATTATTAGTTACCCACTTGATATGGTTTGGCTGTGTCCCCACCCAAATCTCACCTTGAATTGTAATAATCCCCACATGTCAAGGGTGGGGCCAGGTGGAGATAATTTAATCATGGGGACAGTTTCCCCCATACTGTTCTCGTGGCAGTGAATAAGTCTCATGAGACCTGATGGTTTTATAAAGGGGAGTTCCCCTGCACATGCTCTCTTGCCTGCCCCCATGTAAGATGTGCCTTTGCTTTTCCTTTGCCTTCTGCCATGATTGTGAGGCCTCCCCAGCCATGTGGAATTGTGAATCCATTAAACCTCTTTCCTTTATAAATTACCCAGTCTTAGGTATGTGTTTATTAGCAACTTGAGAACAGACTAATACATCACCCTTAGACTTGTTCTTCTTTGGTTCAGTTTCCTCATCTAGCAAATAGTGCCCAATATGGTTTGGCTCTGTGTCCCCACCCAAATCTAATCTTGTGGCTCCCATAATTCCCACGTGTTGTGGGAGGGACCCAGTGGGAGATGACTGAATCATGGCAGTGGGTCTTTCCCATGCTGTTCTCATGATAGTGAATAAGTCTCAGGAGATCTGATGGTTTTAAAAATGGAAATTTCCCTGCACAAGTTCTCTTCTCTTGTCTGCTGCCATGTGAGACGTGCCTTTCAACTTCTGCATGATTGTGAGGCCTCCCCTGCCATGTGGAACTGTAACTACAATAAACCTCCTTCTTTTGTAAATTGTCCAGTCTCAGGTATGTCTTCATCAGCAGCATGAAAACAGACTCATACAGTAAGTTGGTACCCATAGAGTGGGGTGTTGCTGAAAAGATACCTGATGATTTGGAAGCGACTTTGGAACTGGGTAACAGGCAGAAGTGGGAACAGTTTGCAGGGCTCAGAAGAAGACAGGAAAATGTGGGAAAGTTTGGAACTTCCTAGAGACCTGTTGAATGGATTTGACAAAAATGCTGGTAGTGATATGAATAATAAGGTCCAGAATGAGGTGGTCTCAGATGGAGATGAGGAACTTGTTGGGAACTGGAGCAAAAGTGGCTCTTGTTACGTTTTAGCAAAGAGACTGGAGGCATTTAGCCCCTGCCCTAGAGATTTGTGGAACTTTGAACTTGAGGGAGATGATTTAGGGTATCTGGTGGAAGAAATTTCTAAGCAGCAAAGCATTCGAGAGGTGACTTGGGCACTGTTAAAAGTAGACAGTTTTGAAAGGGAAACAGAGCATAAAAGTTCAGAAAATTTGCAGCCTGACAATGCGATAGAAAAGAAAAATCCATTTGCTGAGGAGAAATTCAATCTGGCTACAGAAATGTGCGTAAGTAACAAGGACACTTAATCCCCAAGGCAATGGGGAAAATGTCTCCAGGGCATGTCAGAGGTCTTCACAGCAGCCCTCTCATCACAGGCCTAGGGAGAAAAAATGGTTGTGTGGGCCAAGCCCAGGG
Organism: Macaca nemestrina; assembly: GCF_043159975.1. Lineage (NCBI taxonomy): Eukaryota > Metazoa > Chordata > Mammalia > Primates > Cercopithecidae > Macaca > Macaca nemestrina. Next base: position 24,659,384 of record NC_092142.1, on the reverse strand, counting down.
TCCCTGTGTTGTGTGCAGTCTAGGGACTTGGTGCCCTGCATCTCAGCTACTCCAGTCATGACTAAAGGAGACCAAAGTACATCTCAGGCTGTTGTTTCAGAGGGTGGAAGCCCCAAACCTTGGCAGTTTCCACATGATGTTGAGCCTGCAAGTGCACAGAAGTCAAGAATTGGGGCTTGGGAACCTCCACCTAGATTTCAGAGGATGTATGGAAATGCCTGGATGCCCAGGCAGAAGTTTGCTCCCGGGGTGGGGCTCTCATGGAGAACCTCTGCAGAAGGGAAATATGGGGTCAGAGCCCCCACACAGAGTTAACCACTGGGGCACTGCCTAGTGGAGCTGTGACATAGAGGGCCGCTGTCCTCCAGAACCCAGAATGGTAGATCCACCAATGGCTTGCACTGTGCATCTGGAAAAGCCAAAGACACTCAATGCCAGCCCATGAAAGCATCCAGGCAGCAGACTGTACCCTGCAAAGCTACAGGAGTGGAGTTACCCAAGATCATGGGAACTCACCTCTTGCATCAGCATGACCCAGATGTGAAACGTGGAGTCAAAGGAGATCATTTTGGAACTTTTAGATTTGATTGCCCTGCTAGATTTCAGACTTGCATGGGGCCTGTAGCCCCTTTGTTTTGGCCAATTTCTTCCATTCAAAATGGCTGTATTTACACAATTCCTGTACCCCCATTGTATCTAGAAGTAACAAACTTGCTTTTGATTTTACAGGGTCACAGGCAAAAGGGACTTGCCTTGTCTCAGATGAGACTTTGAACTGTGGACTTTTGAGTTAATGCTAAAATGAGTTAAGACTATGATTTATTTTGAAATGTGAGGATATGAAATTTGGGAGGGGACAGGAGTGGAATGATACGGTTTGATTCTGTGTGCCCACACAAATTTCATCTTGTAGCTTCCATAATTCCCACGTGTTGTGGGAGGGACCCAGTGGGAGGTAACTGAATCATGGGGACGGGTCTTTCCCATGCTGTTCTCGTGATAGTGAATAAGTCTCAGAAGATCTGACGCTTTTAAAAATTGGAATTTCCCTGCACAAGCTCTCTTCTCTTGTCTGCTGCCATGTAAGACATGCCTTTCACCTTCCGCCATGATGTGTGGCCTCCCCTGCCACATGGAACTTTAAGTCCAATAAATCTCTTTCTTTTGTAAATTGCCCAGTCTTGAGTATGTCGGTATCAGCAATGTGAAAATGGACTAATACAGTGCTCAACATCAAAATTTTTGTTGAAAGGATTAAGTGAGACAGTGCATTCTTTCTACCCAAAGCAATTGCTCAGTAAAGGTGAGCAATTATAGCTATGAATATTATTTTCCAGTAGCCTCCTAAATTGTGGGTTCATTGCTCATCCAAAGACATATCAGATCTATAACAAGTACTGGAATCATTCAGAATTAAATGGACCTCTAAAGGTTCGCTATGTGCAGTGTGTTAGAGTTAACCCTACGGAATTTGGCTCAGATGCTTCAGTCAGTGACACCCTCATTTCCTCCAGCTGCCTGGAGTTTTTCTGAGTACTAGCTATGACAAAGAGGTATAAGGAACTGTTTTATCCTGAAGCAGACAGAGCACAGAGCTTCCTTTAGCCCTTTCGAGAGCCCACCACCAGGAACCATAAGATATTGTTTACCACTTGAACCAAAAGAGAGGAAAATCTCAGCCCTTGGCCTGATATCTGGTATTTTTATCAAAGGTTTGAATAAAAGTTGATAAAAGTCTGTGTGCAATACAAAATTGTGACTTATCTTGCAGGCAATATGCTACATAATGGAATCAGTATCCCAGAAGACCTTCAGCAGCTGCTGTGGAAGGCTGCATTACATAACATGAAATTTAACAGAGGTAAACACAAGGTCCTGCTCTTGGGTCCCAACAACCATCTGGACAAGTCCTTAGTGGGAAGCAGGTGCAAAGGCACCTGGCTTGTTTTCATTCCCTACAAGCTCAATACTAGTCATAGTGTGATGTGGCTTTCAAAGACAGTTGGACTATTTTTGGTTGTATTACTTGAAGTAGAATTCTAGAGTAATGGAGGTGAGATTTCTGTTCTGCTTTGCTTTTCGCTGTAAGTCTGGGTACCATTCTGATAGATATTAGCACTTCTGAGCATCATTAAACACATGTAATGAGAGAAGTGATGGGAATTTAGAATCACACCCCTGGTGGTTGAAGAATCTGGGAGTGATTAACATAGAAGACTGGGGGGTGACTGGAAGACTTGGAAGATCTCTCTTGCAAAAATCTTAAGAAGCTATAAAAAACAGTAACTTATTTGGACCAGACAATAGGCTGAAAAGGTAGCATGCATCAACTCCTTTGGTCCTCATCACAATGCCATTGTTATCCACAATTAAAATGAGGAAATTGAAACTGGTGACGTTAAAAGACAATTTGCCATAGTTCATTAAGTGGTGAATGGTGGATCTAGGACATGAGTTTAGGTCTGTCTGACTCCAGATTCGGCACTTTAACCACAACTTATAAGCTCTATGGAAGATAGATTCCTTCCACAGAGACACATCTTACATAAGGCAAATCGATGAAATGCCTGTTTACCTGTCTGCTTTTGTACTAGACTGGAAGCTTCTGAGAGAATAGGACACTGTTTTGATCATTACCACATCTCCAGTGCCTAGCACACAGTAAATATCTAGCAAATATCTGCTGAAGAAATGATGAAATCAGTGAACAAAGACAAGCTACAGTGTTATACAAGGAAGAACTCTCTGTAGTAAGAATTATCATTGTTATCTGTTTCCTAGAGCTGCTACAGCAAAGAACCACAAACTGGGTGACTTAAAACAATAGACATTTCTTGTCTCATAGCTCTGGGGGTTACAAGTCTGAAATCAAAGTGTCAGCAGGGGCTATGCTTCCTCCAAAGGTTCTAGGGAAGAATCCTCCCTTGCCATTTCTAGCTTCTGGTGGCTTCCAGCATTCCTTGGCTTGCAGGTGCATTATGCAAATCTCTGTCTCTGTTGTCATATGAGCACTCTTGAGCATCATGAAACAAATGTAACCAGAGAGGTGATGGAGATTTTGAATGACACCTTTGGTGGTTGAAGAAACTGGGAGTGATTAACAGAGAGAGAAAACTTGGGGTGACATGATTCCTCTTTCTAAAATCTTTGCTATGTGTCTGTCCCTGTGTCTCCAAATAATCTCTTTCTTCATAAGTACACCAGTCATTGGATTTAGGGCCAATCTAACTCATTATGACCTCATCTTAATTTTATTATATCTGCAAAGACCTTACTTCCAAATAAGCTCACATTCACAGATTCCGGGGAGACATGAATTTGGGGTTTGGGGACACATTTGAACCCAGTACAATCCCTGAGTAGGATGAGCCATGTTAGGATTTAGGGCATGGATTAATTCTAGGAATGGTCAGGCAGGGGGTTTAGAATTTAATAGCAAAGAAAGATTCAGGCAATAAAATTAAAGACCCATCTAGGGTGACATCCTTTCATTCAATAAACATTTACTGACACTGTATACCAAGCACAAAGTCATGTAGCTAGGGTTTTCTGATATGAGGAAGACAGAGTTGTTCTTCTGGTGAGTCTCAAAGCCTGCTATGGGAGACAAACCTGCAAAGAAACAACCAAAACATGATACAAGGAAGTTCAATCTGAAGAGCTATGGAAGCACAGAGGTTAAATGAGTTAGCTCAGCTTGGAGAGGAGATAGGAGAGAATAATTGAAGTGTCAATAATGAGTGGAGTTCTCCAGGCAGAAAGATCATGGCAAAAATATGTAGTCTCCAGCCTAGGGTTCATCCTTCTTCTTTCCAATAAAAGTAGAAAATTTCCTTTACAAGACCACTCCTCCATTCCCAGCACTGTTGACTGAGTGGGATGACCCCACCCCCAGCTCCAGAGGGTTTAGGCCGGTCCACATATTCCATTTTCTTGACTAATTAGAACCAATGAGAGATGAGGGGACAGTTGCTTGGGTTTTATGAAAGAGAAGTATGAATTCCACTGAATTCAGTGCTGTAAGAATGTGAGGCTTGCAGCTGCTAGAACCATCTTGCAATCCTAATGGGAGAAACTTGGAACAGCCAAGAACAACAGCAGATCCTGGGAACGGTGCCACTCATAAGAAGCACGCCAAAGGCTGGATCCTGTTGGCATTATTTATGCCCTGAATCCAGTCATACCTGAAGCCAGAGCTACCCATGGACCTTCATTATATGAGTCAATAGTTATATTTTATTTTGCTTAAGCCAGTGTGAAATTGGATTTCCTGGCACCTACCGCAAAATGATTCTTAATTGAAATAGCAGTCCAGATTGCAAAAATGGCATGTCAGAAGTCACAGAGACAAAAAGATCAGGTTGCATTCTGGGAATGCTCAAGAATTTAGTGCAGTTGATGAGTGGGGAATGAATGAATAGACTGGTAGAGGTCTCATTGGGAGGAACTTTAGGTCAAATTAGGTTTGCGCATCATTGTGGATGTTATGTTCCTTCCAATTCTGAAATTCCTTGGTTTTCTGAGTCTATGTTCCAGAAATCTTTGTAAGAAAAAGGGAACACTAGCCCAAGAGAAGCAGCCTTGCCTGAGTTATGGCCTCAGATCCTAATATACCTATTGTTGGGCGTTTTATCTGTATCCATCAATCTGGTGGGAAGCAGGGAATCAGGGGCAAGAATTATTGCCCTCAGCTGGAGGAGCCCATGGTCCTTGGGTTTCTGAATCACACACCTGGCAATAGTCTTCACAGACTGTATGGCCCACGGCCAAGTTGCCCAACCTCAGGTATTTGCAATTCAATTACACTTAGGGCTACCGGAAATTCCCACTTCTGGACTCCAGATCATTTCTAAGAGTGGGAAATAGAACTGAAATTTGAAGTCACAGCTTAATATGCATACGACCCTGAACTTCATATTGGACTTAACAGCTGTGACAGATATCGAGGGGTAAGATGGACCAGGGACTGCTAGAAATTGATTCTACTCATTTCACACAGGGAATGTGATGGACCAGGGATTGCTAGAAATTCATTCAACTCATTTCACACAGGGAATGTAGGTGCATCTCTCTGTGTCTTGGAAGGAAATGAGGTCTACAGAGTCAGCATAGACCTGCAGCCTGGACCAGCCACATGAGCACATGGACATGAAGACTGTTTGGCATTCTCATCAGTGCCATGAATGACCAATGCCACACAGAAAGAGCACTGCCCCCTCTCTCCTCAAATGGGACCAAGTAAAAGAGTAGCAGGGCTCCTAGTACCACTGGGTTCATATCCAGGTATACAAGTAACAGGAACAAGGGAATGATTTCAGATAAAGCTGAAATTATAGAAAAGTTTGCTTATCTGGACTTGTCTTGGTTGCCTGGTTATTCAGCGTTAATTATCTGTCTCATACTCTAAAATGTAGTCTCTGTCAGAGTAGTGACCTTGTCTGCAGGGATCAACACTGTATCCCATTTATTTAGTGATAATAAACGAGTAACACTACAAAGGAACTACAATGGGCAAGGGCAATATTCTAAACATGTGTGTGTAAGTATGTGTGTGTAAGTATGTGTGTGTAATTGTGTTTAATTCTTTTAATAATCCCAAAAGGTAGGCACTATTATTAATCCCATGTACAGATGAGTAAACTGAAGCAGAGGCTAAATAACTTGCACAAGGCCACACAGCTAGTATATAGTGGAGCCAGGATTTGAATCCAAAACTACATGGCTCCAGAGTCCATGCTCTCATTGTCACTATACTTATGCTACCTTCCAACTATCTGGGACAAATATTAATTGAGTATCTACTATATGCCAGCCACATTTCTAGCCACTTGGGATCAATTTATGAATAAACAGAAGTCACAGGCTCATTACACATTCAATGGATGGATGGATGGATGGATGGATGGATGGATGGATGGATGGATGAATGGATGGATGGATGGATGGATGAATGAATGGATGGAAGAGTGGATAGGTGGACAGCTGGATAGGTGGATGAATTGATGTATGGATAAGTTGGTGGATGGAAGAATCGACGGATGGGTGGGATTCAAATATGTGGAAAGGGCCTGTTAAATGTCATGGGAGAGTCATCAATAGAAGAGGCCATGAGTCTCTCTCTGTTTTTTTCCTGCATCCAATGGTAATTTGTCAGTGGAACTCATGCGGGCTCCAGGATTAGAAGTCTGGCTCCATCCCTTTACCATCTGTGTGATTTGGAGCAAACCACTTAACCCCTCTGGACCTGTTTCTTCACTTAGAAAATGAGAATAACCCCAACTACTCACACAGTTGCTGTGGATTAAATGTTATTTGCTATTGTTTGGAGCCCAGTTCAAATGTCATCTTTTTTTCTGTAGCTTTCAATTTAATTCAATTCAACAAATATTTATAAAATGTGTTCTTTATGCAGACTTTGTGCTAGGGGTAAGGATACAACAGTAAATTAGACAAATATGCCCTTTGTATTCAAAGAAATACTGGTAAAGCAGGAGGACGGGGGAATTAAAACATACAGATAGATGAGTGTTTGGAAGAGGAAAGTGTGAGGTGCTACGAGAGTGTTTGACAAGGGTATAAATCGCTTTTCCTCCTTGATGTTCCCATATTGCTTCACTTGGGCTGGCTACTATTGTATGTGTTGGTCCCCACTGTCAAACTTGGCTTTTAAAAAGATGTCCACATAACCCTTAAAGAGGAAACAATTGTACTAAAGAGGTATAAGGGTGGATGTAGGGAAGGATAGATGGATGGATGGATGGATGGATGGATGGATGGATGGATGGATGGATAGAAGAATGGGTGGGTAGATGAATGGATGGATGAAAGAATGGATGGATTAATGGGTGAACAGATGGATGACTGGATGGCTTGCTAGCTGGATGGATGGATAGATGGACATATGGATGGATGGATGGATGGATGGATGGATGGATGGATGGATGGATGAATGGATGGATGGACAAATGGATGGATGGATGGATGACTGGATGGCTTGCTAGGTGGACGGATGGATAGATGGATGAAAGGATGATGGATGGATGGATGGATGGATGGATAGGTGGATGGATGGACATATGGTCTAATAAGTAGGTGGATGGATAGATGGGTGGGTGAATGGGTGTGTGGGTGATGGGTGGATGGACAGAGAAAAAGAAAGAAAGAAAGAAAGAAAGAAAGAAAGAAAGAAAGAAAGAAAGAAAGAAAGAAAGAGAGAGAAAGAAAGAGCTGAAGCAATGGTCTACGTGGGAACAGTTAGAACTCCACAAAAGCCAAATCTAGGTGCACAGCCAGTGCATTCTGAGCCAATGTCAACATATGTAAGAACTGGATGAAATATGAGCATCAGGGCAGAACTGGGCAAAGCCAGAAACTTAAACGGAGATTACATGAGAAAGATGAAAAAGAGTGCCCAGCCACAGGAGATACTTCTGGTAAAAAAAAAAAAAAAAAAAAAAAAAAAAAACTCCTTAAAATAGCTAGACCCACAGAGAAACTTGTAGTATGTTGCAGAAATGACCACAATGTCTCTCACTCCTATAGATGCATCCTTTTAAAATATGCTTTTGTAGTTCTTCCCATCAAGTGGTGGATTTTATTAATCTACTCTTTGAATCTAGCCCTGCCCATGTGACTTGCTTTGGTCGATGGGGCATGAGCAATGTGAACCCAGCAGAGGCTGAAAAGTGCTTGCATTTTCGGGCTGCCTCTTTTGTTGCCTTGGGAAACTTACAGCCACTGTTATGTGAACACTCAGGCTAATGAAGCCTGCTAGATACTGAGAGACACATGGGTGAGCCCTGCTTACTCCCTCAGGTGACGCTGATCCAACTGCCAAACATGAATGGGACCATCCTAGCACAGAAGCCCCTGCCCCTTGGCAGCTGACTGCAGAGATCAGCTGAATCTGCCCACAAACAGAAGAACTACCCAACCAGCACAGAATTATGCAAAATTATAAAATGGTTATCATTGTAAGCCACAAAGTTTAGGACGGTGTGTTATGCTCTGAAAGCTCACTGAAAAACAGAGAATCACGAGTAGCCACAACCCTCCAGCAGACTAAGTGAACACACTGGTGTGGACAAAGCCATTTCTTTCTGTTGGTAGCCCTTAAGGCGGAGGGATAATTTCAGCAAAACCGCGTCTCATCAGTATAAGCACATAAGCTGACCACTCTCTGGGATCTGAGAAACAGCTTTCATGTACATATTCATTCAGTCACTTTTTAAATAATTTATTCAGCAGACATTGATTGAGCATCCATATGGGAAAGTCCCACAAACAGAGTGGAAGTTAAGATAGGGGTCCTCCCCCTACATGGCTAAGTGGTTGTCTCAGGAGGTGGAATGAGGTTAGGGGAAACCGGACCTACACCCAGCCACTACCCTCCATCACCATTACACTTTCAGCCCCTCAAAGATAGGGACTACAGTCTCATATTCTTGTTCCCATACAGTAGAGCGAAAAATCATGTTGTCTTCATGTTGCCGGTGAAGAGTTTTCAGTAGAAAATGGCATTCTGACAATTGTCTGGCCTGATCCAGGGCCTTTACCCAAAAAATCCACCCACGCACTGCTTGACAGTACCCAGTAAGATAGAAAGACAGCTACCAGAACTGTTAACATAACGTGTGAGGGGACAGGTTCTGGAGGTCCACTGACTGAGTCTGAATCCAGGAGTTATTATTTGTGTTAATGAATCTCTCTGTACTTCAGTTTTCTTTTTTTGAAAAATGAGACAAATAATAGTTGCTACTTGCTAGGGTTATTGTAAGGATTAAATACGGTAATACACATATGTACAAGTACCGAGTTCACCACCATAAGCACTATATATGTTATTATTTTTTATTATCCTTCCTTGCTCTTGTCATCCAACCTCTCTCCTGAATCTATCAAAGTCCCGAAATGTGGCTCTGATTTTTCTACACCAATGTTGATTTTTCTTCCCTGATTTAGACCTTGTGCTCCTTCTCTGTGGCAACCACAAAAATATGCCTCTTGGATCTGCTGCAGCTGGAAGAACAATGATGGGCAGCTCTGGCTTAACGACTCTCCACTGGGCTGGCAAAACCTTTTGTAGAACTGTGTCTGCAACCCTTCCTACACAATCTGCCTTCCTTTGCCCTCTCTCTTGCAGGTGTCAGACCCGCAATGCAACTTGAAGACTGTCCCTGCCACCTCCATCACCCCGCTGCCTTTTTCCTTCACAGGCATTCCTCCAAAAACTCTTTTATGTCTCATCCTGTATTGTCATCTGCTTCTGCATCTTGGAGGACCCAAACTAATATACTCTTGGGCAATGTATTCTACCCAATGTATTCTACCTATGTGATTTGACTTCCTCTGCTTATTGCTACCCCAGGAAATATCCTATTAAACAACTAGAGTCCAAGATCTAGAGCATTTGTCTCCTTTCTTTGTGGACCAGGATAGATTGGAATAGGCATCATCTCTCTCGCGTGCCCTACATCCTGGTTTCCTCTACCTTAAAATACATCTGGAATCTCACCACTCCTTACCATCTACACCACTACCGTCTTGGTCCTTGGGCCATCACCCTCTCTTGCCTGAACTATTGCAAGAGTTTCCTAGCCGGTGTCCCTGTTTCTGTACCAGTTTCTCTTCAATTTGCTTGGTTAAAATTAAGTGATCTTTTTAAAACCAAGTCAGATGATGTAACCTCTCTACTTAATGTCTTTGAATACCTTTCCATCTCAGACTAAAAAGTCCTCACAATGGTCTAAAAGACATGTTCCCACCTGACACCCTGCCACTGGCTCATTTCACTCTGTCTACACTGGCTTCTTTTCTCTTCTGAAGCTTCCACCTCAGGGACTTCCCATTTGCTGTTCCTTCTGTCTGTACAGTTTTTCCTAAGGACAGCCATTTGATTCACTCCCTGGCCTCTTGAATCTTTATGCAGATGTCACCTTCTTAATGAGGAAGCTTTTGTTTTACTCCCTAATGCTCATGACTGTGTAATGTAAAATATCAATATAGTTGATATTTTACTTATTTTATCTTAGGTATTGTCCACCCATCCTTAACTATAAGTTCCATGACAGTAGGTAATTTTATTTGTTTTGTTCACTGTTGTATCCACAGCACCTAGAAAGGGGATATATGGGTGGATAGATAGAGGATAGATGGATAGATGGATGGATGGATGGATGGATGGATGGATGGATGGATGGGCAAATGATGGATAGATGGATGGATGAGTAGGTGAATGGGTGGATGAATGATGGGTGGATGGATGGATGGATGGATGGATGGATGGATGGATGGATGGAGGAGTGAATGCATGAGTGGATGAATGATGGAGTTGAGTGAGACAACAGAAGGTTGGGTGTCCCGTGATTTCAACCTGTGAATATGTGAAAGATAGAGATGAACACTCCAGGATGACCTGAAGCTTGAGAGTGAGACATACAGAGATGTGAACCCTGGTCCTATGCATCTTGGCCAAGTTACTTAACCTCTCTGAGTCTTACTTTCTTCATCTCTAAAACTAAGATAACAATATGGTTATAGTAGGATAGCAACAGAGGTGTTCTAAGAATTAAACAACACATGTAAATGCCCTAGCACAGAGTCCATAATTTCATAAATGCCAACTACTCCCAGGGATAAGTTATTCTGTGTCTTAGTTTTCCCATCTGGTTAATAACACCACCTACTGATAGAGTTTCTGGGAGGATCATATGAATTGATATTGGGCTTGGAACAGATGATGACTCAATAAACGTCAGCAGTGCTGCCTCTCCCTCTGTGGTTGAACAGTGGATTTTGCAGACATTTGATGTCTGTTCAAGGTCCCACAGCAAGACAGGGGTAAGCAACTGAACTCCTGATCCCTCCTTGCACTACTTGTGAGACGTGTATAGCGTATTCACGTCGTTTGCATTCAAAAAAAAAGTCAAAAAGATGTCAAATCACATGCCCAAAGCCACAATGTTTACATGTGGCAAAACTCGGATCTGAACCCAAGGGGTCTTCCTTCAGCACCTAAGGAAGGTGCTTCCTAAGCCCCTGAGCCCTCTTTGACCACTCCCACTCCCTACATGGGGAAAGTCGTCACAACCTGTCCTTTTCTTGTTGAGAGAGTGATATTATTTCACAGACTTTCCAGACTCTCTCTTCCTCTAGGGGAAGCTGTGAACCCACACCACCAGTGCTGTTTCTCCACGGAGAGCAAATCGCCAGCCCGGTCCCTGAGGCTGTGACTTGGATGCCAGCCCCTCCCACTCCCCAGTAGCAGATGGCTGCCTCTGAAGCCATTTCTCATTGAGCTCCTTCCCGGTACCCCAGGATCCTTTGGTAATTACTGCTATCATTCTTACATTAAATACAATTTAACCAAATCAGGATTCCAAAGGTAGGGCAGAAAAGGTAAATACGTAGACACACACGTGGTACACATACATGCACACAGACACACATACACACAAGCACTTGAATGCTACAGGGATTTTTACTGGCTGCGACACAGACAAAGAAACTCTAGGAGCATCATTCCTACCAGGAAACCTGCCTACATAGAAATCTTTTAATCTGGTTTTCTCTTACAGAGAAGATGCCGTGTTTATTAACCACCTCAGCCCCACTTTCCCTGCGAGGAACGCAGCAGGGATTCAGCAATGACTATAGGTTAACGAGGGCAATCTCTGTTTCTCTTGAATCCTAACCAGTTTTTAGGTTAGTTGACAGTCCGAATTACATTTGCTCCTTAAAATATTACTCCCAAGGAGTTTAGCTGCCTGAGGGAACCCGGGGTTTCTCTTCTGTTTGTTTGCATGGTGAACCTTTGCAAAGGGAGGTCTCACCAAATGGTCTCTGTTTACACAATATTTTCTTCTCCAACGTAAACAGTGGTTGCATTTCTTTTTCTTTTAAGACGACCCTGAAATCTAGCAGGCTGTTCCTCCGTGTCAAGGTGCTACTGGGCGTCTGCTGCAGGCTGATGGAAGGGACATCTGTTATCAGGACCGGGGACTCCTACGGAGGGAAGGGGGAAGGGGGAGGAGAAAGAAGCAGGTTGTGATGCCTGCTGTTGCATCCGGATTTAGTATCTTACAATGAATCTTCAATGTTTTTTTAAAAAGCAGCATTTTGGCATAGAAGTCGCTGCAGCCGCCAAAGTTCTAAGTCTGTTCATTCCCTTCACAGGATTCCAGAGAAAGTGGCTGGGTCCTGGCTGTTCCCATCCTGGCAGCACTTCACTTCCTTCAGGTGGGAGGCAGGCAGAAGAAGGAGATGCAGCAGAAGAAACAAGACAAGCAAGGTGGGCATAGATTTGGACTGAGCAAACACGTGTGCGTCTGACGTGCATTATTATCCTAGGGTCTTTATTGTCTTATTTTCCTACTGCCTTAAAAGAACACTCTGAAGGAGAAACATACATATCTAGTCTGCATACCCATACCTACATAATACCTACCACCTGCCTGTCTGCCTGTCTCTTATCTGTCTATCTTCCTACCTAGTATCTATCGACTTCCTTATCTACCTGTGTATCTGTGTGTGTATATTTCACAACTGGGTAAACTGAGGCCCAACAAAGACTAACCTGCATGAGATTCACTCAGTGCTTTCGACTTCATTCCCAATAGTCTTAGCCAGAATCCCACTAATTTAATAACTCTTGACTATAAATGATGTCAACATTCATTCAACCTACATCATTTTTTGAGCACCCAATATGTGCTAAGCCCTGAAGCTATTAAGAGAGATACTAGTCAAGTCCCAGGAATTAAAACCTACACAGAAAATACCTTAGTTGCCTTGTATGTATTGAGCAATTGTGTGTGTGTGTGTGTGTGTGTGTGTGTGTGTGTGTGAGAGAGAGAGAGAGAGAGAGAGAGAGAGAGAGAGAGAGAGTGACTGTTTATTGAAGGCTAAGATAGAGGATGTACAACTTTAAAACAGATGGATGGCATTGTAGCAGGTATTTGGTAAAGGAAATCAGTCTTACTAGCATGGGATTCTAAAGCCACGCAAGGACCATTCTAGGGACAGCAGTCCCTCCTCCTAGGGAGAGTTTCAAATCTAGAAGTTGACCTAATTTCTCCCCTTCCAGCTCAACAACACAGGAGAAATGGCTACATTTGCTGCTCCTATCAGCGGGGTTTTAACTTCCTCATTACCCTCCTCCTGCCAGCCCCTCTCCAGAGATCGTCCTCTCTGAATCCTCCTTAAGCCTTTGGGGAATTTCCTAAAGAGAGTGCTATTGCTCTGTAAAACAGCCCTGGATCCGGGGTGGACGTAAGGTTTAGGCTCTGACAGGTCTTTAAACTCAATAGATGGTAGGATTTTAAGCATAGATTTTATTTTGAAGTTGTTTTAACTCTATCAAAGTAAAAGATGGCCTAAGTTGGATGTTATTTCTATGGTCTGATAAGATTCAGGCCCACCCTTCTTTTAGGTGAACTGGGTGGGTCTTCCAGGATTCCCTAACTACTCACAAAGTAGTGAATGTAAGACTTGGAGAGGCCGATGAAATAGAGATGCTGACTGTTACAATTCCTCTGCAAGTTTCCAGTTCATGGAAGAATAAACCTTACTGATTCCTCAGTAATAAGTGCTGTTTTTTTTTTTCCTAAATAGGCAAATGTTTCTTTTTTTAAATTTACTTTACTTTAAGTTCTGGGATGCATGTGCAGAATGTACAGGTTTGTTACCTAGGTATACATGTGCCATGGTGGTTTGCTGCACCCATCAACCCATCATCTAGGTTTTAAGCCCCGCATGCACTAGGTATTTATCCTAATGCTGTCTCTCCCCTTGCCCCCAACCTCTGCGACAGACCCCAGTGTGTGATGTTCCCCTCCTTGTGTCCATGGGTTCTCATTGTTCAACTCCCACTTATGAGTGAGAACATGCAGCGTTGGTTTTCTGCTCTTGTGTTAGTCTGCTGAGAGTGATGGTTTCTAGCTTCATCCTTGTCTCTGCAAAGGACACGAACTCATCCTTTTTTATGGCTGCATAGTATTCCGTAGTGTATATGTGCCACATTTTCTTTATCCAGTCTATCATTGATGAGCATTTGGGTTGGTTTCAGGTCTTTGCTATTGTGAATAGTGCTGCAATAAATGCTTAGAGAGAAGAATAAACTCTTTAAGCAAAAGATCTGTCTCTATTCCTTCAATCAGATCTGTACCTTACTTAGAAGTACAAGTGAACTTACACTAATACATGACACATATAAAGTCTGGGTCATTAGTCTCTATTATGGGCTGAATTGTGGTCCCCTGAAATCCACATATTGGAGCCCCCACTGAAGAGTGTGACTGTATTTGTGGACAGAACCTACAAAGAGGTAATTCGGGAATTAAGTCGAGTTTTATACAATTTGGATATATTGCAAACGGATAGTTTGCAAATAGCTTCCCTTATTCCAAAGGTTATTTCCTCACTGTTGACTGTTTTCTTGGCTGTGCAGAAGACTTTTAGTTGGATGCAATCTCATTTGTCTATTTTTGCTTCTGTTGCTTGTGCTTTGGGAGTTATATTTTTTAAAAATTGCCCATAGAGATGTCAAGAAACTTTTCTCCTGTTTTCTTCCAGTGGTTTTAGACTTTTGGGTCTTACATTTAAGTATTTAATCCCTTTTGAGTTGATTTTTGCGTATAATGTCAGCTAAGGGTTTGATTTCATCTTTCTGCATGTGGATATCCAGTTTTCCCAACATAATTTATTGAAGAGACTGTCCTTTCCTTATTATGTGTTCTTGGCAACTTTGTCAAGGATCAACTGACCATAAATTGATTGATTTACTTCTGAGTTTTCTATTATGTTTCCTTGGTCCATATGTCTATTTTTATGCTCAGTACCATGCAGATTTGATTACTCTAGCTTTGTGGTATGTTTTTAAATCAGGTAGTGTGATACCTCTAGCTTTGTCCTAACAGCTCGATAGCAGGAAAGCAATCTGATTTTTAAAATGGGCAAAGGACCTGAAGAGACATTTCTTAAAGGAAGACATACAAATGGCCAACAGTTATATGAAAAAGTGCTCAACATCACTAATCATCAGAGAAGTGCAAATAAAAACCACAATGAAATACCACCTCACACCTGTCAGAGTGCCTACTATTACCCAAAAGATAAAATATATCAAGTGTTGGTGAGGATCTCAAGAAAAGGGAACCCTTGTGCATTGTTGCTGTGAATGTAAATTGGTATAGCCATTACGGAAAAAAGTATAGAAAACAGTTCCTCAACAAAATTAAAAATACAACTATCATTTGATTCAGCAATCTCACTTCTGGGCATATATCCAAAGGAAATGAAACCGTGTTAAAGAGATATTTGCATTCTCATGCTCATACTAGCATTGTTCACAATAGCCAAGATGTGAAATCAGCCTAAGTGTCCATGACGGAACAATGGGCAAAGAAAATGTGGTGTATATACATATATGTGTGTGTGAGAGTGTGTGTGTATGTGTGTATATATATGTATATATGTGTGTGTACATATATATAATATTCCATTGTGTATGTGTATATATATTACATATACATTCCATTGTGTGTGTGTGTGTATATATATATATTCAGGATTGCACATATACACATAAAATGCAGGATTTTATTTATAAATATGTACATAATAGAATATATATATGGAATATATATACAACATATATACACACACACACACAGTAAATATATATACACATAATGGAATATTATTCAACCACAAACAAGAAGGAAACTGTTACTTGAGATGACATGGATGAACCTGGAAAATATTACGTGAACTATGTTAGGCACAGAAAGACAAATACTTCATGACTTCCCTTACATGTGGAATTTTACAATGTGGAACCCATAGAAGAGGAGAGCAGAGTGGCAGCTCCCAGGGGAAAGGGAGTGGGAGGGGAAATGAGGAGACAGTCGGCTAAAGAGGACCAAGTGTCAGCTATGCAGGATGAATAATTTCTGGAGACCTAATGCACAGCATGATAACTATAGTAGTTACAGGTTGGTGCAAAAGTAATTTCTGTTTGGTCACTACTTTTAAATGGCAAAAAAAACACAATTACTTTTGCACCAACCTAACAATAATGACACACTGCACACTTAAAAGTTGTTAAAAGTATAGATCTTAAATGTTCTGACCACAAAACATAAGTATCTAAGGCAATGGATGTGTTAACTAGCTTGATTTAATAATTTCACATTGGATATGCATATCAAGACGTCATGTTGCACACCGTAAATACATGCAATTTTTATTTGTTAATTTTTCCTTAATAAAGCTGGGAGAAAGGCCAGGCGCGGTGGCTCAAGCCTGTAATCCCAGCACTTTGGGAGGCCGAGACGGGCGGATCACGAGGTCAGGAGATCGAGACCATCCTGGCGAACACGGTGAAAACCCGTCTCTACTAAAAATACAAAAAAAACTAGCCGGGCGAGGTGGCGGGCGCCTGTAGTCCCAGCTACTCAGGAGGCTGAGGCAGGAGAATGGCGCAAACCCGGGAGGCGGAGCTTGCAGTGAGCTGAGATCCGGCCACTGCACTCCAGCCCGGGCTACAGAGCAAGACTCCGTCTCAAAAAAAAAAAATAAATAAAGCTGGGAGAAAAAAGAGAAGAGTTTGATATGAGGCCATTAGGGTGGGCCCTAGCCCAGCCTGAGTGGTGTCGCTTTAAGAAGAGGAGATCAGGACACACACACAGAGAGAAGAGGGCATGTGCACAGAGGATGCCAACAAGAAGAGGCGGTAGACAGCAGGAAGGTGGCTCTGCACCTTAAAGAGAGAGGCCACACAATAAACCAACCCTGCCCACACCTTGATCTTGGACTTCCAGCCTCCAGAACTGTAAGAACATTAATTTCTTTTGTTTAAACCATCCAGTCTGTGATATTTTGTTATTGGCAGCACTGGCAGACTCAGCAGCCACTCAAACACTGGACTTCCTGGGAAGCACGATGTTCAAGGATTAGAGAGGAATTTTACACAATGTTTCTTTGTTCAATTGACATTAAAGGAAATAGATGTTAAAATCTATAACTACCCAGATTAAGTATTAAAACACACACACACAACACATAACACCTGTCTGTAAAATCAAAACAGCACTTATTTCTAATAAGTGTCTGGATCTCTTCAAGCAAGATAGAGTATTTCTTTAATTCAATTAGTCAAAACTATAAGACTTTTAGAGGATCACGTAGAATACCTTCATGCCCTCATAGTGGAGAGAGAAATAATTTTGGAAAGGTAAAGAATAACAAATGTGATCACACTTAAATCATTCTATTTATCATAAAACATCATGAAGAGAGAGAAAAGTCAAGCCACAAAGTAGAACACATAAAACTTCAAACACGGCCAGGCACGGTGGCTCATGCCTGTAATCTCAGCACTTTGGGAAGCCGAAGAGGGCAGATCAGGAGGTCAAGAGATTGAGACCATCCTGGCCAACATGCTGAAACCCCACTCTACTAAAAATAGAAAAATTAGCCAGGCGTGGTGGCGCACATCTGTAGTCCCAGCTACTCAGGAGGCTGAGGCAGGAGAATCACTTGAACCCAGGAGGCAGAAGTTGCAGTGAGTCAAGTTTGCACCATTGCACTCCAACCTGGTGACAGAGTGAGACTGTCAAAAAAGAAAAAAAAAAAAAAAAACTTCATATAAAACTAACAAAGGATTTCAAGATATGCAAATCAATTAGAAAATAGATTACAGGATAGAAAAATGAGTTAACTGCTGGATCATGCAACCAAAAGAAGAAATCCAAATAGCCAAATGAAATGCCTAATTCCATTACTAATGAGGGAAATGCAAATCAAAGACATAATAAGCCCACACTACACATATTTGACAAAGATGAAAAATTCTAAAATCAAAAATAATCAAGAATAGGAGGCAATAGGAATGCTCAGACACAGTGGGTGGGGCGAAAACTGGTGGAAAAATGCTACACTGGTAGAAAGCAGTGTAGCATTATTAATTGAAGTTCAAGATATGAATAACCAGTGATACAGCATTTTCACTTCTGTACAAGAGAAAGCCATGTGCACATGCACCAAATAAAGGTACAAGAATATTCATAGCCACATCACTCATAATTGTCATAAACTGGAAATAATGCAAATGTCTGTAAGTACTAAACGGTATCGTTAAACAATGGAATACTTTAAACGACAGGGGTTCCCAACCCTCAGGCCAGGGACCACTACCTGTTGGCAGACTGTTAGGGACCTGGCCACACAGCAGGAAGTGAGCGGGAGCGAGCATTACTGGCCTGAGCTCTGACTCCTGTCATATCAGCATTGGCATTAAATTCCCATAGGAAGGCCAGGTGAGGCGGGTGAGGTGGCTCCCAGCACTTCGGGAGGCCCAGGCGGGTGGATTACTTGAGGTCAGGAGTTCGAGACCAGCCTGGCCTACATAGTGAAACCCCGTTTCTACTAAAACTACAAAAATTAATCAGGCATGGTGGCATGTGCCCATAATCCCAGTTGCTCGGGTGGCTGAGGCAGGAGAATCACTTAAATCTGAGAGGTGGAGGATGCAGTGAGCTGAGATGGCATCACTGCACTGCAGCCTGGGCAACAGAGTGATTGAGGCTCTGTCTCAAAAATAAATAAATAAATAAATAAATAAATAAATAAATAAATAAATAATTCTTATAGGACAATCAAGGGATCTAGGTTGTATGCTCCTTATGAGAATCTAATGCCTGATGATTTGAGGTGGAATGGAATAGGTTTATCCTGAAGCCATCTCCTCCCACCCCATTTCATCCATGGAAAAATTGTCTTCCATAAGAGAAACCCATCCCTGGTGCCAAAACGGTTGGGGACTGCTGCTATATGACAAGGAAAATGACCAAACTATAGCTATGCACAAAAATTAGTGATGCTCACAAACACAATGTTGAGTGAAATGAGCAAGACATAAAATCATGCATAAAGTTATAGTATAACTTTGCTCATGTAAATTTCAAAAACTAACAAAACTAAACCCTACTGTTAAGGGAGGATAAGTGATAAAATTACAAAGCAAAGCAGGAAATAAATTACTATAACTTTAGATGGTTTTTGTTTTTCCTGAGAGAAAGGGAAGGAACTGTGGTTTTGATGGAGTTATTTGAGGGAGTGTAAAGGGGAGATTGGGGAGATTTCTCTATCATCTCCCTGGCCTGAGTTGCTGCTGCCTGTATGTTGCATTACCCTCATTCATTATCCTTTCTGGTGCGCTTTTTCATAAATGTTTTATTTTACACACAAAAAAAGAGAAAGTTTAGAACAAACAGAAAGTGTTCACATATGCCAATGATTTAAGTCATAAAATATTACAGTAAGTCTAGGCCTTCGCTACTGGTCAGGATATTCATTTGTAAATAACAGGATTGGCTCTAATTAGTGTAAGCAGAATAGAATTTTTCATGGCAGACAGCTCAGGGAGTCATTGAAACAGCTGAAGAAACAGACTCTAAGCTGAACTTGCAGAGCCACACAACAGAACCGAACCCACAAAGAAGCTGCTGCCATCAGGGAACTCTTGTATCAAAAGCCACTGCTGCAGCGACAGACACCAGGACCTCACTGCTTCTGCTGTAACTGACACTAGGAAGATGGATGCCACTGACTCTGTTCAAATCAGTATCTCACACAGGGGCATCTGATTAGCCACACAGAAATCACAATTGCACCCTAACATAAGACAGGCTGGGGAAACTAAGATTGTTGCTGTGTATTTGTTCGTTTTTAAGACTTTACCTTTTTTACAGGAGTTTTAGGTTCACAGAAAAATTAAGAGGAAGGAACAGGGATTTCCCATTTCCTCTCTGTCCCCCTCCACATACAGCCTCCTTCATTATCAGCATCCCCCAGCAGAGTGGTGCATTTATTATGACAGATAAACCTACACTGACACATCGTTATCACCCAAAGTCCATAGTTTACATTGGAGTTCATTCTTGGTGTTGTATATCCTATGTATCTGGGCAAATTTATAATGCCATGTATCCACCATCATAGTATCATACAGAGTAATTTCATGGCCCTAAAAATACCCTGTGCTCCACTTGTTCAACCTTCCCTATCCCCAGACCTTGGCAACCACTGATCATTTTACTGTCTCTATAGTTTTGCCATATCCAGAATATCATGCAGTCAGATCACAGAGTATGTAGGCTTAGATAGGCTTCCTTCACTTATTAGTATGTATTTAAGGTTCCTTCCTATCTTTTCATGGCTCAATGGCTTGTTTCTTTTCAGCACTGAATAATAGTCCATTGTCTGGATGTACCAGTTTATGTATCCATTCACCTACTGAAGGGCATACTGGTTGCTTCCAAGCTTTGGCAATTATGAATAAAGCTGTTATAAACATTCATGTGCAGGTTTCTGTGTGGACATACGTTTTCATCTCCTTCGGGTAAATACCAAGGAGCATGATGGCTGCATCATATGGTAAGAATATATTTAGTTTTGTAAGAAACTGCCAAACTGTCTTCCAAAGTGGCTGTACTATTTGCATTCCCACCAGCAAGGAATGAGAGTTCCTGTTGCTCCACATCCTCGCCAGCATTTGGTGTTGTCAGTGTTCTGGATTTTGGTCATTCTAACAGCAGCGGTCTCAACCCTTTTTGGCACCAGGGATTGGTTTTGTGGAAGACAATTTTTCCAGGAATGGGGTAGGAAGATGGTTTCGGGATGAAACTGTTCCACCTCAAGTCGATTAGATTCTCGTAAAGAGCTCACAACCTAGATCCCTCCCACGCACAGTTTACATACAATAGAGTCTGCACTCCTAGGAGAATCTAATGTCACCACTGATCTGCCAGGAGGTGGAGCTCAGGCAGTAAAGCTCCCTTGCCTGCCACTCACCTTCCGCTGTGCGGCTGGATCCTAACAGGCCACAGACTCCTACTGGGTCCATGGCCTGGGAGTCGGGGACCCCTGCTAACAGGTGTGTAGTGATATCTCATTGTTTTAATCTGCATTTCCCAGATTCCTGAATGACATATGATGGGGGAACATCTGTTCCATCCACTTATTTGCCATCTGTATATTTTCTTTGGTGAGGTGTCTTTTAGGGTCTCTGGCCCTGTCTTTTGCTTGTTTGTTTGTTTTTGCTTTTTCTTTTTAATTCTATCCAGAGAAGGCAAGATTTATACCACTGGATACTATCGAGACAGGATGCTCAAAATACTACGGGCAGCCATGAGGGCAGATATTCTCAGCACAGACTATGTAATTTAGTGTTGTTATTTCACAGGTTGATGAAATGTTACCGGATAAATAAAATAACTTAGCTGTCTACAGGAAAGTACATACTTTGTAGGGCATATCAAAAAACTGATTTTGAAACTGATTTTAACTTCTGGCCCTGCACTTCTTAGGTGAATTGTTTACCTCTCGGTGCCTTGGTGTGCTCAGCTATAGGGGATGGCATGATGCTATAGTAAACTCATAGTACAGCTATGAGAATTAAATGAGATAATACATGTGAAATAGCCTGATATAGTGTGTGCTCATTTAATTTCCGTTTGCCGCTGTCTGCTTCAGAAATTTTCCAAGAAGTTCGTTGTATTTTTATTTTCTGTCTTGCCAAACATACCTTTTCTTAAAACTGCTAATCTGTTAGAAATACACAGAGAGGATTGAATTCATATGTGATTTTTAGAACAAGTGTCTGCTTTCTCCCTCCAAAATTCCAAGAAATTACCAAAAAAGCACTTTTAAATAATAAATTCATAAAAACCCAAGGACGTGTGGGGTGTGAGGGATGTTGGAGTAACCACCGCATTTCAGGAAATGACTGCTGCAGAGGAAAGAGAAGGTTTGAGTTTCAAACCCAAACTAAAGAAAGACAAAAAGTTGTAGGTTTCTGGTGTACTCTCAAGTTAAATAATTGGGAAATTACTTTCAGAGAAACCAGACAAAAAAACGAAGGACACATACAAAGTGTTCAGAGCTCCACAGAGATGGGGGAAATTTTTTAAAATTATAAAAAGAATTCTATGTAAAATTTGTACCACTAATTTTGAAAATCCATGCAAAGCCAATGACTTCTTGAGAAAATATAACTTACTGAAATTGACTCAAGAAGAGGTAGAAAGCATGAATAGACAACCATTGAAAATGTTGGAAGTGCTCTCAAAAACCTACTCAAAATGAGGTATCAGTGAAAGTAATTTGGAAATAGCTATTAAAATTAAAAACAAGCATACATTGCAACTCAGAAATCCCACTCTTGGGAGTTTATCAAATAGAAATAAAAGGACCAGTACCATAGGATATGTGTTAACTTTGTTAATGCAGAATCATTTGTAAAAGAAAAGTAAAGGAGGAGACAAAGTGAATGCCTTCCATAGAAAATTATACCGTTGAAAAGTGAGCTAGATCTTTATCAGCTGATCTGAAACAATTTACAGAATGTATTGATAATAAGAAAAGCAAGATGCAGCAGACTACATGCATGTGTATTCTAATTTTTGCAAAATAATAATCATAATACATATTTATATGAACAAGTGAAGGGTGTGTGTGTGAGATTATACATGTGCATGCAAGTTTGTATAATTTTATGAATGTAGAGAAGACTGCAGAAAGCTACATACTGAGCTGTAAGCATTGATTATAGAGGGAGGTTTGCGGAATGAGTTGGAAGGGAATGTGAAGGAAAGAGTTTAGCAAAAAAGAAAGAAAGAATAAATGAAAGAGAAAACAAAAGAAAGCAAGAAGAAGAAAGAGAGAGAAAGACAGGAAGGAAGGAAGGAAGGAAGGAAGGAAGGAAGGAAGGAAGGAAGGAAGGAAGGAAGGAAGGAAGGAAGGAAGGAAGGAAGGAAGGAAGGAAGGAAGGGAAGAAGAAAGAAAGAAAGAAAGAAAGAAAGAAAGAAAGAAAGAAAGAAAGAAAGAAAGAAAGAAAGAAAGAAAGAAAGAAAGAAAGAAAGAAAGAAAGAAAGAAAGAAAGAAAGAAAAGAAAGAAAGAAAGAAAGAAAGAAAGAAAGAAAGAAAGAAAGAGAGAAAGAAAGAAAGAAAGAAAGAAAGAAAGAAAGAAAGAAAGAAAGAAAGAAAGAAAGAAAGGAAGGAAGGAAGGAAAGAGAGAAAGAGAGAAAGAGAAAGAAAGAAAGAAGAAAGAAAGAGAGAGAGAGAGGGAGGGAGGGAGGGAGGGAAGAAGGAAGGAAGGAAAGGAAGGAAAGAATTTCATATATATTAAGGAATCTATGACAAATTAAGGATTCCAGGACAAAATGCTTTCATGCTATGAGTACTTTTATGTAGAATTATATATGTGTATGTTTGTGTATGCATGTATATGTGTGTTATATGTATTCATAAGTGTAAAACGTAAAAAAAAAAAAAACACAAAGCTTAAATAAAAGAAAAAGATATCAACCCAGATATTTGACAGACAGTCCTGTCAAACCTTTAAGACGCAATAGAAAGCCCTAAAACTAAAAAGCTAGAATGTTTCTCAGTTCTTTCTGTGAATCCCTGTACAAACATAATAAACACCCCAGCAAAAAACTACAGCCTCGTCTCACGTAGGGACACAGAAGCAAACTATAAGCCAATCATATGCAGAAGTGTATAATAGCATAATATATCATGACCATATAGGGCTCATTCAGACAATGTAAGGTTTCAGTTACAGCATGTAAAGACCTTAGACATCCCATCACTCCCATTCTTCCAACAACAAAAAAAGTTGAACAAACTGATAATCAATGTCTTTTCTTAGATCCTTCAGAGAGCTGAAGCCACAAGGCAAACCGCCACCTTGTAATTAGGAGAGACAGGTGATGAATTCAGAGTTAGAGTCAAGATCTGCCCACCTGGAGAAGAAGCTCCTGGAGGCATATACTGACAGGAACACTTACATGGTAATTCTGACAAATTATCATTTAAAAGAAGAATTAGTGTGGACTAAAGTGAGAGTGAGCAACTCCTAAGGGCCCCAGACTTAGGGAGTCTCTGATTCTTTGACATCAACTGGGTGTTCAACAACACAATTCAATTCTGCCACCAAGTACTCAAAGCACAAACCCAACAGGTTAAGTCCAACAAAACTGTGACTTGCTTCAGATCCTGGCTGCAAATGTGGTGTCAAGTTTGCCCACATTCCTGCCTACTCAACTACGAATTCAGGAGTTCCCATGACCACCCCTCAGGCTTGATCATTTGGTAGCTAGAATGGCTCACAGGACTCAGGAAGGCACATTACTTAATATTACTAGTTTATTTTAAAGAATAGGACTCAGGGATAGACAAATGGAAGAGTAGCATTGGGTAAAGTATGGGAGTTGAAAGATGACATACAGCAAGCTTGTCCAACCCATGGTTCAGGACTGCTTTGAATGCAGCCCAACACAAATTCATAAACATTCTTAAAACATTTGAGATTTTTTGTGTGTGAGGTTTTTTAGCTCATTATCTATTGTTAGTGTCAGTGTATTTTATGTATGGCCCAAGGCAATTCTTCTTCTTCCAATGTGGCCCAGGAAGTCAAAAGATTGGACACCCCTGGTGTAAAGCTTCCATGTCTTCTCTGGACGTAGCATTCTCCTGGCACATTAATATGTCACCAACCCAAGAGTTCCCCAAACCCCGCTGTCATTTAGGGATTTTGTTATGCAGGTTTCCTAATGCAGGCATAACTGATGAAATCATTGGCCACTAGTGATTGAACTCAGTCTCCCAGCCCCTTTCCCCTTCCTGGAGGTTGGAAGGTGGGGATGAAAGTTCAGCCCCCTAACTGTAGATTAGTCTTTCTGGTGATCCCATCTTGAAGCTATCTAGGAGCCTCTTTCCTGGAGTAATCTCATCAGCGTACAAAAGACAGTAAATTCCAAAGGTTTTAGGAGTGTTGTGCCAAAACACAGACCAAATATTTACATTTTTATTATACCACAGCGCATCCACCACACTTTAGTCAGCTCTACCTCCAGACACTCCACCAGCTTTTCCCCATGAAAAGCAGAGGAAGGTCCCTTGTGGCTCTGGTGGTGAATTGGAGAGAACAGACCTATCCAGGGTGGAAAATACCCAGGTAGGTCCAGAGCATTCTCCATAACAAAGGGCTACTCTCCAGGGCATAAGATGTTACCAGAGCCTTATTCAGCTGGGGAAAGGGCATTCCCTCACTCCAGGCCCCTCTATCCTTTCTGTCCCCACCTAAGGGAGGGAAGAAAGTTTAAAAAAACACTATTAAGCTCTCAGTCCAGGCAGTCAAGCCCACCAAAAGACTGAAACTTAACTATAAGATTAAAGAAAGTGAAAAACAAAAATAAAATACTAAGCCCCCACAAACAACTAAACACACACACACACACACACACACACACACACACACACACTGCCCCTTGGTGAAGAGGAGCCCAGGGTAACTGGAAAAACTAAATTCCAAGACATTATGGGAAGGGAGGTCATGAGGAAAGAGAGAGACCCTCTCATATTGTTTTAGACTGTTTTATACTCAGCACCTGTTTTAAGAAAAAAACAAGGAAGTAAAACCAAAGACAGGCAGCCCGGCGCCAGGCCCGAAACCAGGCCTGGGCCTGCCTGGCCTAAACCTAGTAGTTAAAAATCAACTCATAACTTAGAAACCGATGTTATTCATAGATTCCAGACATTGTATAGAAGAACATTGTGGAATTCCGTGCCCTGTTCTGTTTCTCTCTGACTATCAGTGCGTGAAACCCCCGTCACATATCCCCTAGATGGCTCAATCAATCACGACCCTTTCATATGAAATCTTTAGTGTTGTGAGCCCTTAAAAGGGACAGAAATTGTGCATTCGGGGAGCTCGGATTTTAAGGCAGTAGCTTGCTGATGCTCCCAGCTGAATAAAGCCCTTCCTTCTACAACTTGGTGTCTGAGAGGTTTTGTCTGCGGCCCGTCCTGCTACAGTCAAACATACCTTATTACACTCCTTGCCTTTCAGAGTTTAGTCACTACTGACCAACGCTAACATTAAAATAGTGATTATAAGACTGACAAAACAGACTCTTTGGCAATAAGATACCAAATTCCAATCTGACTCTCGTATAGCATCACATAACAGATAGCAGACTTTGAAGGAAATCAAAATATTTCACTCTAAAACATATTTCTTTGACATATTTTGAAATGGCCCTGCAAAGCCATCTTTAGGGAGAAAATTTGCATTTGTAGAGAATCTCTATTAATGCAGCCAGGCCTTTCCTGAATCTAAGAGAAATTACCTAAGAGTCTGACACCTTTAAGGTCCAAAAGGAGGCATTTACCACCTGTTCTCTCTGAAGTCTGCTATGTGGAAGCTTCATCTACATAAGAAGAACTTTGACTTCCACACCCATCCCCCTTTGCTTAACTCAAGAATTTTTTTCTACCATCTTCAAGTCTTTAGCTTAACTCTTTCAACCAATTGCCAATCAGAAAATCTTGAAATCCACCCATCAATCAAAAACTGTTTGAAATCCACCAATAACCTATTGGTTCCCCACCACCCTTTTGACCCATTTGAGAGATCCCACCTTCCCAGGCTGAGCAAATGTGTACCTTACGTGTACTGATTTATGTCTTCACCTGTATTTCTATCTCCCTAAAATGTATAAAGACAAGCTATAACTCAACCAACTTGGACACATTTTCTGAGGATCCTGAGATTGTTCCCCAGGCCAACCCACAGCTCAGGATGGCTTTGAATGTGGCCCAACACAAATTCATAAACTTTCACTCATATTGACTCAGAATAAACCTCTTTAAATATTTTACAGTTTGCATTTTTTGTCAACAAACACCTCCCCCGCTTACCACCACACCAAGGGCTCCAGTAAAATAATAGTGGATTATAACGGAAAGAGCCACAAGATGTAGTCTCTTTCTGAGAAAGAGTATTTAAGGAAGTTTAAAGTCAATAGGAGAGGTAAAAATGTCAGAGGCGTTTGAACCAGAGCAACTCTGTCTTGTAGAGGGGCTGGTCAAATAAGGTTGAGCCCTACTGGGCTGCAGTCCCAGGAGGTTAGGCATTCTAAGTCACAGGATGAGATAGGAGGTCGGCACAGGATACAGGTCACAAAGACCTTGCTGATGAGACAGGTTGCAATAAAGAAGGCAGCCAAAACTCACCAAAACCAAGATGGTGATGAAAGTGACCTCGGATCATCCTCACTGCTCATTATATGCTAATTACAATTCTTTAGCATGCTTAAAGTCACTCCCACTGGCACCGTGACAGTTTACAAATGCTACGGCAACATCAGGAAGTTACTCTATATGGTCTAAAAAGGGAAGGAACCCTCAGTTCCAGGAAGTAGCCAGGCTTATTGGTAAGTGCCTGTGGTCCCAGCCACCGGGGAGGCTGAGTCAGGAGGATCGTTTGAGCCTGCAGTGAGCTATCATTGTGCCACTGCACTCAAAACTTGGCAACAAAGACCCTGTCTCAAAAAAGAGACACAGAATGGCTAAACAGATGGACAAAGACGAAATCCATACAACCTACAAAGCCTGAATCATAAAGAAATAGAAAATCTGAATAGGCCAATATCGAATAGGAAGATCAAATCAGTAATTAAATACTTCTCAACAATGATAAGCCAGCTACACTGGTGAATTCCACCAAACATTTAAAGAAGAATTTACCTAAATCCTTCTCACACTTTTTCAAAAACTTGAAGAGGAGGGAACTCTTCTAAACTCATTTTTACAAGGCTAGCACCACCCTGATACTAAAGCCAGACAAGAATACTGCAAGAAAAGAAAACTACAAGAGGACTGTAAAATATTTAATATTTCTAATGAACACCAATGCAAAAATCCTAGCAAACCAATTCCTACAGCAAATTAAAAGAATTATAAACCATGATGAAGTGGGATTTACCCCTGGGATGGTTCAATATATGCAAATCAATAAACGTGATACATCACATTAACAAAATGCAAGGGCAGAAGAAAGCATTTGATAAAACTCTACATCCTTTCATGATAAAAACTTTCAACAATATAGGTATAGAAGAAATGTACCTCCACATACTAAAGGTCGTATATGACAAATACACAACTAACCTCAAACTCAACAGTGAAAAGCTGAAAGCTTTCCCTCCAAAATCAGGAATAAAACAAGAATGCCACTCTTGCTACTTTTATTCAGCACAATACTGGAAATCCTAGCAAGAGAAATTATGCCAGAGAAAGAAAGAAATTAAAGGCATCCAAATTGGAAAGAAAGAAGTTAAACTGTCTCTGTTTGCAGAGGACTCTATATATATATCATATATATGCATATATATGATGTATATAGTAATTATCGATTATATATGATATATAGTAATTCTCGACTATATATAATAATATAATAATCTTATTATATATTATATTATATACTTATATAATATATAATATATATTTTATATATAATAATATAAATATATTATCATATATAGTCAAAAATTACTATATATATCATATATATTTTATTATATATAGTCAAGAATTACACACACAGCCCCTTGGTGAAGAGGAGCCCAGGGTAACCTGAAGAACTAAATTCCAAGACATTATGGAATAATATATACACACACACACACACACACACACACACACACACAAAGATTTCACCAAAAATCTGTCAGAACTAATGAAAAAATGCAGTAAAGTTGCAGGACATGAAATAAATATACGAAAATCAGTTGCATTTCTTTACATGAACAACTCGAAAAGAAATTAAGAAAACAATTTAATTTCCAAAAGCATCTTATAAGGTAAAATACTAAGGTAGAATTCAACCAAGGAGGTGAAAGATCTATACATTGATAATAACGCTGGGGAAAACACGTTATGAAGCTAAAGTAATTTTACAAGTGTTGAGGCAAGAGCAGATAAATGCATTTGTAGGACAGGAGGGAATTGTTAAGCAACAGAAAATCAGAGAAGTCTAGTGGAATTAACTTTAAAAACTGGGGCTGATACAACTGAGTATACATTTGGAAATTTTTCAATAGTACAAGTTTCATCCTTCACACTGCACACACAAAATTAAACTGGAGATGAATTTAAAACTTCAACGTTAAAAATTCAAAATGATTAAAGAAGAATATAGGATAATACCTTTATAATCTTAGAATGGTGAAATATGAAGCATGAAGCAAAACAATCAAGGGAAATACTGCTTGATTTCATGTAATTAATTTAAAACACCTGTTTGACAAAAGATTCTGCAAAGGAAGCTACAGAGATAAGTCACAATCTAGGAGAAATTTTTTCCATCCTATATGACAGAAATAGGATTGAAATCCATAATGTATCGGAGCTCTCACAAAGAGCTTTCAAAAGAAAAAAAAAAAGATTGCCCATTTTTAAAAAAATGGGAAATAATGTGCATGTGAAATTCAGAATAAAGAAATATAAATAGCTAATATTTAAAAAGAACTTCAAGTTTACTAGTAATTGGGGAAATGGATTTAAATCTCAAAGCATAGCCAGGTGCATGCTGGACTTAATACCTAGATGATGGGTTAACAGATGCAGCAAACCACCATGACACACATTTACCTATGTAACAAACCTGCACATCCTACACATGTACCCCAGAACTTAAAAATAATTAAAATTAATTTAAAAAAAAAGAAATAAAGACCAGAATTTCAGAAGCACTTAAGGACTTTAATTGGAAAAGGAATTAAAGAAGAGATGGACAGAGTATTCCAAGAGAAACAAGTAAAACTAAGAGGGAGTAGGACTCTATTTGTCATGAGAGACCCTGCTGACTTTCTCATTTGGAGACATCTAGCCTTAGTGTATTGGAATGAGACATGATTCAAATCTCAACTCCGCTACCTACTCACCCAGTTTTGGATGGGGCATTTAATTCCTCTAGATGTCACCTTTCTCATCTATAAAATCAGATGGTATAGAACCCATACAATACCTCTGTCACTGAGTGTATAAAATTGCACAGGGCAGGACCTGAAGCACATGGTCCTTAACTATCTGCCATTGTTGTCGTAGCATGGCGGGATCCATTAAAAACTTTTCAAAAGTGTCGTTAGGCATTTCTCATGAAGAGATCCCATAACACTGTCAAAACTGAACAACAGAATGCTGCCTTTTGGAAGTAGTGTCAACATAGGATGAATTCTTGGTTGTTTGCTACGTCTACTGTATTTCAAGGCTATTAGTTCCTGACATGCCCTCTCCTGCCCCACAGTTCACCCACCTGACTCCACTTTCCTCTACTGAGGCAACAAAGATTGTATATCCAGGTTCTGTAACTGTGCTGCACCAGCTTTGCCAAAGTTTTCTTTCCAAAGAACGTTGAGTTTCAACTACCTCTGGTCACTAAAATGTGCAGGGACAGACAGTGTGTGGAGCTGAAGGGTGGTCTCGAGTAACCAAAAAAGGTAACGGCGGTGGAAATCATTTAGGAAGAAAATCAGGCAATGGCAGGAGTGGGCATGCAACGGAGACCTGGGAAGGTGGCTCTATGGACAGAGGGCAAATGGAAGGCCCTACTCGAAGAGCCTGCTCTGTAATATCACATAAGAAGGAATGCTCATAGAGATAGGAATGACTGGAAACAGTGATGACAGCCACTTGCAACATGCCGTCCTCCCTGGAATCAGAAATGGTGAGCGAATAATAAACACAAAATGAAACAGCTTGGGCATGGTGACCAACCTTTCAGGCATCCATCTGTATGGAAAAGCAAACACATAATCTAAACCTCCAATAGATCCCAGTGCTAGTACAGGATGGGGCAGAAACATGGGAATGTCCAGCATTATTTATTTATCAGTGCCGCAAGCCTTGGTCATGTCTCAGTTTCATTGGAAAACTTTTCCTTGAGTGATTTCTCCAAATTAAGCTTCACTCTTTAGGACTCCAACCACTTAGAATTGCCAGCCACTAAACTCTGGAAGTAAAATGGGAAATTACTGGGTAAAAGGTCCAAGTTGAGTCTCAAAGACTTTGTAATGGGCCAATAGGCACAGTATCTCCTTCTGCATGAAAAGAATGTTTCCACATGACAATCTGTTCCTTTTTCACCCTCTCCTACCATCCTCCCTGTTCCCTCCTAAACACAGAATAGTTTACAGACACAACGACCTAGTAAAGCCCCCAAAAAGGGCAGTGCTTTTCTCTTTGTGCCTTTGTATGAACCACTCTTTTCTTTAACTTTGAAATCCTTCCAGATGCAGCAGGAATAACCTCGGAGAACCCGGAGTCTCTGTAGGAAGTTGTAGAACCAATTGTTCTATAGCAATTGTTTTGGGGAGAGCTGTGGGAGCTTGGAGAATACGAAGCAAAGAAATTTGAATTTTGTTTTCTTTTCCATGAATCCAGGAAAAAATGAGTTAAGCAGATACTTCCAGTATAATGTGCTAAGAGCCAGAATTTAGATGTAATGAAGTAACTTAGACATAAAGAGGAAGAATATGCTTATTTGGGGGGCTAGGAATTTCTAGAAAAGTTTCACATAAGAGTTTACTTATTTGAACTTCATCTTAAAGACTGGTTGTAGTTTTTGAAGGCAGTCAAGATGGATGTGGGTTTTTTTTCCCAGCCCATACAGAATTTTCAAACATTTGATGCCACAAATGAGTGTTTAAAAATTTAGGGGCCAGGCGCAGTGGCTCACGCCTGCAATCCCAGCACTTTGGGAGGCCAAGGCAGGCTGATCACCTGAGATCGGGGTTCAAGACCAGCCTGACCAACATGGAGAAACTCCATCTCTACAAAAAACACGAAATTAGCCAGGCATGGTTGCGCATGCTTGTAATCCCAGCTACTTGAGAGGCTGAGGCAGGAAAATCGCTTGAACCACGGAGGCGGAGGTTGTAGTGAGCCGAGATTGCACCACTGCACTCCAGCCTGGGCAACAAGAGGGGAACTCAGTCTCAAAAAAAAAAAAAAGCATCTATATGTTCATTATAAGACATAAAGCAAAGTAATCCAAAAAGATTGAAAAGGGGAAAAAAGAAAATGAAATTAGCAACGTAAATATCAGAAAAAAATAGAATTCAGGTGAGAGATGTCATAAGAGACAGAGGAGAATACTTTATTAATAAAACGTGATACATTAAGAAGCTGTAAGTTAGGCAAGGTGGCTCACACCCTGTAGTCCCAGCACTTTGGGAGGCCAAGGCAGGCAGATTGCTTGAGCCCAGGAGTTCAAGACCAGCCTGGGCAACATTGTGAGACCCCGTCTCTACAAAACATACATAATATTAGCTGGGTGTGACAGCACACACCAGTAATCCCAGCAACCCTGGAGGCTGAGGTGCAAAGATGGGAGGATGGCTTGAGCCCGGGAGATCGAGGTTGCAGTGAGCAATGACTGCCTAGATGACTAGCCTAGGTGACAGACTGAGACCCTGTCTGAAAAATAAACATGAAAAAAGAAAAAGAAGCTCTAAAGGAAGCTATGAAAAGTTATCCATCAAATAACAGGACTCCAAAATGATTCAGAATTTCAAAGAGAAAGTGACACATTTCTTGCTCAGAGATTCACCAATCAAAAGAAGGATTTTAATGATGACAGTTAACAAGTCTGATTGAACACAGACACATTCATGTATACACATACATGTATATAAATAAATGTCTACATGTATATGTATATTTTGTACCCAGAAAATATACATCCTTTAAAAATACATTTATCAAAAATTTCAATGTTTATTAGGCCATAAACAGAATCTCGATAAATTTCAAAAAGAAGTCAAAAATGTTAAAGCTACATGGAAGAATTAACACAGTAAATGTAGACATTATTAACAAATAGATGGCCAAGAACCAAAAATAAGTAACACCAGCACAAAACCATCTATTTGGAAATTTAAAACAGTTTTTTAAGTAACTCGTGGATTAAACAGAAATTCAAAACCAAAATTACAACATGTTTAGAAATGAACAACTAGAACACTACATATCTAAATTATGGAATGCAGCAGTATTCGGATGAAAATTTACAACTTTAAATGCTTGTATTAGAAAACAAGGAAGACTGAAAATAAATGAACTAAACATTCAACTCAGGAAGCTGGATAAGGAACCATGAAAACCATAATAAAAAAACTGAAGAAAGTTAAAAAAAAAAAAGAGAGAGAATGAATAAAGATAAAAGCAGAAATAAATGAAAAAGAAAACAAAAGAAAAATAGGAATTTGCAGCAATAAAACTAAAAGCTAGCTCTGTAAAAAGAGCAATAAAATAAACTTCCGTAAGAGCTGGCAAGAAATAAAGAGAGCACAAATAACAATCTTCAGAATGATGAAGAGAGCATAACTACAAATGTGGGAGAAGTTTATACTAGATATAAATTTACATCAATAAATCTGAAAATCTAGATTAAATGGATCATTATTAAGGATTTTTAAATTACCAAAGTAAACTCAAAAAGCACTTAGAAAAAGCCATTTTTTTAAAAATTGGAAGTTAGGCTAGGTGCAGTGGTTCACTCCTGTAATCCCAGCACTTTGGGAGGCTGAGATGAGTGGATCACTTGATGTCAGGAGTTTGAGACCAGCCTGGCCCACATGGTGAAACCCCATCTCTACTAAAGATACAAAAAATTAGCCAGACGTGGTGGCAGGTGCTTGTAATCCCAGCTACTCAGGAGACTGAGGCAGGAGAAACGCTTCAACTGGGGAGGCATAGGTTGCAGTGAGCCTTTATCGTGCCACTGCATTCCAGCCTGGGCAACAGAGCAAGACTCTGTCTCAAAAAAAAAAAGAAAAGAAAGAAAAAGTTAGCAAATACCTAACCCTCCCAAATCAGCAGACCCATATAGTTTTATGGATGAGTTCCACTAACATTCTTACAACATGTAATCTGTACTTCATTGTGATTATTTTAGAACACTGAAAAAGATAGAAAGTTTTTGAAATCATTCTCAAAGACAAACATAAAACTGATACAAAAACAAAACTGTATTTTACCAGAAGTAAAGACCCTCAAAAAAATAATTTAAATACATAAATATAAATCCCCAAAATTGTAACAATTAAGTAATTTTAATTTAGCAATGTCTTAACCAAATGAAACAGAACCAAATAGGATTTTCTCAGGAATGCTATAAATGATTCCTCATTAGGATTTCTGAAATTAGTCACCTTCTTTTTTTAAAGAGGAGAACCCCTAAATGTTCACCTTAATACATGTTCAAAATCTTAACAAAGAGCTACCTGAATTCCCAGAAAGAGTTCACAGTAAGCTAGAAACAGATTTTATTTTATCTGATAAAGAGTATTAGCAGAAATCTACTACAAATATATATTCAGGAGTGACACACTGTAAACGTTTCAATTAAAACAAAGAATTAGATTAAAAAGTTGATTATCACTGTTAACATTCCACATTGTCTTAGACATTCTAGACATTGCACCAAGTCAAAAACAAACAAAACTGAAGGGAGTTAAATTGTAAAGAAAGCCACAAACTGTAATTATTTGCATGTGTTATAATTCTTGACCTAACAGAAACTACTAAACTCAACTTCATTTTTGAAATTAATAGCAAAATAATTTAAGGTGGCCGACTGCAGACAAAAATCAATAGTTCTCCTAAGCACTAATAACAATTTATATGGGGGGGATATCCCAATTATGAACCAGGTATAATATAAAATATCCAGTTATAAACCTAACAAAAATGTATAGGATGTAAGAAAAACTACACAAATTTACTAAAGTACATTTAACAATAAGTAAGTTAAAAGACATGCCATGTTCCTTGACTGGAACATCATACATTAATCTACTGTCTTAATATAATCCCACTAAGAATTCCAATGTGATGTTTTAATGTAAGCTAATAAACTTCCTGTAAAATGTATCTGGTAAATGTGAAAAAAAAAAAAAAAAGCCAAAAAAAAAAAAAAATACTGGTGTTGATGGGAGAGCAAAATAGGAAGGATATGTGCTATCTTAGACATTAGCATTAGACTATATGAGAAGCTGTAGTAATTAAAAGGATAGGATTCTAGTAGAGAGATGAATGAGTGGAACACAACAGATAATACCGAAACAGTTCATGCAGTGCACATGCGGAAAACTTGACGATGGTATTGAGAAAACTTATTCTCCACTGTTAGGGACAATGAGAAGTATTTTCCCACGTTAGACTGTACACAAAAATACAGATCGATTAAAATATATATATATATGTATATATATATAATCAAAACTATGGATATGTTAGAAAAATTTTTAAATGTTCTTTAATAGAAAGAATGAACACTCAAATTATAAACAAATACAAAAACAATTCACTGCCTTCAAGATGTAAATACCTGTGGGCTGACAGATACTACAAACTTAATTAAGATATTCATGGCAAACTGGGGAAAAATATATACAACTTTTTTGTTTTTAAGAGATGGGGTCTCACTTTGTTGCCCAGGCTGGAGTGCAGTGGTGTGATCACAGCTCATTGCAGCCTCAAACTCCTGGGCTCAAGCGATCCTCCCACCTCAGCCTCCTGAGTAGCTGGAACTATAGGTACTTGTCACTGCACCCAGCTACGTTTTTCATTTTTTGTAGAGACAGTGTCTTACTGTGTTGCCCAGGTTACAAAACACAATTTAACAAATAACACAAGGTATTAATACCAAAATTGCAGGAACTGCTGGTTAGTCAACTCAAAACTCCTCACCAATTTATTTTGACTTTTCCTACCTCCATTCCAGGCATAAACTTCCTTGCAGCTTCTGGGAATGCTTTAGCTTTCTGATAAAAAGGACAGATGCCACTGGCACTGCTACTTTATGATCAAGAGGAAAAAGCCAAGAAAGAGACCGCAGTGCTGACAAGCCTGAGCTACAGAGCAAATGCCAACAGCCTCCTACCTCTAGGCTTCTCACTGTGGAAGAAAAATAAATCCTTATTTGTTTAAGTCACTGTTAATCCAGTTCTTCTTTCCTTGCAGGGGACAATTCCAAATATGAACAGTAACATAATAAGAGCAAAACAGGGTTCCTAACACAAAGACAAACCACCCAATAGAAAAATGAGTAAAAGTCAGAATAGATAATGCAGAGAAAAAGAGGAACAAATAAATGTGCACTAAATTTATAAGAATAAACTTATTAGACAGGACAAATAAAACAGTGAGATAGCATTTTTC
Source organism: Macaca nemestrina (assembly GCF_043159975.1). NCBI lineage: Eukaryota > Metazoa > Chordata > Mammalia > Primates > Cercopithecidae > Macaca > Macaca nemestrina. The sequence continues at coordinate 24,623,309 of NC_092142.1, read as the reverse complement.
AGCCTCCAGATTGGCAAAAATGAAGGGAGACAATGAGAAAGAAAAAGAGAATGAAAGAAAAAAATACAATATCCAGGCTTTGAGAGAGTAGGGAATCATTATTATTATTATTATTACATGCCGTTCCTTGGCACAACCATTTTGAAAGTCAATTTTTCAACACCAATTAATCAAAATTTTAAATGGGTCTTCTCTTTGACCCAGCATTTCCTCTTCTTAGATTCTTACATGTGTTGTTGTTGTTGTTGTTGTTGTTGTTGTTGTTGTTGTTTTGAAATGAAGGCTCACTCTGTCACCCAGGCTAGAGTGCAGTGGTGCGATCTCAGCTCACCACAACCTCTGCCTCCCAGGTTCAAGCCATTCTCCTGCCTCAGCCTCCTCCAGAATAGCTGGGATTACAGGTGCCCATCACTGTGCCCAGGTAATTTTTGTATTTTTACTACAACGGGGTTTCACCATGTTGGCCAGGCTGGTCTTAAACTCCTGACCTCAGGCAATCTGCCAGCCTCAGCCTCCCAAAGTGCTATGATTATAGGCACAAGTCACCGCACCTGGCCTACATTTATTTTTTATTTTTATTTTTATTTTAAGTTCCAGGGTACATGTGCAGGTTTGTTACATAGGTAACAAACGTGTGCCATGGTGGTTTGCTGCACCTATCAACCCGTCACCTAGATATTAAGCCCAGCATGCATTAGCTATTTTTACCAACGCTTTTCCTCCCCAATCCCACCCCGTAACAGGCCTCAGCGTGTGATATTCCCCTCCCTGTGTCCATGTGTTCTCATTGTTCAGCTCCTACTTGTAAGTGAGAACACGCAGTGTTTGGGTTTCTGTTCTCGCATTAGTTTGCAGAGGATAATGGCTTTCACCTTCATCCATGTCTTGCAAAGAACGCAATCTCATTCCTATTTATGGCTGCATAGTATTCCATGGTGTATATGTACCACATTTTCTTTATCCAGTCCATCATTGATGGCATTTGGGTTGATTCCATTTCTTTGCTATTGTGAATAGCACTGCAATGAACGTACACATGCATATATCTTTGTAACAGAATAATTTATATTCCTTTGGATATATACCCAGTAATGGGATTGCAAGGTCGAATGGTATTTCTGGTTCTAGATCTTTGAGGAATCACCACACCATCTTCCACGATGGTTGAACTAATTTACATTCCCCCCAAGACTGTAAAAGCGTTCCTACTGTGTGTGCGCCCAAAGATACATGTTCAAAAATGATCACTACTGGACTGTTTGTAAGATGAAAAAATGGAAATGCTTTTCATGAACATCATTAGAGAAATGGCTACATGAATAATCACTAGCAGAAATTAAAAGGACTAAGAGCAACTATATGGACTAATGTAGAAAACTGGCCAACGTATGTTATTTTAAAATAAAATAAAATTTCAGATAAACTAGCATTCAGTAAAGAATCCCTGGATGAATAAAAATAAATTTCTAGTTGAATGAATATATGATCCCAATTTTGTTTAATAAGCAACAAAACTATAAATGTATCGTTGCAAAAGTATAAATGATCTTAGAGGACAGATACCAAGGCATTAAAAATGGATACATCTAAGGAGAATGATAGTGAATCAGGGAGGGGACGACATGGTTCTCTGTTTTTACACTTCTATTTTATTTTATTGTTTAATAAACATATATTTATTTGGGAGATTTAAAAAATAAACATGTGAAAAATCTGCCTTGCCTGTTCAGCAGTTGTAAATCACTCCTTAACTCATTTGCAAATGTGCTCAAGAATTACAACATAAAGTTTACATTGGAGCAAAATATTGTCTACTATCTCAAGTTGAATCCAGGGTACAAACTTTAGGAGACTGGGGCAACATGAGAGAGGCCATTCAAAACCCGTTAAAATGAAGTTCAAGCAGTGTCAAAGCTGATCACCTTGCATCAAGCAATCCCAGTTCTTCCAATGATAATGCAGTCTAAGACTTGCATGATAATAAGAGAATCCTGCATGCAGTGCCGCAGGCTGTTACCATATATGTAACAGCACCCATTAATAGCCAGGAATGAAAGATTAGAGCTGATTACAGTTGTTAAATGTAGACGGTCATTAGACAGATACCACACCACATTCATTTCCAAAGTCTCTTTTCCAGAAGAGCTGGGGTCCCTTGGTAGTTGGTCTCCAAAGATAGCCTTCTTTCCATCCCTTTTTCCCTGCAATGAACCATGCCTCCTGGTATTCATGCCCAAATATAGCTTCCTCCTTTCAAATCAGGACTGGCCGTGGGATTTATATTTGGCTGATAGAATACTGTGGAAGTGATGCAGGTCTGAGGTTAGGTCATGAACAGCCCCCAAGACGAGGTCAGGAAGGCTTACAGTTTCCACGGGGTCTTTTGGAATGCTTCCTCTAGGAAATCAGCTGCCTTGTAAAAGGGCAGTGTCCCTGAGACCACCGTGCTGTAAGAATCCCAGGCCATATGGAGTGGCCACATGTGAGAGCTCCAGTGGTCAGCTCCCAGCTGATAGCATCGTCTGTCTGCAGAGTAAACCCAGGCAGAATCGCTTCAGAGGCTACACGTGAGAACTGCCCAACCGAGCCAAATTAACCCACACAACTGTGAAAAATAATAGTTATCATACAAAGAATAATAAACTGTTATTTTAACTCACTAAATTTGGGGGTGGTTCATATGCAGCAATAGATAATCAGGACACTTACCCATTTTCCAAGAAGAAAATAGTCCTATGGGAATAAAATGTATGCTGTAGAAGCACAGGGAAGACTCCATGCTTTTTGCCCAAACTTAGTAAATAACTTATGTTTATTGGTTATATTGCTCATATGTTTCAATGCTTCATTTAATAAAATCCACTGTCTCAGAGTTAACCAGTATTATTACTCTCATTTTATGGGTCCAAAAGTAAGGTTTTTGAGAGTCAACATAACTTGTTCAAGATCACGTAGCTAGGAAACAGTGGAGCCAGTACATCTGCACAATCACTCACCCAGGAATAGAGTGATTATATGATCAGATAGAGTGTCTATAGGATCAGATACCTATAAAGGGGCACTAAGCTTCTTGAGTTCAAAATAGCTATTGGTCCCTGAAGTTCCTAATTTCTAGGATTCTAGTAGTGGACCCATACTTTCTAATTACTTCCTAATAATGGGATTAATAAAGCACAAACACAAAGAAAGATTTCAGGGTTCATTCAATTAATTTACTGGGTATCTAAAATGTGCCAGTCCAGGTCCGCGATTCTGGGAAGAAAAAAGATGAAAAAGCCAGCTTCTTCCTTCCAAATCATCACAGTCCGTGGCCTAAAGAGAAGCAGGAATAATAAAAAAAATCACAGTACAGTGGGGCATATACGATCACTGAAATCTGTGGGAAGTTTTTTTTTTTTTTTTTTTTTTTTGAGGCGGAGTCTCGCTCTGTCGCCCAGGCTGGAGTGCAGTGGCGCGATCTCGGCTCACTGCAAGCTCCGCCTCCCGGGTTCCCGCCATTCTCCTGCCTCAGCCTCCCGAGTAGCTGGGACTACAGGCGCCGCCACCACGCCCGGCTAATTTTTTTGTATTTTTAGTGGAGACGGGGTTTCATTGTGTTAGCCAGGATGGTCTCGATCTCCTGACCTCGTGATCCGCCCGTCTCGGCCTCCCAAAGTGCAAGTTTTTAAGAGCAGATTGGAAAAAGTCTACGTTGTTTGACTGTATCAGTTATCTCAGTGTGTGTTAGCATAAATGCAGATCTTTCCATGTGAAATTCTTAGATGTTAATATCAGGACCACAAGTATTTCTCTCGACCTGGAAGAAGGGGTTCATAGTGCCATGTGTAATTCCAAAAATTTAAGCTAAAGCTTTAAGACTCCTTAAGGTGACCTTTTCTTCAACAAAAGGCAACCTCAACTGGGCCACTTCTCTGCCCACTGGAAAAGGGCATGCTCTGCAGCTGGACTTGCCATACGATAAAAAGTCCAAAATGTCAAGAAGCCATTGACTTGCATGTTTGTGCCAATATATTGCAAATATGGTTTTTTTGCAGTGGTAGGGCTGGGCTCAGCCCCAAAGTGCCAGATGGTGCTGAGTACTCAAGAATAAAGCCATCTGCAGAACAACTCCTTCTACGGCCGTTACAATTTGTACTGATTATAAGCCTCTATCAGAATGTCTTTAGGACTCTTATCTATGGATAATCCCACACTGTTCATTACAGCTCTGGGTTTAAGACTATAATGACAGTTATAAGAATGGGAAAACATATCGAAGAATAGTCTCCACACCACCCACAGACGCAGGTTCTAGTTTCCATTATGCCATCTTCATTGGAAACTCACAGACTGGAAAACAATTGAGACCCACTCGGGAAGGTGAATCTAATGACACAAGGAGCTCCATGAGATTGTCTCTGGTTTTGAATTAAATGTGAAGGAATAAAATATTAGAAGATTATTTAATATTAAAAAATATTAAAATTAAATACAGGCCAGGTACAGTGGATTATACCTGTAATCCCAGAACTTTCAGAAGCCAAGGTAGGCAGATCGTTTGGGCCCAGGAATTCTAGACCAGCTAGGGCAACATGGTGAAACCACATCTATACAAAAAATACAAAAATTAGCTGCCTATAGTCCCAGCGATCCAGGAGGCTGAAGTGGGAGGATCATCTGAGCCTGGGGAGGTCGAGGCTGCAATAAGCCATGATCATGACACTGCACTCCAGCCTGGGTAACACAGTAAAACCCTGTTTCAAAAAAATAAAGTAAAGTAAATACAAATCTCATTTGGCCAACTATGAGATTCTTCTGTCTCAGACCAATAAGCTTACTTGACCACAGATGACCCATGGATTGGGTTTGGCATCCCAGGCTCTTTCATGTGTAATATTTGGGTGCTGCTTCTACCAATAAAAACTCCACAGTGTTTATTTGATCCAAGCTGTAAGAATGTGTGATACCTTTATAAGAGGATGTTTTGTAGGTGATTAAATTCTTTGCTGAATCAATTTTGGCCCTAGTAGGTTGATACTTTATTTCTTCACAGTGCTCAAAACATTAAGGTCCTCATAAAATGAGTTAATGATCCATTTTAAAATGCCCTTTATGGAAAAAAATCACTTTTCTATTCCAGGAAACTGATATTACATTGTCTTTACCATCATAATACGATAGCATCTAAGAACTATTTGCATAGAAACACTAGCTAGGCTGGAAGATACCTGATGACCAACAACTTATTTGACATTAGGAGTAAAATAAATTATGAGAGTTATTTAACTTAACCTATCGAAACACTCTTTGGTGGAACAATCAAGATACCAAAAGACTTCACAGATCCATATGTCATGTGAGTTTCTGGATTGTAGTTGTTGCGTCTCAAAATGCTCAAAGGAATCCTAAACCTGTTTTAAATTCCTACTGCCATAACTGAAACTTTCTGGCAGCTGTTTGCAACAAAAGGCTTCCCAGAAATAAATTTTAGGGCATTTATGTCAAAGAGATTTAAGGAAAATTGTCGACAGGAACCTTATCTGAACTGTCTCTATCACTCTCCAATCATGCACCAGTGAATATCAGTACGCCTTATGGTGTTGTAAGAAGAGATCAACCAGAAAGAACATTTTGGTTTCCACTGATTGACACGCCATGGGAAGTATAACTCAACCATATCATTCTGGACTTAACCACTGTCTTATAATACAAATATTTCATGATAAAAGCACATATGGTTTCTTCTCGGCCTATACTTTCTTCCTTTTGACCATTAGTGTTAATCTTTTTTCAGCAAAGGGATTGGACCTGCCTTAAAATGGAGCCTAAGTCCAATGCCACATAAAGTTTGTAGTGCTGACTGGCTTTTGTGATCATCACTTCACCAACAAAATTAAATGTTCTTCCAAGAGTGGGGCATGTCAAGGCAGAAAATCCATCCCAGAGCCTCTTATGACTCTCCTAGACTCTCACGCTGAAAATTTATCATAGACAAAACGTTGAAGAGCAATATTCACTCATCACTGTTGTGAGACCCTGGCATTTTTATAAACACTAGAATACAACACAAAACCCCATTGTCAGGAAAAGAAAAAGACCATGTAAATAACTGAAAGAGAAGTCTCCTGTTATCAGAAATTGGAGATCACTCAAGGGGAATGCTAGTACGGAGGGTGCAGAGGATGTTTTTATTTTCCTGATAAACGTAACGGCTGAGAAACCACTACTAACTGTCTTAAAGATAGAAAATTATGGGAATATTCTAAAACAAAAATGGGGGAAGGGAAGATCCAATGAGTAATTTTACATTTTATCTCTGAGTGTGAGTTTCTGCTTCCTTTTGTCTTTCAAAGAGAAGGTCACCAGCAAGACAGACAAGTCTTCTTTTGTGAGATTTCCTTTGCTTTCTTTATGAGGTCTTCATAAAATCAGATACATCTTCCCAAACAGCTACATAAATAATAAAGTGATACACTCCCTACATTCCATAAATACATTATCTTTGTTCCAAGAAGTTTATCTTTAGAGATCTGTTTTTAAAGGATCAATACCAAGGAGGATATATACAGAGTCCTGGATTTACACGTGTCGGATACTTTAATTTCAAGGCTTCTTACTCAGGGTTGGTTCCTGTACTGTAGCCAGTCTTTAGGTGGCAGTGATGGTTATCTGACAACTTCAAAATGAAGAGGTGCCTAAACCTGCCAGATCCCTTTAACCAAAGGCCAAATTCCACAGTGCCAAGACCAATTTGGTTTCGTTTTATTTATGTAGAACAGTGACACCTAGTGGCAGGGAAGGCAAATCACAAAAGAGAATTCTCTGGTGGCACCTCCCCCATCTCATCGGGATTAGTGAAAAAAGTGACCCAAAAAGGGCTTCGCTCTTTTCTCGGCTGAGTGTTGGCCTTATTTTGAAAGTATGCAGTGATTCGTGGTTAAGAGCCATCTCAGTGGGCTGGACCTATTCTAGCTTCTCTGGAAAGACGCAAACCCAGTTATAGATCTCAAGAGTGGGCGGGTCTAGGAAAAGACTTAGAAGGGACTGGTGTTCTAAAGACAGAGCATAAGAAATAAACCCACCCCAGATCCTAAATAGCCAACTAAGGACACTGTGGAATTATCCAAAGACTCCAGGGTAAATAGCATGCTGAGCAAATTTCACCAGTAACAGAGAGATGGAAGAATGAACTGCAAATATGAATCACAATCCTATACTCATTGGTTTTCTGCCATTAGAATGAGCTCCTTGAGAGCTGAAACTATTATCTTTGCCTTTTGTTAGAACCAGCCACATATGTCTGACAAATGGCAGGTGCATAAGTAAATGTTGAATGAAAGAGAGAGAGAGATCGTGCAATAAAGAGAATGAATCGGGTCAGATAAGTACTTCTGGGAAGACTATCTAAGATAAGAAGCCTGCACTGTAGTCCCACTAAAGCTAAGACAGCTTTTAGCAAACTCGATGTAGTTAAATAACAGCGGTAGTCATTAATATCCACTGAATAAGTAGGATACACGGTTCCAACGTCTTTCTCTATTAGTATTCCTGTTTAGCATCTGGAAACCAAAGCAAGTTTACACAGCTGAGGAGCTGCAGAGTCGGGGTTCTAACCCAGGCAATCTGGTTCCAGCATCCGTTCTCTGCACCTTCATGCTGGGCTGCCTCCCTTCCATTAAAGTGGTTATTCATTGGGAAAACATGAACATCAAGACGACAACAGTAGACACTGGGGACTACAAGAGGGAGAAGTGGGGGAGGGGGAGGGGGGTTCAAAAACTACCTATCAGGTACTATGCTCACTACCTGGGTGATGGGACCATTCCTACACCCAACCTCAGTGACATGCAATTTACCCATAAAACAAACCTACTCATGTAGCCCCTGAACCTAAAATAAATCTAAAAAAAAATAAAGGGACGATTTAAGTCCCAAGAGAAGTATTTAATATGCAACAGGATATTTTCTTTTAAAGAGTGAGACCTATCAGTGCATTGAAAATAAGATTTTCACATATTTCTTCAGTGATTCTGTTATATAGAAGGACCTTTACCTTAACATGTGCCTTACAAAGGACTATCCTAGTTGGAATACTCACATATCCCAATCAGATAGATAGTCACAGGTAGGCACTGAGCTCTCCCCTGTCTTAAAGACATTTGGCTACTATCACGTCAGCATATCTGACATGAGAAAGCGCTCTTATCCTCTGCTCTCTCCCCAGGCCCTAGTCTTTCAAAACAAGATTCTTTCATCCCTTAAGAGTTTCTGGAAAATTTCTGGAAACGAATCCTCATCATTTTTTTTCACATATTCCTTATTCAGCAAAAACCAGTTCCCCCGAGTCTGTACGTAACCTTGGTTTGCCTACCTAGGGCCTTGTTCATCCAAAATGAGAGGAAAGCAGGATGTGGGTGTGGGTTCACACGCAGGATCCGCAGGTGATTCCTCTGAACATGAATGAGCTGAATGACATCCAATGAGTTTTTTGACCCAACGATCGTCTGCAGCAGAAATCTCATTGCTGACTCTAGTCCCTAAGGTCAGGTCAGCTGTTATGCTAGAGAAGGGGATCTGTCATCGCCTAACTCCATTGGAAGTCATCCATGAACTGCAGATTGGAAAATCAACCATGACTGGTCTCAACCCATACTGACCTGAGAAGATGTGGGGACAAAAAGAGTCCCAAGAGAAGAGGTGAGCACAAAACCACATAACAATGCCTCCCTGAATGTCCTTTCTCATTATCATGGCCAGTGTGACTGATGAAGCAGCTGTCGAGTACATTTTGGGAGGTACCATATCCATAGTCCTGAAGTCACCTTAACTATAAATTGTGTAGACTTCCTTTAATATGAATTCTTGCTACCTTGGGCTTTCTGTTCCTCCTACCCTTTATTCAAGAATTATGCAAGGTTATATTCTGGGTCTATTGTAATTTAACATTTACAGTCCATAGTGCCTCTGGGACTAGATTACCTCCCTGCATGATATTGTTTTTCATTTCTGCGCTGACAAACATGCCATTTCAACTGTCACTTAAGCAGCCAGTTCAAGCTCTACTGTTATTTTAGCTCCATATTGTCAAACAGGTGGATTTATAAATGTGTTACCTGAAGGAAACATTCCCCTAAATAGCAGAAGTCGAGACTTTATTTATAATTATTTGTTAGATTTGTAAAAATGTTCCTGTTGCTAAAAAGCCTCTGGCTAAATACAAATTAAAACACTTTGAATGTAGTAAAATCAGCAGTGGCATCATTTTAATTACCCATTGGGGGATGCCAGGCAGCAAAGATGTATTTACTTCTTTCCTTTCTTGGTTAATGGGACTGCCTGCTTAGGGATATGAACCTGTCTACATGTCTATGACACAGACTGCCTGGCCCCCAATCCGTCTTCATGTAATGCAGGCATCTATTTGAACCCCTATGCGTGGGTAGGGGTCCAAAAGAAGACAGAAGGCACAGAAGAAATTTATTTTGTTGTAATTTTGGCTCCCTTGCACTCCTTTACCCCTTCCTAGTCATATCCTGATTTGGCGGGGGGAGGCCAGCTGGGAACGTCATGCCCTTCCATTCTGGAGGCTTGGGAGGAAAATAATTCAGGATGATCATCTCCCAACTCAGAAGAGACCAACTTGTTCCCCTTCTGGTCTGGACATGACTATGGTTTCTGCTACCCAGCCCTCCAGAATGCCCTTGGTTTCTGTCCATTTCCAAGTGTGGTCTCCTATTTCCCTTTCCTCAGTCCCTTTAATTTCCTGCTAAGTTCTCTTCTGCTTAAGTGAGGCAGCGTCAATTTCTGTTGCTTGCAAGCAAGAAGCCTGACTTTCTATAGAGATGGTTAAAACAAAAACAAAACAGCGTGGCTCACCCTGTGGGGTGAGAGAGAAAATGCAGAGCTGTTTCCAAACCCAACCAGCCCTTGTCAAGTCACAGCACCACATTTTTCTTCAGGGAAAAGAAACAGCACAGAATAGCCCTTATGCAGACCTGATTTTGACTTCTGACTTCGCCACTTACTGGACCTGAGCAAGTTCCTCAACCTCTCTATGCCTCTGTTTCCTCATCTGTCAAATGGGATTACTGTGAGAGGATTCCTGGGAAGTGCATGTAAAGCATTTTTCTCTATTGATGGCACATGGTAGGTACAGTGTTCAATCAACGTTAGCCAACTTGATTTTTTTTTTCATCATCTGTCAACTGAGGAATAATAATATCCCCACTCACTCACAGAGTTATTTTCAGGATGAAATGTGTGAGACAATACTTTGAAATATATAAAGAGCCTACAAGTAGGAAACCAGGAAAAAATAGAGAAGCTGCCCTCTGGCTCATGCACAGAACTGAACTGACTCATATGGCAAGGCAATGTTTGCTCAGCAATTCCTCTAGCAGGGGATGTTTAGCGAGTAGTTGGGAGTTTTGATGTTCAAACAACGATGGGGGAAGGAAAGCTGCCCTGGAGACTAAGAGGCATATTTTAGGAAAGCCTCTCTTTTTAAAATTAATTAGTGATGAAACATTTTAGACATTAAATAGGCATAAAGAATCTTAGAATGAAAACCGACACACCTATCACTTAGCTAAAGAAATAAAACCTAGCTCATGGTTATGAAACCCCTTGTGTAGTTTCTATCACATTCCTTCCTTTCTCCTCTAATTTCTTTTGGGTTTTTTGTTGTTGTTTGGTTGGTGGGTTGGTTGGGTTTTTGTGCTTTTTGTTTGTTTGTTTTTTGAGATGGAGTCTCATTCTGTCGCCCAGGCTGGAGTCCAGTGGCATGATCTCGGCTCACTGCAAGCTCCCCCTCCTGGGTTCACGCCATTCTCCTGCCTCAACCTCCTGAGTAGCTGGGACTACTGACACCCGCCACCACGCCCGGCTAATTTTCAGTATTTTTAGTAGAGACGGGGTTTCACCGTGCTAGCCAGGATGGTCTCCATCTCTTGACCTCGTGATCCACCCATCCCGGCCTCCCAAAGTGCTGGGACTACAGGCGTGAGCCACCCACCACGCCTGGCTGTTTTGTGTTTTTGTTTTTGTTTTTTGTTTTTTGGGTTTTTTTTTTTTTGAGACAAGGTCTCACTCTGTCGCTCAGGCTGGAGTGCAGTGGTGCGATCTCAGCTCATTGCAACCTTTGCCTCCCAGGTTCAAGTGATTCTTGTGCCTCAGCCTCCCAAGTAGCTGGGACTACAGGTACGTGCCCCCACGCCCAGCTAACTTTTGTATTTTTTGGTAGAGACAGAGTTTCGCCATGTTGGCCAGGATGGTTTCAAACTCCTGACCTCAAGTTATCCACCTGCCTCAGCCTCTTAAAGTTCTGGGATTACAGGCGTGAGCCACCACGCCTGGCCTTCTCCTCTAATTTTTTATAAGTATTCATCCCTAAACAATATGCAACTATACACATATATATAGCATTGTTTTATATATTTTTAAATTATACTATAAATGGCGACACATTACACAGATATTTATGCAACTTGCTTTTCTTTTTATCTCCCAACATTGATTTTGCCATACCACCATGGCAGCGTGTAGTCTCGTTCATTGTAAGAATATATCATAATTCATTGGTGAAGGGCCTTTAGATTACTTCCCATCCAACATTCTTTCATCATTCTTTTTGCACCTCAATGCCAGAATTTCTCTAGACCAGTAATTCTGAAACTTGAAACTCCATTTACATCACCTAGAGGACTTCTTAAAACAAAGATTGAAGATTGCTGAGCCCCCTCCGAGAGTTATTTTATTTAGGAAGTGTGAGATAAGACCCAAGAATGTTTACACATTCCCAAATGATGCTGATGTTGCTGGTTTAGGGGCTACCCTTTGACAACCATTGCTGTAAGCTATGTTTGAGAGAAGTGGTAGGTCACAAAATAAATAACACCTTCAGCTTTGCTAAAGATCAGTAAATTGCTTCCTAAAGCAGTTGAACTGACAATGTTAAGTGCTCTCGTTTTGATTTTCGCATCCACCCCAAAAACCAATCTTGGCCATTTATTTTTCCAAATTTGCCAATTAATCTTCCCCACCAAGCATCACTTATTAGTTTCATCAGACCCAGCACACAGCACACATTGCCAAGTTTGTTATGAATGGGTGAATGGCTAGCCAGTTATCTGGATTCTCCCACAACATTCTTATCCTGGGGATGGAAAAGATTCAGGTCTCTGAGGCCAGAACTAAAACTCCTTCTGTGATTAGGACATGCTGTGTGACTCTACTTATTGATTTCCTTGGATTTCAAATTATTCTTGTTCTTCCAGTAATCCTTGCTGCATATCCAAAATGGAGTTCATGCAGGCTGAGACTCCCCTGTCCCTAAGGGTTCATATTACGTGAGCACTCAGGGGACGCGGCATCAGAGAAGAAGCAGGAAATGTACATCTATCAGTTTCCACCACATGTGGGGCACTTAATCTCACTTCATATTCACTGAAGTATATGTTGCAAGCATTATTGGCTCCAATTCATAGAGCAATAGTAATAATAATATCAGTACTAATGATAACAACAGCCAAAGTTATTAAGTGCTTATCACATATTGGGTACTGTTCAAAGTTCCTTACATGGTTGACTCACTTAATCCTCACAGCAAACCATGGTATGAATACTACCATTCTTGCCACTTAATGGATAAAGTAAAGGTTTAGCGCCATTCAATAACATTATCCCAGTCACCCTGTCAGTCCATGAAATCCAGATTTGGTTGACTCCAAGATCAAGATTGACTCCAAGATCAATCTTGGATCAAGAATTCAAGATTCCTTTCTTTTTCCAACTGATCGATATCAGTCACTTGCCTTCTTCCTATACAAAATGGAATCCTAACTTTAGGGGCATGCATCTTCCATGTGATTTCTATCAATTCAGCTGAAATTGGTCCTAAAAATCCCAAGCTATTAAGGCAAAACACACAGAAAATTATTTGAACAGTCAATGTTTTTTTTCCAGGGGAAACTAGCCAGGTTTAGTGGATCAAATCTCCAACTGAAAAGCTGAAAATAAACATGAAATTTAATTTAAAAATATATTTACTGATACCTCTTTGTGAATCAGATGCCCACCTGGCGTATGCCCCAGTATAAAGGATGCGAACTTCAGTCAAAGAGGGACTTTCTACAACCAGCCAGACCCAGATCATTCACATTCAGAAGCCATTGCCTTTTCTGTACCTTATTTTTTGTTTGGGGAAATATTGAGAGAGTTTTTGCTGCAAATGTGCTATCAGACAAGATAAATGATCATCAAAATACAGTCAGCAAAATTTTAAAATATGGATAAAGGAAAGATATTAATATCCTTTCTAAGGTAATCAGTACTTTTTGTTTGACAAAGAAATTGCCCACTGTTTATGGTTTATGCAAATAATGTATGTTAATGTCGAGGCTGCATAGTATATAGCTTTGCATATAAGTGTTTGTAGAAAATACATGCCAATACATTTTAAACCTCTTCCTCACATAAACACAACGATTTCATAAATATACAGCACCTTGTTCTTAAAAACATTTATTATAATTTTATGCAATGCAAATCTCATTAGAATAAATTATTTTTTGCTAAAATGGCAAAGTCAGCAAAACTACAGGGAAAAATAAAGTCCGAACCATTGTGTGCTTTTCAATGACATCAAAGTGAGCTGACACCTCCATGGTGGCATTCACTGGGATGCTCTGAGCCAGTGGGGCCCGAGCCTCTCCACCAGCCCAGGGACTCTCTGTGTTCATGGCATCCAGTCTCGTTTCTGCACTTGAGAACACTCTTTCTTTATTATGGATGAATAGCAAGGACTGGCAGCCATAATGTTTTTGGTTTTAGATGAGAATCAGCCCCGGTTGACTAAGGAACAAGACCCTGATGGAGACCCTGATGCTCTTAAAGGGATCAATAAGAAGACATAAGTGAAAAAGAGGATATATGTGACTATATTTTTATTTTTATTTATTTTTTGAAACAGGGTCTCACTCTGACACCCAGGCTGAAATGTAATGGTACCGTCATGGGGCACTGCAGCCTCAACCATCCTGGGTCCAAGTGATCCTCCTACCTCAGCCTCCTGAGTAGCTGGAACCACAGACGTGCACCACCACACACAGCTAATTTTTTAATTCATTGTAGAGTCAGGGTCTCCCTATGTTGCCCAGGCTGGTCTTAAACTCCTGGACTCAAGCAATCCTCCCGCCTTGACCTCTCAAAAGGCTGGGATTATAGGTGTGAGCGACTGTGCCCAGCCTGTGTGATTATAAATATTCATTCATATCCTAACCAAATCTTCACTCATGTATTTGTGCACTCATTGATTCAACAAATTTTTACTAAGCACCTACTATGTGCCAGGAATGATTTTATCATTAGAACAATGGGCATAACAGACAGGGCCCATGTTCTTGTGGAATTTATAGGAGGTGAATATAGAGCATGGGTCAATATGCAAAATTTTTATTTTTATTTTTATTTTTTTGGACAGGGTCTCACTCTGTTACCTAGGCTGGAATACAGTGGCATGGTCATAGTTCATTGCAGCCTCAATCTCCAGGGCTAAAGCAATCCTCCCACCTCAGCCTCCTAAGTAGCTGGGACTACATGCGAATGTGACCACGTCAGGTTAGTGTGTGAGTGAGTGTGTGTGTGTGTGTGTGTGTGTGTGTGTGTGTGTGTGTGTGTGTAGAGACAAGGCCTCATTATGTTGTCCAGGCTGGTCTCAAACCCTGGCTTCCAGCCATCCTCCCAACGTGGCCTGCCAAGGTGCTGGGATTACAGGTGTGATCTACCTTGCCCGGCCAGTATGCAAATAAGTAAGGGTGATTATTTCAGATACTGGTGAGTGACATGCCTCTGATGAGTGAACCAGTGGGGAGCATGTGGAGAAAGCACCCTTGATGGGGTGGTGAGGGAACACTTCTCTGAAGAGATGACATTTGAGGCAAAATGTAAATGAGGAGACACAGCCAAGCATGGCAAGAGGAGGGGAAGGTGTTCAAGCCACAACAGAGGCAACGGCCTGAAGGAGGAAAGAAGACTAAAGTCAGGTGGCTGAAGTGCAGGGAGGAAGAGGAAGAGCAGCAGAATGTGGGGCCAGGTTGGCGAGAGTCCTGGAGGCCACAATATGGAGTTTAGAGTTGATCCTGAGAAGCGTGAGAAGCCACTGCGTGCTTACACAAGGCGTTGGCACATTCTGAAATGTCCCTGTATGAACGGATTAAAAATGAGAAAGGGGAGTCCAGCTGGAAGGTCGTCACTGTACTCAGGATAAGAGACAGAGGTGGGTTGGACCAGTGACTGAGCTGTGATCATATAGATGTAGACCAATTGGGGATAGAGCTGAGAGCTAAAAAGAAAAAAAAAAAAAAAAAAAGACAGGAATTGCTGGTGGATTGAAGGTGGAGAATGAATGGAAAGAAAGAATCAAGACTAATCTCTCAGTTTTTGATGTCAGCTGGTCAGAGAATGAAGTCCCATTGACAGGGAAAGCAGATTTGGGGGAAATCAAGACATCCATTTCAGGACATTGGGGACACTGGGGACATCTTTAAGTCAACTTAGTCATTGGATATAGAAGGATGAACTCAGAGAAGTGGTCAGAGGGGTCAGAGCTCTAAATCTGGGGTTCTGAGAAGAACAGGTGATACCTCCCACTGCAGAGGAGAGAACCTGTGAGCAGAAGACGTGGGCAAGACGGAGGCTCAGGACACATCGTATGATTCTTCAAACAAGAAATCTCCAATGTGTGACAAAATTTACACAAGCCAAGATGGTGAAAGAGGATAAAGAAAGAAAAGAAAAGCCATGTAAATGTGGCATCATGAAACGTGCACTGATCTTTCATTGATAACTACTTTGGTTCTGTTTCTAGCTAACTTTTATTGTCTGCTATCTTCTAGGCACTATAAAAAAGTAAGCTTATCTCTTTAACTAAGGCTTTTTGCCCATGTGGAAGGGCTCATTTAATGTATTTTAGGCTGGGCACAGTGGCTCATGTCTGCAATCTCAGCATTTGGAAGGCTGAAGAAGGCGGATTGTCTGAACTCCGGAGTTCGAGACCAGCCTGGGCAACATGCAGAAACCACGTCTCTACTAAAAGTACAAAAAATTAGCCAGGCATGGTGGTGTGTGCCTGTGGTCCCAGCTACTTGGGAGGCTGAGGTGGGAGTCTTGCTTGAACCCCAGAGGCAGAGGTTTCATTGAGCTGAGATTGCACCACTGCAGTTCAGCCTGGGCGACAGAGCAAGACTCTGACTCAAAAATAAATAAATAAATAAATAAATAAATAATTTTTTAAAATAGTGTATTTTACACCATGGAATATTATGCAGCCATAAAAAAGAATGAGCTCATGTTCTTTGTAGGGACATGGATGAAACTGGAAGCCATCATCTTCAGCAAACTAACACAGGAACAGAAAACTAAACACTGCATGTTCTCACGTGTAAGTGGGAGTTGAAAAATGAGAACACACAGACACAAGGAGGGGAACATCACACACTGGGGCCTCTTGCAGGGTGGGGACAAGGGGAGGGAGAGCATTAGGACAAATAACTAATGCATTCAGGGTTCAAAACCTAGATGACGGGTTGACAGGAGCAGCAAACCACCATGGCAAATGTATACCTATGTAACAAACCTGCACATTCTGCACATATATGCTGGAACTTAAAGTAAAACTAAAAAATAAAAATGAAATAGTGTATTTTAAATACTCCTGGCTTCTACCCGTGTGCCTACTCTGCTTTAATAGAAATGAAGTGATTTTCCTGATTGTCACACTTAGGGTAAAATGTCTTTTCTCCTCTAGGAAGCAAGCTGCCCAAAGGATGTAGGGGTTCCCCTCTGCTCCTTCATAAAGTAAATTCTTATTCTAGGCAAGTCTCCATGAAGGGAGGCTTGTCCCAATCAAGTGTTATCTGTCTGTGCCTGATAGGCAACAACCTTAATGTTAATGTGGGAATTCAGCCAAGAGACACACTTGTTGCACACGAAACTGTATTCCCCACTTGCCCTTGGTCAGTAAATAAAGATAACATGATTGCTTCCGCCTGTCACTTCTTGGTCTTTATTTAGAACTCAGGCAAAAGAGAGGAATGCTATTTATCGCTCAACCCAAGCTGCCTTGAAAACCCCAACAGGCACTTTCACGTGCATTAAATTCTCACATCAACCTTATAGCATTCTTCATATGATCCACCATAAAGATGGGAAAACCAATGCTCAAGTAAGTTTAATCTCTTGTCCAAGTTTACAAAGCTGACTAGTAAAAAAGCTTCTCTAGCTAGAGGTCATTACCCTAAGCAAACTAACACAAGAACAGAAATGCAAATAGCACATGTTCTCACTTACAAGTAGGAGCTAAACATCAAGTATGTTTGCACATGGATACCGGGGCCTACTGGAGGGCAGAGGGTAGGAAGAGGGTAAGCATCAAAAAACTACTTATCTGGGGCCAGGCACAGTGGCTGACACCGATAATCCCAGCACTTTGGGAGACTAAAGCAGGTGGATTGCTTGAGCCCACAAGGTCGAGACCAACCTGGCCAACAAGATGAAACCCTGTCTCTACTAAAAATATAAAAATTAGCCAAGTGTGGTGGCAGGTGCCTGTAGTCCCAGCTATTCAGGAGGCTGAGGCAGGAGGATTGTTTGAACCCAGGAGGCGGAGGTTGCAGTGAGCTGAGATCACGACACTGCACTCCAGGCTGAATGACAGAGCAAGACTCCGTCAAGGAAGAAAGAAGAAGAAAGAAGGAAAGTAAGAAAGAGAGAGAGAAAGAGAGGAAGGAAGGAAGGAAGGAAGGAAGGAAGGAAGGAAGGAATGAAGGAAGGAAGGAAGGAAGGAAGGAAGGAAGGAAGGAAGGAAGGAAGGAAGGAAGGAAGACTTATGAGGTACTATGCTTAAATTATCTAGGTGAAAAAGTAATTTGTACACCAAATCTGTACATCCTGCAGCACATAATTTACCTCTATAACAAACGTGCTCATGTGCCCCGACCCTAAAATAGAAGTTAAAAAAAAGAAACTTCCCCCTCTTCAAAAAGAAGCTTTCCTCACTTAGTATCTTCCGAATCTGAAACTTGGTTTCAACACGAGCTCTGCTGATTGCTAGCTCCATAGCTTGTGATAAGCTTCCTCATCTGTTAACATGGAGGATAATTTCACAGAAGCTTCTTGTGAATATTAAATGAGCTAAAATTCACAAATCAATCTGGCACATAGTAGGCCAGATTGACTCTTGAAAGAAATTTCTACAAATTAGGAAACTTTAAAACTTTACAATTTTAAAGTTTAAACTTTAAAATTATCTAATGTAAGGGAGAAACGAGAATATGCTAAATGTAGCATCCTTGGTGATTTTTATTCTAAGAACTTCTTTTTGGGACTTTATGTCCAAATGATTCCTTCAGTAAATAACTAATTTTCGCCAAGATAGAAACCAAAAGCTTGCTTTTTTTTTTTTTTTGTGAACACAGCATTATTCTGTTTATTACATTGACAATTAACAGTAAGTTTGAAAGACAAAAGTCTTCAAAGGAATTTGGAGAACTGCAGTGTATTCCGACTTGTCAGTGAATGTTGTGGCCTTCCCTGTTCCACCTAGATGACATCTGCGTGGGTCATAGACACCTGTAGGTGTAGATCAGGTTATGGATGGCAGTCACTCTCTGCTTATTGCTTGAAGGAATCGCAAACTCTGAGACAATTATGGAGCTGATCCTGTACTGGCTTGGACAAGGAGGAAGCCAGTTTGTAGGACTGTGTGGCTTTCTATGCAACTGACACACAGAAAGACCAAATGGCTCCAAGAAAGAGTCTGAGAGTAGCTACGTTGGATCTCAATGGCTTTCTGATTATTGGTCCTGGTGTCTCATCCCTGCTGGGTTTTCAATTTCTGGTTCTAGCCTCTTGAGAAGTCTGGCTCTATTTCTTATTAACTTCCATTTTCTATCTTTGAGTCCATATAATAAAGTGCCCTTTCTTTTCTTTTTTTCTTTTTTTCTGTAGCCTAGTTTGAATGATCCTCTGTTACTTGCAAACAAAAGCACACCAATGACTGCCGCTTTTCACGGAGGTTGGAGGTAATACTGCGGATCATCACTGTCTTGAAAATGGCACATTCTGGAAGGCTTGAAAAGGGCAGGCATGTCTATGATTTATAAAGAGATAAACCCACTCATGGAAATTATATACCATGAAAGCTATTAAAATCACCCTGGAAATTACTAAAATAATCATGCCTCCCTTCAGCCACAGGCTCCTATCCCTCCAACTTGCCTATTCAACTGCTTCCTTTTTTGACCTCACTAAGACATTTTGTCACTGGTTCCTAGACTATCTTCCTTTCTTTTATAGTGCCCCCAGCCCCACCCCTCTCCTCACATGTTCATTTCCCTCGCTAGGTGCATTTGGTCCATGGTCCTTACTTTTGCAGTTTCCTTGATAATATCCTTGATTTCCTTGATATCCTTGATTTCCTCAGTAATATCCTTGCCACCCAACCCCTTTCCCATTTCACTGGACCCACCAGTGGGAAATTCCAAGCCTGAATAAGCCACATCCTCCCTTTATCCACATGCCATGGACTGAATTGTGTCTCCCAACCAAAAGAAAAATTATGTGTTTAAGTCCTAACCTCCAGTACCTCAGAACGTGACTGTAGTTGGAGACACTCCAAGTATGGGTGCAAGTTTCTGAGGAACAGACACCTACAAGAGGCACCTGTGCCTATACTTGAAGCTATGCTTCTCTGAAGCCTGAAGTTCTTGAGGTCCAGAAGGAAATTCTGTAGCAGAAAAAAGGCCATTTCTATAAGAGGCACGTGGCCAGCAGGAGCAAGAGATCACCTTTCTGAGCTCCACAATGAGCAAGTTCTAGGGAAAAAAAAAAAAAAGCCATCTGGAGAATAAGTTCACCTCGCGTTTGTCATAATGCATGAAATCCCAAGACTCAGCAAAGACACTACAGAGCTCTTGTGGGACGTGCCCAAGCTGAATGATGAACTATCCCAGGAAAACACATACCTACACAGGGGGATCCTAAGATTCTAAGACCCTAGAGACTTTAAAGGGCAAAGAATTTTTGGTGGGACACCAGGACACCATCTGTCACAACTATTCCATGAGTGATCTACTCTTCAGCGGTTCATCTAAAACATCAAAGTATGGAACTCGTTTACCATCTCCAGTGACAGAATATGCTAGAAGAAATGCTAGCATCATGATGAAACTTTGCATCCAGAGACCAAACCCTAGAGCAGTTCTGCAGATGATCATCATCCTCTGGGACATCCAGGGCCTGAATAAGGTGAACACAGTTAGCACACATGGCAGTCTTATGTTCACACTGGTCTCTGCACACAGTGCTCTTGAGTGGGTTCCAAAAGAACAAAAATTCTGGAATATTATGAATACCAATGTGGAGCTAAAGGAGTTGAACAGCCTCAAGCAATAGGCTCAGGACCCAGTGTTGGCCCACAGCAACATGAACAGTGCCTCCTACTAGACCATCAAGATCTGAAACACCCAGACCCTCAACTGCTTACATGTCCTGCAGACATCCAGCTGCAACATCTACACCATCACCATCACAAACCATTGCACCATCTATGCAACTAGGGGAACCTCAGTATGTTAGCTTCCTAAGTTTGCCATAACAAAGTACCACAATCTAGTGACTGACAACAGCAGCAATTTATTCTCTCACAGTTCCGGAGGTGAGAAGTACAAAATCAAGGTGTAAGCAGAGTCGTACCCTGAAGGTTTCAGGAGAGGATTCTTCCTTGCCTCTTCCTAACTTCTGGTGGTGGCTGAAATCCTTGACATTCTTTGACTTGCAGATGCATCAGTGCAATCTCGGCTTCTGTTGTCACATGGGATTCAATCCGTTTGTCTCTTTTGTTTTGGTGTCTTCACATAGAATTCTTCTCTCAGTGTGTCTGTGTCCAGATATCCCTCTTATAATGACAACGATCGTTGGATTAGGGCTCATCCTATTCAACATGACCTCATCTTAACTTGATCACATCTGCAGAGATCCTGTTTCCAAATGAGGCCACGTTCACTGATTCTGGGTGTTAGGAATTCAACATATTTTGAGAGAGGCATAATTCTGCTTGTAACACTCATCTACATGTGAAACATCAAACACAAGAAGAAGATGCAGAACTGATAACCAGTAGGGCATTAGGTATGACCTGACAGTCATCTCCATTCTAGAACAGACCAAAGACTTCTGTATGTGGCACCTCTGGACCTGGGACATGGACAGCTGGATCTGCACACAAGACCTTCTTATGCTGATATGGTTTGGCTGTGTCCCCACCCAAATCTCACCTTGAACTGTAGCTCCCATAATTCTCACGTGTCATGGGAGGGACCTGGTGGGAGGTAACTGAATCATGGGGGCGGGTTTTCTCCATGCTGTTCTCTTGATAGTGAACACGTCTCATAAGATCTGAGGATTTTATAAGGGGAGTTCCCCTGCAAAAGCTCCCTTGCCGGCCACCATGTAAGATGTGACTCTGCTCCTCCTTTGCCTTCTGCCATGATTGTGAGGCTTCCCCAGCCATGTGGAACTGTGAGTCCATTAGGCCTCTTTCCCTAATTTACAAATTTAATTTATTAATTTGTAAAATTACCCAGTCTCGGATATATCTTTATTAGCAAGGTGAGAATAGACTAATACACATGGCAACTGGGAGAGTGCTGTGCTGCCAGTGTCCCACATCTGCCCATAAACAGGACGTGGAAGGACTGGGTTTGCCCACTGAGTATTCAGGCCAGGTCTTGGTTCTCCCTGGAGGTATCCTGAGTCTGCCTGAGTCAGGCCTCCCTATCAGCAGACCTCCCTGTTTTTGTGTCTTCCTTTCAGGGACATGTGACTCAGCCAGGGCCCTCTCAGCCTAGGCTCAGTGAGTTGCACTCCACACTCAGCCCTGTTTCTCCCAGGGCTGCCAAGACAAATGACTCTCACTGTTGCCAGGCACAACGTTTCCTCAGCTCAGTCCACTCTTGTTTGTCTCTCCAAATAGACTTCACATCACTTTATTCAAGTTTTCTACTGCTTTTTTGGTTGTTAGTAAATTTTACTACTTTCTGATTCAAATCAAAATAAGGCAAAAAATAAGCGAATATATAAAAACAGTGGCCTTAGGCTGGGCACAGTGGCTCAAGTCTGCAATCTCATCACTTTGAGAGGCCAAGGTGGGCAGATCACCTGAGGTCAGGAGTTCAAGACTAGCCTGGCCAACATGGTGAAACCCTGTCTCTACTAAAAATACAAAAAAATCTTAGCTGGACATCATGGTGCAGGCCCGTAATCCCAGCTATTCAGGAGGCTGAGGCACGAGAATCACTTAACCTGGGAGATGGAGGTTGCAGTGAGCTGAGATCATGCCACTGTACTCCAGCCTGGGCAATAGAGCAAAACTCCATCTCAAAAAATAAAAAATTAAATTAAATTAAAAACTGTCCTTGGAGAAGACTTCCTGAAACTCTTATAATTCCATTAAATAACAAATCATCCTAGATGGTGAAAGGAAAAGTAAGGTGGGGAGGAGTTGTGTAATGAACTACATACCTCGTCCCTGTAATTCCTTTTACCTGGGGCTCTTCCTCCTTTTGGACAAACAAGTAGCCATTATCTTAGGGAAAGGGTGGCAGAAACAGAGAGAAACAAGTCTTTCTCTTGCTTTTGTCTTTGAGAAGTTTAGATCTCTGTGTTTCACAAACCTAAGTCCTGAGGGAAATCAAGAAGCAGAAAACACAACATGTAAGAGCATCCCTGAGCAGAAAGAGTTCCCTGGGCTAAAGAAATCCCCTTTTCTGAAATGGCACAATTATGGCCACTTGGCACATATTTCTGGGAATCTTTCCTAAACACAGCAGGTACAAAACTAAGTGTAAAGAAGAAGCTGGGGCCTGAATTGCAAGTCCCTTTCTAAGAAAACAGCGTGCTGTTATTAAAAGCAACCCTGGGGGCTGGGTGTGGTGGTTCACTCCTATAATCCCAGCCCTTTAGGAGGCAGAGGTGGGCAGATCACTTGAGGCCAGGAGTTCGAGACCAGCCTGGCCAACATGGGGAAATCCCGTCTCTACTAAAAATACAAAAATTAGTCAGGGATGGTGGTGCATGCCTGTAGTCCCAGCTACTCGGGAGGCTGAAGCAGGAGAATCACTTGAACCTGGGAGGTGGAGGTTGCAGTGAGCTGAAATCGCACCACTGCACTCCAGCCTGGGTGACAGAGAAAGACCCTGTCTCAAAAGAACAAAAAAAGTACTCCTAGGGGAACACACAGCTCAGCTTCTTCCCCCGCCCACCCTCCACATGTGAAGGAACAAATGCTGAAGAAAAAAGCACACTATCAGGAACCTGAAGAGTTCTCCTTAACCCAGTGGTCCTCAGCAGAGGGCAACCTTGCTTTCCCACAAAGGGACACTTGGCACTATCTGCACACATTTCCGGTTTCACAACCGGGAAGTCCTTGTATCATCACAAGATCAAGAGACCATTCCCATCCCCAAGAGAAAAATTAAAGTCTAGGAGTAGCTGGGTGCTATGGTCTGACTGAATGTTTGTGTCCCCCCAAAATTCGTATGTTGAAATCCACCTCCCCAAGGTGGTGGTATTAAGAGGTGAGCCCTTTGTGAGGAAAGGAGGTCATGAAGGTAGAGCACTCATAAATGGGATCAATGCTCTTCTAAAAGAAGCTCATGAGAGACCCCTCACTCCTTCCACTAAGTGAGGCAAGAGTGAGAAGCAGGCTCTCACCAGACACCAAATCTGCTGGCACCTTGATCTTGGACTTCCCAGCCTCCAAAACGGTGCGAAATAAATTTCCATTGTTTACAAGTCACAAGGTTTACGGTGTTTTGTTATAAGAACCCCAATGAACTAAGACGCTGGACTTCCCAGAACAGTCCTTTCTCACCTACAGAGGTTTCAAAGAAGAGACTGGGCCTAGACATACCGGGCATCACAAAGACAGGAAAGGATGAAAAACAAGACACGTAGATGCAGAAAGCCAGTCTCTGAGACATCTGAGTCATTAAACTAAAGGAGAAGTCTCAAATATGCAAAGCTCCTCTGCTGTGACTGCAAGAAGCGAAGCCTTTTTTTTTTTTTTCTTTAAGAGATGGAGTCAGCTAGAGGGCAGTGGCGTGATCCTCGGGTCACTGCAACCTCCACATCCTGGGTTCTAGCAATTCTTCTGCCTCAGTGCACGCCCTTATGCCCAGATAATTTTTTTTATATTTTAGTTGATACAGGGTTTCACCATGTTGCCCAGACTGGTCTCAAACTCCTGAGCTCAGGCAATCCACCCTCCTCATCCTCCCAAAGTGCTAGGATTACAGGCACAGGCATGAGCCACCACGCCCAGCTGCAAAAGCCTTTCTAAAAGGAATTTTACAAAGAAAGAAAGCATATGGAAAAAACTGATAGATTTACTCACATAAAAATAAAAACAATCTATAAAATAAGTAGCTTTAAAAAGAAAATGATCATAGAGTAAAAGCTATTGCAACAGACCAAACAAATGCAGAGCTAGGAATATTACTATGTGAAGAATTCTTATAAATCAATATGAGGAAAACACAATAGAAAAAATGGGCAAAGGACATAAACAGATCTGTCAATCTCCCTAATCCCCCTAAAAATGCAAATGTCATAATCAAATGACTTATAACAGATTTGGCATCACTAAAAAATTCAAAGGTGCAAATGAATGTCAGTGTCTGCTGATAAATCTACATATCGATAGGAGATTTCTGGGCGTCAAAAAACAATAGCAAAGCCCTAAAATGAGTAAACTCTTCATTTATTAATTCCACTTATTTGAATTGGTCCTAAGGACCAATTATCAAGCTGAAAAATGAATTTAAAAAAAAAATAGTAGGCCAGGTGCAGTGGGTCATGCCTGTAATCTCAACACTTTGGGAGGCCAAGGCAGGAAGATCACTTGAGCCTAGAAGCTCAAGATAAGCCTGGGCAACATAGCCAAACCCCATCTCTACAAAAAATTTAAAAAATTAGCCACGTGTGTTGCTGCTTGCTTGTAGTCCCAGCTACTCACAAGGCTGAGGCAGGAAGACCACTTGAGGCCAAGAGTTTGAAACCAGCCTCGGTAATATAAAGAAATCTGTCTCTTAAAAAAATTAAAAAATAAAAAAAAACTTGTATTAATTAGCTGGGCATGGTGGCATGCACCTGTAGTCCTAGCTACTCAGGAGGCTGAGGAAGGAGGATAGCTTGAGCCCAGGAGGTCGAGGCTACAGTGAGCTATGACTGCACCACTGCACAATAGCCTGGACCACAAGAGAAAGGCCCTGCCTTTAAAAAAAAAAAAAGAAAAAAAGAAAATAGTAAAAACATTTCATGTCACACAAATAACAAGGTCAAAGAGCTGTCCTAACTTGCCCAAGTTCCTTCAGCTGTGAAGTAGCAAAACAGCATTTGAACTCAGATTTGCCTTCTTCAGAGCCCCTACCCAGGCATGTCAACAGCCAATCACTGAAAGACAACACAGGTGGTCAGTAAGTAATTGTCCATCAGTCAAACTCAGATCAGTCAAACTCAGGGCCTGGACCACAGCTCCCTCTGTACTTGACATGAGAATAATCATGAGTTGGTGTAATGGGAGAAGAACACGTTTCTAGAGATCTACACATTCACACAAGGAGGAAAATACTTTAAGTCCTTTCCTCTTTCTTTTCTTTTTCTTTTTCTGTTGTTTGTTTGTTTGTTTGTTTGTTTTGAGACAGAATATCACTCTGTTGCCCAGGCTAGAGTGCAGTGCCGCGATCTCGGCTCACTGCAGCCTCTGCCTCCGGGGTTCAAGTTTTTCTCCTGTCTCAACCTCCTGAGTAGCTAGAGTTACAGGTGTCCACCACCATGCCCGGCTAATTTTTGTATTTTTAGTAGAGACGGGGTTTCATCATGTTGGCCAGACTGAAATTCTTGCCTCTTAATGGGCATTTCCTGAGGATTCCAGTCTAGGAGAAGACAGGCCAATGAATGTCAAATCCCTCAGCCTGTCTGTTCAACAGACAGACAACCCATAGCATGACTGGAAAACATCTCTCCCACTATTAAAGAGTCTTTGTCTTATGAATGACAAAGCACTTCCTCCCGGAGCATCTCCGGGAGCACGTGTTAGCGGAGTTGAAATTTCACGTGGGACCACGGTTCTGTGAGTGATCACCGAATTCTGTGGATTAATGACTGTAGAACCACCAGCGCAAAACAGATGGCCGTGCATTTTTGCTGGCAGAAGCAAGTCTGACAATCCCACTGAATTAGGAAGGAAGGAGCATAAGACTTCCAGGGGGAAATCTGTGATCTCTGAGTGCATTTCATCCATGGAAAGCTGCCTTTCTGCAGACCAGTCACATGTCAACATAAACTACACAGGGCCGTGGTGGGATCGTGACCTTTTGAGGATTAAGATGTTGCCTGGGGAAACTTCCCTTGGATGTTGTAGGAGAATGAAGGCCCAGGCTGCAGTGGAATGATGAAAGTAAACTCTGTGTGCAATAACATATGTGTTATGTGTGTGCATCTATTCTGGTTCTTCACAAACTTACAGGATCGCAGACTCAGAGGCCCCCAGCAATGGATCCACCCTACCATGTTTTTCAAACCTAATCTTCCTAGGAAGAGAACGGTGGTCCGGTCAGCAAAGAGCTAGGAATTGGGTGACCCTGGGGTAATCCCTTTCTGACTCTCTTTCTTCTGCCTCCGTTTCCCTGACTTCCATGCAAGCCCTGTAGAATCTGAGGTCCTGCATGGAACCCCAGTCTATATACCCGGCAAGTTTGTACCCTGCACAGTTCTTTGAAATAATACCTTTTCACAGTTTGAGCTCTAGCCTCTCTGTCTCTATCTCTGAATCCATCCTCTGTCTTCAGATATCACCACTACTGAGAACATC
The DNA here is from genome assembly GCF_043159975.1 of Macaca nemestrina. NCBI lineage: Eukaryota > Metazoa > Chordata > Mammalia > Primates > Cercopithecidae > Macaca > Macaca nemestrina. The sequence goes on along the minus strand of NC_092142.1, from coordinate 24,596,401 downwards.
AATGAATATAAAAGAAAAAAAAAGTGGGAATAAAAACAGAAAGAAATGAAGACTGAAACGAACAATCAAACATCAGGTTAAGAGCTTTACAGTGTCACATGGTAACTAAATGTAGACGTTCAGGTTATTTTCTCACTTGCTTTTACTTTCTAACTTTCCTAATTTTTTATCAAAGGCCTTCAGAGAAGCAAATGTTTTTTCCTATCTCATGATACAGAGCTGACATTTCTCGTGGGAAATAAGTATGTTCTCTCCTTGGCCAGCAAGAAAATAAATGTCACATTAAGACAAAAAAAAAAAAAAGATGTTTTGCAACCTTAGTGATACTTTAGACTTGTAGTGTCTTAGTCTGTTTGGGTTGCTATAAAAAATACCAGAATCTGATATTTCTCATGGTTCTGGAGGCTGGGAAGTCCAAAATTAAGGGGCTGGTGGATTCAGTGTCTAGCAAGGGCCCACTTTCTGGTTTATAGATGACACCTTCTAGCAGTGTCCTCACTTGATGGAAGGGAACAACTCTGGTCCCTTTGGCTCCTTATTAGGGCACTAATCCAGTTTATGAGAACTTCACTCTCATGATCTAATCACCCCACCTCCTAATACCAGCATATTGGAGATTAAGTTTCAACATATGGATTTGGGGGGATACACAAACTTTTAGCCCATAGCATAGAACATTTGCTTTGCAGTTTCCAAAGCCTCCTACAAACATTAGGTCATGTGCCCCTCACACTATTCCATCTGGATCTGTATTTACTGGTGAACAAACCTTGGCTAGAAGAAGTAGACTGACTTGCCTCAGGATGGTGGTGTCAAGACAAGGATTTTATGACTCCCAAGTTTCAGGCATGTGCTTAAGAGTACACACTAATTCCTGCCTTCCAGAGACATACAGTCTGGTGGGGAAAAAGTATTACATAAATGACAGAGCAAATATGTGACTGTGAACCACAATAAGCAAAACTGGATCTAAATCCCTAGCCACAGAGGCACAGCTAAAATCATGGTTCATCCACATACAATGAATTACTAGTGTAGGCAATAAAAATGAGGCTGTATAAATAGTTATTTACCTAAAATATGTCCTCTGTATGTTAATAAAAACAAAATAGGATGCAGAACAGATTGCAAAATATAATCCTATTTTTATTAAAAGATAAAAGAAAAGGCATAGAAACATCACTCAGGCTTTTAACTGCCATGTTATACTTTCTCTCTTCTGGGTACAGTGCATCTTGTTATCTGATCCTTTAGTACAGCTGTGAGCCAACGACAGTCCACAGCCAAGTATGGCTTGCTGCTTACTTTTACAAATAAAGTTTTATTAGCACACAGACATATTCATTCATTTACATATTATCTGTGGCTGCTTTTACACTATAACAGCAGAGTTAAGTAGCTGCAACTAGGTCATATGACCCTCAAAACCTAAAATACTTACTGTCTGGCCCTTTTCATAAGAAGTCTGCCAACCTCTGTAGTAGTCTATCCAAGAATCTTGGAGTACTGGCATTCTGAAACCACAGCCATATGAACTAAGCAGTTACATACGTGCCAATCCATGCAAGCACTTTGCAAGCCTCTCTCATTTTACTCTATCAACAGCCCCATTGGGCAGGTACTGTTATTAACTCTAGGGTTGAGGAAACTGAGGAGTGAGGTTAAATAACCTGCCAAGGCCATGCAGCTAGTAAAGGAAAGAGCTAAGACTCAAATTGCAGCTTTGAAATGCAATGCAGCTTACTATAGTTTGAATCTTTGTCCTCCCCCTGCAAAACTCACGTTGAAATCTAATTCCCAGTGTGGCAGTATTGAGAGGCGAGGCCTTTAAGGTGTGGATAATAAAGACTCTGACCTCATGAATGGACAATCCATTCATGGGTTAATGGATTAATGGGTTATCTCAGGAGTGGGATTGGAGGCTTTATAAGAGGAAAGGAGACATAAGCTAGAACACTCAGCCCGCTCACCATGTGATGCCCTGTGTCACCTCTTGGGACCCTGGGGAGAGAACCCACCAGCAAGAAAGCCCTCACCAGGTGTGGCTCCTCAACCTCTGACTTCTTAGCCTGTAAACCTGTAACTGTAAGAGATAAATTCCTTTTATTTATAAATTACCCAGTTTGGGGTACTCTGTTATAAGCAAAAAAAAAAAAAAGACTGAGACACCTCTGAAATCAACATGAGAGATTCATACTCTTAGTTCGGATTCCCTTTATATTCTAGCCTCTTGGAATCATAAGTAGAGACAATTCTAGCCTTATCTCTGCCTGAAGTCCCAGAATTCTGCCACCACCTCTACCTTTGGACAAAAATAATGAATCACACGAAGCAGATCAGACATCAGTAGGAATGATGTGGTACAGCTAAGACAGTCCACGAGACAGTCCACGAGTCTGGACAGGTGCTGGAGGTATGGACAGCAAAGGTATCAATCACCTCTGGCTGTCAATGGAAGCTTTAGGAAGCAATGAGATGAGGGCCACTGCCTACACCTTGCGTCTGGAGGATTTTAGAAGATAAGACAGTCAGGGAAAGGTAGCCCAGAATGGAGGTACACGGTATGCTAAAATTAGAGTCAGAAATGGTCTCATGCAGCTTTCCAACTAGGAAGGCACCATGCCCTGCAAAGCCACGGAGGGTGAGTAGTAAATCATGGTCACATGATTGGGATTCTGGTAGAAATCATGACCAAGTGCTTTACAAAGGCTATATATGTATACTATTTTATAATAAATTCCTTTTATTTTATTTCTCCTTTATATTTTTAAAAGCAAGCAAACATAAGATCATTACAATTAGATCATTATTTCAATTTTTAGTTATACATGTGAATTGGTTATATAATCTATGAATTTCATTTGGGAGGTCCTCCAAAATATTTGTTATAAAAAGGGACATTGGGCCAAATGGATATTGAAAATCATTAGCTTAGAGAATTCAGGGAGCAGTGGAAAGTTCCATGAGGCTGCAGCTGGGTGGAGGCTTGAGGGTAGGAGTTACCAGGTGATGAGTTGAGCAAGTTAATAAAGATATAGATTATGTAAAAATCCTTGGGCAAAAGTTGACCATGAAACTAATGAAGCTGAAGTTTCAGTTAGCCCCTCACATGCCTGGGGCCCATCCAAGGCCCTAAGAGGGTTCATACAGTCATATGTTTGCTTGCTTTTAAAAATATAATACTTGTGGCCGGGCACAGTGGCTCATGCCTGGAATTCCAGCACTGTGGGGGACCGAGGCGGGTGGATCACCTGAGGTCAGGAGTTCGAAACCAGCCTAGCCAACATGGTGAAACCCCGTCTCTACTAAAAGTATAAAAATTAGCTGGGCGTGGTGGCACATGCTTATAATCCCAGCTACTTGCGAGGCTGAGGCAGGAGAATCGCTTGAACTTAGGAGGTAGAGGTTGCAGTGAGTCGAGACGGAGCCACTGCACTTCAGCCTGGGCGATAAAGTGAGACTCCAAAAGTATGTCCTTTGTGCTTAAAGAAAGACTCCAAAACTGTATATAGAGGGCCCCACAAACCCTGCACCCAGCCCCACTGGGGTGAAATTCATGCTTCAATGACGGGGAACGCATGGGTGTGATTAAGCAAAGAAGTGACACAACCCCCTGTTCACAAAAGTCACTGGACAATCTTCCGCCCTTAAGAACAAACTTTCTTGTTTGCCATTTCCTATTCCAAAGCAGTGAAATCTGTTCAGATTTGCTTTCTGCACGTCCACGTATGGACACAGACATGTTGCCGCATGGTCACTGTGTCCCATCCACCGTCACCCATCAGGTTCAATCCAGCAAATCCTGCAGGTCTGATTTCTCCAGGCACACTTCGCTCACAGACAAATGCACTAGTCCCGAGATGGGTGTGCGAAGGCTGGCCTTTGCACCAACACTAGCGTGAAGATGCGTCTCTATATTTCTTATGCCTTCCTGAATGTGTGGCTCCACTATCTGAACAAGGTGCAACTACACCAGAAATCATTGTAAATGCATTCATTTACTCCACAGCCATAGAGCAGATCTTGTGGACGTGGAAAAGATGGGGTACCACGGTGGTTAACGTGGAGCTGTTGCATTCTCACTCTCCCACTGACTATGTGAACTTGTGCAAGCCATTTGGCCTGAGTCCAAACTTATCTCCACTAAAAAACAGACATAGGCTGGGTGCGGTAGTTCCCGCCTGTAATCCCAGCGCTTTGGGAGGCGAGGCAGGGGGATCACAAGGTCAGGACTTCCAGACCAGCCTGACCAACATGGTGAAACCCCGTCTCTACTAAAGATAGAAAAATTAGCTAGGCATGGTGGTGTGCACCTGTAATCCCAGCTACTCAGGAGGCTGAGGCAGACGAATCACTTGAATCCAGGAAGCAGAGGCTGCAGTGAGCTGATATCGCACCACTGCACTCCAGCCTGGGTGACAGAGCAAGACTCCATCCCACACACACAAAAAAAACCCAGACATAACAACATCAGTGAGCGTGTTCTATTTCTGCCCATCCCACAAGTTTTTCTTTCTTGTTTAATTTTCTGCTGCATTCCGTAATTATTTGTATTGACATATTGTTTCCATCCAGTAAAATTCGCAGTTGTTCAGTGTTCAATTTGATGAAGCCATGTAATTCCATTTAACCTCCACTGAAAACAAGATATAGAAGAGTTCCATCATTCCCAGAAATTCCCTTCTTCCCCCTGTCGGACCAATTCTGTGCCCTACAGAAACAACCACTTCCTGACTTTATTCATCATAGGTAATATTATCAGTTGTAACTATGTTTTTGGGTCTGGCTTCATTTGATCAACATAATGTTTCCTGAGCTGTATCCATGCCATTGTATCATCAGCGGCTTGTCTTTTTGTTGTTGTTAATATTCCACTGTGTGAATGGAATATTCCTATCTCACCACAATTTATTTATCCACTCACCCGATAATGGACATTTGGGTTGTTTCCAGGTGTTAGCTATTGCAAATAAAGCTGCTGTGAACATTTGCGTGCAAGTCTTTTTGTGGACACATGATTACGTTTTTCTTGGGTAAATATCTAGGAGTGGAATTTCTGGGTCATTGGGTTAATGGATGTTTAACTTTATAGGAAATTAACGAACAGTTCTCCAAAGTGATTGTACCACTTGACACCTCCCCCAGCAAGCAATGTTTTTGTTTGTTTATTTGTTTGTTTGAGATGGAGTTTCGCTGTTGTTGCCCAGGCTAGACTGCAATGGCGCGACCTCAGCTCACCACAACCTCCACCTCCCAGGTTCAAGCGATTCCCCTCCCGCAGCCTCCTGAGTAGCTGAGATAACAGGCATGCGCCACCCCGCCCGGCTAATTTTGTATTTTTAGTGGAGACGGAGTTTCTCCATGCCTCAAGTGATCTGCCCGCCTCAGCCCCACAAAGTGCTGGGATTACAGGTGTGAGCCACCACACCCGGCCCAAGCAATGTTAATGTTCCACCCAGTTGCTCCACATCCGAACACTTGTTTTGTTAATTTTGTTGGTTGGCTTGTGCTTGCCATTTTAGTGGCTGTAGAATGGTATCTCATGATTTTAATGTGCATTTCCTTAATGACTGATTATATTGAACATCTTTTCATCCACTTATTAGCCATGTGTAGACCTTCTTTTGTAAAGTGTCTGGTCAAGCCTTCTGCTCATTTTAATGTGCTTGTGTATTTGTATTGTAGATATGTAGGTGTACTTTATACATTCTCGACATGAGCCCTTTGTCAGATAGATGTACTGTGAGTGTTGTTTATCTAGTCTGTGAGTTGAGCCACATATGTAACCACACCTACCCCCAGGAGTTTTCAGTTACATGAACCAATAAAATTCTTTCTATAAGAGGTAAATTGAACTGAGTCTCTTGTACCTTAAAAGCGGGAATCCTGATGAACAATTTAAGAAATACCAGCTGGGCAAGGTGGTGCACACGTATAGTCCCAGCTACTCGAGAGACAGAGGTGGAGGGATCGCTTGAGACTAGGAAGTCGAGGCTGCAGTGAGCTATGATCACTCCACTGTATTCCAACTTGGGTAACAGCAAAACTCTGTCTCAAGGAAAAACAAGAAAGAAAAAAAAAAAAAAAAGAAAAGGAAATAATTTGCAGAGTCTCAAAATAGAAGTGACGATTAAATGAGATTGAGTGGGATACTGCATGGGAAGGTCTTTAACACAGTACCTAGCACATAATAACCTGGTCTTCATTGTTCTTACTAATATTTTTTAAAGCAACACTTTCTATTGTCAAGGACAGAAAATCTCTATAGAAGAAGAGAGGTATGAAGAATTTGGTGCTATGGAAATTTATAGGAAAAGCTCTTAATCAAACCAGAAAAGGCATGTCAAATAAACTTTCCAAAAAAGACTAGAAGATTATTAGGCAATAGTAAGACTTGAAAGGGAAATGGCAGAGAAGATAGAGTTGCTAGACAGTAGGAAGGACATGTACAGTGTTTACCAAGATGTAAATCCTTTGGGCATTTAGGCAATGCTGCAGCATGTGGTGTGGGCTGGGACGCAATGGAAAATGAGGCTAGGGATGTAGGTGAGGTTAGATATTTGTGATATTTGCCACATGAAGTGTGTGTTCCTTGTCCTGCAGACTTAGCTTCTCAAAGTGTGATCCTCAGATCAGCAACTTCAACCTCACCTAGGAGCTGGTTAGAAACGATCCAAATGAAATCTGTATTTTGACAATATCTCACGTGATTCATATGAAAACAAAATCTGATCGGATCAACCTCAATGCCCATCAACAGTAGACTGGATAAAGAAAATGCAGTACATATGCACCACGGAATACGACACAGCACTAAAAAAAAGAACAAAATCATGTCCTTTGTGGTAATTTGGATGCAGCTGTGGGCCAACTGTTGACCCTTGAACAACACTGGGGTTAGGGAGGCCAACCCCACACACAGTCAGAAATCTGCATACAACTTTTGACTCCCTAAAAACTTAACTACTAATACTCTACCACTGACTGGAAGTCTTACCAATAACATAAACAGTTGGTTAACACACGTATTGTATGTTATTTTTATTATATATTGTATTATCACAATAAAGTAAGCTAGACCAAAAAAATGTTATTAAGAAAGTCATGCAGAAGAGAAAACATATTTACTATTCAGTAAGTGTAAATGGATCATCAGAAAGGTCTTCATTTTCCTCATCTTCACGTTGAGTAGGCTGAGGAGGAGGAAGAAGAAGAAGATGAGGGGTTGGTCTTGCTGTCTTGGGGTTGGCAGAGGTGGAAGAGGTGGAGCAGATGGAAGGGGAGGCAGGAGAGGCAGGTATTTTATTAAAAAAAAAAATCCACATGTAAGCGAACTCACGCATTTCAAGCCCATGCTGTTAAAGACCAACTGTAGTCACTTATGAAATTTTTCTGTTAAATAAACCAATTTTTTGTTGTTTTTTAAGTGTAGCTCGCCACCAACCATTTCTTAATTAATCGAGTGCTATGATTTTCATTCTCCAAATGAAGAAGGTGAAGATTAAAGATAAATTATCTGTTTGGTCACATAGCTGATATTTAACATCAAATCTGTCTCATTCAAAAGCCCATGTTTTTTCTACTGAGTTTTGCTTCTTCTCACACTTAAAAATGTTCAAATCAAAGCTAAAAAACATAAATGAGGAAATAAGAAAATTTAATTGAAAACTATACGATGCATAATTTATACAACCAGGGGGAAAAGCACAGCTTGAGAAAGTGAAATCATTCCTATCTTTCATTTATGTACTTATTTAATTTTAACTTGCTAAGTCATTCAGGGAATATTTACTGAAAGCCCGTATTATATGCTAGGCACTGCATTAGCAATATAAAAATGAGTAAAAGAACGGTTCTAAATGTGTACTCACCAAACAACAGAACCTGAAAAGAATGAAGCAAAAACTGACAATGCTGAAAGGAGAAACTGGGGGCGTCAACACCCTATTCTCAGCAAATGACAGAACTACTAGACAGAAACGCAACAGAGAAGTAGAACTCAACAAAACAAGCAGCCCACAGGATCTCGCCGGCCTATATGTAGCACTCCACCCAACAACAGCAGAATATATATTTTTTCAACCACCACAGAACATTCATTACGATAGGGCATACCCTGGGATGTAAAATAAACTTCAACACATTTAAAAGAATGGAACTCATACAAACTATCTTCTCCACCACAATGGAACCAAACTACAAATCAATAGCAGAAAGACAACAGGAGAAACCTCTCACCATTTAGAAATTAAACACCACACATCTAAATAATGTAACAGTCCAAGACAAAGTCTCAAAAAATATAGAGGACTAAATAAAAATGAAAGTACATTATAACTACCTATGTTAGATGCAGCTAAACTAGTACTGACAAGGAAATTTACACACTAAATTCTTACTTTAGAATAGAGGAAAGATCTCAAATCAATAATGTAAGTTATAACTCAAGAAACTAGATGAAGAAGAACAATCTATACCCAAAGCAAGCAGAAGAAACAATAATGAGAAGCAGTCAATGAAATTGAAAACAGGAAAAAAATCAATGAAACAAATAGCTGGTTCTTTGGAAAAAAAAGTCGATATATTTGATAAAATTACAGCAAAACCTACAAAAATAAAAAGAAGACACAAGTCATCAATAAGAGGAATGGAACAGGGTATCTCAGTGCAGGTCCTGGGATCATTAAAAAGGTAAAGAAATACCACGAACAACTCTACACTTGTAAATTCAACAACTTAGAAGAAATGAACCAATTCCTCAAAAGCCACTAACAAAACTCAAAAATGAAACAAAAAAAAAAATTGAATAGTCCTATAACCAAAAAAGAAACTGAATTCATAGTTTTAACATTCCAAAAAAAAAATTCTTCAGATCCAGATGGTTTCACTGGAGAATTCTACCAAACATTTCAACAAGAATATACATCAATTGGACACAGTCTCTTCCCAAATATAGAAGAGGAGGAACCACTTTCAAACCGTTTTATTATCTGGTTACAAAAACCAGATGAAGACAGTACAAAAGAGAAAATACCCACCAATACTTCACATGAACTAGATGCAAAAATCCTTAACAAAATATTAGCAAATCCAACAACGTATAAAAAGAATTATACATCATGACCAAGTAGGATTTGTTCCAGGTATGCAAAGCAGATTCAAACGTCAATCAATGTAATCCACCGTATCAGCAAGCTACTGATTTTTAAAAACGATGCATCAAAACCATTTGACAAAATCAACTTAGGAACAGAAGGTAACTAAATCTTCCCAATAAAGACAATCCACAAAAACCTATACCTAACATCATACTTAATGGTGAAAAACTATTTACTTTCTCACTAATATCAGAAACAAGGCAAGGATGTCCACTCTCACCACTCTTATTCAATATAGTACTAGATGTTGTAGGCATGCAATAAGGCAAGGAAAAGAAAAAAAGGCTATAGATATCTGAAAGGAAGAACCAAAACTAGCCCTATTTGCAGATAATATGCTTGTAACGTAGATTCCTACTTCCAAAAACCTTATAAAACTAATAAGTGTGTCCACCAAGGTTGCAGGATACAAAGTCAATACACAAAAGTCATTTGCATGTCTATTGACTAACAATGAGCATGTAGAAACCAAAATTAATCACACTGTAATTTACAACTGCTCCAAAGAAAATAAAATAGTTATAAGCTTAATAAAACAGGTATAGTATCTGTAGGTTAAAAGTTATAAAATGCTGGCCAGGCATGGTGGCTCACGCCTGTAATCCCAGCACTTTGGGAGGCTGAGGCAGGCGGATCACGAGGTCAGCAGATCGAGACCATCCTGGCTAACACGGTGAAACCCTGTCTCTACTAAAAATACAAAAAATTAGCCGGGCGTGGTGGCGGGCACCTGTGGTCCCAGCTACGCGGGAGGCTGAGGCAGGAGAATGGCATGAACCTGGGAGGCAGAGCTTGCAGTGAGCCGAGATTGCCCCACTGCACTCCAGCCTGGGCGACAGAGCGAGACTCCCTCTCAAAAAAAAAAGTTGTAAAATGCCAATAAAAGTAATCAAACAAGAACTAAATAAATGAAGGGACATGCCATGTTCAGGAATTAGAAGACTCAGCAGCACAGTAAAGATGTCAAGTCTCCCCATAGTGATCTATAGATTTAATGTATTCCTACAAAAATCTGTACAAGGTTGTTGTAGAGGTAAACAAATGCATTCTAAAATTTATATGGCAAGGCACAGGCCCTAGAATGTTTAAAACAATCTTGAAAAAGAAAAATAAGAGTAATCCATTCACTTTAAGTCCTACTATACAGCCACAGTAATAAGGATAGTGTGGTATCAGTAGAAGGATAAACACTTAAATCAATGGAAGAGAAAACATAAGCTAGAAATACACCCACACAAATTTTTGACAAAAGTATCAAAACAACACCAAAAAAGAAACATAGCCTTTGAAATAAATCATTTGGGCAAACAGACAATTTGCATAGGCAAAATACAAACATAGACCTAAACCTCAAACCTTAGAGGAAAGTTAACTCAAAATGGATTGTGCACTTAAATATAAAACATAAAATTATGACACTTTTAGAATAAAAATAGATGAAAGTCTTTGGGATCTGGGCTAGGCAAATAATTCTTAGACTGGACACCAAAAGCATGATCCATAAAATAAAATTTTGGTAACTGTAATTTCATCAAAATTAAAAACTTTTGCTGTGTGAGAGATCCTAATAAGAGCATAAAAAGACAAGCTCCAGACTAGAAGAAAATATTTACAAATCACACATCTGAAAAAAGATTAGTATCTAGAATAGAGAACTCTCAGAACTCAATGTTAAAAATCAAACAATCCAAATAGAAAATATACACAAGACATGAACACACCAAAGAAAATATACAAATGGAAAATAAGCACATGAAGAGATGTCCAACTGCATTAGCCATTAGAAAAACGCAAATTAAAACCACAATGAGATACTACTACTCACCTATTTAAATGGTTAATATTAAAAATCATGACAACTGCAATACTGGCAAGATTGCAGAGAGCTTGGATCACTCAGACACTGCTAGTACCACCATTCTGGAAAAGTTTGACATTTTCTCAGAAAACTAAACATGGAAACACACCAATTGCACTCTTGGGCATTTATTCTAGAAAAAACATAGAAATATATGTTTACCCAAAAAATTGTAAATAAATTTTCACAGCAGCCTTATTTCTAATAAAGCTGGAAACGCTCAGAAGTCTTTCAACAGATGAATGTTTAAACAACTGGGCTACATCAATATTATGGAATACCACTCAGTAATAAAACGAAGTAACTACGATACATATAACAACTTGAATGTATCACCAGGGAATTATGTTGAATAAAAAAAAGAGTCCAGAGGTTTCATATCTTATGGTATCATTTACATAACATTTTTGCAATGGCGAAATTATAGAAATTGAAAACAGATTCATAGTTGCCAGGGATTAGACTGAGGTGGAGAGTGTTCGAAAAGAAGTGGGTGTAGCTATAAAAAGGCAACCAGAGGCCAGGCGCAGTGGTTCACACCTGTAATCCCAGTACTTTGGGAGGCCGAGGTAGGCGGATCACCTGAGGTCAGGAGTTCGAGACCAGCCTGGTCAACATGGTGAAACCCCATCTGTACCAAAAATATAAAAAAATTAGCCAGGTGGGGTAGCAGGCACCTGAAATCCCAGCTACTCAGGAGGCTGGCGCAGGAGAATCGCTAGTACCTGGGAGGTCAAGGTTGCAGTGAGTTGAGACTGCGCCATTGCACTCCAGCCTGGGCAACAAGAGCGAAACTCCGTCTCAAAACAAAACAAAACCAAAAAGGCGACAAGAGGGGTCCCTGTGGTAATGGAAACTTTTGTGTCTCGACTGTGGTGATGGATTCATGAACCTATGCATGTGAGAAAACTGCACAGAACTAAATACTCATGCACACACACGCACCCATATGCACACATACGCAGGCGTATGCACACACACACAAATGAGTACAACTGGAAACATCTCAATAAAATTGGTGGATTTTATCTATGCCACTATCCTGATTGTGACATTAAGCTGTAGTTTTGCAATATGTTACCATTAGGGAAAAACTGCATGAGGAATGCATGCTATCTCTCCACATTATTTCTTACCACTGTATGTGAACTTGTAACTATTTCAAAATAAAAAGTTCAATTAAAAAAAAAAAACGAGCAAGAGAAGACGCCACACTAGAGAAGACGATAGAAGCTGGAGAAGACAAACACTTTAAATAAATATAAAATTGAGTGTGTTCACTATCACAGTACAAGTGTATACAGCTGGCATAGGGATTTGGTGGATGTAACTCCCACTTCTCCCCGGACTGTCTGGGAGAACATTTGCAGGAGGAATGGCCACTGAGCTGGCACTTCACGAGTAGGCGACTTGAGGAAAACGGAGGCACGAGGATTGGACTAATGTCCTGCCTCCACGTAGACACATACACACACACACATACACACACATTTGCACTCACATACGCAGATGAATTAACCAGAGAAAAATCAAAATCAAAATGGCAAACCGTTGTGCCTGTGCTGAATTAAGAAAACAGTGCCATCTACTTACCAATATTCTGAGAGATGTAGGCAATGTGCACTGCAGAGGTAAGTACCTGGAAGTAAATTACCGTGGGCACACTATTCACAATAGCAAAGATATGGAATCAATCCAAATGCCCACCAATAATAGACTAAAGAAAACGTGACACACATACACCATGAAATACTATGTAGCCATAAAAAGGAATGAAATCACATCCTTTGCAGGGACATGGATACAGCTGGAAGCCATTATCCTCAGCAAACTAACCCAGGAAGAGAAAACCAAACACTGCATGTTCTCACTTGTAAGTGGGAGCTGAACAATGAGAACACATGGACACAGAAAGGGGAAAAACACACACTGGGGTCCATCAGGGAATGGGGTGGGGAGGGGAGGGAGCATTAGGAAGAATAGCTAATGCATGCTGGACTTAGTACCTAGGTCACGGGTTGATAGGTGCAGCAAACCAGCATGGCACACGTTTACCTGTATGACAAACCTGCACATCCTGCACATGTACCACGGAACTTAAAATAAAAATTTAAAAAAAGAAGAAATTTGAGGCAAATTGAACAGAATACCATAAGGATCTTCTTAGAGTCACAAAGATAGGAGGCCGGAGTCAGGCACAGCCCAGCTCAGGAGCCAGCACATCAAGGAAGACGGCTGACTCAGTCATCCCACTGTGAAAGTTGCAGGTACCAGGATGAAATCACTTTTTGTCAGAACCAATCAAATTAGAGCCAGGAAAGCATGAAGTGGGAGAGCTCTTGCTCACACATCTGAGACAAAGATTGTCTCAAGGACTTTCTAAGGTAACCCCACAAGAAATTTCTTCTTTAGGATTGTAGTAACTCAGATAAGACGCCTCCGAAAGAATACCTGTGCAGTAACGGCATCTCCACCAATGAACTGATACCAGCTATGGCTTTGAGGCTCCAAAACCAATGAACTCTGTTTCTAAGCAGCTTATGTGAACTTCTCCTTTTGCCAACTAAAGCTTCCCTTTGACCTCTCCTCCTCAAGCGAATCTGTGGCTTGCTACAGCCGCGCGTCTCAGATTATAATCCCTTTTTACTGGTGAATAAATGTATCCTATTAGGAGATATTTTTCTCTGAAATTTTTTTAGGTTGACACCACTCATCCTAGCATTCAACCAAACATACACAAGCTCTGGGGTCTTAACACACTTGGAGGAGAAGATGATGCAACTGCTGTGGTCTCAAGCTCCTGTGCACTCCACCTGAGGTCGGGGTACCCTTGATCTGCTGATGCCAACCTAGATCAACCTCCTCTTCAGCTTGAGAAAATACTGTAATAACAAGAACAGACAATAATAGTAACTAAACAATTATTAAGTGTTAATACTAAGTGTTAGTCAATGGGTTAAGCTCTTTAAACACATTATCTCATTTCATCATACAATTGTCTTACAAGGTCTAAGATAAGACTCCCAATGGCATAAGGGAGAACAGGATAAAACCCCGGAAAAAAAATGTTGTGCGGTTTTGGGGGCAAATAACAAGCTAGTATATGGCTGTCCACATCCAAGGATACATTTAAAGAACAAACACCACCTCCACCACCACAAGAGGCCTAGGAAAAGAACTTGCGACTTTGAAAAAGGATTTAAACATAACATACAACAAGCAGAGGAGGATCATATTTCCAAGCAAAATTGCTCAGGAAATTTTAGATACCATCTGTTTTCCACTCTCAAGGAAATCATAGAAAACAGAGACTTTGTAAAATAAGAGGAAATAATGAGGCAATTTGCTGAATGGGGAAAGGGAAAGCTGACAGAGTTAAGGAATTAATTCAAGGAACTGAAGAATGACTTATGGAGTTAAAACATGAAAGGTGGTGAGGAGCGGAACTGATAATACGGGAAGTTTCATCACCGCGTTGAGCAAAACAAATTTGCAGAGCTCTTTCTGGATGCAGAAGAAAAAATGAAAAAGGTTAAAATTATTTAGAAATTGCTGTTATCGTGGTTTCTATAGATGATATGTTGATAATGCTCCTAGAAATGACAAACTAGAAATCTTGAGATATAAAATATATTCACATTAACAGGACTACAACTAGCACTATCACACTGAATTCTCACGTCTTATCTATGAGGAAGATATCATTTCATACTAATTCTAAAGATGATGAAACTGAGGGCTAGAAAAGGAAGTAACCTACTCAGTCTGTGATAACCTCAGGGGACAGAGGTGGAATTTACACCCAGAATTTATACCCAGAGGCTACTGGACTCTAGAGGTGAGGAGGAGAGGGAAGGAGAGATGGGAGGGGGAAGCAAAACATGAAAGATGAAAGGACTCATCGATTACCGAAGGAAGAAAGGGAAAACAAAGTACTTCTGGACACACATTGTGATTTTCAGTTCTACCGAGGAGCAGGGGTGCTGATCACAAACCAAGAAGCAGAGACTGAACTGGTCCCCATCTCCCGCACCCTGCTGCACTGGATGTCAGAAACAATGAAACAAAGCATGTCCTTTTGATGGGAAACAGTTGTAACCCAGGAATTTAATATGTGAACAAGTGGAAACTCCTTTATGAAAGTCACAAAAAAATTATCTGACACAAAAAGAACCAAAGAAACGAAGTCTTCATTAACTTCTCATGAAAAACTAAAAAGTCTACAAGAAAAATTCAGTAAAATAAGGCATGAATTTAAAAATAATAATAATTGGGAAAAAATCTCATTTTGGGGTGAGGCAAGTCACAAAAACATCAAAGCATGAGAGATGAGTGTTGAAAACATTACATCTTCTATTTTCCTGGCTCCGGTGCTCAGATCAATGCACAGCAAAGAAAAGAACAAGTGCTCAAGAAATGTCTACTCTGCCATGTTTATGAATGATGAGACAGGGAGGAATTCTCACTAAAGTCAAGTGCAAGAAAAGAAAATTGTCTCAGTTTTTATTTAACATCATTCTGGAAATTATAGGGAATGTGAAAACACAAGATGAAGTAATACTATACAAATATTGAGAAGGAAGAGACAGCTGTATCATTATTTGTGGATCACACAATAACACTCAGAAATCCGAGAGGCCACTGCAAACTTATTACAATTACAATCAGTCAATAGAGTGTACAGGCACTACATATATATACACACACACACACACATATATATCAAACAAGAGACAGAGAAAGAGAAATATATATATGTAAATATATATATGAGAAAAGAGACAAAGATATATATAGATATATACATATATATACACATACACACACACACACACACATATAACTTAAAAGCTACTACCTTCCTTATAAGGCAATAATATCCAACTAAAAATATAATATGTAATGATCACATTCACAAGAGCAACAAAAGTATAAGACACCTTGAAATAACTTCAGAGAAAAATACATGCAACCCAGATGGAAACGATTTACAACATTTTGATGGAGAATATAAACACAACGAATACATTGCTAAACAAGCCATGTCCCTAGATGGGACAACTCAATACTGTATTGATTTTAAGTCCTTAAACAGTAATCTACAAATGTAATATTATTAAATAAAATTCTAAAGTGATTTCATTTGGAAGTTGACAACATGATTCCAAAATTAATCTGCAAGTATAAGCAGATCAGAATAGTCCAAAATATACTGAAAAAGAATGACAAGGAAGGACAGACTCCAGTATTAAAGAATAAACTATAACATAAGGGAACCGTAAAAAATTCTTGTATTTGCTGCTGTATACTGAAACCATAACAGAATTAGATCAACAGAATACAATAAAAAGGAAAGAAAACAGACCCAAATATGTAAGTATTTAGTGAGCCCAGAAATTGATACTTCAGATATGTAGGGAAAGAATAATAGTCAATAAACAAATTTAGATAAAAGGTTTGAACTGCACCTCAGTTATTTCACCAATATAATATGTAAATGAATAAAAATTCTAAAGTTGAAAAATGTATAAAATTCTCTTTACAGAGTTAAATCTAAATACACACTCCTAGCATCCTTCCCTATTTGTTTATCTCCACAGCACTCATCAGCTTCTAAAATATCATATCCATTTTTTAATATGTTGTTTGCTGTCTGTCTCATGTTGTTTTCTGTCTGTCTCTCCACATTAGAGTGTAAGATCCACGAAGACAGAATTTTTAACTGCTTATCCCCAGTGTCTGGGATACCTGCTAATACATAGTAGCTAAGCAAAAAGAAAAAAAAATATTTGGGTAAATGAATAAATAAACATGACCAGACTGCAAAACATTTGTTTAAGTATAAAACCCAAGAGGACAGTATAAAGAAACAAAAATATATATAAAATATAAAGGGAATTAAATTTTTGTCTACATCAAAAAAAGCAACAAAATAATGTGACAGACTGTAAACATATTTGTAACCTATATTGTAAGAGGCTGAATATTTATGATTAAATAAATAGCCTTTATAAAATGATCAGAATGAAAAATGGACAAAGATGATGTCCAAAAGAAAAATGTTAAGGGCAAGTAAGCATTTAACATGTATAACATCACAGATACCAAAATAATTAAAACTAAATAAAAGTGAAATATAATTCATCTCCTCACTGACTGGCAAAGTCTGACCAGAGCTTATCTTCCTCCAGGGTATGAGAAAACAGGAACTCTAACACCCAGTAAACAGTAAGTAGTTATTTTAGTCCAATCTTTCCAGAGAACATTAAAATGTATCCAAATTTTATTTGTCAATGCGTGTTTACCAGAAATTCCACTTCTAAGCAGCTGCCTCACAGAAAGACCTGCACAAGTACACAGACATACAGGAGCAAGAATTTTTTGATGCATTGCTATCATAATAATATTAAAAATTGCAAGCAACTTACACATCTATGATAATAAATTAGGGTGCACCACACAATGGAATGCCATGCACTCTGTTGCATACCAGCATAGGTCAGAACTTCATGAAATACTACCCTTGATAAATTAAGCAAAAGATGCCAAGTTACCAGGCAGCATGAGTGTCCTGCCTGTGACCGTATATAACAGAGGTTCTCCAGATGAATCCCCCAGACCAGCAGCATCAACGTTACCCGGGAGCTTGTCAGAAATGCAGATTTTCAGGCCTCACCCCTACCCTACTGAATCATAAACTTCAGTATGGAACCCAGGAATCTGTTTTCACAAGCCCTCTGTCTTAGTCTGTTCAGGTTGCTATAACAAAATACCTTGGACTGGGTGATTTATAAATAATAGAAAGGTCTTTTTTTGCAGTTTTGAAAGCTGGGAAATCCAAGATCAAGGTGCCAGCAAATTCAGTGTCTGGTGAGGGCTCACTTTCTGCTTTGAGGACAGCACACTTCTTGCTCCATTCTCAAAAGGTAGAAGAGGTAATCAGTGACTTTGCACCCCTTCTATAAGGTCACTAATACCATTCATGAGGGCTCTGCCCTCATTACTTAATCACCTCCTAAAGGGCCCACCTCTTCACATTATCCCACTGAAGATCAAGTTTCAACATATGAATTTGAGAGGAACACACTGAGACAACAGCATCATCTAAGAGATTCTCGTGCACACTAACTTTGAGAACCATTGCCAAATCTTGAAAAAGAGACACTAAATTGTTTATAAGAGTGGTCTTAGGGTATAGTTTCAGAGGAAAACTCATTTTCTGCTTTAAATACTTCTGTATTCCAACTGCCATGTATTGCATTTGAAGTTAATAACAAAGAAAAAAGTAGATATATCTCCATCAGAGAGAAAGAGGTGGAAGAGAAAGCAGGGGGAAGGGAGAGAGAAAAAGAGAGGGAGAGAGAAAAAAAGACAGAGAGAAATAAAAAGGGAAAGAAGAAAAGTGTTACCAGCTAACAGAAAAATAAACAAGATACTTAAGTGGGTGATTCCACTCCCATAAACAGGCCAGAATTGCTCAATAATGGTAGGTTTCAAATATTCTATTCAACCAAGGTTAAAAGAAAATTGTATTAAAATTTGACAACTCTTTCTACTTATCAAATAAATAGCATTAAGAAAAATAATAAAACCAATGAAGGAAGGAAGGAGAAACAAAAATATAGCTATCAGATCATGTATAGTGGTGCACACCTGGAGTCCCAGCTATGCAGAAGGATCACTTGAGCCCAGAGGTTCAAGGTCATGCTATGACCATGCTTCTGAATAGGCGTGCACTCCAGCCTGACCAACATAGTGAGATACCCATTTCTAAATAGATACCCATTTCTAGATAGATAGATAGATAGATAGATAGATAGATAGATAGATAGACAGACAGACAGACAGACAGGCAGACAGAACTATCAACATTAAGCACTTAATACATGGCAGGCAGAATTCTAAGAACTGTATAAAAAATAATTCACTTAGTCCTAACAACCATATGAGAAAAGTGAAATTACCATTTCACAGGTGAGAAAACACGTGAGAGTGTCAATCATATGCCCAAGACCACCAAAGTAGTGAGTAGTGGGGCCAGCTTGTGATCCCATGTCTGTGTCTCCAGAGTTCACAATGGTAATAACTGTGCTGAGAGCAGCAGGTGTAATATGATATCATTTAAATTGTTAATGATGGATCACAGAGAAAAGGCTGAAAGGTTAGACACTGAAACATTAACAATGGTTTATCTCTGGGTCATAGAATTAAAAGTAATTTAACTTTTGTTTTCTCTTCATTTATGTCTATAATTTCTCTTGTCTCTGAAGATTATATATTACTTGGGCAATGTGAGTGATAAATATTTAATTGGTGACTTTTTGTTCTATTAATAAAAATGAGTAAGAACTCACTAAGAGGACAAGCTCTACAAAATCCAACCAGCAGAGAAGAACCTTTGAAAGGCATGGAGTTTTGAAAAAACATGGTACTTCAAGGTAACAATGGGAATTTGAATGTGGGTGACATGGAAATCACTTACAACACCATCATCCACTTCCAGACTGCAGTTGCCAACCAAAAAATAAATAAGTGAAAGCTCAGAAAAATTTTAGCTCAAACTTTCAGTCTGTTTAATGAAAACGAACATGTGCCTTTTCCTCACTGAAGAGACTTTGACAACCGGGGTATTCAAGTAGCACAACCATTCTTGCTGCTTATATACCAACAAGAATACTGGACTTGGATTCATTAAGGAAGTCTTTATTTGCCCATTAGAGAGAGCACACATGTAATGTGTATGCTTCACTGCCAACAATGATAACTCAATATCCAAGGAGATGCTGGAAGGACAAACTCATGGCTAGAATGGGCAAATGGACATTTCTGATGAATCAAGGTCTTTAGGTTGGAATATGTTGTACTGGGACTACAGGCTCCAGGAGAGGATTAGAGACAAACATCTAAAGAATGAGGGTGCTGTGAAGCCCCCACATGGCTTAATGCTCCCAACTGCCAGTGCTTAAAATTCAGATTTTCTCCTGTCATATCAACCTAGGGCATCCTATCCCTTTCCTTGTGGATGGACTTTTCCTTGCGCTAGATTTTATTATTGTTCAAAATATTCACTGCCTCTACATATGGAGGGATTATTTTCCACCACCCCACCAGCATCAGAATTGTCCATGTGGCTTTCTTTAGCCAATTAAATAAAAATGAAAGTTTCATGTACACATTTCTAATTAGAAGCTTTAAGAGTCATTGTATGACTGCCATATTCAGCTATGCTCTCTTTTCTGTCATAAAATCATTAACATCCCAGATGAGGGGAGCTCTACTAGCCTGAATCCCAGAATAAGTTGTGTAGGATAATTACAGCTGACCCAACATAAACATGAAATGTGAGTGAGAAATGAACTTTTGTGGTTGTAAGTCAGAGATTTGGGGTTGATTTGTTACTGCAGCATATCTTAGCCTAAACTGACTGATACACTACTGTATCCTGGCTTTCATACTCAAGACCCACCTAACACCAGGAATCACTTCCTTCTAGAAGCTCTGCAACAATTCTCTGCATTCTTAGAGATAGAAAAGTTGGCCTGAGTGCATCTTTCTCTTTGAAAGTGAGGGAATTTTTTACTCCCTTTGGGATATGGTCCCTCTTTGGAGTAGACTGACAGACTGACTCCCTCAAGCTCTCCTTCTACCCGACACTCAACACATACTTACATCAAAAATCTCCTTTCTTCCAGCCTGTCATATGGCCTCTCCCATGCAAGTGATAACAGTATGAAAAGCAATGAAGAGCTTGACCAGTGGAGAATGAAGCCGGCCTTCAGACAGCAGCCAAAATATGATGAAACAAAAAACCTCATTCTAGCCAGTATCCTTGAGGGTTCTTAATTTCTCCGGCATAAAGAAACTTCCAGATTGAGTAGTGCCGATTTCCAAGAGTCCAGGATTCTGTTATATCCATTGCTCTAGACATTAACAAAGCATAGCTGTCACTGGCAATAAAGGGCAAGCATCTGCTTTGTAAATGGTTTATGAGCAGTACCTTTGGACCTCTGCAAACATATCACTTGATTATTACAGAGGAAGCTTCAGAAGGAAATGAAAATACAAGGAGTGTTTGGAATGGTCAAGAGGCATTAGTAACAACAATAGCAACAACAATGACATTATTATTAAATATAACAGCTAACATGTGCCCTTGCTAGCTGTCTTTGGTGTCCTAAGCCCCTTACATGTATTAATTCATTCGCCATTCCTAACTAACCTGAGAATAAGGTGCAATTTGTTCTCCATACCTTAAAGATGAGATGATAGAAGATTTAAAAGGTAGCTTGCAAAAAACCATATCACAATTCAATGCAATACCGTGATTTTGAATTCAAATCTCTTAACTTCAGAGCTCAAGTACCTAATCATCCTACCATACTGCCTGAGATTAAGGATATAAGTACATGGAAATATTTGGGAGTTCTTTCCCATGTAGAATCTTCTTCCAAGAGACATTACATGGATAAAGTTGAAAAACTGTCTACGTGGTTTTTCCTAAATTCCAAACAATGGCATTTCTTCACTGTGATATTTTGAATGCGGCACACAACCACTCCTGAAAAACCAGTTACTTCGTTTATAAAATGAAAACAATAATTCTCATTTTATAGGGCTACAGGGAGGACAGAAAATGGTAGTGAGGTAGAAGGGCAGGAGGACTTCTCTCTGGACCGGATTGAAGACTGGCCGAAACCCAAAACAGGCCGGGAAAATACCTCTGGCTCTAACTGCCCATCACCCTAAGACACTCCCACCAGCACCATGACAGTTTACCAATGCCATGGCAATGCCCGGAAATTCCCACTCCTTGCCATGGCGGAAGTTACCTCCCATTTTCTATTTCTGAATAACCCACCCCTTAATTAGCATGTCATTAAAAGTGAGTCCGAATATGACTGCAAACCATCCATATACTGCTACTCTTAGTGCACTGCCTATCGGCTAGTGCTGCTAGGCAGGAGCCTTCACAGAACTCTAGCACTGCAGCTGCCTCAGTAAAGCTGCTTTCTTCCATCACCGACTCGTTCTTGAATTCCTTCCTGAGCAAAGCCAAGAACCTGTCCTGCATCAGTAGTGATTGAAAGACCCAAAATGCTAAATGTTATTTATAATTTTTTTTTGCAATGCCATACTCGGTTGCTCAGTGGCAACAATGAACTGATAGTGACAAGTACTATAAACCGGAAGACAGACATGAGTGTCATATCAAATCTGAGCATGCGGTTTCTTCCAAAGTTGAGTCGCTGGTAGAGAACCTGCACTCCCACCACAAGCAATAATAAAAGCCAGGAACACATCAAAATTCATCTGTTTGAAAACATCCAGGGAGTTTAAGAGGCAGCTGGGATTTAAAAGCCAGACCCCCAAAAGAAAGGGACGCTCACCCAGGGTGAGTTCAATTTTCTGCATGTTGATATTTTCCACAGGACATTGATCAATGACTGGAACAGGTGAAGAGGCTGAAAGGATAGGCAGGGACAATTGTTACAAGGGATAGAAACAAGTAAAGAGATAGGCAATTGCATGAAGGTGGAGGCAAAGTAAATGGGTTCGGGGCTGCCAAATTAGCAAGGGCTTGAGGAGCAAATATCCAAGACAGAAGGAAAGAACAGGTCAGTGAGACCAGCATTCAACACCAATTTTCCTCTTGGCATTTATCTATGAAGTATTACAGGGCAGAAGACTAAGAAACCAAACTAAAAGGGATTTTAAAAAACAAGAGTTTTGACAGTCTCACAGTGATGAAGAGACAAAAATTAGATGGAAATAACCACCAAGGAGAAGTGTTCTGGGAAATACCACAAAGTCTAAGTTGGGACACCTAGAAGGTGATGCACTGCGATTGGCATCGAACAAAAGATAGACTGAGCCACATAAAGAATGCAAGCCATCCTCAAATCAGCTCTATCCTTGATGGTCTGAGATGCCTGTGCCCCTGCTGCCTGCCATAGAAAAGGTCAAACCCACACAGGAGGCCAATAATAGCCTCCAGAAACCCTACAGTTTGACATACATCATCTCCAACATCCAACTGAAATTACCATATATATCAAAAAGTAGCATCAATGGGAAAAGGAACAAACAGTACAAAGAGACCCACAGTTGACTCTGTTACTGGATTTATGAGACTCACACTTTGAACTTTGATTTAAATGTTTGATAAAATAGATGAGAAGTTAGAAAGCTTGACCACATAACTGAAATTAAATAAAAAGGAATAAAATTGAAATCCTAGAACTGAAAACTACAATAACTGAAATTAAGAATTCAGTATATAAGTTAAGCAGTGGGTTGGACAATGGTGAAGAGAGCTGGAATATGCTTGGGTAGAAAGGCCCAGACTAAAGCATAAAAAGTAAAAAAAAAAAAAAAAAAAAAAAAAAAAAATTGGACCAGGTGCGGTGGCTCATGCCTGTAATCCCAGCACTTTGGGAGGCCTAGGCAGGTGGATCACGAGGTCAGGAGTTCAAGACCAGCCTGGCCAACATAGTGAAACCCCGTCTCTTCTAAAAATACAAAAAATTAGCCAGGCATGGTGGTGGGCGCCTGTAATCTCAGCGACTAGGGAGGCTGAGGCAGCAGAATCAATTGAACTCGGGAGGCAGAGGATGCAGTGAGTGCCATTGCACTTCAGCCTGGGCGACCGTGAGAGACTGCATCTCAAAAAAAAAAAAAAAAGGTAAAGAAAAAAAAGATGAAAATTATGAATATATATGTGTGTGTGTCTGTGTGTGTGTATATATATGTATAAATATATATACATGTATATATATCTTCCTGAGTAAAGGTTTACCATCTATAGAATTTGCATCCTAAAAGAAGAGTAAAGAGAATGGGACCAGGTCAATATTTGAATAGATAATAACTCAGAATTTTCTAACACTGGTGAACATCAACGTATGGATTCAGGAAGTAAAACAACTCCCAATAAGAATTCATGGAAAACAATTACACCTAAATACCTCATAGATAAACTGCTGAAAATGAAACAGAGAAAACAGAAAACAGAGAAAAATTTCAAAGCATCTGGAGGAAAAAGATAAAGCTTCAAAGGAGCAAAAATTAGACTAATAAGTGATTTTTCAAGAAAACACTGGAAGCCAGAACACAACAAAATGACATCTTTACAGTGTTGGGAAAGATAATCACCAGTCTAAAATTCTATACTGAGAGAAAACATTTCTCGCTAGTGGGGAAAAAAAAAAAAAAAGGACATTTTTGAACAGATAAAACCCAAGATAATTCATTGCCAGGGATCTGTGCTAAGGAAATACTATAGAGAATTCTTCAGGAAGGAGGAAAATGATCCCATATACAAATAGGAAATGCAAGAAGTAAAGAAAGATTAAATATGAGAGTGAATATAATGAAATACTGACTTGACAGAAAAGTATCATGTTTTATAATGCATAAAATAATGAAGAATTAAAATGCATGACAATGATAATGCAAAAGTCTAGAAGAGATAGAAGTTAAAATGTTCTACATTCCTAGCATTATTTGTGAATTGGTTAATATTAAGCAGTAATAATTCAAAAATTCATACCTTAATTCGTAAAAGAAGAGAAATAGCATAAATTACAATATCAAGAATCAAAGGACCAACATCGGTACAAATCCTATAAATATTTAAAAGATAGCACAAGAATATTAAGAACTTTATTCCAGCACATTTAAAAATTCAGATCAATGAAAACAAATTCTAGAAAAACTGATACAGGAAGACATAGAAAACTAAAAATCTAAAAACAAACAGAGGGAAAAAATAAAGTAATAAAAAATGTTTAACCAAACTGAAAACAAAAACAGGGAGGAAGAATACAAAACAGTGTAAAAAGGTAAAAAAGAAATGTTTATATAATATTTATAAATCCCAGCATATCAGTAATTAAATACAGTCCAAATACCATATAGTCCAATTGAAATATAGTCCAATTGAAAGTATCAAACTGAATTAAAATTAAAACTATATGCTGATCTTGTAAGAGACACAACTTAAATATAAGAACAAATAAAGGTTGATAGTAAGGGATTGGAAAAACTATACTTTGCAAACACTGAACAAGATTAAGTTGATACGGATATACTAATATAAAGCAAAGTAGTCTTTAAGGAAAGAAACATAACTAAAGATAAAGAAGAACGTTTCATATTGATGTAAGGGTCAATCGTTCTGGAAGATACAAACATTCTAAGTCTGTCTGCAACTAATAACATGTCAAGTATATGAACCAAAAAATGACACAACTAAAAAAGAACTAAATAAATGCACAAACATAATAGAAGACTTCAATAAACTCTCCCAGTAACTCATAGTAACTGGTAGAACAAGCAGAGCAAAATATCCAAAAAAATCTTGTTAATCAATAAGATTAACAATGTTTATCTAATTGAAATATATAGAATGCTGCACTTAATAATAAACAAAATTGTCAAGTGTATCTGAATATTTATTAAAACTTGCCATACTCTGGATTATAAAGTAAAATTACAAAGTAAATCCAAACATCAAGGACTGAAACTATTCAGACTATACCATTTGATTATATTAGAATTAAGCCACAGGTTGATAGCCAAAGGAAAACTAGAAAAAAACTAAAATATCCAAAATGTTTGGAAACTAAGTAACACAATTGTTTAGTAACCACGAGTAAAACAAAAAACATCATAAAAATTAGAAAATTTTAATCTATTAATGAAAATATAGTTGGTAGAATGCAGCTAAAGTTGTAATTAGAGGGCAATGTATAGCTTTTAATGCACCTATTAGAAAAGAAGATAAGTTAAAAACAATTATCTAGCTCAAAATTTTGGAAAACAGCTAAATACACTAAAAAGTAGAAGAAGAGAAATAATATGAGGGCAAACCTAATAAGAAAACAAGGAAAATCAAAGAAGTAAAATTTGGCTCTTTGAAAAGACATACAAAATTGATAAACACCTAACAAAACTGGTCAAGAAAAAAAGAGAAACTGCATAAATTACAATATCAAGAATCAGAGGAGTGATAACATTACAAATCCTACAGATATTTTAAAGGTGGCATAAGAATATTTAGAACTTTATTCCCATACATTTGAAAATTCAAATCAATAAAAAATATTCCAGAAAAACACAGTTTAGCAAAACTAATGCAGGAAGATGTAGTGAGTCTCAACAGTCCTCTATAAATAAAGGAAATTATACATGTGAATAAAAACTTCCAAACAGACATTTCCAGGCCCTGAGAGCTTCATCGGCAAATTTTTCCGTATATTTAAATTATATTATTTAACACCAGTTTTTCACAAAACGTTCCTGAAGGCAGAAAAATAACAGGAATATTTCCCATCTAGTTTTATGAGGCAAGCATTAATTTAATGCCCAAACTTGACATGGCCAGTACAAGAAAGAAACACTACAGATCAATCTTTTTAATATGCATGAATAAACAAATTTTAAATAAAATTAAAAATATGTCTAATAAGTGAATATAATATATCCCAATAATTCAAAAAACAATCAAAGTAACTCACCATGTTAATAAAAAAGGGTCACAAAATTATACCAACAGATGCATAAGCATAAGATATAATATCCGTTCGTAATCATTTGAAGCAAATTGTTTATGAAATGAAATGTTCTTAAAATGTAACAAAAAATCAACTAAAAACCCTAGAGCAATGATCATAACTAAATTTAAAATATTGCAGGTTTCCTCTCTGAAATAACAGACAAGTGAAGATGTCTGCTGTCCTCGCTGGTCCCAACAGTATATCAGACATACAGTGCCATAAGACAAGAAAATGAAATAAGAACATTAAAAAGGAAAAAGTAAAACTGTCGTTATTCACCACTCACTGACTTATATACGGGAAATACAAAAGAATATACAGTCAAATTACTAAAAGTAGAAGTGAATCTGGCCAATATCCAAATAATTAATTGTATTTCTACCCATCAGTAACAATTCAAAAATGAAAGCATTTTAAAGATACCATTTGCAATATTGTCAAATACTTAGGACTAAATCTAAGGAAAGATATATAAAACTCTATACAAAAATCTATAAAATATTTTTGAGATAAATTAAAAGACACTTTAATAAGTGAAAGGTTATACCACATTCTTAGACTAAAAGATCAATTAGGTAAATATGCCAATTGTCCCCCAAATCAGGCTGTAAATTTGGGGGTAATTCCAATCAAATTGGATGTAATTCAAATCAAAAGCCAATATTTTGTTTTGTGGAAATTAACAAGATGATTCTAAAATATAAATGGAAACACAGAGTCAGGAATAGACAAGACAACCATAAAGAAAATGAACAAACCTAAAGGGCTTAGACTTGCTGATATCCAGCTATTCTAAAGCTACAGGAACTAAAATAGTGTGAAATTGGCTCAAAGTCAGACAAATAGTCTAGCAAAACAGAATACAGAGAACAGATATAGCCCCACAAATATACAATACCTTGATTTGTGACAAAAGTAACATTATACCGCAATGGGGGGAAAGTGGATTTTTAATAAATGATTCTATATCACATGGATATCCCTATCAGAAAAAAAAAGATTCTTTGCCTCTACTTCAAGCCTTATAAAAAGAAATCAATCATATATAAATTGGAGCTCTGTTTGAAAAATACAAAATAAACCTTTAAGAAGAAAAAGGAGAATACTTTCAACACCTTGAGATAAAGTCTTAATTTTTAAGCAGGATGAAAAATCTCTTACTATAAAGAAAGATACTGATTAACTAGGCTATATAAAAATTAAGAATTACTACTCAGAAAGACCATAAAGTATGTGAAAAAGCATGGCACAGACTTGTTGAAGATATTTTCAATAATCATATCCAACAAAGGACTTTTACCCAGAATACGTAAAGAACATCCATAACCCAATAAGAGAGGAAAAAAGCAAATCAATTTTTTTAATGGACAAAAAACTTAAAAATGCACCTCATGAGAGAGTACATTGTATAGCCAAGTGTTCAACAAGTACATGAAAGAGTGGTCAATCTTATCCGTGGTCAGAGCAATGCAAATTAAAACCACATGATACACTTCAACCACTGGAAAAGCTAAAACATTAAAACAATTGACAATACCAAGTGCTGGTGAAAATGTGTTACATCTTGAACTCACAAACATTGCTGGTGGGAATTTAAATTGTTAACAAAATTCAGAAAACTGCTTATAATATCAACTAAATTTGGTTTTTATTTGTTTGTTTTTCTTTATGTTTTTGTTTTTGAGAGGGAGTCTTGCTCTGTTGCCCAGGCTGGAGTGCAATGTTGCCATCTTGGCTCACTGCAACCTCCACCTCCTAGGGTCAAGCAATTCTCCCGCCTCAGCCTCCCAAATTGCTGGGATTACAGGCACCTGCCATCACGCCCAGCTAATTTTTGTATTTTTGTAGAGACGTGGTTTCACCATGTTGGCCAGGCTGGTCTTGAACTCCTGACCTCAGGTGATCTGCCCGCCTCAGCATCCCAAAGCGCTGGGATTACAGGTGTGAACCACAGCATCTAGCCAAAATTTAAAGGTAAATATGCATTATGACCAAGGAATTCCACTATTTGAATATACTCAAAAGGAATGTGTATATATGACCCTAAAGGAATGTTTAAGAATTTCCATAGCAGCACTGTTTATAATAGCCAAAACCTAGAAGCATTCTAAGCATTCATCAATAGTAGAATGGACACATTATTTTCAGTATATTCATTCATACTACTTGGTGATGAAAAAGAACACACTACAACGGGATGTATCTCACAAACAACGTGGGACTATTAAAACCTGACATAAGAATTACATAATTTATGATTCCATATATGTGAAGTTCAAATAGGCAGTATTAGTCTGTGGAAATAGAAGCAACAATAGTCCTAGTGATTGGAGGGTAGTGACTATGAGCAGCACAGGTGGAGGACCTTCTGGGCAGTGCTCTGGATCTAGGTGGTGACTACATGGGTGTATTCCCTTCGTGATGATTCATCACGCTGTACACTTAAGATTTAGGCACATTCTTGTATATGTTGTATTTACATTAAAATTACTTTAGAAAAATCCGGTTCTATTCATTATTATGTTTTCATGAGACAAAATAAGAAAAAAGAGGAGGAGGGGAGGAAAGAAAAGAAAAGAAAGAGAGGGAAGGAAGGAAGGGAGGGAGGGAGAGAGGAAGGAAGGAAGGAAGGAAGGAAGGAAGGAAGGAAGGAAGGAAGGAAGGAAGGAAGGAAGGAAGGAAGGAAGGAAGGAAGGAAGGAAGGAAAGAAGGAAGGAAGGGAAAGAAAAAAAAAGGAGAGAGGGAAAGAAGAAAGAAAGAAAAGAAAGAAAGAGACAGAGGAAGGAAGGAAGGAAGGAAGGAAGGAAGGAAGGAAGGAAAAGAAAAAAAAAGGAGAGAGGGAAAGAAAGAAAGAAAGAAAGAGAGAGGAAGGAAGGAAGGAAGGAAGGAAGGAAGGAAGGAAGGAGGAGAAGGAGGAGAAGATGGAGGAGGAGGAGAAAGAAGGAAGAGGAGATGGAGGAGGAAGAGGAACAGAAGGAGGAGGAAGAAGAAGACCGGTTGGAGGAGGAGGAGAAGGTGATGGACCTGGAACTGTCTATCAGTAAAATGAGGAATTAAGGCTACATAATATCCTTTGTGATTCTCATTTCATGTTCTTCTGGTGGGAAACACACATCATCCACTCACAGACGAGGAAGCTGAGGTAAAATTGACTTCCAACCCCACATGACCCAGGCCTGCTCAATCAGAGCATTCTATCTCCTGGCCCCACCATGGATTTACTAAGAAATGCACATGTAACCCACATTGGGCCAATGAGACTTGATTTTAGGACAGCTTTTTGATGTAATTATCTGAAAAGAACAACAAAGTTCACCATCGAGATTGATAACTCACCTGTGAACATAATCTTGGCATTGCTATCACACTGACAATCCTGCGTAAGAATCAAGCAAAAACAGAGGAAGTCAGGCATGATGGCTCATACCTGGAGTCCCAACACTTTGTGGGAGTGAGGTGGGAGGATTATTTGAGCCCAGGGATTCAAGACCAGCCTGGGCAACACACAAGACCCCATCTCTACAAAAAGAAAAATATTATTTAACCAGGTGTGGTGGTGGATGCCTGTAGTCCCAACTACTTGGGAGGCAGAGGTGGGAGGATCACTTGAGCCCAGGAGTTTGAGGCGCAGTGAGCTAGGATCATGCCACTGCACTCCAGCCTGGGCAACTGAGCAAGACCCTGTCAAAAAAAAAAAAAAAGAAAGAAAGAAGAGAAGAAAAGAAAGAAAAAAGAAAAAAATATATAGGAAAGTAGAGAAGAAGATAATGATGAGAGTGAGAGAAAATAAAATAATAAGTAGATTATTCACAGAGACTTACTAAATTGTAATGGCATTTTTTTTTTGAGACAGAATTTCACTCTTGTTGCCCAGGGTGGAGTGCAGTGGCACAGCCTTGGCTCACTGCAACCTCCGCCTCCCAGGTTCAAGCGATTCTCCTGCCTCAGCCTCCAGAGTAGCTGGGATTACAGGTGCCCACCACCACGCATGGCTAATTTTTTGTATTTTTAGTAAAGACAGGGTTTCGCCATGTTGGCCAGGCTTGTCTTGAACTCCTGACCTCAGGTGATCCATACTTCTCAGCCTCCCAAAGTGCTGGGATTCCAGGTGTGAGCCACTGCACCCGGCCTGGCATCTTTTGTGAGAACCTGAATATAATCACATACACTCTTGGACTTTTCAACTTTGCAAGTCAATAAATTCCCACTTTTGCTTGAGGTGGTGAGTTGGGATTTTGTCACTTGTAACTAACAGCCCTGACTGTTCAAATGTCCAGGGCCACTTCCAGCTTTAACATTCTATGACTTACACAATGCATTCCAAACTTTGCCAACCAAGCATGCATTATGGCCTAAGAATAACAAGCAGTATACTCAGGGGTTACGTTCCTCCACCAGCAACCTTGACATTTCTTTGAAGTCTCATATCGCATCTTATAAAATGGAAAATCATGTGCATTTTCTAACCTATTCCATAATATTTTGTTTCTCTTAATATAACTATTTCCTCCAAATTGTCACATAAAATCAACAGTCCAAGGAGCCCCTGGGCTCAAGCAATACTTCTACCTCAGGACCACAAAGGTGTGAGCCTTCACGCCTGGCTTCCTCTATTTTTTATTTATTCTTAGGCAGGACCTAAGTGTGCAGGTGGCAGGTGACCCAGGCCATCTGCATCCTATCATTTATGGTGCTCCCAGCAGTAGCATATCCCTATTTTAGAAGAACAGATTTAGGGAGGGGCTATAAACTCAAATCCCTGCAAGGGTCAAGCAGATACGTTATAATGGGCCAGTTGCAAGACAAGAGTGTACACAAGAAAGCCAGCACAAGCCCCATTCAAGGTGGGCAGCTCCACTCAACTGTATGTTCTTTTAATCCCCATGCTGGTCAAACACATCTGCAAGATGAATACAGTGTGGACACAACCACTTCCTCAGCTCTGATTTTGAACATACATTCTTGTATTTCCCACCTAACATATGGGCAACACTTACACTGTTGCTAACACCCATTCCCCAAATAACCAGCATTTTTCTTCTTATGAAACATTTTTCTTTCAAACAGAGATCAGGCACAGAAGCCTTGGCATATATTTATTTAGTGAAACTATATTATATATTCTGAAAATCAGATGGCTTTACCTATGCAATCTCTAGAAGGAAAATTACCCTTTTCCAATAGATACACTCACATTTTATGTGACATTTTTAACAGCCTCGAAGTTTCAACCTCAACCAGCAATATTTGAATTGCTTTAATTTAGCAACTATGCAGAAGAGAATAATTTGGCAGCTACTTCTTGATACATGTCAGAAGCTGGGGGTCCTCCCATGAGAATCTGCTGTTCATAAAAAGTAATTTTTTCCATTCATGTTGCTGACAGCATCCGCCTCCTGAACTCACAGTCACGTGGCTGTCACTCTTGAGGCAGTACCATACTCTGAAATTACAGGGTATTTTTTTAAATAGTATAATCAAGCATTTGATCTGAACTATTAAAGAAAGGGAAAAATTAATTTAAAACTGACACTAGTGACCTTTCCAATGATGTGCTATGGTTCTTGTACAACATGCATTCAAAGGCTACTGTTTGTCTGATTTACTCGTAATAAAATGTCCTTTATGGAGAACAAGATCACATTGTTCAGGGGAGTCCATTGTTAAGTCAAGAAGAAGATTTAATTGGGATATAGTGAAAGGGTAAAGAGTTATCTCCTCTGTCACCCAGAAGTCCTTTAGAATTTTAGTTACAAATCATTTTAGAATAATAACAATAGTGATAATGATAATGATCTTGGTAACCTGATTGAGTACTTACTATCTGCAGAACACTTGGCCTGAATGTTGCATGCGCATTTGCTGCTTAATCCTCTCAACCCTTTAAGCAGGTATTGATAATATCCTAAGAGGAGATTGAGACTCACAGAAGTCACTGTCAGCTGCTGTCAGTTTCAGAGCATGGACTCTACTCCGTATCTGATAACAGGGACTATGTTTTTAACCACCCAACCATTCACTGCCTGTAAAGTTGGATGGTTTTTAGGAAATCAACAACCCAGCCTTTTACCCTGAGCAATAATGCCCATTTCCTCATTTTCCCCCAGACCTAGTCATTTTCCAATCTTCCCTGGTTTAGTGAGTGTCACAATGTCACCAATTTTCCACTGAGCTGCTCAATCCGGAATTCAGGAAACAGTTTTATTCATATTCTCCCTACTTCCCTACCCAAATTAAATGCCTCTCAGAGACCTGTTGATTCTACCTCTTCAAGAGTAATTCTATCAATGTACATCTCCCCATCTTCACCACTGCCAGTCTTGTCCAAGCCACCATCATTTCTTCAAATATGGCAGCTTTCTTCACCTTCCAGTCCGGGCCATGTCCAGTTTGTTCTCACTGAAGGCACCTTGCCTGCCTGCCCTGTACCACCCATTACCACCCCTCTCCCGGCTTGGGTCACTCACTTCCCCTCTTCTCTGTGCTTTACACAAATGGACTTTTGAGTTACTGGAAGCTGTAAGGTCCCTCTAATCACAACTTTGGCTCATAGTGTTCCCTCTGCTCAGAAGTCTCTTCCTCTTTACCTGCATAACTCTCATTCACCCTTCAAATCTCTACTCATTATCACCGCCTCAGGGAAGCTGAGGCAGAAAAGCTGAGGGATGGCTGAGACCATGCCAATCTTCTGACATAAAACCACTTATCTCTCCATTGAAATACTTGCCACAATTTACGTTTGTAGCTCTGTGACTCCTAGGTCATTTATTTGGACTAATTAGAATGAAATTCTTTCTGAATGATTGAAATTCCTGAATTAACAGACAATAAGAGACCATGTGCTAAAATGGTAATGGCACATGCTTCAAGGTCAGGGAGCTGAGTTGAATCCTGACTCTACTTACCACTATTTACACTCTACTTACACTCACCTCTAGCTGAGTGACCTTTTTAAATAATAAGACTTGGAAGTCCAAATTACTCCTACATCCATGGGCCGCAAAAGGGATACTGTGTTAGCATACTGAAAACATTAATCTCCTTGTACATTTTTATCAGTGCTCTTGGGTGACCAAGAGCCTTGAATAGGAGAAGCAATATTTTCAAAGGAATATTTTTTAAAGAGCAGTAGGTCTTAACAGTGGGCTTATAATATTCAGTAAACCATACTGTAAACAGATGTGCTGTCAACCAGGCTTTGTCGTTCCATTTCTAGAGCACAGGCAGAATAGCTTTAGCATAAATCTTAAGGGCTCTAGGATTTTCAGAATGGTGAATGAGCTTCAACTTAAAGTCACCAGCTGCATTACTTCCTAACAAGAGTTAGCCTGTCATCTGAGGCGTTGAAGCCAGGCATTGACTTCTCCTTTCTAGCCATGAAAGTTCTAGATGGCATCTTCTTCCAATAGAATGACTGTTTCATCTACATTGAAAATCTGTTGTTTAGTGTAGCCACCTTCATCAGTTACTTTATCTAGATCTTCTGGATAACTTGCTGCAGCTTCTACATCAACACTTGCTGCTTTAACTTGCACTGTTATGTTATGGAGATGGCTTCTTTCCTTCAGCCTCATGAAACAACCCATGCTAGATTCCAACTTTTCTTCTACAGCTTTCTCACCTCATTTAGCCTTCATAGAACTGAAGGGAGTTAGGGATTTACTCTAGATTAGACTTAGACTTAAAAGAATTCTGTAGCTGATTTGATCTTCTATCGAGACCACTAAAACTTCCTCCATATCAGCAATAAAGCTGTGCTGCTTTCTCATCATTCATGTGTTCACTGGAGTGGCACTTTTAATTTCCTTCAAAAACTTTCCTTTTGCACTCACAACTTGGCTAATTGTTTGGTGCAAGAGGTCTAGCTTCTGGCCTATCTCAGCTGTAGACGTGCGTTTCTCACTAAGCTTCATCAATTCTAGTTTCTGACTTAAAGTGAGAGACATGAGATTCTTCCTTTCACATGAACACTTTAGAGGTCATTGCAGGGTTATGAACTGGCCTAATTTGAATATTGTTGTGTCTCAAAGAATTGGGAGTCCCAAGTACAGGGAGAGAGGTAAGGGCACGTCCAGTCAGCAGAGCAGTCAGGACACAACAATTTATCGATTAGTTTTGCTGTCTTATGTGGCCAAGGTTCACGATGCCCCAAAATAATTACAATGGTAACATCAAAGATCACTGATCACAGATCATCATAATAGATATAAGAATAATGAAAAAGTTTCAAATATTGCAAGAATTACCAAAATATGACACACAGACATGAAGTGAGCACACACTGTCGAAAAAATGGCGCCTACAGACTTGCTCAATGCAATCGCCAGAAACCCTCAATGTGTAAACAAATAAATAAAAACACAATACCTGCAAAATGCAATACAGTGAAGCACAATAAAATAAAGTATGCCTGTATATACCTTAAAGTATTTAAGAAATTTGGTTACCCAAGTATTTTGAAATCTCTAAAATCTCCAAGAGTTCTGGAAAAGGACAGTGGTGATGGTTGTATTGTGACTGTGCCCTTAGAAATGATTTAAATGGCAAATTTAATGTTATGTATATTTTACCACGATAAAAAAGTTCAGAAACATCTTTTTTCTGAGTGAAAAAAAAAAATTAACCTCAGTGGCTGAATAAGCACAAATTCTACCTTAATCATATTTTTTGCTGTTACCTTGCCCTATCCTTCAATATAACAGATTTCTCCCCAAGAGTAGCTAAAGCATCAAAGCAGCTCAAGTGTCTGGAAAGCAGGAAATTGTCATTATGCCACTGGCAGAAAAAAAAAATAACTAGAATTGGCTTCATTACCAAAACTCTGGTGAAAAGCAGAAAAGTGATTTTCAATGACAACTGACATCGATGCAGTGACTGTTAAAACAGAGGGCAGGGAAGTTAAACCCCCGTGGTTCTAACTGCAAAAACTAGAGATATGGGCAATCAGCAGTAGATTTAAAAATGGAACCATTCTGGAAAATATTCAAAGGTTTGGAGGAGGAGTCCCAATCTATAAATAAAAGCAATGGTTAAAGTGATAATTAGATCGGTGAAAAGAAACATAGTAGAAAATTGAATAGACTGCTTTCACTGACAATGACATCTTCAGACATATTTGCAATCCACAAAATATAAAGACAAAAAAAAGAACAGCTTCCTCTGATGTGATAAATTGGAGCCAGGCAGATTGGCGACATGGCTCCCAACTCTCTTCTTTTTTTCAAAGAAAGCAGCAAAACGAGGGTGGATTAGATTTTCTTTGTGTTAAGTGGGGAAAGAAAACGCCGATTACAATGAAAGCCTTTGACAAGAGACCCAAGACCATTAAAACAGACAAGCTATTACCACAAGAGAAGTAAAATCTATGAAAAGGAGTTTTTAAACTATTAAGCCAATAAGACGGGCATTTCATATGCCCATGTTTGCAAACATAGATGAATCCATTTTATTTTAACTTATTTGGAGCTTTGAATTTAATAAAATTTAATAAAATCTCATTAATTTTAAAAGAGGTTAGAAAATTAATAAAATAAGCTGATACTTGAGTTGCTTCCTTCAGATTATCCAATATTTTATTAAAGAGCAACGGGCTATCCAAGGAGCTGTTAGGTGCATCTGACTTTAACTAATCTAGCACTGCCTTAATCAGGTTTGCTATAAAATAATCCTGAGACACCAGAGACATTGGTAAACAGATACAGAGGGTATCCAGTGTAACCTGATCAAGTGCAATAGATTTTTCTTATAAATTGAATTCTGAACCATATGGCTAAAATCCAATGGTGAAGAAAATGTAAGTGTGAGCTAGAGAGAGCTATCGTGAAACACACAGAAAAAGCAAGAGGTAAAAAGACAACTTGGGGGAAGGAGACAATCCACAGGACCAAGTTCTACGAAGTCAAACAAACCAACCCAAGCAAGAGTAAGAGCCAGGAGGTACCTCCATTTGGTGGCTGAGTGACATGGTTTAGCTTTGTGTCCTCACCCAAATCTCATCTTGAATTGTAATCCCCAGGTGTTAAGGTAGGAACCTGGTGGGAAGTGATTGGATTATGGGGGTGGTTTCTCCACACTGTTCTCATGATAGTGACTGAATTCTCACAAGATCTGATGGTTTTATAAATGATAGTTTTTCCTGTGCCCTCACACACTTCTCATTCCTGCCGACTTGTAAAGAAGGTGCCTTGCTTCCCCTTCACCTTCTGCCATGATTGTAAGTTTCCTGAGGCCTCCCCAGCCATGCTGAACTGTGAGTCAATTAAACCTCTTTCCTTTATAAATTACTCAGTCTTGGGCAGTTCTTTTTAGCAGTATGAAAACAAACTAATATACTGAGTTTGTTTTTGCTTTTCTGTACAGTAAGGTTTTTTGGAGTGGAGAAGCAAGAAGTGAGGAAACATTCGATGAAGATGAATAGAAGTTTTCAGCCCCACCCAACCACTCAAAAGAGAAGAAAGATCATTGTGCGTCATCTTCAAACATCTTTCCTCAGACAGTAAAGGAAATAATACTGCAAAACTTTCAGTTGGGCAGTACAGTGTGGGTGGTCCAAACCTTGGACTCTGGATCAGTCCACTGGGATAAAGATCCCAACTTTATACCCTACCAGCTGTGGGGTCTTGGGTAAGTTACACAGATATTCAAGGTCTCAGGTTGTTTCTCCTTCAAATGCAAGTAATGGCAGCTTCTATCACATAAGGGGGGTGAGGATTAAATTAGTTTGTACAGAAGCTCATGTGCCCACGGTCCAGATGTGAGTTATGTGTGTGAGAGAGGAGATTCTATCCAAGAGAATGCTTTTAAAGAGAATCGAAATTTCGGTAGAAAGAGAATGAAAATGAAATTCTCCTTTCCTAAGGGCCAAAGAAGTCATAAGTGACAATGCAGAAATAGAAGTGCAATTACTGCCCTCAAAAGAACCGCTGGTGAGGGACCTCTAGCAACTAAGCGTCCTGGTGTGTATGGGAATCTCCAAAGAAATTCATCAGCAGTCATGAGCAAAAGATCCTACTTTAAACTTCTGCCAAGTCCAGAAAGCACTGATACCAGTTCCAGTCAAGTAAACACTTTTATGTCCTCCTTTCCTCTCCTTCTTGACCCAGCTTCAACCCTGGAGAGGACAGAAGGTAGATGAGGTAGAAGACAGAGAGAAGTCAGCCACCTCCCTTTTATAATAACAAGCTGCCCTGTATGTTGCAAGCAAGCCCAATAAACCAAGTCCAAAGTCTTGTTCATTGCACAGACTTCTATATTTTAATTACTAATGTGCAACTGTGTTTTGCAACTTACTGGGGGTGTGGGGCCAGCCTCCTACTACTGAATAGATACCAGTAAGTCAGTGGGGCCTTCCAGAATTTTCAACCCAAAGCAACAACAGACAAGCTCCACTGAGTAAATATAAAGAGACAATAGAAGACAAAAATGAAGTCAGTTTAGGATGACATAACACAAATCATGCTCATTTAACCTAGTGGTTAAATGTCTTACGTTTCATAGCAATAGTTAAAAACAATTATTTCCATTAGGCAGTTTACTGAGTTCCAGGAACTGACTGTGGTCAACAGTTTATATGCAACACCTCAATTTACCAACACAACAGATCAGGTATGCACTGTTATTGTCCCCACTTTATACACAAGAAAAACTGATAATTAGCCTAAGGTCATGAGAGTTAGTGACAAAGTGGGGATTTCAAGTCACTATGCCAATTCTTTGCTTCTCCTCCTTCTTTAGGGATGGCTTAAAAATAATAATGAACTTTTATTTAGGGCTCCGATTTGCATGAATTAGCTCAAATTATTCTCAATGAGAGACCCCTATGATCACCCAAACTTTACCAATTCAGAGAGAGAGAGAGAGAGAGAAAGAGAGAGAGAGAGAGAGAGAGAGAGAGAGAGAGAGAGAGAGTCAGTGGCACAAGATTGTCAAGCTATGGAGGCTAAACTGGGATTTGAACCCAGGCAGTTTAGCTCCAAAGACCATGCTCCTAACCAGTGTGATCTACTGCAAACGTCAAATGGGACCATTATTATTACAGCTCGGCCATATGGAAAGGTCGGGGCTTGACCTGACCTAAAATAACAGAGAGGGCATGTCAGGCAAAGGCAAGAGCCAGAGCCCAGAAGCAGGATTGAACATGGTGCATCCTAGGAGC
This sequence comes from Macaca nemestrina, assembly GCF_043159975.1. Taxonomy (NCBI): domain Eukaryota; kingdom Metazoa; phylum Chordata; class Mammalia; order Primates; family Cercopithecidae; genus Macaca; species Macaca nemestrina. The sequence goes on along the minus strand of NC_092142.1, from coordinate 24,557,674 downwards.
TACAAGCCCAGGAATTGCTCTCACTGAGGAGCTCATTCACAGGGGCAGCTAGGGAAGTGAATCAAGTGGAGAATAAACAATAAATCCATGAAACAACTGTTCGCACTTGTGCGCCCGCTTGCCTCCTAGGACACTCTCATCACTCACGTTAAGAAGAAATGGAGCAATAACCAACCTGGGGACCTCGGAATGAAATCAGTGGAAATGGACTCCTCCTTTGACGATGCCAGTGCCATAAATCCACAGCGCGCCAAGATGCCAAGCCAGCTCTGGCACAGAGGCGCCATACATCTTCCTCTCACCCATCAGGAATGTTTCCCTCTTGTAAACAGCAGTGGGTGTTGTTGTTATTATTGTTTTTGCCTTCCTGTTTCTCTGCCTGGCTTTATGGAGTGAATTAAAAACAAGTGAGGTTGGTGGAGAAAAGAATTTGTATTCATCTCTGAAGACCAATCAGGATTTAAGTGTGCCTGCTCTGTGAAGCTCAAGAAAAGTGGATTTTGTTCAGAATATCTTAAAAGTGGTCTGTAGCACAGGAAATGTTTTATCCTGCAAGGGACAATTTTGAGGTTAGACGTCTGGTTTAGATTCCTCAGGGTCTGACACACTCCAAGTGTCAGTGGACAAGTAGTAAATGTTACTTTAATGCTAATTGGTTGGTTGATAAAACAAATAAAGGAGCAATGAATGAAATGTTTGGTACAAAGGAAAGAATATGGGCTTCTAGATCAGACTTGAATATGGGCTTCAAGATAGCCTTGGATCCTACTCAGTCACCAACTTCCTGTGTAACTTGGCCAAGCCACTTGACCTCTCTGAGCCTGTTAACGCATTTGTAAAAAAGAGATAATGATAGCTACAGTGATGGTCTTCCATTCACTGTTTAGCTTTGTTTTCTTACAGCCTCCATTGATCTTACTCCCTGTAACACCCTGATTTTCTTTTGGTGACCCACCTTTCTCCCACCCTCAGCAGCATGGTGATTTAGGTGGATCCAATCTCACCCACAGTCCCAGAAGTGCACTTACATTTTTAGCCCAAGCCACTTCTGTGTTGTATTCTTACAGAGAGAAGGACTGCATTAGTCAGGCCAATCACAGTTGTAAGAGTCAGGGTTTTCCATAAAAACAGAACCAGTAGGGTGTGTGTGTGTGTGTGTGTGTGTGTGTGTGTGTAGAGACACAGAGAGATTTAAGACTTTGGCTCACATGATATGGGGGCTGGTAAATCCAAAATCCATGGGGTAAACTAACAGTCTGGAGAATCAAGTAAGATTTGATTTGCAATCTTGAGTCCAAAATCTGTAGGACCAGGTAGAAAGCTGGAAACTCAGGGTTTCTGTGTTGCAGTCTTCAAGTAAAATTTCTTCTTCTTCTTCTCCTTCTCCTTCTTCTCCTTCTTCTCCTCCTCCTGCTTCTCCTCCTCCTCCTGCTTCTCCTACTCCTCCTGCTTCTCCTCCTCCTCGTTCTTCTTCAAGAACTCTCCTTCTTCGCTCTTAAGGCCATCAACTGATTGGATGAGGCCCACTCATATTATGAAGGATCAGCTGCTCCACTCAAAGTCTACTGATTTCAACGCTAATCACATCTTTAAAAATGCCTTCACAGCAACATCTAGACTGGTGTTCGGCCAAACAAATGGGCACCATTGCCCAGTCAGGCTGACATCAAATTAGCCATGACAGCAATCAACAAGATTCAGTCCTAATACTTGTTTCAGCTGTAAGAGAAGCCGACTTTCTCCTTCCTGCTGTACCTAAGCCTGAAAGGATGTGAGGACAGAAACTCAGGGCAGGAGGTAGGTGGCTCAAAGTGGAACGATAAGGTGAGGCACTGAATTGTTGCAAACTCAGGAGCCAGTCTACCCATGCAGAGCTGAGACCCTCTGCCATGGCTGTCCCAGATCAAATGGCCAGTGTCTCTGGAGATAGGTGAGGCCAACTAGGTCTGAGAAGGTGATAAAAGATGTCAGTTACACCTGCGAAGCACTTTTTATTATCCAAATTTTGTAGAAAAAAATAAAAATATATTTTAGTATGTATGTGTATATATGAGTAATCACACTTTTTAAAATATCAAACAGCGTAAAAGAAATATTGAAAAATAAGTCATCCACCCACATGGATCCCCAATCCACCTGGCCCAACCCAGCAATCAAACACTCTTTCCAATTTCTCATCCCTCTCCAAAACCCTCCTAAGCATACACCATGTGTGTCTATCTATTTCTCTCTCTATGCAAATGGAAACAAACTATACATAGTGTGCTTCATTTTACCTATTTTCTCTTAAAATGTTCCCAGAAGGCATTCTATATTGGGATATTGGAGGTCTACACAATTTCTTTTCAGTACAATATACTTCTTTTTTTGTTGTTTCGATTTTTTTGTTTGTTTGCTTGTTTTGAGACAGAGTCTCACTCTGTCGCCCAGGCTGGAGTGCAGTGGTGTGATCTCAGCTCACTTCAACTTCCATTTCCCGGGTTGAAGTGATTCTCCTGCCCCAGCTTCCCAAGTAGCTGGGACTACAGGTGCCTGGCACCATGCCTGGATAATTTTTGTATTTTTAGTAGAGACAGGGTTTCACCATGTTGGCCAGGCTCGTCTGGAACTCCTGACCTCAGGTGATCCACCTGCCTCAGCCTCCCAATGTGCTGGGATTACAGGCATGAGTCATCGCGCCCAGCCTTGTATAAGCTACATCTTATACACACACAAACGTACGTGTGTGTGTGCGTGCATACACACACACACACTTTGGTGTGCTTTCCGCTGTATCTCCAGTGCCTAGAGCTGTCTTGGACACACAGAAAGCACACAACAAATGTTTGCTGAATAAATGAGTGATTACTAAATCCTGACAAAGTTATGGAGGTGTGAGGGATATTGGCAGATATCAAGAAAAGCAGAAGTTTAGAGAAACAAACAAAATGCATAAGGAATACAGGCAATGTTGATTCTAAGATGGTATCGATTCCAACATGAGTCACTCACTTATGTGGAGAGACTAATGTGTGTGAGTCAAGAGAGAACCCCTACTCACATTTCAGGGGAGCATTGTGGACACCTAACGCTTTTCAGGGAGAAAGCACTATGGGAAGAGACATGGATTAAAATGAAGAGAAAATACTGGATAAATAGTAACCATGGAAAAAAAGTATCCTGTAATGGAGAAAAATATCCTGTAACGAGGGCATGCATATTGGGGATATCTCTGTTATATTTTGTTAGTAAAAACAGAATGTATTGAATCAATAGAATGTATTGAATCAGTAGAATTAGACAAACATGACTTACTCAGCAAGAACATGACACCTCAGTCTCCAAGATATGTAGAAACTTAGAAATGACACAGAGAAAGAGATTTTGGAGTTTAAACATTCTTGAGGCCATGAGAGAAAAGATGGAACAAGGAAAGAACTGAAGAACATTTGTGGAAGGGTTTGAGCTTCAGATAAAAGGGAATGTGCTGAGTGTATCTGAGTATATACTGAGCATAGTATCTGATCATTTTTTCTCCTGTAGGCATGATCATCCTCAAAAATTTGGCACAGGCCTCAGTTAATTTAGAAAGTTTGTTTTGCCAAGGTTGAGGATGCACACCCGTGACACAGCCTCAGGAGGTCCTGACAACATTTGCCCAAGATGGCCCATGATGGTCAGAGCACAGTTTGGTTTTTTACCTTTTAAGGAGACATGAGACATCAATCAACATATTAAGATGAATATTGATTCGGCCTGGAAAAGTAGGACAACTCAAAGTGGGGAAGGGGCTTCCAGGTCGTAGGTAGATAAGAGACAAATGGTTGCATTCTTTTGAGCTTCTGATTAGCCTCTCCAAAGGAGGCAATCAGATATGCATTCATCTCAGTGAGCAGCGGGGTGACTTTGAGGAGAATGGGAGGCAGGTTTGCTCTAAGCAGTTCCCAGGTTAACTTTTCCCTTTAGTTTAGTGATTTTGGGGGCCCAACATATGTTCCTTTCACAGTCATAGCCAGTGTGACTGAGCCAAGCATTTGAGGAATGAGATTATGTCACCTGCTTCACGTTCCTACATCACTATGCAGAAAAACTCCGAGCCCAAACAAGGTACAGGAGTCAAGAGGAGGAACCAGCCATCAGTACTAAGGTTGTAAGACAACCAAAGGCCAGACCCCTGGACTGAGAGGAGGAGGCTAACTTCTTTGGCAAAATACCACTGCGGGACCCAAAGCTGAGCTTCGCCAAGTATGCCTGGCCCTGCAGAAACCAGACTTCAAACCAGGACTTCTAACTCATTTTTCATTACTGTCAAGAAAACACAGGACTAAGACCACATCAGGAGTTCCAAGATAAATGGTCTGTGCCATCATGGAATTTGATCTGATGGAGAGACATAACAAAAAGAAAGTGAATTCACAGTCACAGCAGAGAAGAGAATGGAGGAACACGACAGAAGAGAGGGCAAGTGTTGGGGTTTAGAGGCTTTGCAGAAGCATGTTGCTATGGGAGTTGGGTTTTGAAGAATAAGTAGGAGTTTGCCATTGGCAAAGAGGAGGAAGAGCAGTCAGAAAAAAGAAGAACATGTGCACAGACTAAAGTTGTGAACAATTGTAAGCTATCTGGAGACCAGTCAAGAAATTCAAGGGAAAGTGATTATGAGGTGCATGTGGTAGGGATGGAGTGACTTTTCAGACACAACAGATGTGGGGCACTTGAGATCATAAAGTCCTTAGATGTCATGCTAAGGGGTTTGGAGTTCATTTTGTACTTAACAGGCCAACAAGTGAGTAGGTGAGATGCTTGAATTGGCACAGGAAGGGCTTTTCCTAGTAAACCATATAACAAGCTCTGATGTCTTTTAATGACAGAATCAGTGTCCCTTCAGCCACAGAGCATTCTGCAGTCATGTGCTATCTTTTTTTATGGGAGGGCAAAAGGCAGGCAATAACTGCTCATCCTGCAGACACATGCCAACAACACTTATTGTCCAAATCCATTCTCTAGAATCCTCAGTATTGATGTCCTGTAAGCCAGGGGCCCTTAGCAAACCATCCTCCGACACATAAAAACAGACAGCGTCGCCAAGGTCTTCATAGAATAACAGAATGAAATGCACTTCTGCTCCTGGAACCCTTGATGGATCAATCTGCCAGTTCACGAACTATACATAAACGCGGTGGGTGCGACAGCAACTCAGTCACCAAGGCCCCTGCATAAATAACACTCTATTTAGTCAATGCTAAAAGAGAAATCCCTGAGATGCATAATCTCGCAGAAGAAAAATACCAAAGCCGCCAGATGCCATGCTACAAGCTGGGGCATTATGAAGTGAAGGTGCCTGTGTCCCTGGAAATTCAGTGCTGCTGGGGACAGGGACAGTGGGTGAAGAGTGCATTATGGATTGCAAGCAGACTGCTGTCAGTCAATTGTCCTATCAAGATTCTGAAGGTGAAACTACACAACTAATAAATCATGTAGGCACCGCATGTAGAAGAAGTGGTCCAACGTAATCATAATGAATACTTACACAGTGCCTACTGTATGCCATGCACTCTTAGCGCTTCCTATACATTGCATGGTTTCATCCACACGGTGGGGTAGAAGCTATTACTATCCTCACTCTTTGCAGAAAGTGAAGTATAGACATATTAAGTAACTTGTCCAAGGTCACACAGTTCATAAGCAACAGAGTCTGAATTAAAGCCCAGGCAGTCCGGCCTCAGGGTTCTTGGTCTAAACCACCATTGTTGTAGCCAATGAAGAGACTGCTTCTTGAAGGCAGAAGACTTGAGTTTGAATTTTAGTTGCTCCAGGCCTTGAGCTGTAAGTCTTGGGATAGTTGCTTAATCTTCTGAACCTTGGTTTTACCAACTATAAAATGAAAAGAATAGTAATGTTTATCTCAGAAGTGCCTGGCACATAGGCAGCTGGTCAATGTTTGCTAAATCCCAAACTGTGAAGCCACCCAAAGCACTCTCACTGTGGCTGCTTACCCTGATTTAATAGCTCACGCTTACTGAATATTAACTACTTTCCACAAAGTACTTCATTTAACTCATTCATCCTGTTCTCCAATCACACTACCTCTTACTTATTTATCTGCATGGCCAGGGACTAGTTCTTAGCAACAAAACTTTCAGAAACTGGGGTATTTCTGGAGGGGCTGCTGTCTTCCTAGGAGCTCCCACAAGAAAGTGCCAGAAAACAGACATTTGGAATGACAATGATACAACCAATTGCAACAAGTCTCTGGTGATGTTGCTTTGGTCACCGAGATACTCAGATTCATCAAGGGTTTAGGCGGGCTGGTTTAAAGGGATAGGTCACTCTGTTCTGAAGTCAGCACAAAATCTGTTTTGCACAGGGGCATACAGAGTAGTATAATGGACACGGGAGACTCAGAAGTGAGGAGGATGGCAGGGGGTGAAGAATGAAAACTTACCTATTGGGTACAATGTACAATATCTGGTGACAAGTACATGGAAAGCCCAGAGTCCACCTCTATACAATTCATCCATGTCACCAAAAACCACTTTCATCTCCAAAGCTATTGAATTTTCTTTTAACCTGTTTTCCTGCATGGCCAGCATTTCAAGATGTTTTCAGTTTGTCAATTTGAAAGTGTCTCCAAATTGATAAATAACTTCCTATTTTCAAATTCAGCAACACTCATCAAACCTTTAGTAAGTGCCACACACCACGCTAGGGATGAGAGTTAAAGGAGTTTATGAGGCATGACCCCTGTCTTCAAGGAGCTTTTCATCTATTAGGGAGGCAAATTCACAACCATGGCAAATTCAAGTTTTAAGTGTTCTGCAGTATTAGGAACCAAAAACGATGGGACTGGACAGGAAGGAGCATCTCAATCCGCCAAGCCATGGTAGACCCCACTCCCAGGACGTAAATATGGAAGACCACCAATGTTCAGCAGTAAAAATATGGAGGTGCCGGAGCTGAGGAACATAAAAATCAGCCTGAACTGAACAGAGACATTTGAGAACGCCCTGCAGAGATCCTGTCTGGGAACAAAACTGGGGAAGTGTGGGTAGATGAGGAACCAGACAGCAGCAGTTTTGTGTGACATTTAGTTGCTGTAAGCCGCACACAAGTCCTTGAGGAATGTATATATGTATGGTATGTGGCATGTATCGCTATGTATGGTGGTCTGATCCAATTTCTTCTTTTTCCTACTGGAGAATCTCAATACTTCCTCCTTCCCATCCCAGAATTTTCATAAGAATCCCTTTGACAGCTTACAGTTTCAGAGGTTCCTGCCTAGCAGAGCTGAACGTGGCATCTTCGACCATGGTCTGTCCAGTGCCTACCCTGCCATGGCCGTTTCTCCATCCCTCTACGTCATAGCCACCTTTGATTCCCAGGCTTGCATTAGACTTGTAACATTACAGGTGTGAAAATGAAATGTCAAACTTTTCTCACCCTCTCTCTCAAAGAGAATGGTGAGACAGTTAGAAGTGCTGAATTCCTCAGACTTAAATGTCTCTCACTTTTCAAAGACTCTTTCTAGAATCCTATAGACATGGGGACCTTTCTGAGCTCCACTGACTTTTACAGTGTGTATTTCCATGTTTCAGTGGAAAGGCTGAGGTTCTGAATAAAAGTCCATAAGAAGATAAAGTAACTAATATTTGCTCAATCCCTAAACACACTGAAAAGCACTGAATATTTTCACTTGGATCAACCCATTAAAACTCTTGGAGATAAGTATGCTGACCTAAGGCCAGTATCACGGATGACAAAAGAGAGGATCAGAGAGGCTCTGTAACTTACCCAGGATCACACAGCACAAACACAGAATCCTAACCAAATATAGTTGACTCCAAAACATAACCATAAATCTACTGTAATTCTCTAGTAAGATGTCAGCTAAGTGGGCTATCAATGATGCATTCAGAGAAACACTATGCATGACAAGAAACAGAGAAGACTTTCTTCAAGGCCCAGTTTAAGACTTTGGTTTAGGTAACTAAGATAAGGTTGATTGTGATAAGAGAAGCCCAAATACCATCTTCCAGTAATCGTCATGACAAGAATACTCTACAATAAGGGTCCACGAGCTACAGCTTGTGTTCCAAATCTAGCCTGCTGCCTTGTTTTGTATATAAGAGTTTTATTTCATGCTACAAGGGCAGAGTTGAGTAGGTGTGACAGAGACCATATGGCCCATGAAGCCTAAATTCTTCTTATCTTTACAGAACATTCTCCTATCTTCCACTAAATGCTGTTTGGAACCAGAAGATAAAAAGAGGTAAGAGAGGGAACAGAAAGATAAGAAGCCATCCATAAAAATGTATTGAGCTCCTACAGTATGTACTCAATGTTCTACTCTCCTCCAGCCAAGGCACTAGGAACACAGACTCATTCACTCAACAAATATTTATTAAGCCTGTGAGCATCTACTCTGCTCCAGTCATTGGACTAGGTATTGAGGAGACTGCAATACGCATAAACTGCAAGTGTTAGTGAGATAGCTCCCTTATATTCTCTGCTTCGAAGAACTGACAACTACATGGGGCATATAAGTCATGACACCAACGTCTAAGAAGAGCAATGAGAAGTCCTCAGAGAAAAAAGCAACCAGTTCTTTCTGCAGAAGATAAGGAAGGCTTCCCACTGTAACATCTGAACTAGGTCTTGAAGTGTGGTTTGCCAAGGGGAGAGGAGGAGGAAACGTACGCCAAGCAGAGAGAAGAGTCTGTGCAAAGGCCCTGGGGTAGGAAATCACTTAGCATGTTAAAGCCACAGCAGGAAGCTGTCCTGTGGCTGGAGCAGACAAAGCACTGGATGGAGAACAGCAGAAAATGAAGTTGCAACATGGTGGCCAGATGGTAGGTTCTAAGAACAGGCTACAGAGGTTTGGCCCTACTCGACCCAGTCCTGGTTCAAATCCTGGCTGTTGAAACTAACACAGGAACAGGAAAACCAAACACCACATGTTCTCACTCATAAGTGGGAGTTGAACAATGAAAACACATGGACACAGGGAGGGGAGAATCACATACCGGGGCCTGTTGGGGGGTAGGGGGCAAGAGGAGGGAGAGCACTAGGACAAATAGCTAATGCATGTGGGCTTAAAACCTAGAGGACAGGTTGATAGGTGCAGCCAACCACCATGGCATGTGTATACCTATGTAACAAACCTGTACATTCTGCACATGTGTCCCAGAACTTAAAGTTAAAAAAAAAATCCTGGCTGTTGGACCAAAATAAGTGACTTCTCTAGCCACATCCAAGGATCATCCTGAGGACCCAAAGTGACAATGTGTATAAAACACTTAACGTGGTTCCCAACACGTCATAAGCACTGAACAAATATTCACCGTTATGATTAGTAGTATGATATGGAGGCCGATCAGAAATGTCATCCAAACTAATGGCTTTTCATCAATTGCAACATTCAGCTTCCATCGAAGCTTTCATTGGTTGAGAGAAATGTATCAGGAAGCAAGCAGCCCAAATGAAATGCATCAATATATGTATTTTACATATACATCAATATATGTAAAAGCAGGGCAGCCATTCAGGCCGTACAGCTCCAGATGCGGAGTTACCCTAGGTAGCTCACTCACAGGACTGGCAGGCCCCGTTCCGCTCCACACGCCTGGTCTGCAAAATGTCCCATCTGCATCCCTCAGCCATGGTAGAGTGTGTTAGGCTTAAAAGGGTGAGCTGAGCTCAAGTTCAGGCACCATCCCTTCCTCAATGTGTGGCCTGAGAGAGGTTGCCTGCCCTCTTGTGTGTTAGTCTCTCGATCTATAAGCTAGAGGTGATGAAAGAACCAAATTCCTAAGCTGGCTGAGAAAACGAAATGAGATGATCATGTAAGGTACTCAGCCCAGGATCCAGCACAAAGGGAGCAGTGGGTAACTGCTAGCTATTCTACTTATCATCTCTAAGGCCATCATTACTTGAAGGAAAGGAGAATATGTTTTCTTTCTCACTCTTTAGGAAGTCCTGGTGGAGGAGCAGGGACTTTTATTCATCTCTTGTTGAAAGCATTTTAAATTCTAGGCATCCCTAGAAAAAGCAGAGAAATATATTCACCGAGTGGGAGGCAACTGTGAATTTTGAAACTTTTAAGTTCTGTTGCAATTTTAAGCACTCGGTCCCACAGTCTTTACTGGAAATCCCACAAGATTAACAACCAAACAATACATCCTAGTCTGCATTTTGCACTTAGAAGTGGGGTAAAAAATATCCTTGCAGTGACCCCCAAAAATATGGTGAAAGAACTAGAAAAGAGGAGAAGGGGCTAGACAGACGTCTAAGGAGAAAGGATGGAGAGACGAGGGAGGGTTCTCCCCCTGCCTTTGCTTCTTGTTGTCTCCCCACTGTCCCTGTGTTGGCTACAACCTTGTAAATATCAGGTTCATCTCTGGCATCTACACAAAGGGAGGCTGCTGCAGAATTACCCGCAGACACCCTGCGTTCATTATCTAGGAGTGGAATCAATTAAAACACTGTTTGCTAGCTGGATGAATATAATACAGCCTGTACTTCAAGTACTAACAGCTAAATATGTGCTTATTAAAAAATCAATAGAAAGTCAAGGTTTCCTTTTCAAATCCTTTCCTTAGGAAGGGCTCTGGTGCCGGAACAGAGGGATAAAGCCCTGCCTGGGACCACCTGCTGAGCACGCATCTCTCAAGGAGATGGCTACAGATTTCAGAGCATCACAAACGGAAAACTATTGTGACAGGCAAACAACAGGTAAAATGCCTAGATGGACAGCCCCTCAAAGGGCCCTGCGGTGAGAGTGAAGACCCCCGGTCCTCCCTGCCCTGTTAGCCAGGGACTGCTTTACCAAACCTGAGAGCCAGTGCTGAAGACTGCAGAGATAACTGTGTAGTGGGAAAGAGAGAAGGATGAAGAGGTGACAAAGATCAAACCTCCATGACATGGTGGGCACACACAGACACACACCCACCCACCCACACACCCTCCCCACCCCTACACACACACACACAGAGATCTTCACCTTCCACCCCAAACAAATCTTGAGGTAGCACGATTCCAGCAGGCCTGACTTTGCCCTTGCAAGCTGTCTCCTGCGTGGCGAAGGCTAGAACTCTGATTCTGGCCGCCAATCCACACCGACTCCAGGTGCGTATGTGTGCCCTGGGTTTCAGGTTCTGACCCGACACAGTTTTGAACCCAGGATCACAAACTCAAATGCTTTTATGATGCCAGAAAGATCGCACCAGTGAGTGAAGTGGACCAAAGGTCAACAACGGAGAGTGGTGGGGACTGTGGCAAACTAGAGCGCACCTAACAGCTTAAATGGACTGCTACCAACCAGAGCTAGCGGGCTGCAGCTGGGTGGGGTCCAGTGCTGTTCCACCTTTTAATTTTCTTTAAAGAAGCCAGAAATCCAGATTTTTAATGTGACATCTCCCAGTTTTAAAGCATTAGCCACTGATTCAAAATTGTCTTAAAACCATCTGGGCCAAAGAAATCAAACCTGATTTCTGATATACCCATCTCTCCACTCCACTGAGACAGGGAGGACTCTTACAATACAGAATGCAGGCAGGCTAATCAGACCTTACAGCTTTAGATCCAAAGTTACCCCAAGGAGCCCACTCACAAGACCAGCAGGCCCTGCTCCACTCCACATGTGGTCTGCAAAATGTCCTGTCTGCACCTCTAAGCCACGTTCTGGCTTCTCAGCTCCTGGCCTGCTCACACCTGGTGAGATCCCCTGCCCCGAATTCCTATCATCCAGAAGCTCATCTATGTGTCTGTTCACCAAGCAAAACAAAGAGAGAGCGCGAAAGGAATGGGGGGAGAGAAGACAGAGATCTAACGCAGATGCCCTACTAAGGCCTCTGAATCAGTCTGATTTCCCCAAGAGAGACACTCCCTGTTCAAGCAAACAGCAAGGTTATGTCAATTTTTTTTTAAATAAGCAAATAAATGAGTCTGGAAGGGTAGGCTCTGATGAATGTGTGTGCACACACATATTGATTTAGACATGCATTGGGGAGAAAAGATAGAAATAGCACAAATGTTGGGCATTAGAAGGAGCAGTGGCCTGCAAAACTGATGACCCAATTCGGCATCTTGCTCCGCCCCAGACATTCACAGGACCAGTGACGTTCATAGGACCAGTCCCTTTCTCTGCTGGGCTTCTGCTCCCCCGCAGCCCCCTGCCGTCCCCCGTAAAATGGGAAGCTTGAGCTTTAAGTTTCAAATTTCTCATCTCCACCATGAGTTCCACGATGAAAAGATGTGACTCTACTTGTTCATATACCCACCCTTAAGGGTGGCAGAGTGCCAGGGACACAGCATATTGGGAATGAACTAATTGACTGGGGCACCATTAAGAAACCAAAGAGGACACGTCCAGATGCAGCTGAGGGGCAGCTTTGGCACTCACTAGCTGTGCAACCCTGAATATGGGACTTTGCCTCTTTGAATTTCCCTTCCCGTTGGGAAATATCTCTTGAGCATTTGCCGTGTGCCAGAGATCACTGAGTACTCGAGCGCATAGTGGGTGCTCAGAAGTTATCAGTATCCCATAACCAGGAACTGCCGTAATCCAGAGACCAAAAACTCTCAGCCTATGGTCCAACACGGCCTGCCACTGTGTTTGGCTCGGCCCACACTGTGAGTTTTGTTCTGTTTTGTTGAATCTGAGCTAAAACTTAAAAAGAATATGGTACACAAAAATATTTGTCTTACGTTTGTCTTTCAAAATGAGAAGTTCTGACAGTACTGAGGACTGTCATCCCCCACCTCCCGTGGGAACTGGATGGAGTTGAGACTCAGCCACCTCCCTGAGGAGACATATTCACTTGGGTTCACAATATTCCCACCTGGCCCCCTTCACTAATTTGACACATCTGATTGCACTGGGTATTTGCATTGCAGTCCCTGGGCTAATCCAAGAAGAAAGGAGGAAACTCCTCAAGAACACTGGATGATAAAACCCCAGAGTGATGGGGAGACTTTCTTTAGCACGACCATGCAGATGACTATGGCATGGCCTTATCCATATAAACAAATATTTGCCTGGCAAAACAAGAAGCTAAAGTCCCCTGAAACACTTCAGAGGAAGTGTGCTATGGGAATTTAAAGCCAGAAATCAAAATAAAAGTAACTGAGTGAGCTATTTTTCCCCTTTGCAATTCACGGAACTTCTTAAGGTACATTTACAAACTCATATTTTGAAAATCTTCCTTTTTCTTTGTCAGTTTTCATTTCTTCCTTCCTCCCAGAAGTTAGATTACGGGGAAGTCAAAAGAACACAGGATTTGGAAGTGGGAGGCTCTTGCCCAGACTAGGTGCATGCATCTGGTAAAATCAATGCATTTTTTCAGTTTTGCTTTTCTTGTCTTTAAAATAGAGATGACAAGACTCTCTCACTTCACAGAGATGTCTTAAGGGTAAACTGAGGCAGTGCCTGTGGCTGCCCATTACACTGTCGTTACAGGCATCTGCAGTGATTTTGCTTGTATCGCCTGCTTGCACCCCCATCCAAAAAATGTAAGCTTTATGAAGTCAGGGTATTTGAGTGTGTTTCATCCCTGTGTCGCCAATGTTTATCACAGTGTCTGACACATAACAGACATTCAGTAAATATTTCTTGGTTTTAAAATGATGTGTGTGCACACAGATGACTAATAGATGAAATAATTGATAATATATAAACAAATAGATTAAATAAAGTCAAACAGTGAGTGAGTGGACAGGAAAAACAGACAGAATTATCACCAGCTAACACCATCTAAATTCCCTTCTCTCTGGATACTGACCTAGAAAGTTTGGCCATAGTCTACCAAACTCTTTTAACTTCAATAACTAAAATCTCTGCAAGTTATATTCCTCTCATTTGTCGCTCGGTAGAAATACTCCTTCTACAATTCCTTCTATACTGAATGGCCACTTGTATTTCACTGGAAGGAGGCTAACTTTATTCCATGCCTCCTGGATGCCAGGAGATGGGGGAGACGCCTTCATCTCACTTCATCCTCACTATCCTGGAAGATGGGCCTCGTGGCTAGCCCAGTTCACAGTGTAAGACACTGAGGCTCTGTCTGATTAACCAAGCTCCCTAAGACCACACAGCTACCAGATGGTGGTGCCTATTTCTGAGCCGTGCTCTTTGACACAAGTCCAGAGATGTCATCACATCTCTGACAGAGTAGAATAGATGAGCCTAAGAAGTGTTTGTACCATTCTGGGATTTTTCTGACTTGCTAATCAATGCACTGTGCTCTTCCGGGACCTCTCCCTAACCTCAGTGACCAGCTAACACACCAACCAGGCTGGCAACTCAGCCTTGAGCCAAGCCTTCTCCCTTGACTAGAGACGCTGGCAAGTCAGCCACGGTCCAACCACATCCAAACCCCCTCCCAGCGCAGCCCCCTCAGCAAAGTGACATGCTTTGTCTGACTTGGCCCCCTGCTTGGACTACGTGGGGCACCTGACTCAAGAAGATAGGTCTACAGGTTGGCCAACAATTGCATGAGGTTTGTTGTAGAGGGGTCTGCCCACTAGTGGGTGATGCTACTTAGTTAAGCAGATGAGGGTGTTCCCCTGGGACTGGGAGGGACAAATTAACAAAGAAATGCTCTGAAGCCAGGAGCCCAGGCAGGGCATAAAAGAGGGTCCAAGATTGTCACAGCCCTTAGTTGAGGAGGTGCCCCAGTCCTGAGTCCTACTCACGGAAGGACGCAATCAGCCTCCGCTGAATCTCTCTGACCAATGCAATGGCAGCCCCTCCTGCCTCTGGATCTGATTGAGAATCCAGGTCCACGTACCCTAATCCCAGCTCTAATCCCATTCTGAATTGGCCCTTGATTCAGGGGCATTCGGGGATTCAGCAGAAGCGGCGAGCGGCTCCTGGCGATTGGGTCTTGACAATCTGAATCCCTTCGAAATGGCTTCCCAGCTGCGTCTCCGGATTTTCATAACACCTTGGCCCACTGAACAGGAGTATCTTTGAGAATAAATTCAGTGGAACAGAATTTCACGCCAGGATTCGTTTCCTTTTCACATTCAAAAAAAAAGGGTCTGCTTCTAAGGATCAAAACATAACTTTGAATAAGGCTGCGGCCTCTGGAAGCCCAGTGGCTGTGGTCTTGCTCTCTGCTATTTCTTGAAATGTTTCACACAGACTCTCCCTCTGCCATGCTCCAATGGTCAAGAGAGCTCAGAAACATGGCTGTGCTACCAGCCTGGGCTATTTATTTCTTCCGCTCACCTCCACGTCTTCTTAAGCCATTTCTCTTCTTTTATGTCTAAGCTTTTTTTCCAGGTAGAGGAGGTAGCTAGCAGGATCAGAAGGTAGCCTCTTGCAAGGTTACTCTTACTGCAAATAATACCACAGCAAGTTCATGCACACACAGCACCGAGCTGAATTCTTTTCTGATCTTCAGTAGAAAAGGATTTCACCAAGATCTATGTTCATGGCCATGGTAGTGGCCCATATGGCAGGGTACAAAAAAGAACCTTCTAAATCTAGCATTCACCACTCATGGTTACATTATTCTCTCTTCATTTTCCTATCCATCAAGCTAGCACTGATTTGGATCCCAAGCTGTGGTATCAATGTGCCATCCCTATTCTAGGGGCAGTCAAAGCTAGATGTCCTGTAGAATTAAGCCAGTGAGATGTGCCAAGCTGGCAAAAGCAACTATGATATTTTCAAACAGTGGCTGGCACAGGAAAGAGTGATGACAGCATTGCCTTTTGGGGAAAAAACATGCACATACACATGCAGGTGCACACTGTTGCAGGCACACACACATGTACACACACACACACAGGGAGCGGTTCAAATCTAAGCTTTGATATGTCCTGGCTGTATGTTATCCTTAGCCTTTTCGTGCCTCTGCTTCCTCATCTGTGAAATGGGGTTGTACTGTGAATGCTAAACTAAAAGACACTGATATATGTGTCTGCCCTAGAGTAGGTGCAAATATGCCCTTTCTCACCCTCTCTTTTTCCTGCAGCTCTGCAAGTCATCCCCGGTCCAGATCAACTGCTGAGTTCCAGACCTCTGCGTCTGACTGCCTGTGGGCACCTCCCTGCAATGTCCCACCGTGTCCCAAAGAGAATCCATCATCTTCCCTCACACACCTGCTCCTCCTTCTGTGCTCCCTGCATCACTGCCTGGGACCACCTTCCACCCAGTTGCCTAAGCCAGGAATCAGCTGGGATGCCGCATTCTCCTTCATCAACTCCTTTAGAAACGACCCCTCCATTTGTCGATCCGCTTCTCCCCGTTCTTGCTTCTGTCTCCCTAATTCAGTGCAGGCCACTACCTACAACAGTTCTTAACTGCTCTCTGGGCACCCTTTCCTGTCCCCCATCTAACCCATTCTCCAACCCCACAGCTAGAGAAATTTTTCTAAATAGTCAAATCTAAACAAGTCTCTTGCTTGCCTTAAAATCTTCCACAGCTCATCACTGCCCTCAACAAAAAATACAATCTGTTTATATGTGGTGGCATCTGAAGCCTTCATTGTCTTGAGCCACACCTTTTGCCCCTCTTGCTTTTGGGTCCACAGTGAATTTCTTTCCATCTCCTGAATGCATGTCCAGAGTCCAGCACATATTCCCTCCCTCAGCCTGCAATATTCCATATCTCTCCCCTAGCCACACTTCACATGGCTAACCCTTCTTCATCCTTCAAATATTTAACTTAGACAGTGTCTATTCCTGCACACAATTCCATCCCGGCACCCGCCACAGTGCCTGGTGATCTTTGGTAAATGCAAGAATAATTTGACACTCAAGGGTTTGCCTAGGCATGGCAGGAAAACATCTAACCTGCACTCCCCAAGAGCCCTGCATGTGTTTACTTTTGCAAACCCCATTCTCATAATCTGGTTGAAGTCTGCTAGGGGGAGACTTGGGAGACAGCCATCAGGTGGCATTTCCTTCTGCCTGGGCTGTCTTCCATCCTGGAGACGCAGTTGGGGAGAAAGCAAAACAGCCGTTGAAATCAAAAGCTGCCGCAGCTTCCCCAAAGGCAAGTTTCTCCTATAAACCTGAAGTTTTCCTGCCATAACTCTTAGACCTCACATGACCTTGCCTGGGGTAGTGGCAGCCTTCTTAGCAGGCAGCCTGCTACCTGAGTGGATTGCTGCTCTGAGGTGGAACTGGTGCAGCTGCCAGAGGGGTTAGGGTGTGAGAAATAATCAAAATCAGGTAGACAAGACCAGCTCTTTGGCTTCCTGACTCCTGGGTACCTTGGTGTCTGTCTCTTGTCTCCAACATGCATTTCACAAGCTAGGTGCTGAGCAGATTTGGGTCTGTGCCTGGGCCTGGGCACCTGGCCCTTCTGGTTGAGCCTTTTCTTTTTCTTTTCTTTTCTCTCCTCTTCTCTCTCTCTCTCTCTCTCTCTCCCCCCCCCCCCTCTCTCTCTGTCTTTTTTTTTTTTTTTTTTTGACAGGGTCTTGCTCTGTCACCCAGGCTGGAGTATAGTGGTACAAGCACATCTCACTGAAGTCTCAACCTCCTGGGGTCAAGGGATCCTCTCATCTCAAGCTCCCAAGCAGCTGGGATTAGAGGTGCATGCCAGGTTTTTTTTTTTTAAGTAAGGACACGGTTTCTCCATGTTGCCCAGACTGATCTCAACCTCCTGAGCTCAAACGATCCTCCTGCCTCAGCCTCCCAAGTGCTAGGACTACAGGTGTGCTGGGGTTGCAGGTGTGAGCCACCATGCCTGGCCACATTTGGCATTTTCACAGTCAGCTTCCCTCTGGCTTTTGCTGGAATTAAATCCCTTGCCAATGCCTCTGAAAGCCTTGCCCCAGCGTCCTCCTCCTGTTGGCTGGTCTAGCGAGTAACAGCATCTCCAGAAGTCAACAAGATGTTCTGGTTCTTCCTTTGCTCTTCAAAGAACTGCCCGGCCCATGACCATCACCCACACTCCCTCTCCAGTGGGAAATTCCAAAGAAGTACTTTGATGATGAGTATGAGCTCTGGAATCAGACTGACCCAGGTTTAAATCCTGCCTCTCCCAAGTACCTGGGTGTTTCAGTCAGCTGGGCTGCTATAACGGAATACCACAGACTCTGTTGGCTTAAACAACCAACATTTATTTCTCATGGTCTGGAGGCTAGAAGATCAGGGTGTCAGCATGGTCAGTTTCTCAATGAGGGCCCCCTTTCCCGGTTACATCCTCATATAGCTTCATGGATCCTCCTCTTCTCAGAAGTACACTAATTCTATCATGGGGACTCCACCCTTATGAGTTCATCTAAACCTAAGTAACTCCCCAAGGCTATATCTCCCATCACCTTTGCCCTGAGTGGGGTGAGGGCTTCAAACTATGAATTTTGGGGAACACAAACATTCAGTCCATATCACTGAGAAAGTCACTCAACCTCTCCAAAACCCACTTTCCCCTGTTGTAAAATGAGAAAGGTAATATCTAGGTAATATCTATCTACCTCAGGGGATCACCATGAGGATTAAATGAGTACATATAGAAAGAGTGTGTAGCTGGCATGTGGCGACCCCTCTGTTAATGTTATAATCAGATCAGGATTATTATGCCCATGGGGCACAACAGAGGTGTCAGAGCAGAGACACAGAGGAGGCAGGCAGGAAATCTCTGTTGGATGAATGAGTGTGCAAATGCCCCGCCTTTTGTTTAGAAGGGGAAATTGGAGAACTGACTCTCAAGATCTGGTTCCCATCCGTTTCTCAGCTCAATCTTCATGTTAAGCTGATGTAGACAACTTTCTCCATCCAACAGTCAACTCCCAGCCTGGCTGATGGAGATGCCAAACCTCTCCTGGCTGACCTGCCAATCAGTTTAGGCTGAGGTTGACTGTCCAGGACTATGCTCTCCAAGATGGTAGCTGCTAGGTACACGTGACCTTTTAAATAATATAATTGTATTAACTCTTCAGTAAAACTAAAAGTCAACCCTCAGTCACACTAAACACATTTCAAGGACTCAGCATCCTCCTGGCACCAGTGGCCACCATTTTGGACAGCACATTTCCATCATCACAGAATGTCCTATTGAGCAGGGCAGGTTCAGATCCCCCTGAGTTGGATGGCAGCTATGCAATGATGCACGGTGATGGACTTGATTGGAAATTATGAGCAAGATATGACTGAAGCAGATCCACCAGGTGGGTCCTGACCAGGCCCTGGTGTCCCCAAGACCTGAGCCTCACCCAGCTTGCCCCTGATTCTGATCTTACTCCTTTTGGCTCTGGGGTCTGACGGGGAGGTCGGTCTCCATGCATGCATTCACCCTGGCGAGCTGCAATCACTCTCTCTCTGCCATCTGGCTTGCCTTTTGTTATTTGCTACACACCCTTGCCCTGAGTCCTTTATCAGGGGCTTATGCAGTTGTTCTACCTGGGTTCTGCCTCAGCATTAACTTCCTTCAGCCCTGCTCCACTTCCTTAGAATATTCCAAGCCTCTTTTAGAGAAGGTCACTGCTATGGGCCAAATTATATCTCCCCACAAAATAAACATTGTATGTTGAAGTCCTGACCCCTAGTACCTCAGAATGTGACTGTATTTAGAGACAGAACCTTTAAAGAAGGAATTAAGGTTAAAACGGGGTCATTAGGGCCCGGTGCTGTGGTTCACACCTGTAATCCTAGCAGTTTGGGAGGTTCACACCTGTAATCCTAGCAGTTTGGGAGGCCAAGGCGGGGGCGGATCATTTGAGGTCACGAGTTCGACACCAGCCTAGCCAACATGATGAAACCCCATCTCTACTAAAAATACAAAAATTAGCTAGGTGTGGTGGCAGGTGCCTGGAATCCCAGCTACTTGGGAGACTGAGGCGGGAGAATTGCTTGAATCAGGGAGGTGGAGGTTGCAGTGAGCCCAGATTGCTCCACTGCACTCCAGCCTGGGTGACAGAGTGAGACTCCATCTCAAAAAAAAAAAAAAAAAATGGGGTCATTAGGGTGGGTCCTAATCCAACAGACAGATGTTCTTATAAGAAAAGGGATTAGACGGAGAAAACACAGACCAATTGATGACCAAGTGAGGACACAGTGAGAAGGCATCATCTGTAAGCCAAGGAGAGAGGCCTCCAAAGAAACCAACCTCTCTGAGACTCTGATCTTGAGCTTGCATCCTCCGGAACTGTGAGAAAATTAATTTCTGCTTTTTAAGACACCCAGTGGCTTTAACAGTGTTGCTGAGCCCTAAACAAAGGGTTAGGGTTAGGGGAAGAGTTAGGGTTAGGGTTAGGGTTAGGGTTAGGGTTAGGGCCATGGCAGTCACTCACACAGTCCCCCAGATTGAAGTTCAAGTCTGGGAGATGCCATTGACCTTCACCTTCATCTTTATTGGCCTCAGTTTTCCTGTTTATAAGCCAGGGAAACACTACGCCCTATCTCACAGGGTTTTACTCCTTCATACTCACCATTCTCTTGCTCTGCAGCTATTTCCTTTTTTTCCTCTTTATTATTTTTAAGACAGTATCTTGCTTTGTCACCCAAGCTGGAGTGTAGTGGTGTCATCATAGCTCACTGCAATCTCCCAAGTAGCTGGGACTACAGGAGCCCAGCACCACGTCTGGTTAATTTTTTAAATTTTTTCATAGAGATGGCGTCTCGCTATGTTGCCTAGGCTGTTCTCAATCTCCTGGCCTCAAGCGATCCTCCCCACCTCAGCCTCCGAAGTGCTGGAATGACAGGCATGGGCCACTGAGCCTCGCTGGCTGTTTCCTTTTCTAAGGAAGCCTCTCCCTCCTCTCTTCTAACACGGAACTCCATCCTTCGCCTCTCAGCTAACAGTCACAACTCGAACCTCCGGATAGGGTCAACCCCCGCTCCACCATTATAATCTCTGCTATCCCTGTGGCCCTCGCCTTTCCTGGCACCTGTCCACATGGTGTGTGTGGTCGTTTGCATCACTAGACTGCAAGCTACTCAAGGCAGAAGCACTGTTTTCTTTGGCTCATCTTAGCATCCCAGCACCTAGCACTGTGCCTGGAAGATGAACAGAAGCTATTATGTGACAACATGGAAGGATGGAAGGACTATTGGGAAGATTAAGCTAGATTTTTCATAGTAGCCCTTAACACAGTGCCCAGGGCAGAGTAAGTTCTTTCTAACTGCAAGCTATTGTCATTTTTATTAAATTGCTTTAATGAAAAGAGCTCTGATCATTTGTCAGTCACCTGAATGACTGCAGCCCCTCCATTCCTATTCTAAGCAAACTATCTCTGAGCCATGCTCACCTTTCTAGGTTCTTCCTTTGCACCTGGAAGGCCCCTCTGTTTCCCTGGCTACAACTATTTAGATCACCCACGTCAAACCTTTTCATTTTGGGTTTTTTGTTTTTGTTTTTTTGTTTTTTGGTTTTTTTTTTTGAGACAGAGTCTCACTCTGTCACCCAGGCTACAGGGCAGTGGCGTGATCTCAGCTCACTGCAACCTCCACCTCCTGGGTTCCAGTGATTCTCATGCCTCAGCCTCCCAAGTAGCTGGGATTACAGGCGTGCACCACCACGCCTGGCTAATTTTTGTATTTTTAGTAGAGACAGGCTTTCACCATGTTGGTCAGGCTTGTCTTGAACTCCCAACCTCAGGTGATCTGCCTGCCTCAGCCTCCCAAAGTGCTGGGATTACAGGCTTGAGCCACCAAGCCTGAAATCAAACACTTTCTATCTCCCTTCACATGGCATAAAAGAGGCGGCATAGGTGGCTGTGGTGCTGTGAGCCAAGGTGGTCTTTTTATCCTTGTAGGGGATGGAGGGTCAGTCAATGAATTATCCGTTTCTGAAGTTCAGATAAATGAGAAAGCCCAGGCCTAAGCACCCCTGAGGCCCCAGGCAGTTACACCCACATGGAAAGAAGGACCATAAAGGGATCTAACTTGATTCAATAATGTAAGAGACTGCAAGATGGGGTGCGCTCAATAGTCTTGACAATGGGTTAAAACTACAAAGCTATGGCAATTTGAGCACAGGTATTGATAACAGAAACAATCTGTTAGGCAGAGAGACCATGATTAACATTTGTAACCAATTAGAAATAACTAAAAAGACAATCAATGGCAGGATCAATACTAGTATCGAATGGGAATGATATAATGGTTAGAGCAAAGACATTGTTTAAGTGGATAAGAAAGAAGCAGGAAGTGCCTCTTCTCTTCAGAACTTATTTCTCTCTCCTGTTTGAGGGTGGAGAGAATTAGAGGAAATGGAGAACAGAGGTAACCAAGGTATCTTCCTTATCTCATCGTAGGTGCCGGAGGAATCTTTTTGTGACACACTGATAATGCTGCAAGTGATTCTGGGGGCTCCGGAGAGAGGCAGGGGAGAAGATGTACACAGGGACTGCGTGCCGCTTAGAAGATAACATCTCTCTACAGAACTACAGTTACCTTCCATTCAAAGGCCCAACCCAGGAACATAAATACTAAATGCTTACTGTGATTCTTCAATGTACCAGGTGCCATGATGGGAGCCCCGAACTCTACGGTTTACAAGACAAGCTCAGTCCTTGACCCCTAGAGGTTCTGATTCTCTAAAAGCCCCACCCGACGAGATACCTGCACCTAGATGACCCCCATGGTAGCCTCCAGGAAGAAAAGCTGCAGAGTTTGATCTTCCCTCGGAGTTAGACACCTGACCAGATGAAAAGGAAGAGGGATGGAAATTCCAGAACATATGACTAGGGCATGGTGGGAGGACACATTCGTTATTTTTACACTCTCTCTATTATATATATTGTATATTACTATACTATATATTATATACAATAATACTGAAAAGTTTTACAGTATTGCAAGAATTACTAAAATGTGACACAGAGACATAAAGTGAGCACCCGTTGCTGGAAAAATGGTGCCTATAGACTTGCTCAGTGCAGGGTTGCCATAAATCTTCAACTTGTAAAAAATGCAATATCTGCATAGTGCAATAAAGTGAAGTGTGATAAAATGAGGTATGCCTATAAAGATAAGGAACATAAGGCTCAAAGTAGTTAAATAACACACCCAGTGTCACATAACATAAGTGTAAGGGCTGAGGTTTGAACCAAGGTTTTTTAAAGTTTTATTAGAACAAGTTTGGAGATCTCACAACTCCCAATTTCAAAATATACTACAAAGCTATAGTAATCAAAATAATGTCATACTGGGATCTAGTCTAATAAGGCTGTCAAGTACAGTTACACAGGCTGAACCACGGCAAAAATCTAGAGAACACTATTCACAATGATATCTATGTAAACAGTGTCCTCCTAGGGTTGTGCAGTGCACAACCTGCTCAGCCTTACAAGCCAGTTCTGCATCAGAAAACTGATTTTATTTAACTATAAACATAGGTACGGGATTATTAAAATAAGCTAGGAGACACATAGCTAGGTACCATCCCTCGGGTTGCTCTTAGTCATATTAAAGAGATAAGGCATATGTATAGCACGAATTGAAGGGAGTTACTGTAACAAATTTCACTTCAGTTTTTTCCATGAAGTATGAAGTTTCACAGGTTTTCACTGTCAGGTGCGGAAAAAATATGTAGCTTCAAAGCAGTTTTGCTTCTTTGCTGTGCTATGCTGTTAGGTCTTTTATTTTTTTAACAGTGTTTTCAACTCCACTGTAATTCTTTATCTTTCCTCATCTCTCTGCGCCAGCAGCAGTGACATCTGTTTCACACAGGGATCATTTTTATCAACAAAGCAGTTTCCCTGCAAGGATGTACTGTAGGTTTCAAGAGGCTGCAGATGCCTCCACTTCCGGAGGAAGGTTTGTGGTCAATATTGAATTTGAAGATCTGCGATCTTCTTTGGGGTGAAATCAGAGCATGGGAAGGGACTCAAATGATTGTCATGTGATTCATCACTTTCATGCACGGTCTACATTTTCAGTCTCGCCCTTGCTCTCAACTCCTCCGGCCACTATCTTGTCTTGATCATCCCTCAAATGGATCATTGCAACAACCTTTCTATTTAACAGTTCAGCTTTTAGATGTACCCTCCACCCTCATCTCCCATTGCAAAATCATCATCATCTTCTGCAGCCCTCCTCACTGCCACCAGAGTGATTTTACCAAACCGCTGATCAAACAATATTTGTAACTCTCCCCTGCTTAAAATCCTTCAAGATTCTCTAATCCTTGCAGTAATGGTCACAGACTCACACATGTTTGAATGCCAACCATGTAACAGAAAGGAATAAAGCAGGGTGTGTGTGTCTGTGTGTGCGTGTCTATAACACCACCTAGAGTTGTATCCTTCCCACACTGACATACTTTGTTTGCATATTAAAGATGAAGGAATATTCTTCACTTCCACAAAAAAAAAATATTTTCTCTCTTACTGTTCTTGAATCAGACAGATCTCTCAATCTAGCTTTTGTTTGCCTCCTTTTGTGTCTGATGAAGACATAAGTCAAAGAAATATTTCACTTTCCTCTTTTCTATAAGACAAGAGTGCAAGTGTGATGATGAAAAAAAACTGATACTCAGCATCAATTTCGGGAATATAGTTGGAAAGGGCAGGGATCATGGAAAATTAGGAAACATATGCCCCAGTTGAAGAGGGCAGTTTTGCTTTGATGGCCAGCCCATTGTAACCTTACAGAAATATGGGTGCAGTGTGGCCAAATTTTCTGATTTTTCCAAGAGAAGCTAAAAATCTAAGTAATGTAAAATATGTCCTAATTAAAAATTAAGAAATTGATGTATTCTTTTGAAACCTCAGGCCAAGGTAAAGAAAGCACACCTGCAAGCCAAAAAGGCTACAGCCTTTTACTTCTATTTCATGACCTCTGACCTAGAACCAGATGATCTACAAGGTTCTCCATCCTCACCTCCCAGCACTACCATCTCTCCCATTCCCCTCAGACCTCTGTATGCACGCCATGGGTTTCCCAAAATCTGGGTCCTTGGGCATGCTATTTCCTCTTCTTTTTCTATCTGGAAATACTCCTTCTCCAAAGCATGCCCGGAGTGTCACCTCCTCAGTGTAGCCTTCCCTGACTCCCCTGGCACAGTTTATTGTTGCCTCTCTCAGGCTCCTTTAGTCTCCTGAGCATTACATTATGAACACACTTTCATATTACTTGTATTAATTTCTGACTCTTTTGATAGTATGGAGTTTCTTAAAGGCAAGAAGTATACCCTATTAATCTCTGTGATTTCCATGTTAGCAAGGGGACTTGTGGAGTAGGCCTGTGTGAATGCTTGTTGAATGGATGGATGTGTGGGTGGAGGGGTGGATGGATGAATGGATGGACAGATTAATGGATAAATGAATGGATGGATAGTTGGCTGAGTGGATGGATAGGTGGATGGATGGGTGGGTAGATGGATGGATAGATGGATGGATGATGGATAGATGGATGGATGACTGGGTGGGTGGATGAATGGGTACCTGGATGGGTAGACAGACAGATGGGTGGATGGATAGATGAATGGATGGATGGATGGATGGATGGACGGGCAGGTTGATGGGTAGGTGGATAGATGGATGGGTGGAAGAATGAATGGATGGATGGCGATATGGTTTGGTTATGTCCCCACCCAAATCTCATCTTGAATTGTAGTTCCCATAATCCCCATGTGTTGTGGGAGAGACCAGGTGGAGATAATTTAATCATGGGGGTGGTTTCTCCCATCCTGTTCTTGCGATAATGATAGTTCTCACTGAGAGTTCTCAGGAAATCTGAGGGTTTTATAAGGGACTTTCCCCTTCACTGGAAACTCATTCTCTCTCCTGTCACCCTATGAAGAAGTGCCTTTTGCCATGACTGTAAGTTTCCTGAGGCTTCCCCAACAATGCAGAACTGTGAGTCAATTAAAACCTCTTTCCTTTATAAATTACCCAGTCTTGGGTATGTCTTTATTAACAGCATGAGAATGGGCTAGTACAGATGGGTAGGTGGATGTGTGGTTGGATGGGTACATGGATGGATGAATAGATGGGTGGGTGGTAGGTGAAAGAATACACGGATACGTGGGTGGGTGGATGGATGGGTAAGTGAATGGATGGATGGGTGGGTGAATGGATGCAGAAGTGGATGGGTAGATGTATGGAGTGTGTGATTGGAGGCTCCGTACCAGGGCCTTAAATACAGCTGCCACGGATTAGTCTAGACGCTCTGGCTTTATTTAAGTTCTATCTTAGCTAGAATATGCAAAGCTCATTTCATTACTAAGAACTTCGAACTTGCCCTTTCCCCAGCTCTTTGTAAGACCGGCTCCTTCTCATGATTCAGGCTTCAACTCAGGTAAAACTTCCTCAGAAAAGTCTTGTTCAACCATCCCTATCACAAGAACCACAACCAAGTCAATAATCATTACATTATTGCCCTTGTTCATGATTCTGGCTGTCTTAAATTACATTGTATATTTCTGTTTATCTGTTTACTTTATGCCTCCCACTTGCCTCCACTAGCAAATTTCATGAAGGTATTGCTATAGACCTATACCTACCATTGTGTCGGACACATTGTAGATGCTGAATAAATATGGGAAAATTTAATAAACTTACTGATTTGTAACAGAAGAAATAAGCAATTAAAAAATAAGAGGAACCCATTTCGTTGGTGCTTTTATTGGCCCTGTGGCATAAAAGACAACACTGGGAATAAGAAATCTCCTTTCCTTATTAAGATTCAGGAAACTGTACATTACCATTGTTAAAAGCCAGGGGGTTACAGCCAGAGAGGCCTGGGCTTGAGACTAGGACTCGTTACTTGATGTCACTAAGTGATCTTGAACACACCACCACTTGACTTTGCTAAGCCTCTGTTTCCTCACCTTTCAAATGAAAATAATAACACAAATGCCTAAAGAGCTTCTCAGGACTAAATGAGATAATCATGCATGAATAACACATAGCACAGTATCTCCCACAAACCAAACACCCAACAGAAATGCACCAGCACCAGGGAGCTGTGAGGCCATTCTGGCCATCCATCACTAATGTTATGAGACCTGGACTATGAAAGAAAGGTATCAACACATCTGACTCCTTCCCAGAGCAATTTACTTCCCAGGGCTTTGCAAACCATCAGCCCCGTGAAAATGTCTCAAGTTGGACAAACGTCATGAATCATGAATTATGATAAGGTTCTGCCATTGAATCGGCTTTGAAGAAAGCTACCAGGTTTAGCACCACTGTAGGAGAGAGGAAAGGGTGTCATCCATACCTAGTGCCATTCTCATCAGAAGCAACCCATGCCAGGGCAGCTCTTATTTACAGACTGACTTCCCCTTGGCAGAGCCATTCTCCCGGGAGGCCTCTACTCAGCCGTCACATTGTTGAGCACAATTTTCTTGGAGGTCAGGTCACCATCTAACTGAATCTTCTTTGTGGGTCCAACATATACCAACATGGCATTTTGCTAAGAAAAGTCATAAAGAGGATTGCTGCCTGCAATACGACACTCCCTCTATAATACCGTCAGTCTAATTGTTTCCAGAAGCAAACAATTAAACAGTTTATGAGAAAAACTCTATCTGTAATTGTAGGGCCCCAGCACAGCTGCTTCCCAAGTAAAGCAGTTGAAGACTAGCTGGTGCAGATATTAAAGTACAGTATGTAGTTAGCAATATGGCACCTAAACGCATCATAGCAGACCTATCGGGGAAATAAACAACATTCAAGTGTATTTTTGGAAGACAAATACTCAATACTTTGTTTAATGTATGGTTTGCCGTTAGTGGTTAATCTAAGACAATGAAGAGAGAGCTGTGTTTCACGTGGCTATTGAGAAAATGTAGAATTGATTGTAAGAATGATTGAGAATTTTCAAAGAGCACAATTCCCAAGCCAGCAATGTCCTTTGTTGCCTTTTTTTTTTACTCCCTCTTTTAAATTTGCCTATAATCCGTTCAGACAAATCCTTGTATCATGTTGATTTCCTCTCCTCATTATGACGAATGTGATTAATTACTAAAATTTTCCCTCATTCTTACACAACTCTAAGGCCTCATTTTTCATGAGCAAAATGGCCTTTCTTGTCCAAGTACACATATCCACACCTCCTCCCAAAGCATTTCCATTTTATGTCTTCATGTTATGAATAAGAGTTTTCAACTGGCCCGTTCAGTTGGCCACTTGCTATTGTGAAACGTATCTAAAGCTAAAGAGCCCAACACCTTGCCTTGATAATTGGTTGGCATAATCAGTGACTGTGACCCCAGAGTCCTTTACGACATATTTATTCATCAAATAATGAATGGAGAGGTACCTTCCTAGTCCAATCTCCACCCGTATTCCAAAGCTGGTCTGATCCATTCTTCAGTTTGAAAGCTTTCAGACAGTCCCAGATTTAATCTCAGGATGAGAAAAAAAAAAAGGGGGGGGGGGCAATTGGAAGCAGTTGAGTAGATTTAAAACTTACTAGTCACAGAAATGCAGCAGGAAGGCCATTTTTTAAAAAACAATCTAACGTACAACAACATCGGGACCTCCTTTCATCCACTGTGGTCTGGGATCACTCCCGATTGCCCCAATACCAGCCTTTCCTCCTTGTACCTTCCAGCAAGCAAACTAATCCTCATTTCCCACAAATACTACCACTGTGTGTAAGCCAAATAGCAGTGGAAAACAGGAAAGGCAATTAGATTTAAATCTAGTCCTGCTTACTCCGCACCAGCCCTTTTTATTTTTTCCACTAAGATGCTCTTCAGCGTAGTAACAAATACAATTCCTGTTTAGCGCAGTGTGAAGCAGGAATAAAATGCAGGTCTGTTAGCACTATTCAGCTACATGATGACATTTCAAACTCCTGAAAAGGGACTCTAAACACAGATTACTAACAAAAACCCGGAGTGCTTTGTAATTATTTATATGTCATTCCTACATAATCAATGTCACTCCAGCACTCACAGAGCTTAATTCCTTGCTTTGTGTAACGTCCTCTGACATTCTGTGAGTCAAATTACAAGGATACTAAGCGCAGTCTCTGCCTGCTACTGCATTTTCCCAGCGATGGCCATAGTGAAAGAACGTCTCCATAACAGGAGTGTGTAGAGGCAAACTAAATGAAGCCAAGTGCATACATACACACATGAGCACACATAAACACACATATCCATCCACATCCGCACACACACACTTTCAGAGGAAATATCTCTATTCAAAAAGCAAAAGGAGTTGTGGCAATCAGCCATTGCAAACCAGGCCATGGTCAGAACCTGCGCAACTGCTCTCTCCTGCAAGGTCATGGGTCTCAGCATGAGCAGACACAGGAGTTGTGCAGTTTTAAGCATCCCTTATCAATTATTTATGTATCTATGAGTACATCAAGTGGCAGCTTCTTGGCTCCTGTTCCACAGCACTTCCACCACACAATGGGGACTCCCTGCAAATTAACATTCCTTTCCTCCTGCCTGCCCTACCCTCAAGTTTTCAAACATAACAACAATCTAAATGAAATAATGAGAGAGACTCATTCAAATGCTGTGGAGGGAACTGTTTTATTGCTAAGGCAGCAAAGAGAACTAATTGAATCCACTGGAAAGAAAGAAGTAGAAGGGAAAAGCGGGGAAGGAGAATGAAGCAGGAGGGTGGAATAATGAAGACAGAAGAGGCTGACACTATGCAGGCATACACGTTCACATGCACACACATAGGCACACACAGGCCCAGGCAAGTGAGTGGGAACCTGAATATTCATGGGAGAGAAATTGCATAAGTGTGAATGCAAAT
The DNA here is from genome assembly GCF_043159975.1 of Macaca nemestrina. Classification (NCBI taxonomy): domain Eukaryota; kingdom Metazoa; phylum Chordata; class Mammalia; order Primates; family Cercopithecidae; genus Macaca; species Macaca nemestrina. The sequence continues at coordinate 24,528,071 of NC_092142.1, read as the reverse complement.
AGCTTCCAAGATGGCAATGCTGCCAAGGGCTGGTCTCCCAAGTTCTGAGAAAGTGCCTCAAGTAGTTCATACTCTGAGCTTTGAGCTTTTCAAGAGCCACACTGTACTCTTGATGGAGTAAGTAACAGCTGTCAACTTCCAGACACAAAGGTAGCATCAGGTCTAACAGTATAAGTGTTGGCTATAAAGCATAGCTGCAAAGTCCATGACATTTCTTCCATGGAAAATGGCTCTATGTCTTCTTCCCTTGAATCAAGTTGGGCTAGTGACTGCTTTGACCACTAGAGTATGAAATGATGGAATGTGATGTCCAAGGTTAGGTTGTAAAGATCACGCAGCTTCTACCTTTATCACTAGAACATTAATTTTTGGAGCTCTGAGCTGCTCTAAGAAGTTGGACTACTCTGAGGTCTCCACACTGTGAGGAAGTCCAAGCCATATAGAGAGGCCATATGTAGAAACTCCAATCAACCATCCCAGGTGACCCAGTTTTTGTTTCATACCAGCCTAGATCCAAAACATATAAATTAAGAAGACTCCATAGGATTTCAGTGGCAACCATTTGGGATTTTCCATCTAAGACACCAGATACCATGGAGCAAAACAACCTTTTTGCATAGTGCTCTTGTCCTTCCCCCATGGAATATATGAGCATAATAAAATTGTGGTTGTTTAATGGTGTAAAACTTTGTGAATTTGTTATACCACTTTGCCAGCCAGAATAGTAGGTGTTATAAACACCTACTGTTACTTCTGTGAATCATCAATTTCTACATTATTAGTTTTAGCATCTAGAAAATGGGACTAAGACTAATAACAACTACCACAGAAGGTTCTTTGAATAATTATCAAAATAAAATGATAATAAAAACAAAAACAAACAATTATTTAGAGCTGTCTATGCTTCCGGACCCATTTTACATGTATTACATAATTCAAATCATTTAATCTCCTGAGGTAGAAAGTTGCTATTATCCCTTTTACAAATGGGAAACTGAGGCAAAGAGAGGACAACAGCTTGCCCAAACTCACCTAGTGAGAGGGACCAAGGCAGTCTTGTTCCAGCTGCTGCTGCTTTTTCTTCTTCTTCTTTTTTTTTTTTTTTTTTGATATGGGATCTCACTCCCATTGCCCAGGCTGGAATACAGTGGTGCAATGACAGCTCACAGCGGCCTCAACTTCCCAGGTTCAGGTGATCCTCCTACCTCAGCCTCCCAAGTAACTGGAACTACAGGTGAATGACACCACGCCCAGCGAATTTTTGGTATTTTTAGTAGAGACCAGGTTTCCTCATGTTGCCCAGGCTAGTCTTGAACTCCCGGGCTCAAGCAATTTGCCTACCTAGGCCTCCCAAAGTGCTGGGATTACAGGTGTGAGCCACTGCACCTGGCCACAGCCCCAGCTTCTTAATCAGCCTAAAAAATATGTCTAAAGATGAGCAACCATATAAGAGTGCCTGGTGTATATCTAAACTTAAGAAATGTTTATTGCTGCTGTTGTTATTATTATTATTTAAGAGTCTGACCACTAATAGACACACACTTGGGAAATACCAAGATGGGCTTTTCCAACCTCTCCTGCTTTAGCATCTACAGGCAAACTCTGGAATGGTTTGTCCAGTCTTCACAATCCCCTGGCTATCAGAAAATGGGAAGAATATTCATATTGCACATTTCCCATGCCAACAAAGATTTCAATTTCATGCTGTACTGAATCTAAGAAATGCCCCCTTTAATCCTGTTTTTATTCTAAACCAGTAGAAAAACTTTAATATTTCCTAATAGAGTGTACATTTATTCATTCCTACCAATCTAATGGCAATTTATGAGAAGTCAGGCAATAGCCAGTAAGATAAGCTTGAAGCATTTGTTCCAAAAGTTCAATCAGTTAACCTAGGACAGCAATCATTTCTCCAGAATGAATAATGATATGGAATAATATTTGGAGATAAACCCTTTTTGCATAGAAAATTGCATTATCATGTACAGTATCTCAGCTGGATATGTACGTTTAACAATAAGGACATTGCTTCATGCATTTTTATCATGAAGCTTTTTGATTCTGAGATTTCCAGAGGATTCTGCATTGAGGGAGGAATTCTTAATGTTTGCATAATATGTGATGCTCTCTGAGCTGCAGGTGTGGGGGTGAGAAGGTAGGAGCCGGGCTCTGCAGTTTCTGAAAAGCTGCCACTACACTTTCCCAGGGGTTCTTCATTCCACTTAGCAAAGGGAAAAAGCTAGCAATGCACAGTGAGACTGAGTTCTTTAAAGAAATGGCATTGAAAATAACCATCATGTCAATTTCAGCTAATGGGGCACAGTATGGGCTCATTTTAAAGGGGGGGAGGGGAGCGGCATGCAACCATTAAGAAAGAAATGCTTATGCCATATGTGAGCATGCCCACCCAAGCACAGCCAGGATGCAGCAGACCTGGGGAGAGCTCAATACATCTCCCCTGCAGACATTGAGATGGACCTCCCAATGCCCAGGTCCCAGACAATCATTAGGGAAGTATAATTATAAATAAAATTAGTGAGAAAGTAGCCATTCATCCATGCAACCACCACCACCACCAACTGCAGCTTCAGTGACTTCTATTGGTGAGAGAGATACTTAATTTCTGAATTTCACTAACTTCCCTTTCACAGGTGCAATTGCCAGAACATTTCAGGAGCACACACCTGCTTGCCAGATGACACATTAAGCTGAGAGCACCCTTTCAAACTCAGGAGGGGGTGAGCTAGGAGAAGCCTTCTCTCCTCCTATCCCTCCCAGGATTGCTGAGTTTGCTCTAGTAAGACTCCAACTATGAATTGTCTGCAATGCTAGAGAAGACATCCATGCTTGGGCATCTGAGAGGCAGTGGAGACCTCTGTAAGAGTCTGCTAGTGCTCACTAGAAAACAAGCGCAGGGACTGAGAGCACAGACGGTGTCAGAAAGAACCAGGCTTGAGTTCTGGATCTTCCACTCATCTCTACTATCTGTGCTTCAGTTTTCTCTGCAGAAGAGGAATAAAAATAACATCTGCCTGATAAGAGTCGTGAGGATTAAATGAGGAAATGCTGAAGCTATGCCAGTGAGGGTAGCTGCTACTTCTTGGTTCTGATATGTTGAATGCTCTGCCACCACAGGTTGTGAGTTCTGGGCTGCCACATGCCCTGCATGGAGACAACCCAAATGGCTGGACCTACAGAAGGTAGCAAAAGCTTAGCTTTGCCTGGGGAGCTCTCCACGACCAGTGGTGCTGAAGACAAGCCATTTCTGTGTCTTCCGAAATAGCATATCTGTATGCCTATGGCGTCCCCAGCCTGTAATAGCCAGCAATCTATGGAAAGAGGAGTAGTCACCAGGATCAAGGAATAATGATGAAGATATTTTTCCATGCCAACTATCAAGTTTCTCTCATTTCTTTCTGATTGTGATGGCTGTGTGCAGTGTCTGTCACCTGTCATGCCAACACTTTGAGAGGCTGAGGCAGGAGGATTGTTTGAAGCCAGGAGTTCAAGACAAGTCTGAAAAACACAGCAGCATCCATCTCTACAAAAAAATTAAAAATAAAAAAAACCAAGCTGGTGTGACAGTGCACGCCTGTGGTCTCAGCTACTTGGCAGACTGAGGCGGGAGGACTGCTTGAGCCCTGGAGTTCCAGGCTTCAGTGAGCTATGATTATGCCACTGCATTTTAGCATAGGTGATGGAGCAAGAACTCCTCTCTATAAAAATAATTGTGGGCTAGGAGCAGTGGCTCACGCCTAATTCCATCATTTTGGGAGGCCAAGGCGGGAGGATCATGAGGTCAAGAGTTTGAGACCAGCCTGGCCAGCATGGTGAAACCCCGTCTCTACTAAAGATACAAAAAATTAGCCGGAAGTGGTGGCTCGCACCTGTAATCCCAGCTACTCAGAAGGCTGAGGGAGGAGAATGACTTGAACCTGGCAGGCAGAGGTTGCAGTGAGCCAAGAACCCGCCATTGCACTCCAGACTGGACGACAGGGTGAGACTCTGTCTCCAAAAAAAAGAAAAGAAAAGAAAAAAATTGTGATGGCTGACATCAATTTTTGACTCAGTTTATCCCCTTCTTTTTGGCTACACACCGTGTGCTCTAATCACTTGCAACTCTTTCTTCCTCTGCAGACTCCTCATATCCAGTCACATCTCCATGCCTTTGCCCACATAGATGGCTTTACTCAAGATGTTCTAATCCCATTACTTGTTTGGAAAAACTCCTTCAAGATCCAGATTATGACCTGAAAATCATTCTCTGAATCTCCTCAGCCATATTCCCTCGCTGATCCATCACTTTTAATATCACATTATAACACTTATAACACTATTTTGTACTCAATTAATTCACTTGAAAATGTTTTCCAAGTACTTTCAATTAAACACGGTCAAGGCACTGGGGATTCAATGACAAGCAAGGAATAAATGCTGCCCTTCAGAAGCTCACAGTCTAATGAGAAGACTTAGGGTGAGGTGAGAATCAATAGGTAAATCCATGGAACAATGGTAGCATATAGACAAAGCACCTGATGCACAATGGGAGAACTGAAGAAGAATTTCCAATAGAAGGAAAATCTATGCTAAGATCTGGAGGATAACTTAATCAGGTGAAAATGAAGGGAGGAAGGCTTTATGCAGTGGAAATCGTGTTTCCATATTTACCAAACATAACATCTGACAAACTGCCCCATGATACTATAGAGACCAGATGAAGAAATCAAATCCAAGTGAAAAAATGGTTAGGACAAGTCAGAGCTTATTTTTATCCAAAACATGTAGACTGGTGAATTTCAAATTTTAATGATATGCAAAAGACTACACACTATATGATTCTTTTTATATAAAACTCTAGACAAGATAAACACAAACTGACATAAAGCATATTTCTAGAAGCCAGAGTAGGGGAGAGGTCTTCAAAGGGACACAGTGGAATCTTTCCGGGTAATACAAATGTTTTATGCCTTGACAGTTGTGGTAGTTACATGACTGTGTGCATTCATCAAAATCCACCAATTTAACACTTAAATTTTGTGAATGTTATTGAACGGAGAGTAATAAAATATTTACTAGGTTTAAAAACATAGGACATGGCCCAGGATTCTGCGTCTTTAATAAGCATCCCTGCAAATCTAACAAGGATGGTCTGAAAACAACTATTTCAGAAATGGTTGTTCTAATTACTGATTCTAAGCTTGCTCTAAGCATTCAGTAATGCTTAGAATCAATGTGTAAGTCCACAGAACAATGGTAGCACATGGACCAAGCACATGATGCTCAATGGGAAGACAAGATCCTTGCTCTTGTTCAAAATATTATCACCAAAAATGTGTGGCCAAGACAGCCAGTGACCCAACTCGCCAAGTATTCTCTCCTTCATCTTTAGTAACAGAACACTTATTTTTATCTGCATATGTAATTACCCAGCCAAAAGACTATCTTTTCCAGGCCCTCTTGCAACTAAGCATGTGACTAAGTCCTGGACAATATGACTAAGTCCTGGCCATTGAGAAGCATTTTTCAAGACTTTCATGAAAATTCCCTTAAAAGGAAGAGATGTGCCTTCTTTATCTCTTCTCCATTCCTCCCATTTAGGTTGTATAACAGTACGTTTTCACAATGCTGATAGAGACATATCCAAGCCTGGGCATTTTACAAAGGAAAGCAGTTTAATTGGACTTACAGTTCCACGTGACTGGGGAAGCCTCACAATCATGGTGGAAGGCAAGGAGGAGCAAGTCACATCTTACATGGATGGCAGCAGGCATTGTGCAGGGAGACCCCCGTTTTTCAAAACCATCAGATCTCATGAGACTTCACTATATGGGAAAGACCTGCCCTGTGATTCAATTACCTCCCACCAGGTCCTTCCCACAACACATGGGAATTTAAGATGAGATTTGGGTGGGGACACAGCCAAACTGTATCAGAATGTAAATGCAATGGCTGGAGTTCCAGTAGCCATCTTGATCCCTGAGGCATCATATTGATGATGATGATGATAATGATGATGATAATGATGATAATGATGATAGAAAAATGATGGACCATGTTACACCATGCCTAATTCTGGACTTTTTTTATATCTAAGAGAAAAACAAACTTCAGTGATATTTAAGCCACTGCTATTTGGGATGTTTCCACTACATGCAGTGGAACCTGGGCTGAACTCATACATGCAGCTTATTAACTTCGAATCTCTCACACCAAGCTGATTTGATTATCCAGTGTACTGGGTGACAGCATCAAACGTCAGGCAGATTTTTAGACCCATTAAAAAATGAAGATATGAAAAGCATCTAGCTGAAATCAGGATGAATTTAAAAAGTTACGTCTCTCCAGGATCTTCGTTAACCACAATACTCAATATTAGTCAACCTTGTATTGCAGCTGATTTTAAAAAGCGGATTCAATATCAGGTTATATTAATAAAGGTAGAGGATAAGGAACAGACAAGATAAATTTTCTAATATGCTTTTTAGACAACAGCTGGAATAGTGAATTCATTCCTGAGCACTTCATTTGAAGAAAAATGCTGATAAAATTGAGGCAGTTCAGAATGGAGTCAAGTGTAATCAAAGGCCTTGAACAATGTCAACTGAAAAATCTAGGCTATTTAAACTGCAGAAGAGAATACCGAGATGTGTGATAAAGACTATGGGAAATATATGAAAAGCCAACATGTTCTAGAACAGTAAGACTCATTCCATGTTGCTACAGAAGGAGCAAGAGGAACAAGATGTGAGAGTCAAAGGAAATCAGCGTAAGATCCATCAAACAGCCAAGGGCAGGGGCTCACACCTGTAATCCCAGTGCTTTGGTAGGCATAGGTGGGCAGATAACTTGAGGACAAGAGTTCGAGACCAGCCTGGCCAACATGGTGAAAACCCATTTCTACTAAAAATACAGAAATTAGATGGTCACGGTGAAGCACACCTGTAATCCTAGCTACTCAGGAGGCTAAGGCAGAAGAATCACTTGAACCAGGGAGGCACATGTTTTAGTGAGCTGAGATGGCACCACTGCACTGCAGCCTGGGTGACAGAGTGAGACTCTATCTCAAAAAAAAAAAAAAAAAAAAAACCATCAAACAAAAAGTAAGCTGTCTCATGCAATCCAGCCTCCTCTGATATGCTGATTGATTAATTGACTTACACCTCAACTTGTTCCCAAAATAAATACCTAACATTTTAAAGTCATTATGTGGTAACACTATTCTGAGTACTTTATATGTTTAATTCATTTCATTCACAGGACTCTCTAAAGTAAGTACTATTATTATCCCTATTTGTATAGATAAGCAAATTGAGAAAGAAAGGTTTAATCACTTGCCCAAGGTCACACAGATAAGAAGATGCGTGCACAGCCAAGATTCCAGTGTTCTGATCCTCCCAGCCCACACACTCATCACCAGGAGGCTACACTGCCTCTTCCTCACTGAAACATGCAAGGTTTCCCATGAGTGCCCTGTTACTGGAAGAGACTTTGATAGCTAACTCTCTGGAATGTTGAGGTTGCAGTTAGGTATTCTGGACCTCTCTGATATCTTCAATAACTAGGGGCTTTGGGGAAGTTCAATGGGATTCCAGTTTTGTGAAGCAGTGGGTATGCTGGGTTTGTCTAATAACATGTGGAGTATCATGGGAAGGTAACACAACTGGAAGGAAGTTCGAGAGACATGTTAGAAATCAGAGGCATACATTTGTCAGAATGGTCAAGGCTAGAGAGAAAGGATTTGAAATCCACCCTCGGATACGTGACAACAGAAGTTATGAAGCATTCATATTTGAGAAGGTTGAAAGCAGAGGATGGCAGATACTAAGCTCAACCCATGAAACATGCACTGCATGCTGAGAGTAAAACAAAAGGTCGGCAGCAGCTAAGCATGGAAATAGCCAAATGCTACAGAAGACAGGGCATGGCACTTTCAAAAGGCTGACTGATCCAGAAGAGTCAGAGACCTCTGTTGCTTTCACTTGCCCAGAATCTATTCACCCTTATTCTTCTAATAGCACCCCTATTGTCCCCTGGGAACCATGCCTCTCCATCATGTTTACCTGGTGGGATTTACCCTGGATTTACCCTGGCATTACTCCCCTGAGTCCAAGGTTCCCATGTTTCTGACCTGGCTGATAGCCACAGTCTATTCCCCTGATCACTGTTGACCACTGTGGCTGGTTTAGAGTGAACAGATGACCTAAGTGGGTCCAGTGAGAATCAACACTGAGATTTTCGGTGGAATTATTAGAAAGAAGGCTTTCTCTTTACCACCCAGGTACCTAAGCTAGTAAGATTAATGCATGGCGCTTCTGGGTACCATTTCTGGGACTATGTGAGGAGAGCTTGTCCATAAATGAAGCCAATGTGAAAGAAAGCAGTGTCAAGGCACTGGTTTGGTGGTGAAGTGGGGGGTGTGGATTTGCGCACTCAGATCCAGCACTTTGAATAGTTACATATATTCCCTGGATTTTTCAATTATGCCAGCAAAAAATAAATTCTTTCCAGTATGTCTCTGTCATTTGCCTCTGAGAGTAATGATCACTATTCATTACAATTTCCCAGTAATGAGAAACACTCACTATGTCTTTCAACTGTATTTACTCACATACTCTTTTTTTTAACCATGAATCTTAGCAAAAAGATTAAAAAGTAAATAACAGGGGAGCTCTATCCACTTAGCAATTAAGAATGTAGGTTTGGAGGGCCAGAGAACATGTGAGTCCCTGGTTCTAGCACTGTGTGGCCTTGGGCAAGTGACTCCATCCCTCTGAGCCTTGGTGTCCTCACCGGTATAAGGGATCATGATAATAGTGTCAACGAGACCTCTGTCACAGCATGGACTCCTGTATACCTCCATGCCTTTTTATTACACTCAAGAGTAACATATGTGGTCTCCTCCATGGGCCAGAAACTAGCACAGGGCCGGGTACATTAACAACAGAAACAAACCTCATGGAAATTATTTGAATCAACTAAATGAAATATCGCAGACAAGAGGGTTTTATAAGCTCCAGAGTATTCTAGATTATCATCTCACAGATGATACAACAGGCCCTCTTTTTTTAAAGAAAACTTATTGAATCTGAAGTTCAACCAAGTTCAACAAGAAGCAGAACCCTCAAAGTACTTTGTACAGCTATGTATAATCCTAGAAATCTGGCCCCGTTGCTTCCCCTCCTTCCCCTGCCCCCCTTTTGTTTTTTTTTTTTTTTTTTACCTTTAATTCAAACTCATCCTTTAAGAAATGCAGTGCTGATACTTAAAATGAAATCTTGGCAAGGTAAATGCATTTCTTTATGCAAAAACAAAACAAAACAAAAAAGACTGAGGAGTACATCATTTAAAGCAATAAAAAAACCAATTTACGATCCATCTCAGATTTTCAAATGTAAAATAGGATACAAAAAACAGTCTGTGTATAATAAATGTTTCAAGATTTGTTAAAGTCCTGCATGGGAAGGAAAGAAGACAAGTAATTCAAAAAAAGAAATCCCTTCAAACGTTTTTTGCAAAAGTGAAGTACACACACAGACACACACTGTATGTAGTATCATTAAAAATGTAATAGTAGCAGATGCTAGATAGAAACTAAAAATCTATGCTAGGCCCAGGAATGAGAAATTTCACTACGTCTTTCAACTATATTTACTCACATACTCCTTTTTCCATGGATCTTAGCAAACAACATTAAAAAGTAAATAATTAGGGGAACTCCATCCACTTAGTAATTAGGAATGTGAGTTTTGAGGGGCAGAGGATATGTGAACCCCTGGTTCTGGCACTGTGTGACCCTAGGCAAGTGACTCCAACTCTCTGAGCCTCAGTTTGCTTATGAGTATCAGGGATTGTGATAACAGTGTCCTCATAGGTTGTTGGGATTGGTGAGACAAGGGCATAGAAAGTGGTTACCATAAAGAAGTGATCATTCTTTTAATGATCCTTTTATTTTGCATGGTTTAAATCAGCCACCACAAAATCAAAATGATTCCCCCTGCAAGAAGGAAGCTACAACCAGAATACCGGGTTGTTATTCATTGCTGTCCTTCTACTTGTCTCACCTGGACCAAGTTAATTAACCTTCTGTTAAAGGAGTCACTTGGAAACTAAGATCTTTGGGGCTCAGTCCGTCCAAGAAACTGGACCTATTTGGAGCAGACAAATATTTACACTAACGAAACAGGCGGACATCTACTCAAACTCAATGGTGTCACAATTTATCTCAAACTATCTTTTTTTTCTATCAGATTAGAAACTTGGAAGTCATTTTTGACTTTTTTCTCCTTTTAAATCCCCTCTAGTCAACCTATCATCAATTTATCTGTTTATTTAAGATGTCATTCAACTGCAAATAGTCCTTTCTACTGCCATTGCCACGACTCTAGTCCAGTGCCTCATGACCCTAATCCTAGAATGATGCAGTAGGCTCTCAGCTCAGAGCTTTGCAAATCCTGGATGCAGATGACAATCATCTAAGAGAACTGAGCAAAACTACAGATTCTCAGGCCACCCCAGGCATACCAAGTCAGAATCCTTGGGGGCTAAAAAAATAAGGAAAGAAAGAAAAAAAGGAAGAAAAAGAAACAGGCAGAAACAGGTCCTTGGCTTGGAAGGAACACTGAGCACTGGCTAACGAGTCTCACCCAGGTCTCATCTCTACCTTTCTGGAAAAAGCCTTCAAGAGATGCTCTTTCTTTAATCACTTCAACCACAGGAAGATGTCAAAGCCAGAATGGCATTTTTCCCTTACAAGGAAAAGATCTGAAAACCCAAACTTGGAATCTCAAAGAAAGCGTAAGTGGAAAGGACATCTTTCAATAACCAACATCATCATCTTTCCCATGTGCTACCATCCCAGACAGACAGACACATCCAGGGAGTCCTGCTCTGCAAAGCACTTTTCAGGAAACAATCAGCTTAAGACATCACCCATCCAATTCACTTTGACTCTGATGAACAGTGTCATCGTTCCTTAGAAAAATGAAGCAGGAGTGGCAGACAGTCATGATGACAGCCAGTTAACCAGTGGTGAGTCTTTCGAGTTTCTTGTTTGTTTGTTTTTAAGCATGTCAGGCACAGAAAAGGAGACAGCAAAAGTAGGCAGGTAGAAGTTGCCATGTAACCGGAGGCGTAGGGCAATTAGCAGACAATTCTAAGCCTTCATTCATTCATTCAGCAAGTTCTTTTGTTTGTTTGTCTGTTTTTGTTTTTTGAGACAGAGTTTCACTCTGTCGCCCAGGCGGGAGTGCAGGGGCGTGATCTTGGCTCACTGAAACCTCCACTTCCCGGGCTCAAGCAATTCTCCTGCCTCAACCTCCCCAGTAGCTGGGATTACAGGCGCCCACCACCACACCCAGCTAATTTTTGTATTTTTAGTTGAGACGGGGTTTCACCATGTTGGCCAGGCTGATCTTGAACTCCTGACCTCAGGTGATCCACCCGCCTCAGCCTCCCAAAGTGTTGGGATTACAGGCATGAGCCACCGCACCCAACCTCAACAAGTATTTATAAAGTGCACAGTTCTGTTCTGGGGGCTGAAGATAGAGCAGTAAATCAAACAGGCCAGGTTCCTGCTCTTATGGAGTATACGTATTAGTAGAAGGACACAAACGAAAAGTGAATGAAGTATGCAAATAAACGAAGAAGATAATACTAGGCAGTGGCAAGTGCTATGAAGGTTATTAAACTGAATGGAGTGACAGATATTATAAGAAATTACAAAAGACCCTGACTAGCCAAGTCAATCTTGAGCAAGAACAAAGCTGGAAGCATCATACTGCCTCACTTCAAGTTATATTACAAAGCTAAAGTAATCAGAGAGTATGGTTCTGGGACAAAAACAGACACACAGACAAGCTGGAGGGAGGGGAGTTGGAGGGAGAAACCTAAGAACATAGGCTGTACTCTGACACTTAGAGCAGACGTCATCCACACACTGCAAATAAGTGACCAGGCAGAAAGCCAGGCAAAACTAAGGGAAACGGGTAGGTTTCCTCAAAGGGGATGCTACTGTCACTTGAAGTGGGATTGCTTTTCTTCCGTGGGTCTGTCCTGAGCATTGCGGGACATTTAGCAACTCTTGACACCCCACCCCACCTAACATCTGTAGGGTCCCTTCTCTTGGCACTAGGGCAGCCAAAAATGTCCCTGCCCATTTCCCAAAAGGACAGGCAATATAACTCCCTGTTCGAGAACTAGGGAGAACTAGGATGAAGGCCCTGAGTTAGAAACAAGACTGGACTATTCAAAGAAGAGAGAGAAGGCAGGGTGCCCGGCATGTAAAGAGTGATGGGGAAAGACATAAGAGCTGCATTGATAGTCATAAATGCTTAGCTGTGGTTTACTGGATCTCCATGCCATCAGCATAGGAAAGCTTCCTGTAGGAGACAGAGGACAGGCAAGGCATAGAAGCTACAGGTATCGGCTGGGTGCAGTGGCTCACTCCTGTAATCCCAGGACTTTGGGAGGCCGAGGAGGGTAGATCACGAGGTCAGGAGATACAGGCCATCCTGGCTAACACGGTGAAACCCCATCTCTACTAAAAATACAAAAAATTAGCTGAGCGTGGTGGCGGGCGCCTGTCACCCCAGCTACTCGTGAGGCTGAGGCAGGAGAATTGCTTGAACCCTGGAAGTGGAGGTTGCAGTGAGCTGAGATCACACCATGAACTCCAGGCTGGGCGGCAGAATGAGACTCCGTATCAAAAAAAAAGCTACAGGTATCTACACGGCTTCCTCACAAAATCAGGAAATGGGACACAATTAGATTAAGTTTTGCTGCCCTGATACTGCTATTAACAAAGATGGGAGAAGGGAGAGGGAAGTGAGCAAATTGCCTTGTTTCCTCATCCTAAAATGTATACATTGTTTCTTTATTTGTATAATTGTAAGGGGTACAAGCACAGTTGTGTTACATGGATATATTGCATAGTGGTGACTTCTGGGCTTTTGGTGTAAACGTTACTCAAATAATGTACATCGTACCCATTAAGTAATAGCTCATCTCCCTCCCGCTCTCCTACCCTTCGCAGCCTCCAATATCTATCATTACACTCTCTATGTCCATGTGCACACATTACTTGGCTCCCACTTATAAGTGAGAAAATGCAGTATTTGACTTTCTGTTTATGAGATGTTTCACTTAAAATCATGACCTCTGATTTTACTCACATTGCTGTAAAAGATATGTTTTCATTCTTTTTATGGCTGAATAGTATTCCAGTGAGTGTGTGTTTGTGTTTGTGGGGGGGGGGTCACTTAAAATATATACTTTTATTCACATTTTAATCTACATCAAACCAGAACGTGTCTCACAAGTGTCACCACTGACCAAGTAGTGGTGTGGTCAGGACGTATGGTCATCACCAGAGCATACGAATCAAAATGTGCATCAAAACCAGCAGCATCCATCTCCACCCCTGTTCCCATGAAGGACATGATCTCATACTTTTTTATGGCTGTAGAGTATTCCATGATGCACATGTACCACATTTTCTTTATCCAATCTGTTATCAGCTTACCTATATAACAAACCTGCACATGTACCCCCAAATCTAAAATAAAAGTTAAAAAAAAACTGTACAAAAATACAAAAATTAGCCAGGCATGATGGCAGATGCCTGTAATCCCAGCTACTCGGGAGGCTGAAGCAGAAGAATCCCTTGAACCCAGGAGGTGGAGGTTGCAGTGAGCCGAGATCGCACCACCGCACTCCAGCCTGGGTGACAGTGTGAGACTCCGTCTCAAAAAAGAAAAAACAAGAAAAGAAAAAAGAAAAACCAGCAGCATCTTGGAAGAAAATCCTGGGGACAATAATAGAGCACTCTTTAGAAACCCTGCAAGAGATGTGATGAAACAATGAAGGACACCACGGGGAGGGGAGGAGGACACTGGGAACTGGAGGTGATTTAGGAGGGTCAATTTGAATAGGAAATTGTTGGAATACTGGAATCAATTTATTTTTTCTGATGATTGAATACACAAGAGTGATAGAAGATAAATGTCTTAGTATGAGGATGTTCTTTCTATGAACATAAAATGTTAAAGCTCTAAATGTAAAAGTATTGTCATGCTTTAATTAGCAATGTTTTATTCTTAGGAATCACATGAATAAGAGTGCATCTTACAGATTCGAGGAAATCTGAGAACATTTACAGAGCATCCAGTGAGCGCCAAGAATTTTACACGTGCCATATAGCACATCATCGTCACAGTCACAGTCTCAAAATCCATATTATAAACTCCACCTCACAGATGTTAATAAATAACTTCATATGGCAAGATTTGTTTTCTCGCTTCAAATGAACCACATCCAGCAGGTAAGGGCCAAAGCCACTCTGCAGTGACATGATGACACAGGGTGGTCATAGCCTCAAAAACATGTTCTTCCAACGTTGTTATGAATGCCATTCCAATTAGCTTCCCCACTATTCCCTGGAAAAAATATCCTTTGACCTCTGCTCAGACAACATGGGAAGCCCTGTTTTGAAGCAAATCTGTGGCATGAGGAGATGAAAACCCAGCCTAGGACAGATGGACACACAGGGTGGGATTCTTGAGAAGTATTGCAAAGTTAGGTAGAACTTGGTGATCAAGTAAATTAAAACTTACAAGATCATAAACAAAGAATTTGATCCCTCAGACCCTCTCTGCTTATCTTTTTTTTTTCTATCTTCTGGTAATTAGTGCCTCAATTTTCCTTTGGGGGCCATCTCTTCCTCCTCCAGTTCTGCATTGTCTGAGGCAGGCGATGCCACCTCCTAGCTCCTGGTCTGTGTCATTAGGTTCACAGTGGTAGGCTCAGGGATGAGTATGTAGCTGAATCTGGGCCAATGAGAGTCAGCCTTAGAACTTCTGCTGAAACTGTTTGGAAAGCAGCGTTCCCTTTCCTCTGCTGTGGTTGAGCCATTTTAAAAGTACACCTGCGCTGGGCACGGTGGCTCACACCTGTAATCCCAGCACTTAGGGAGGCTATGGCAGGAGAACTGCTTGAGACCAAGAGTTCGAGACCAGCCTTGGCAACACAGTGAAACCCTGTCTCTACAAAACAACTTTTCAAATGAGCCCATTGTGATGGTGTGCACCTGTAGTCCCAGCTACTCAGGAGGCTGAGGGTGGAGGGTTGCTTGAGTCCAGGAGTTCAAGGCTGCAGTAAGCCATGACTGCACCACTGCACTGTAGTCTGGGTGACAAATAAAGACCCCCATCTCAAAAAAAAAAAAAAAAGTACACGTGAGAACAGAGTCAACACAGAGCAGAGCAAATAATTGGAAAGAAACAGATCCCTGATGATTTGAGTCTCTGGATCCAGTTTTTCCTGAAGGTTCTGGATGATGCTAGATGTTTCAGTTAGTTGAGCAAATAAATTATTGCATGGGGAAGCATGATGTCAGAGTCCTGACTTATATGACACTATGTACTGCTACATCTTACAGTGCTCACTACCTAAACATTCAGGTAGGTAGACCATGTTGGCCTCTTACACAAGCTTTGAAGGCAATATCTTCTATTAGAGAACAAGGAGCTGGTGGTCAAACCCTTCAATGCACAGACATCTGAAGTGTGCTCCTAAGGAGTCAGTTCCTTGACCAAAGGTTTTCTAAACTAAACTCAGCTTCAGAATCCACAAAACACACTCCTCTGTAGAGAACACTCCAGCGTGGGTGAGCTGACTCACAGCCTGGCACAGGTGTCCCCAGGAGGAATGATGTGGGAAGCACCAGAAA
Source organism: Macaca nemestrina (assembly GCF_043159975.1). NCBI lineage: Eukaryota > Metazoa > Chordata > Mammalia > Primates > Cercopithecidae > Macaca > Macaca nemestrina. The sequence goes on along the minus strand of NC_092142.1, from coordinate 24,512,347 downwards.
ACTACCCTGGGCCAATGTAGGCTTTGGTCGCCCCACCATCCCAAAATAAATCCTGAAATCCCCACCATCAGATGGTTCCTTTGGCTTCTAGCACTCTCTTTTTCCCTCTCAAAGGCTTCTGTCGGAATACATCTGTGTCACACAGAGGGGCACCTGAACTCATCAGTTCATCTTCATATCACCCAGCTCATTACATGAGCTGACAGTGTCCTAGGGAAATCACACATGCCTGGGATTGTCTGCTTGATTGTGGCCAGAGTGTTCCACTACACCGTAAATTCCATAAAAGGGAGGAATTACAGCTTCCTGAGCTCCATCATACCCCAGCACCTCACACAGCGCCCGGAACAGAAATCCACAATAAATATTTGTTGGATGACTGATTTGTGGTAGACAGCCCTGGAGGTGGGAGTTAGGAGGCCTAATTGCTGGTCCTAGTTCTGCCCAAGTCTACACACTCCCATTCACGCAATGCCTCTCTAGGAGCCTGGGTCCTCACCCCAAAGAAATGAGGAGGTGGACCCCTGAAATTTAAGATCCAAGCTGGAAGACCTGTACAGATGGATGCATTTAGCACATTCTGCAATTTTTACATACTTGTGGCAAAATGTAAAGAGTTGGGAAATTTTATATAAAAATTCAGATTTCTGGCTTTTGTTACAAAACGGATGTTCTGGCAAAACTGAATCCACATTGCACATGGCAGCATGAGCTGGAAAAGAGAAGCACACCCAGTATATGTCGCTATAATGTGTTTTTGTTTTGTTTTGTTTTGTTTTGTTTTGTTTTGTTTGAGATGGAGTCTCGCTCTGTTACCCAGGCTGGAGTGCAGTGGCACGATCTCTGCTCACTGCAACCTCTGCCTCCTGGGTTCAAGCGATTCTTCTACCTCAGCTTCCCGAGTAGCTGGGACTACAGGTGCATGCCACCATGCCCGACTAATTTTTGTATTTTTAGTTGAGACGGGGTTTCATCATATTGGTCAGGCTGGTCTCGAACTCCTGACCTCATGATCTGCCTGCCTCGGCCTCCCAAAGTGTTGGGATTACAGGCGTCAGCCACTGTACCCGGCCCCCATTGTGTTTTTGAGCTGAAAGAATCCAGCCCAACTCACACCCTGTCTGCTGCACTCAGCTGTTAACTAATGTCCCCTAATTCCACACCATTTCTTAGACAGGAAAGTTGAGATCCAGAGAAAGAAAGTGATGTCTTTCCCTCCACTCCACAGATTCATACAGCAAATTTGGGACAGGGAAGGGGACAGGACAGAATCCAAGCAAATCTGGGACAGGACAGAATCCAAGCCTCCTCATATTCAGGACCATGGTCTTTTCCGCACCATGATTTTTAATCCTGCAACCTGTACTAGGTTTAAACTCTCATGTTCCTTCTTTCTGAACCAAGATAACTGAGTCATTTTACAGAGTCTCACTCACTACTTTGTAAAACATGATGCCTCATGACGGGGCTAGATGCTCAAGTGAATGTGGCCACAGACCTGAATACAGAGGAATGTCCAGTGTGGGCTTGTGCACAGGGATCTACTAGCAAACAGAGGACTTTCAGTGAACCTGTTACCCTCCACCAAGATGTTCACAAGTGGGGGCTAACAAATCCAGTTAGACCAGAAGGAAAATAAAGAATCAAGATTATTCAGATAAATAATAACCAAAGATAGAAAAAGCGTGTCTCACATCACCAATTTCTTGGCACATAAAAAAAATAAGATGCATGTGTTTGCATCTTGATAATCTCTAAAATACATTTTCCCATGTTTCCATTTCTCTGCATCCCAGAGGAAGAGAAAGCCTAGGTATAAAGTTCTAGAAAGACCCTACATTAGCTGGACCTCAGAGATTGTCTTCCTGGGAAGGCACCTCCAACCCATAAATCTACAGGGTAGGTAGCGAGATCCTGAATGTGTTGTTTTTATTATTACTAGTAATGATGATGACATGTGTTGCCATTTTATGGATGTGTAGCAGGGCTAGGCACAGGGCTATAAGCCTGGCATGTTCCATCCCGCTCATCAGCACAGCAACAACAAGAAGGAGAAACTATTGTGACCCTCATGTAACAAATGAGAAAATGAAAAGCCTGAAGGATTGGTCAACACGTCCAAAGTCCCACAGCTAGTAAGTAGCAGGGGGAAAGAAACCAACAATGAAACTATAGGACTTCCGATAATCCATGCTATACTGCCTCCTTCCAGAAATTTACTTGGTTCCATCCAAGTCGCGGAATGCTTTTTTATTATTGTTGCTGCTGTTAAATTAGTCAAGACTGCATGATAGGATGATTGCTAAAAGCCATTTTTTGATACTCTTTAGGGTATCAAGAGCTCCACAGGCTCTGACCACTCACTGTGGCACCCAGAACACCAGCTGAAGGTGACGGGGTGTCACTGTGAAAAGCTGGAAAAGGAAAAGCTTGCTGCTCTACAGAGCTTGTTAGCATGAAAATAATCATGCACTTCTTACTGTTTGGTGGTAGAGCTACAGAGGTCAGCCTCAGAGATGGCATATCAACGTGGCTCACCAAATGAGCCAGTCAAGATGGGAATATCAATTTATTTTTGCAAGCGTGCATCAATAGAATTCATACAATGTAAAAAGGTAGCCGGTCTAAACCGCCCCCAAAAAGTACTACCAACTTGTCTATTTTTACCAATGCTCATTTGATGCCAAGGGTTTGGGGGGTAGGGATGGGCAGAAAAGAGAGAGAAAGTGGAAAAGGGGAAAAATCACAACATGTGTTCTAGACAATATTGGTTTAGATTTTTTAAAGATCTAAAATTCAATTACGGAAAGCCAGCAGCCTGATCCGGTTACTGTGACTGAAGCAATTGTCAGACCATCTCTGGTCAACCCCTTATGGGTTTTGCAATGTTTCTACCCCAATTTTGGATCAGGAAGGGTCAAACGGAAATACAGCAATGTGATTAAACTGCTCCTTTGCAAACAATATGAAAAGGTTTATTCTTCCAAAGTAGATTCTAACAAATCGTTTGCTCACTGTGGGATAGCAATGGGAGAAAAGCAAATCTTTCTATTAGTCTCAAGCAAGTCTTCAGATTTGCACACAATCTAACGAAGCATCTTTATTTTCCCAGCAGCTTGCACTTGTCTGACCTGGAGTCTGTATGAGTGTGGCAGTATGCTATAAAGGGTTTATTCAGCAGGCTAAGGATGTCCAAACCCCGCACATTCCAAAGAAAGGACCAACTTTTGACCAACTCCTGGGAGATAATCTCTGAACCCTTGGAATATCCTACCTCATAAGAGTGTCTCTGTAGGCCAAGTGTGGTGGCTCACACCTGCAATTCCAGCACTTTGAGAAGCCAAGGTGGGAAGATCACCTGAGTCCAGAAGCTCAAGATGAGCTTGGGCAACATAGCAAGACCCAATCTCTAAAAAATATACAAAAATTAGTTGAGTATGCTGTTGCATGCCTGTAATCCAAGCTGCACAAGAGGCTGAGGTGGGAGGATTGCTTGAGGGTTGAGGCTGCAGTGAACCATAATTACGCCTGGGCAACAGGAGGAGGCCTTGTCTCAAAAAGAAAAAAGAAAAAAACAGAGTGTCTTTGTATACCTGAAAACTTAGGCCATACCAAATACTTTATGCTAACAATGTGATGTACAGTGAACAGCTATTTTTGTTGGTGTAGGGCCCTGGGCCATGCCATTTCAATTTGACCTTCAATGGCAGGAGGCTGAAGACTAATAGTTAATACCAGTCATGTGGGTGCCCCATGCCTACGTGACAAACCCCCAATCAAATTTCTGGACACCAAGCCTCAGACAAGTGTCCTCAGCGGGCAGCACTGGGCACGTGTTCTCACACCTTGTTGCTGGGAGGATCAAGCGCTGCCCAGGTGCGTTGGCTGGGGAGGGCAACTGGAAGCTCGTGTCTGGTTTCTCCTGGACTCTGCCTTGTATGTGTCTTTGGCCTTTGCTGATTTTAACGTGTATCCTTTCACTGTAATAAGCCATAAATGCAAATATGTCAACTTTTCTGAGTTCCGTGAGTCCTTCTGTTAAATCACAGAACACAAAGGTGGTGTTGGAGACCCTCAACTCAGGCAGGCAGGGAGGAGGGATAGAAGGGTGGGAGGAAGTGAAGGAGGAAGAGAAGAAAGAAGGGAGGAAAAGAGGAAAAAGAAGGAGGAAAAAGGGAGGGAGAGAAGGAAGGAAGGAAGGAAGGAAGGAAGGAAGGAAGGAAGGAAGGAAGGAAGGAAGGAAGGAAGGAAGGAAGGAAGGGAGGGAGGGAAGAAGGAAAGAAGGAAGGAATGGAGGTAGGGAGGGAAGGAGGGAAGGAAGGAGGGAAGGAAGGAGGGAAGGAGTGAGGGAAGGAAGGAAGGAAGGAGGGAAGGGAGGGAGGAAAGAAGGAAGAAGGGAGAGAGAGGAAGAGAGGGAGAGAAGGAAGAGAGAGAGAAGGAGGAAGGAAGGAAGGAGAAGGAAAGAAGGAAGGAAGGGAAGGAAAGAAAGAAGGAAGGAAGGACATATAAAATGAAACAAGATGGAAACAACCCAAGGAGCTGGTCTAGTACCAATTTTCTTACTGTTTAGGCTCAAAGTACCAACAGGAAAAAAAAAAAAAGTCACGTATACAAGAGCCTTGAAAAACACCAAAAACAGATAAAAACCAGAGGCTACCAGAGCAAGACCCAGGACATAATTTAACACTCCACCATGCCGTCATTGAGATTGCGTTGTCTAACCATTTCCCTAGTACACCTTTGAGAAGTAGTAACTATTCCTTCTTTGATAAAACCATCCAGTTTCAGAAATAAAATAAAACTTTCAAAAGTGACCTGGAAGAGATTTAAACAGATTATAGCATTAAATACTGCCCTTTTCTTTTCTCTCTGTGGTTAGACAAGGGAATCAAACAGATTGCTGCCTGTGTACGAGCCACCAGGGCAATTGGACAGCTCTCATTTAGTGCTCTGGAAAGGCGGAGGGCACAAACTCCATACCTGTACCCGAGGCTGGAAACCCGGTCCTCTTATCCTTCTCAATTCATTGAAAACCACTTCAAGCAAAAATCATTTGAAATAAATTACCTCTGTGTATTATACCACGAGCAGTGAAAAACGTCCCACATGAGACTCGATGGTCCCGAAGCAATAAAATTTTTGCCGAAGTGCAAGATGTAATAACTCAGGGAAAAGAAGTCCCCATGACAACAAGAAGGGAAAGGAAATGAGTGAAAAATCAGAGGATGCAAGTCTGTTACAATACAAGGCATCACTAATTCGTACTTGAAAATCTGTCTTTGCGATTGCGGTCCCAGAAAGGAACTTCCTCTCTATTGCTGTTCTGCCTGCCCAGGCGGTAGCGTGAAACCTAACTACATTTCATCAAAAGAGGATGGGGATCCAGGCACTAGGATGGAACCTGAATCTACTCCATGCTTTCTGCCAGTCTCAAATCAGAAGGATGTGGGCGTGCTGTGGCATTTCCAGCAAGGCTGGGATTTCACAAGATTCCATATGCATATATTTAGAACTTGTGACCAATGCAGGAAACCACGAGATTTTCATACCATTAGATGTCTAGGGTCATCTTCCAAACACTGTGTCTCATTTCTTTTTCAGGAAGAAACTCCTACTTTTCCCCACTGGATTTCTTGGTTTGCTGCTCTCAGCCTGGCTCCTAAGTGGGGCCCCATCTATCCAGACTCCTTGATGTACTCCAAAATTACATAGGATTAAAACTATTTTTTTTCTTTCCTTTTTTCTTTCTTTTCAAGATAAGGTCTCGTTCTGTCGCCCAGGATGGAGTGCAGTGGTGCAGTCATAGCTCGAACTCCTGGCTCAAGAGATCCTCCCACCTCAGCCTCCCAAGGAGCTGGGACTACACTCACAGGACACCACACTCGACTAATTCTAATATTTTTTGTAGAAATTGGGGTCTCACTATGTTGCCCTAGCTGATCTCAAACTCCTGGGTTGTGCATGAGATCCTTCTGCCTTGGCCTCCCAAAGTGTTGGGAATATAGCCATGAACCCCTGTGTTTTGCCAAGACTACAACTTTTTAAGGGTGTTACTGGTTATCATCACGGAGAAACAGAAGATGTAAGGAAACAAACACTGGAGACTCTTCCGGAGTGTTGGTTTGTATCGTTGCCACTATCCCACTGAGTCTCTGATTCCTTATTACTGCGGGTGCTGTTGGTTGCTCTGATCCTGCTTGCCCTACTCTGCCCCGTGGCTTTCTTTAATTCCCACTAATACTTCCCTTACCTAAAGTCTCTCTTTCCTAAGCATCACCATCATCATAAACAGTTATCAGTTATTCAGTCCCTATGAAGGGTCTGCCGTCAGGTAGGCTCTTTATATACTTTATTTCATTTAATCCAATCAACAGCAATATGGCAAAAGTATTATATGTTCTTTGCAAAATCAAAATAATAAGCACAGAGAAGTCAAGCTACTGGCTCAAGGTCACACAGACCCGATATTTGAGCCTGAGCCAGAATTACTCTAAAAGCTGAATATAGGCCAGGCGCGGTGGCTCAAGCCTGCAATCCCAGCACTTTGGGAGGCCGAGATGGGCGGATCACGAAGTCAGGAGATCGAGACCATCCTGGCTAACACGTTGAAACCCCGTCTCTACTAAAAAAAAAAATACAAAAAACTAGCCAGGCGAGGTGGCGGGCGCCTGTAGTCCCAGCTACTCGGGAGGCTGAGGCAGGAGAATGGCGTAAACCTGGGAGGCGGAGCTTGCAGTGAGCTGAGATCCAGCCACTGCACTCCAGCCTGGGCGACAGAGCCAGACTCCGTCTCAAAAATAAATAAATAAATAAATAAATAAATAAATAAATAAATAAATAAAAATAAAAGCTTACTGGAAAAATACAGGCTAGGCACGGTGGCTCACACCTGTGATCCCAACACTTTGGGAGGCCGAGGCAGGCAGATCACGAGGTCGGGAGATCGAGACCATCCTGGCCAACATGGTGAAACCTTGTCTCTACTAAAAATACAAAAATTAGCTGGGCATGGTGGCACGCGCCTGTAATCCCAGCTACTTGGGAGGCTGAGGCAGGAGAATTGCTTGAACCAGGGAGTCGAAGGTTGCAGTGAGCCAAGATCGCACCACTGCACTCCACCCAGGATGACGGAGTGAAACTCTGTCTCAAAAAAAAATTAATAATCATAATCATAATCATAATCAGAACAAGAGTAGGTTAAATTCAAGTGATAATTTTCTGGACCTCCACACTAAGCCAAACCTATTTTCTTCGAACTCACCCCAATATTTCCACGAGGTCCGTAATGTTGAAATCATACATATCGACTTCATGATTTTAATGTATGTGTGCACGTGGGTGTTTTTTTCCTAGTTTTAGTCTTCATAAAACACTTGAATGATCAGCCACCCTAGAAGCCCATCATAATTCTACTCATGAGGTGTACCGAATGGCATAATTCAGCATCAAAAAGTCACCCTGTAAATGGATTAAGTATGACTGAATGATGCGGGTTCTCCCTGGGTGTAAATGGGGTGGAAGCCATGGAAGCGAACGGGGCTTTGTGGGAGGAGGAGTTAACTCTTTCCAAGTGTCTGTTAGATTTTCTCCACTCTGGCAGAACTCAGTTCAAAATCCTCAACCAGAAACAACACACTATCAATATTAGACGATTGAGTGTTATTTTTTCCCTGATGGATATATTTTTCTAAGGTATCTTATACTTTCTAACCTTTTTCCCCATGATCTATTTTAATTAAAGTAACACAAGCATATTTTTAAAGGGAAATTCGTGGTGTAAAGGATGTATACTACATGTCACTCTGCATCTTGTTTTTCTCTTCAACAGTAGATCTTGGAGATTGCTTCATCTCTCTACATACAGCTCTGTCTCATTCTTTTCTGCAACTGCATTGCACCCCTTCTGCAGATATGCCATAATGTTTTTAACCAGTTTCTGATACAGATGGACAGTCAGGTGGTTTCCAGTCTTTTGCTATTAATAATAAAATAGGTCTTATATATATGGATCCTTTTTGCTAGATAATTGAGATTTTACAAACAATGCTGAGTAACAGCTGCTCTAAATGTAAGTACGTACCTGTTCTTACAGAGATGATATTCTCCAACTCCAAAGAAGGGATACCAAGTAAGAAATGTATGTAGACCTATGGAGAGTTTGAGCATTTGAAGTGAGGCCTGTTCTGAAAATTGTGCCATGTGGGGTTGCCAAATCCACACCCCTTCTGAGAATCAGTGAATCCACGACCACTGAGAATGGAAAATAGAAAGGATCTACAAGGCATCATGAAATTCTTAAAGTACATATTTAGTTTTGGTAGCATATATGAGAAATGTAAATGCTAAACATCACCTGCAGAGCATGTTGCATGGGGCATTAACATAATACAATTTAGGCACAATAGCAATTTCAGTCATATATCAAAGCAATCACTGCTGAAAACATTTCTTCCCTCGCTATTGAGTGATGCCACGAATTTCATCTGTGACTGAGATTCTAAGTTAACTCAAAGAATATGGTTTTCTTATGTGAGGGCAGGGAGAACAGGGCATCCCCAGACAAAGCTGGCCAGAGTGTAAATATTTATATCAGCTTCCTGGAGAAAAATTTAGCAATGTGTACCAAAAGCCTTTAAATCATTTTAACTGCTCACCCTTTAACCCAGTGATAAATGCCCAGATATTTATTCAAAGAAAATGTGTGTGTGTGTGTGTGTGTGTGTCTGTGTGTGTGTGTGTGTGTTTCACACCCATTTGTTCATTGCAATATTTTAGGACTAGAAAAACACTGAAAGCAATTTACATGTTCAACTGTATAACATCAGGTAAATACATTATAATACACCTATTTCATACAATGAACACTACACAGCCAATAAAGTTAATGCAGTAACAAAGCAGTTTTCAAACCGTGGGTCACAAATCATTAATGAATCAGGAAACCAATTTAGTGGACCTTGGCCAGCCTTTTAAATAGAATGAAAGAACAGAAAATATAAGAGTCCATTACTCGTGGGAAGCATGGTTTCGTGAAACTTTTTTTCTAATGCATGTGTGTTTATACCAGGTCATTATATAAAATGCATTTCTGACTGCGAGGCATAGTAAAAGAAAAATTGAAAGCCACTGTTGTGACAGAATATTCAGAAGCATGAGACTATGACAATATTCTGTGTAAGTGGAAAACAGGTAAAAACTATAGTATAATCCCAAATTTGAGATAATACCAATAATTAAATAGATGTATTATTTAACTCTATGCATATATGCATATAGTTAATTGTATTCATTATGTGCAAATTATATTTATTTGCATTATAATGTGCAATCTATATGTTTAAATTATATACAAATTGTAATATATAAATTCTAAACACAATATAGAATTTGCAATTGAATATAATTTTCAAATTACATCCAACTGTTTGCATTATATGCAAATTAATATACGCATATATATTTAATTATTGGTATTATCTCAAATTTGGGATTATACTATAGCTTTTAATAAATTCTGGCATATGTCATTGGGTTAAAGGGTGAGCAGTTAGAATGATTTAGAGGCTTTGGGCACAGAAAAGATACCCTCTGGATGGTAGGATTATGGGAGAATGTAATTTTTCTCTATGTACTTTTGGTATTTTCTAAACTTCTTATAATGTACAATTTTTGTGTTAAAAACCGGGGTCTAAGGGGGAAGGCTATTGTTCAGCTATGGTTGTGGTAAGTAAATCACAACCTTTAGACGGCTCCTAAGAGCAAGTCAATGGTGACGGAATAAATAAATGCGATGACCAGGAAGCCATTCTATCCTCTGATACACTCGTATGAAAAATCATCTTTCAGAAATGCTGCATGCCCATGCATTTAGGGAAGCAGCATTTCCGGAAAAGGGTGCCTGTGAAAAACAAAAATAGTAGTAGAATTAAAAGCATCCTGTCCCATGGTGTAATAACATACACAAGTGACTGCTGTTCCTATTTAAAAAAAAAAAAAGAGGGAGGAAGGAAGGAAGAGAATGAAATAGAAGAGGGAGAAAAGGCAAGAAAGTACAAAAAAAACCTAATCTCCCCAGGAGACAAAAGGAAAGCCTGTCTTTGAAAAATAGCAGCAAAAAAAAAAAAAACTTGATAAGGCTTTCCCATAATGACTATAGAGATTTCAGTCACCAAATATCTTTCTAAAGTGATTAAATTTTAAAATGTCCATGAACTCAACAAACTCATTGTTTCAATTCATAACGAGTTAACGAAGTGGCCAGTGACCTGACCTCCTTTAATATTGGATGAGGAATTTTATGAGCCACCTCTACTTCGGGTTCAGGTGATGACTTCGCTGTTAGATGAACAGAGTTACATTTAAAAAAAAAGTTGAGGGGGCCAAGTGCGGTGGCTCACGCCTGTAATCCCAGCACTTTGGGAGGCCAAGGTGGGTGGATCATGAGTTCAGGAGTTTGAGACCAGCCTGGCCAATACAGTGAAACCCCATCTCTGAAAATACAAAAATTAGCCAGGTGTGGTGGCGCACACTCGTCGTCCCAGCTACTCGGGAGGCTGGGGCAGGAGAATCGCTTGAACCTGCAAGGTGGAGGCTGCAGTGAGCTGAGATGGCACCATCGTACTCCAGCCTGGGTGACAGAGCAAGACTCCATCTCAAAAAAAACAAAACAAAACAAAAAGTTGAGGGGCGCTTTAGTATGGAAATATAATCATTAGTGACTTTATTTAAACTTCTGCTTCACCCTAGTGTGGCAGGTGTCTGCTGAAATTGCTCAGCATTGAACAAGAAAAAGATGGCTCTTCTGTATTCATTCTACTCCTTTATTTTCCAAACCTTTCTTGAATATAGACACTACCCTGGCCTCAAAATGTTTATATTTTTTGTGGGAGCGGGGGAAACAATGGCAGCTGGTAACTTTTTGGTTTTTTTTTTGAGATGGAGTCTGTCACCAGGCTGGAGTGCAATGGCATGATCTCGGCTCACTGCAACCTCCACCTCCCGGGTTCAAGTGATTCTGCTGCCTCAGCCTCCCGAGTAGCTGTGATTACAGATGCCCACCAACACACCCAGCTAATTTTTTTGTATTTTTAGTAAAGATGGGGTTTCACCATGTTGGCTAAGATGGTCTCAATCTCTTGACCTCATGATCTGCCCGCCTCGGCCTCCCAAAGTGCTGGGATTACAGGCGTGAGCCACTGCGCCCGGCCAGCAGCTGGTAGATTTCTATTTAGTAGGTGATTTAGAATAACGCTCTGAATGGAAGAGAATGCTTGTTGACGGAAATGATGGGTAAGAAGGGTTAAAACCACGCTTACTGCCATTCAGACAAGACATAAATATAAAGAACATAAATATAAGGAGAAAAGTATGATAACTGGCGAACAGTAGTAAATCACTTCTAGGCTGAAGAAGAAAAGCATCTGAGCTTCATCAATGATATTTTGAGTGCAAAAGGTAAAAAATTGTTAAGCAAATGGACAAATCCATTCTTTCAGATGTTACTGCAAAAATGTGGGCCCAAACTAAGATGGCATCATTGATCACATGTGATTTTCAAAGGGTATACTGGTCAAATTTGTACCACTTTTTCATGGCTTATGATTTATTTGCATATTCCTAGAACCCTGAACAGTACCAGAGTTAGCAGACGGTTATAAATAACCATCCAATATTAGATAAATATGGTTGCTTGGTTGGAATCCAATGAAGATTTGAGGAAAGAAACAAACATGCTAAAGGAACATACTTAGCAGGTTTAAAAAACTACCAAAGGCATCTCAATTAACTTGTTCATATATTCTATATTTATATTGATAACTGACTTCTTAATTTAAAAAAAAATCTACATCTTCTTCCTTTATTGTATTTATTTTCTAGAGCTTTGCATGTTGATATGGTTTGGCTGTGTCACCACCCAAATCTGATCTTGAATTGTAGCTCCCATAATTTCCTCCTGCGGGGAGGGACCCAGGGAGATAACTGAATCATAAGGGTGATTTCCCCAATATTGTTCTTGTGATAGAGAATAAGTCTCACAAGATCTGATGGTTTTATAAGGGGAAACCTCTTTTACTTTTTTCTCATTCTCTCGTCTTCTGCCATGTAAGATGTGCCTTTCCCCTTCAACCGTGATTGTAAGGCCTCCTCAGCCATGTGGAACTGTGAGTCCATTAAACCTCTTTTTCTTTATAAATTACCCATTCTTGGGTATGTCTTTCTCAGCAGCATGAAAACAGACTAATACACATGTGCTGTCTCATTTAATCCTTACAACTAGCCCCAGGAAGTCTGAGCTATTAGTAGTCCCATTTTACATATAAGCAAACTGAGTCACATGCTAGGTCAGTAACTCATTCCAGGCCCTACAGCCAGCAGGTCATGCAGTCAATAACCACAGCCAAGCAGCTGGCTCCGGAGCCCAAGATGCCTCATTGCCCTGTGTTTTCAAGGCTGTATAAATGTTCAGCGACTGTACCACATCATTTCTTCCAAATTCCACTTGAAATAGCCTGCTAAAATATTGTGACCTTTCCCAGGTGACTCTGTATCCATATGCCCTGGCCAGGTATTGTCTGAGAAATCAGGTTAAGTTCCCATAAGGCCAGCGTCATTCCTCAGGAGATGAAAAGCAAATCAAAATCAAACAAAAGAAAAGGAGTATGAGGGTCATTGGGCAGCGTGTGTATTGGACCTATACAAATAAAATGGTGTTAGTAAAATGATAAGCGAGAACATGTATCTACCTTTGGTAGACCAGATAACCCTTCTCACGGAGTCTCCAAGATATGCAGGAAGACAGCTCTGTCAGTTCTGGGGTTTGTACCCTCTGAGATCTGGCAGAGCCCTGTAGGTTTTCATGAAAACCATTTGCACTGTAAGGTGCACAAAGTAGCAGGTTAATTTTAGGACAGAATTAATTGAGTAGTTTTATTCTTTGAAAAATCCTAAGTATGTCAACCCACTCCCAATAGAATCCTCCAGGCAGTTATCTAATAAATGGAAGTTTCCTGAATGGGCTACACGCTGCCAAAACAGAACACTGACTACAAAGGATCGAAATCTTCTTTTAGAGTTTAATAAAATAGGGTGCACTAGAGAAATCCAATCACGGTTGAGCAGGAAGATGTATAAAAGCCTCCCCAAATCTTCTATGTCTTCCTTGCAGCTTTATGTGTCTTGCACAGAGAAGGAAACTTTTGGCATAAATATGCATTTGAATCATGAAACGAATGCACCCCATACTCTTTCAGGAACAGAGGCTGCAGGACAAATATTTAGGCAGAAACTATAAAATGGAAATGCATTTGCCTCTCTTTCCCTCATGACGTTCTTTCCCTCCTTCTCTTTCATTCTCCTCTTACGCTGGGCAGTATCCCACATACACACTTTGCAGAATGTCAGGTGTAATCCAACAGATGTCATTGTGAAAATGGAAGGAAAAACAACGAGTCAACAGCCTCTCAAGAACTGTCTGTGCATAAATACGCTGACGGGCTTTCGCTTTCAGTGTGGTGGTCAACTGGGCCATCCCACATGTGGGCAGGCAAACATGTTCTGCCAAGTGAGTCAGACAAGCTGGGAATGTTAATTCCTTTGAATGCAATTTGTGAAAAATACTGCTTTATGGGAAAGAAGGATATTTCATTATTATGCAGGCATGTGCCATCAGAGGGGAAAAAAGAAAAGGAAAAAAAAATGCATAAAACAGACTAAGGCTAGCCCATAAAAGATAGTTCTGCAAGGCAACCCTCAATCCAAAGTGAGTGAGTGTTCCCTGGGATCCCTAAGGTTAGACAGGAGTTACAGCCCCCCTAAACCCCTATCTGTAATAACACGCACTGCAGGCACGCTTAGAGAGAAGAATCATTTCATTTCACCACGGGACATTTATGTGCCACATCCTCTCCTCCTCCAAGCCTTTGCACACTCTGTTCCTTATGCCCCAGCACTCTTCCCTCACCACTAACTCTTAGTCTCTGACTAATTCCTACAAAACTCTCACTTCTCAGTTGAAGTGTCACTTCCTTTGGCTCACTGTGGTAGGCACTGTTACTTGCCTACCTAACAGGCATCCCCTTCTTTTCTTGCTAACGGAACTCATCTTTTGTTTGGGCAACAATGTGCCCAGCTCTAGAAGATGACTCATGGTTGGACTAAGACAGTCTGTTCTTTTTGCCAAAGGCTGAGTGGTCCAAGATTAGACAGACTCGTTCATCCAACTGTCCACTTAGAAGTCTAATGGTCATCTCATGTCCAATATGATCTTTCCCCTTAAAACTGCTCCTCTTTGGTAAATACAAACTCCATTCTTCCAGCTGTCCAGCCATAAATCTACGATTCATCCATGATTTCTCATTTTGTCCAGTAACCCACACATTATCTTCCAGATATGTTCCGAACACTGTATTTTAGTGTGGTGATGTGATTGGTGCAGGCATTGGATTAGTGACCCTGGCTTGCACAATGAGATTCTTTTTCATGGATTTTTTAAGGTTGGAGGTGAAAATGAAGGGAACTCATCTTTGGAGCCTTGGAGCAGGAAGAACCAACTCTTAGCAATTCTTACCAGTCCTATGCTCACCAGCCAGTCCAAACAACCATCACCTCTCATTTGGGGTCTTAGGTAACCTTGTCATCTGTTTCCCTGCATTCTCTCTTGTCTCCCTATAAATGATTCTTCACCAGCAAATGCATATATCATATCATGGACACCTTCTGTTCAATCCCACCATGGCTCCCATCTCACTAGAAGTCTCATAGGATCTGGCTCCTACCTATCTAGCTGACTTCATGCCTTAACTCTCCTGTTTCTTCACTGTGTCCCAGTCTCATTGGCCTCCCTGCAACCTCTCAAACATGCCAATCGCAGCCATGCATTAAGGCTATTCCATCTGCTGGAATGTCCTTTCCCAGATTTCTACATGACTCCTCACTTATGTCCTTCAGTGGTCTATCCAACAAGCTTCCCCTAACTACCTTCTTTAATTTTCCATTATTTCTCTCCTCTGCCTTATTTTCCTTCATTTCATTTACCATCACCTGACATATTATACATTTACCTGTTTATTATCTGTTTTCCCCCATAGAATATAAGTTCCGTGAAATCATATATAACACTCACAGAAAGAACCTTCACTATGGGCCAGACACTAAAATGAGCATTTTCCCACACTGACTTATTTAAGAAGGAAGTTTGTTTTATTCACTGGTGCATACTCTATATCCACAACACTGTCTGTTGAACAGACTTTTTAAAAATAAATGGATAATAGGATAAATGAATGTGATCCAGTTGTGGGCAGGAGCATGTAGAGCAAATACACTGTTGTCTTCTGCAAGGAATTCTCTGCTCCATAAAAGGTAAGGGCTGCCCGCAGAAACAGTCTTTTCGCTACTTTTCCTCTCCTCTTTCTTCACATACTCTTATGCTGGCATACGATGCCCAGAGCTGCAGCTACCATCTTGAGTTCATGCTGCAACAAACTACAGTTCAAAATCCAACAGGTAACAGTGGCCAAACTGAAGGATATAAGCAGCCTTCCCTTCCTATACTGATAAACTGCTGGATCCATCCCAGCACCACCTATCTGGATTTCTTGCTAAGTGAAATCTAAATGTCCTAAGTCACTGTTCATTAAGTTTCCTCTTGCTTACAGCCAAAAGTATTCAAATTGACACATTCTGCATGTATTAAGCTAAATTGTGATTGTCACTTGTTTGTCTGTCTTCTTATTTAGACCAAGTTTCACAAGGATAAAAGGGCCTTGTTATTTACCATCTCCCTGGCATCTTGTACAACACCTGGTAAAGAATGGATGCCTTAAATATTCGTTAAACAAGCAATTCATTTCCCTCCCTTTGCCCCAGCAAGTTCCTGAGAACTAAAACTAAATGCTGACCCATTTCTATCTTTCTGAACCTTTCGAGATATCTTTAATATTGCACTAGGCATCTCCTAGCTCTCAGGATGCTAAGACATATCTTTAAAAAGTCAACTCTTTCTCCAGTTACATCTAAACTAAGTGGACATTTTTCAGACTTCAGTGCAGAAGCTCTTTTAGTGACATCCAACATGGTTGATCACTCCCTCCCTTTTAAAACCCTTACTTCCATCAAACTACATCTTCTTTCTTATTGTCCCCCTACGTCTCTGCATCCTTTGCAAGCTCTTCTTTCTATAGTCTCCAATTTCAAAGTCCAATCCTAAATCCTCTTCTCTTACCAGCATATACTTACTGCCTGTGCAAAATCACCATGGACCATGGCTTCAATTATTGCCTTTATGCCAATAATTCCCAAATTTATATCTCCTATCCCTGTCCTCTCCTCTGAGCTCAGACACATCCATCCCACTGCCTATTTGATATCTATACATAGATGTCTCAAAACCATCTGAATCTCAACATTTTTGGAGGCTCGTTATACCTGACTAATCGGAGCCCTGAAGAAAGTACCAGAAACTCACCTCAAACTGGGTTGAGACTTAAAAGGAAATATATTGGCTTAAGTAACTAGAAATGTCTTGGATAGAGTTAGTCTTGAGCATGCCTAGATTTAGGAATTTAAACAGCGAAAGAAACTCTCTCTCTCTCTTCATCTCTCATTTCTGCTCACCTCTATCTACCTTCTCTCCTACTGCAACCTACTTTTCTCCATAGGTAAGAAACGTGACCAGAAAGCAGCTCCAACACCCCATCCTTGCTGCTCCAAGACTCTAAAGATAAGTCCCATTCGTTTTTACTTTCAACCTTAAACATTCATGAAAAGGAATCTCATTGTGCAAGCCTGGGTCACTAAGCCACCGCCTGCACCAACACTGACACCACACTGAAGCACGGTGCACTACAGCCAGGTCGGCAGGGTTTTCTGAAGGTAAATCTAACCAAAAACTGTATGACTGGATCAGCAGTTCTTCAAAGCAAGTGGGTATAGGGTGTGCTGAACAGATTAAGTCAGCAAAGGTCCTCTACTCCCAACCCTGTTCCTGTCCTTATGGTTTGTCTTGGTGAATAAAGCCATCATTCTCCCATCCTGTTACAGAAGCCAGTCAGAAACCTTGAAGTTCCTGCTGACTTTCCTCTCTCTCACCCCTCAAAGGCAAGTCAATGACATAGCCATTCAGTTTTACCTCCCAGATATCATTCAGAGTCAGCCACTTCTTTCCATCATCACTGCCATCTCCCTAGTCTAAGCCACCAGAAATGTTTTTCCTGGACTACTGGAAGAACTTCCTAGAGGTACATACTCTTGTCCCTCCGATCCATTGCCCACATGGCAATCAGGCTGATCATTTCAAAGAATACACCTGAACGTGCCACCTCTCTGCTAAAACCATTAAACAGTTCTCCATCTTTCCTAGGACAAAAGCCTAACTCTTTAACATGGCCTACAAGTCTTTGCACGTCTTTCCTCTCCAGCTTCATCCTAAGTCATGCTTCTCCCTGTCTCCCTGAGTGCCCGCATTCTGAGCTTTTACTTTTTCCATGCACTCTCCCACTGTGAGGTTTTTGCACGTGCTATTTCCTCTGCTTGGATTGCCACACACACACACACACCCTCACCTTCTACTCATCCTTCAGATCTCATCTCAAATGCCACTTATTCAGAGGAATCTCCCCGGTCCTTCATTAGGTGAGATTTCTCAAAAATATGCTCAAATTGCAGCCTTTATGGTATTATCTTACAGTACTGGGTATTGTTCCTTCAGAGTAGTCATTATGCTTGTAATTTTCACCTTATTTACTTTAATTGATTGTATCTTTCTTCTCTACTGGAAGGTAAATGCCACAAGAAGAAGATTCCGGCCGGGCGCGGTGGCTCAAGCCTGTAATCCCAGCACTTTGGGAGGCCGAGGCGGGCGGATCACAAGGTCAGGAGATCGAGACCACAGTGAAACCCCGTCTCTACTAAAAATACAAAAAATTAGCCAGGCGCGGTGGCGGGCGCCTGTAGTCCCAGCTACTCAGGAGGCTGAGGCAGGAGAATGGCGGGAACCCGGGAGGCGGAGCTTGCAGTGAGCCGAGATCGCGCCACTGCACTCCAGCCTGGGCAACAGCCTGAGACTCCGTCTCAAAAAAAAAAAAAAAAAAAAAAAAGAAGACAATTCCATTGCTTCTGTGTACCCTTGTGTTTCCAACACCAACCACAGCGCCTGGCACATTGCAAAGCACATCACGAAGCACTCAATATGGGTTGCAAAATAAATGTCTGAATAATTTCTGGAAGGCACGGAGATTAAAAGTACAGATTCTGGAGCCAAATCTAAGGTCAGTCAAGGTTCCTCTTCTTTAAGTTGATTTGTGTGTGTCACTCTGGAAAAGTCACATGTAATTTCCCCCCCACTTTTTTTTTTTTTGAGACAAAGTTTTGCTCTTGTTGCCCAGGCTGGAGTGCAATGGCCTGATCTCTGCTCACTGTGACCTCCACCTCCCAGGTTCAAGTGATTCTCCTGCCTCAGCCTCCCGAGTAGCTGGAATTACAGGTGCGCACCATTGTGCCCGGCTAATTTTTGCATTTTTAGTAGAGATGGGATTTCACCAAGTCGGCCAGGCTGGTCTCAAACTCCTAACCTCAGATGATCCACCTGCCTCAGCCTCCCAAAGTTCTGGGATTACAGACGTGAGCCACAGCATCAGACCTAATTCCCTTTCTTTAAGTTTCTTTATCTGCAAAATGTGGATAACAGCAAAGTTTCTCATGAGGGCTTCATAAGATGCTCTACCTAAAACCCTTAGCATGACGCCTGGAACAGAAAAGGCAGATGTATCCATTACAATTAAGTTTAGCTAAGAGCAACTGAAACCCCAAGATGATACAGCTTAAGCAATGCAGAAATGTATGCCTGTCTTAGCCAAAGGACTCCCACTGGGCTCTTTTTATCTGGTTGCCTCAGCATTTTTAAGATGCGGTTTTCTCTACATGGCACCTACTGACTGTTCAAGCTTCAACCATCATGTTCTCCCTTTCACCAACAGCAAAGAGGGGAGCTTCCTCATAAGGGCGTTTCCCAGAAGTTGTAAAAGCATCTACTCTCGAATCCCACTGGTTCAAAGTTAACCTCATGAAGCCACATCAGCCAGAAAGCAGACTGGGAAATGTAGTCTTTATTCCAGATCGTCAGGTGCCCAAGAAAAATGGAGACACAAGAAACAACCTCTACCTCAGCAAGACAACGAAAAGAGAATCCTTCTGTGAACACTGGGGATTTTATGTCAAGGAGTATCTCCACCAAAGATTATACGGGGAAAAAAAAGTCTACAGAAGCACCATCTGCAGCAACTCACCTTGTCGCAGTAAGCAGAACGTAAGTGTATTTGTTGAATTTTAAGAAAAACCACTACCAACGCCGCACCAAATGTGAACCTTCTTAATCCACGGGACATGCTTCACAGGGAAGCTGTCCACCTCGGGTCTTGCTCAAGATCCCCCTGACCTCTTTCCCTGTCACAATGGGAGAGGAGCTTTGAGAGGTCCTTGGCATTGGCACTGTGCTATGACTACAGGGGGAATTGCTCTCTGGATAAATGCAAGGTGCTGACAGGTGCCAACCTGGACTTCTCAGGAAGCCCCAAGGCAGTCTTCTGCCCACAGAATCCCCCTATAGGGCAAATCATGGACAGACGGACTCCGGCTTTGTTGTACCTGCACACTGAAGGCATTCCCATCTGTCACTAACCACTGCTTCAGAAACTTAATCTTGCTTCAGAGCTAAAGCCTTCCTGTCACTCAGCTCCAGTTCACTTGGGAAAAGTTTTAAAAAGGAATCTTTGGCCTCACGGTGAATCCCAAAGTCTTACAGAAAAATGATTCTGCAGCAGTTCAAAGACAGAAGAGAAGTATTTACTTTTTTCCCTTTCATGCAGAAGAGAAAGGAGCATTGAGTATTATTTTGATAACAGAAACTAAACTCTAAATAATAGCATCCAAGAGCAATAACCACACACAAACCACATGTTTTCTTTCATCTCATGGTAATTGTATATGGAATCACCATCCTTATTATTAAAAGCTTTTATCCAGTGCCAGTAGGTACCTGGGGCACAAAAGGTGCTGAGTTTTACTAAATCTATATATATCAGTACACAGGGGAATACATGGAGGTCTCTCCCAAGAACTTAGAAATAAGATTGTCTTCTGACCACTTATCAAAATGCATCCACAATTTTGAAGTGCATACTCCTTCCGTTTTCTATACAAACATTTCCACAAGAATACAGAAAGCCTTGTTTGTAAAAGGATGGAAACTACAGAGATGTCCATCAGGAAAGAGTGGTTAAGTAAAGCACGATGACCCATCCCCACGGAAAAATACAATGTAGAAATTACAAAATAACGAGCTAGACTTCTCTGCCATGTCAGGGAAAAGTGTTCACCATCTCATGACAAGAAAACAAAGCAAACGAAACAGGCAAACAAGTAAACAAAGCCATCAACATATAACAAACAAGGAGACAAAACAGATGCAGGCTCTGAAGTTAATCGGGGTGACTTAAATACTTCCCAGCTCAGCGACTGTGGACAAATTATGCATCGTGTCTAATCCACAATGTCTTCATCTAATAAAATGAGGTAACAACAGGACTATCTCACAGGATCTTGTGAGGTTTAAACACACCAACTAGTCTAGTAGGTCAGCATGGTGTGTTAACTAGAAGGATCAGCAGCCGTGTTCATTCTAGATAACTTCTAGTCAGTGTCATGGTATTCTATCAATGACCACATCTTAACCTACTGTATTAATCACACAAAGGGGAGGAGACACAGCCGGTTCTAGGCAGTAGCTCCCGTCTGGCGAATGAGGTTGGCAGTGCGGGAAGGAGGATGATGAACCGTGGAGAGAGTCTTCATTTTATTTTCATTTATTTGTTAGTTGTCTTTTTTCTTTTACAATGAGCTCATGTTACTTTCATAATAAAGGGTGTTTTTTTTTTTTTTTTTGGTGGGGGGCGGGGTGGGGGGGTTCTTTAACAATTGGCCTCTAACAATTAAACCTGAATAGCATCTTGTAATGGATTAGTACAGAGATCTGCAAAATTCCCAGAGGAGACTCAGCCCCAGGACTTGCTGGTAACTTAACTGGAAACGGAAACATGTCTAAAGAATGTGACTACAGATGGGCTGGGGGCTGGAGACGCCACAGAGTCCTAGCAGCTCAGGAGGAATAGAAACAACAGAGGTAGCAAGGCCATCCAAGCAACAGGCAGGGCCAAGGGAATTGGATCCCTTAGATCCATCTTTTCAGATGAGTCCCCCAGGCTCCTTACACAGTATTTGTTCTGTGTTATGGACGAGTTGTGTTCTCTCTGTGGCGGGCATGTCTTGCCAGCCAGCAAGAACTCAAGCATACCCTGAGAATGACCCTGTGATCTTTGGTGAGTGTTTGTTCAGTGTTCCAAGCCATGGAATGGCCAACCTGGATGTTTACGCCATACCTGTGAACCACTAGACCCTGGCCTATTTCTTGGAACTCAGGTCATGCAAGGAACCAAGGCCTTTTGTGTTGAGCTGAGGAGACAGGATATTTGTTTGTTTGTTTGTTTGTTCGTTTGTTTTTGAGACAGGGTCTTGCCTAGTCACCCAGGCTGGAGTGCAGTGGTGCAATCACAGCTCACTGCAGCCTTGATGTCCCAGGTTCAGGCGATCCTCTCACCTCAGCCTCCCTAGTAGCTGGGACCACAGGCACACACCACCACACCAGGCTCATTTTTGTATTTTTTGTAGAGACAGGGTCTCACTATGTTGCCCAGGCTGGTCTCAAACTCCTATGCTCAAGTGATCCTCCCACCTCAGCCCCACAAAGTGCTGGGATGACAGAAGTGAGCCACCACACCTAACCTTGGAGACAGGATCTTTAAAGAGGTGATTGATTTAAAATGAGGTCATATAGCAAATGCCTAAGGGATCCGGGGCTTAAAACCTAGATGACAGGTTGATAGGTGCAGCAAACCACCATGGCACATGTATACCTATGTAACCAACCTGCACATGTATCCCAGAACTTACAAAAAATAAATAAAAATTTTTTAAACATTTAAATGAGGTCCAATGGGTGAAATATGATAGCTGTCCTTATAAGAAGAGATTAGGACACAAACACACAGAGGCAAGACCACGTGAAGACACAGGGAGAAGACAGCCGTCTGCAAGCCAAGGAGAGAGGCCTCAGAAGAAACTAACTTTCCAACTCTAATCTCAGGCTTCCAGCCTCCAGAACTGGGAGAAAATATATTTCTGCTGTTTGTCACCCAGGCTGTTGTGTTCTGTTACAGCAGCCTAGCAAGTGAATACGCTCTGTTGAGGATTCTTTTCTCATATAAAAGAATTTTACCTTTTCTATGTGCAAATCCATCAATCTTTCCCTTTTCTCTTTACAGCTTTTTTAATAATCTTGATTTGAAAGGATTTTGCCATCCCAATATTAAGATATATCCGTACTGCCTTCTAATATTCTTACCAATTTTTGTTGTTGTCACTGTTGATGTTCTTGTCTTCTGGTGCTTCTTTTGTTTCGTTATTTTTATTTTTTTATAGATACAGGATCTCACTCTGTCACCCAGGCTGGAGTGCAGTGGCATGATCACAGCTCACTGCAGCCACCAGTTCCTGGGCTCAAGGAATCCTCTCACCTCAGCCTCCCGAGTAACTGGGACTAAAGGCATCCACCACCACACAGGCTAATTTTTGTATTTTTAGTAGGATGGGGTTTCCCTATGTTGCCCAAGCTGGTCTCAAACCCCTTGACTCATGCAATCTGCCTGCCCTCGCCTCCCAAAGTGCTGGGATTACAGATGTGAGCCACCGCACCTGGCCTTTCATTTCCTTCTTTACCTGTGATTTATTTCTGTAATTCATGTGTGGTCAGGCTCAAAATTTGGGTTTTTTTTTTTTCCCCAAAAGAATAGTCTCTTGTCTATATTACTGTTTTCCCAGCTTTATTAAGGTATGACTGACAAAAATCTCTATCATTTTTATGAACATAAAAGCGTTAAATTATGTTACGGAAGTATATTTTTGACACAAAAAGATGGTCATAATATACTTTTAAGTGAAAGAAGCAAATTATTTTAAAATACACATTTTTGAAAGAAATTATATATACTTTATAAGTATTAAAAATTTATAGAAGAGGCTGGGCACAGTGGCTCACGTCTGGAATCCCAGAACTTTGGGAGGCCGAGACGAGCAGGTAACTTGAGGCCAGGAGTTCAAGACTAGTCTGGGTAAAATCTGCTCTGATAGTACAGGAATAAGTGAAGCAATAAATAAACTCAGACAGCGAGGAGAAAGGCGTCGTAAGCTTTTCCACTCCAGACCAGGTACTTTGCACCTTATAAAGTCAGGGAGTGTTTGTGTGACAGAGCTTCATAACAAGAGAGTGATATAACCACTAAACTTCTAGCTACATACTACTCATGAGAACACTTTTCTAAAGGCAGGTGTCAATTTTGGTCGGGGTGGCTAAAAAAAATTCTTCACCATGAAATAAGAGGTGGCGGTGATGTCACTGGGTCACTGAGCAAACACCTGAGGTCTCTGCCACCAGCTCTTCTTTACAGAGCCACCACACCACCAAGGCAGCGGGGTCAGGAGCATTTCTAAGCAAGGTGGCAGACAAGGGTTGCTTTCCATCCTTCATGCTGCCTTGAAATAGCCTAGGCTGAAGAGATTTTTTTGTCTCCCTTTCCTTTTAAAGAATACACAGCCCAGGGCAACTCTCCTACCTCAGCTGCCCCACATTGGGAAAGGGCAGCTAAGCATGTGGTCTCTGAAACTGCCAAATCACAGCAGGGCTCAGAAAATCAATACCTCTCTCTGAACTTACCCAAAGTGCTGAGACCTTTGAAACAAACGACAGTACGTAGACCTCACCAACAGTCTTTCATGGAATTAGAAGATGGGTTTACTTCCTTAGAAGCCTCAAAATGTGAGCTGGACACAGTGGCTCATGCCTATAATCCCAGCCCTTTGGGAGACTGAGGCAAGAAGATCTCTTGAGGCCAGGAGTTCAAGACCAGCCTAAGCAAAAAAGCAAGACCCCATCACTACACAAAAATAAAAACAAAAAATTAGCTGGGCATGGTGGTGCATGTCTGCAGTCCCAGGTACTCAGGAGGCTGAGGCTGGAGGACCACTTGAGCCCAGGAGTTCTAGGCTGCAGTGAGCTATGATCATGCCACTGTGCTCCAGCCTGAGTGACAAAGCAAGACCCTGTCATTAAAAATATATATTTTTATATAGATACATAAAATATATTATATATAAATACATATAGATATATACATAACATATACAATATATTTTATGTATATATAGATATATACATAATATATACACATATTTTATGTATATATACATAATATATATTATATATAAAATATATATACATATACACATAATATATGTGTATATATAATGCATATATTATGCGTATATACATAATATATATTTATATATAATATATATTATGTAGATACACATATATTATGTGTATATATGTGTATATATAATATATAAAATATATTATGTATATACACGTAATATATGTGTATTACATATATGTATATATACATAATATATTTTGTATATATATACACATATACATAATATATTTTATATATATACATAATATATTTTATATATATAAAATATATGTACACTATGTATACATAATATATTTTATAGATATAAAATATATATATTATGTAAAAGCACAATTGCTGGAAATTAGAAATCACAGAAGTTAACTTCCTGTACAATCTCTGTGTTTTTAAATTTTGCCTTTTTCTGAAATAAAATAAACTTCTGAAGCAGTCTTCAGAATCTTCAAATAAGTAGCAAGAAACCAGGAAAAGATATCTCTTTATGAAAAGAAGCATTCTAGTACATAGGCCTAATAGCGACTGGAGGAGCAATATGAAGTCTTTCTATTTCTACTCCTAGTTTCTCCATCTTGGGGGAAATAAGGAATGAGCCAGACTCCAACCTGCTCCACAGCCAGGACAGGGGAAGGACACTAAGGCAAAAAGGATGGTCAGACAGCAGAGGAAAAAATAGAGGATAAGGCCCTGGAGCCATCAAAAGTCCATAGGAAATTGGCCTGGACCTAATCAATGACCCTGGGGCTTAACAAGTCCAAGGTCCTCAGGCTACCCAGGAAATTGCTGCTGAAGAACCTTCAACAGTATCCTCTAGGATACAATTTTCTCACACACACACACACAAGCTGACGAACAAAATATCCTTGTGTGCTAATAAGAATACCCCAAACCACAAACAAGGTGGAGAGAGATATATATATATTTTAAGTCAAAACACTAGATTGGACAAGGGAAATTTTCTTCTCCAGGACACTGATTTATTTTCCTAAAACATCTTACAGAAGCAGAAAAAATCAAATCATACTTAATTCTATATTGTGAGGCTCACTTTAAATGAAAAGAATAAAATGGCATAAAATCAAAGATTTTCTAGAAATTCTAGGCTATCTAGTTGTTAAATTAAGACTGATCAAATGCCAAATCATTTCTCCCTCTCCACTTGAAGCGAATCCGGGCAGGAAGACTTCATGTGATGAAACTATTTTGCTTGCTATTTGAAGAATTCTCTTGTAAGATATACAATTCCTTTAAAATTTTCTAGGCAGCTGCTAGGGGTTGCTAAGGAAGGGATGAAAATAGAAAATATTCTAAATAAATAATTAGTGATTTCTGAGGGGCAGATTCCATAGATACTTTTTTCAGGATGTAACACATCTTAGGTTTAGAGACTAGATGCGTCTTCTTTCTTGCATAGCCTCCCTCTCTCTTTTCTTCCCTTCCTTCCGTTCTTCCCCTCTGGGTTAAAGAAAAGATGCAGAATCTTCAAGCAGAGAACTAGAGAGGGAGATTTGGAGCTGCTCCGTTTGTGTCCACCTTGGTAGAAAGACACAACAGAACCTAGGTCCTCTATCTCCATGCAAGCTGGTGGAATCTCACTGTCTGTTTCATTCGGTTGTACTTCGGGGAAAGATTGCATTTGAACAGAGGAGCGTCTAGAAACAGACATCTGTTGTTTTGGCAGCAGCATTCATTTCCTGTCTTTGGTAACCAGATCCAGGGGCCTCCGGGGAAACTAACTCCTCCCTAGGCTCCGGGGAGGCAGTGCCTCAAGCCTCACACCCCGCTGGCAACAGAAACCGCTTGAGGGATGTGTGCATGACCCCTAAGAACTAATGAGCTACCACGAGGCTCCAGCAAAGACTTCTGGGACAGAGATATCAAGCTTCTCGACCTACACTTGGGGAAAGAGAAACAGGCTAGCACCCACTTCACAGCCACAAGGAGAGAAGACTTGAGAACGCAGTCAACCATCTCAGCGGCAATAGAGAATCCAGAAGTAGAGATCTGGTGACATTGTTTAAACAATAATTAAGCCAAAAAAAAAAAAGAAAAAGATATCTCCAATTTCTGGGACTTCTCAGATACATGAGCCATTAAATTCCTTTTTGATTTATGCTCGGTTCAGATTTTACCTGGGATTTCTGTGTTATAACCAGAAGAATTCTAGCCAATAGAGTGCTGGAGCTGAAATGAAGTTTTGAACCACTGAAAATGATTTTCCTTAAAGGTGTTCTAACATATTGTGATTTGGGGCAATTTCTTTCTCCTAGTGGATGAAAAATGGAAGGATGGGAAAGGGGAGTCCCAGGAAAATTGAAAAGTCTCAAGGCCAAGAGTTGAAAGTAAACTAAAAGAAGGAAGGAGCTTTTGACACAGAGATACACAGGCTAGTGAGAACCAATAAATACAGAAGAAACTCATTATTTTGTTCTAAATAAGAAAATCCATAGTTCTCACTGAAGTCAAGGGGTTTCTTGGTTGAAATCACCAGGCAATGTTCAAATTCTAAATGGATAATGTACCCATTTAATATATGGCATATGTATTATAATAATATTTCTTAATATTAATTGCTTTAAGATATACTTATGGTAACATGGTATTTTCATTTTTGTCCATATTTAGATAGTCATAAGAATGCTAAGAAGGAAAGAAAAATTCCACCTGCCAAGATTTTTCTATATCTAAACACAAATGAAGACATTGGCTCAGAAGGGGGAAGAGAAAAAACAAATACACAACTGTATCTGAGTATGTTTTACACACGGCTTTACACATCTGTTTCGATACCTGCTTATTGTTTACTGAAAGTGAATATTTTATAAAGCCTCTTATTTTATGATATAAGAACAAAATAGGCAGGGTTGGTCCAAATTCGAAGGAGCAAGGAGCCACTCATTTTGTATCTCAGGAAATGCCTGACTTTGGACCCAACCTATGTCCCACAACCACCACCTGGTGGCAGCGTACTTAAATAGCAGGGATAGCTGAGAGTTACATAAACATCTTTTAAATTTTGACTCCAGCAACATTAAGGTCATTTTGTGGTACCAGATCAATGACTAGATCCTCTCTCCAGAATGGGGGAAATTAAAAAACAGGAAATTAGGATACCAGAAACCTGGGTGGATGTGGAGTAACTATGGAATACAGGCATATGTCAGTGATGACACTATTCACCAGCATTTTCCAATAAGTGATGTTCTTACCACTAGCAGGAGAATCCAGGTGGTAGAAGAAAAAGCCACCCTGAGGATAAGATGCTTGAGCAGAAACCGGAATGAAGGGAGGATGCCAGCCATGCAATTACCTAATGCAAAGAAACACTGCAGGTGGTGGAAGCAGGAAGTGCAAAGGCCCTGGGGCAGGGCCATGTTTGACTTCTCAGGTGCAACAATGAGGCTAGCAAAGCTCAAGCAGAGGAACAAAGAAAATAGGGCAAATGAATGCGGCTGAAGCAGTGAATAGGGGTCATATCCTTGCCTTTTCTCCAATTTCTAGAAGCTGCCCGCATTGGCTCATAGCCTCTTCCTCTATTGCCAAAGCCAGCAACAGTGATCGAGTCCTTCTCACGCTACCTTCCGCTTCTCTCTCTGCCTCCCTCTTCCACTTACAATAGTGCCCCCTTATCTACAGAGGATATGCCTCCAAGACCCCCAGTGACTGCCTGAAACCATGGATAATACGAAACCCTACAGATACTATGTTATTTCTTACACATACATAGCTAGGATAAAGTTAAATTTATAAATTAGGCACAGTGAGAGATTAACAACAACTCATAATAAGATAGAATGGTTATAACAATATATTATAATAAACATTAGGTTGATATGGTCTCTCTCTCAAAATATTTTATTGTACTATACTAACCCTTTCTAAATTGGAAAGTTTTGCCTTTTCACTTAAAAGAAGCACTTCATGGGTTCTCTTTGGCATATCTGAATTACCAGCACCACTGCTCTTGTACTCTTGGGCCATCACCAAGTAAAGTAAAGGTTACTTGCACACAAGCACTGAGATACCACGACAGTCAATCTGACAACCAAGACGGCTGCAGAGTACTCATGGATGGGCAGAGTCTACAGGGTACACATGCTGGACAGCTGGACAAAGGAATAATTCACATCCTAGGTGGCACAGAGCGGGACCGCGTGAGACGTCACCACACTACTCAGAATGGTGGGTAACTTAAAACCTATGAACATTTATTTCTGAAATTTTCCATTAATATTTGCAGAGCGCAGTTAACCATGGGTAACTGAAACCTCAGAAAGTGAAACTGTGGGTAAGAGAAGCCTTCTGTATACAATTCCTTGGAATTACACTGGCTCCATCCAAATAATTCAGGACAATCTCCCATTTAAAGTCAGTCGGTTCGCAATCTTCGTTCCATCTGCAACCCGATTCCCCTTTGCTAGCTACTCTAACATATTTGCAGGTTCCAGGGATTAGGATGTGGGCATGTCAGGGAGGTCATTATTCTGCCTAGTACAGAGGGTTAGAAAGCAGGTTAAGCCACCGCACGTTCTCACTCATAAGTGAGGGTTGAACAACGAGAACACATGGACACAGGGAGGGGAACATCACACACCGGGGCCTGTCGGCGGGTAGGGAGCAATGAGAGAGAGAGCATTAGGACAAATGCCTAGTGCATTCTGGGCTTAAAACCTAGATGATGGGTTGATGGGTGCAGCAAACCACCATGGCACATGTATACCTACATAACAAACCTGCACGTTCTGCACATGTATCCCAGAACTTAAAGTAAAATTTAAAAAATAAAAATAAAAAGTATATAAAAAAAAAAGAAAGCAGTTTAGGCAGGCAACTAGAAGGTAGAAAGTTAATACACCAACCCGGGAAACAGTTACACAGTCTGAAATTGTACAGAAATTCTCCAGATCTTTAGGCAGTCTGCCCTGAAAACGTTTGATATCTATGCTATAAAATAGTTTCTGTAAATTAAACCTCTTAATCTAACTTTACGATAAGAGTGCTTGTCCTGTATTTCAGGTACTCCCTGGAGTGCAACATTCCAGAAAACCAATAACCTGGGGGAATTCGTGAAAACGTGCATGGATTAATAACAACAAACGTATGTAGACGAAGTCAATCCCAACACACAGTCACTCTTTCACCCCTGCAAAATCACCGTGGAGTTAGTAGAGATTGTTATTCCCATTTTAGAGATGAGAAAACAAAGGCTCTAAACACTACTCTATGCACACAAAACAAGGAAGGTGCAAAACTCAGACTGAAATTCTTAATTTCCGATTCCAGCTTCAGCTTCCTTTTCTTTCTTTCTTTTTTTTTTTTTTTTTTTTTTTTTTTTTTGAGACAGAGTCTGGCTTCGTCACCAGGCTGCAGTGCAGTGGTACGATCTCAGCTCGCTGCAACCTCTGCCTCTGGGTTCAAGCAATTCTCCTGCTGCAGCCTCCCCAGTAGCTGGGACTACAGGCACCCGCCACCACATCCGGCTAATTTTTTGTATTTTTAGTAGAGATGGGGTTTCACCATGTTAGCCAGATGGTCTCGACCTCCTGACCTTGTGATCTGCCTGCCTCGGCCTCCCAAAGTGCTGGGATTACAGGCGTGAGCCACCGCGCCCGGCCCAGCTTCCTTTTCAAAATGCCACATAGCTCCAAGCAATCAAACTGTCCTATGACAGAGGTGCCCAGGTAGTTTGACTCAAATATTTCCTCATCTCCAGGGGCTCCCAAATCTCTAACCCTCTGAAGAAGCTTTAACCTGGAGGGAATGGTGTGCTGACACCTATAGAAGGTAACACGAGTCAAACAGGGGGGCCTCTGTGTCATGGACTGATTATTACATGACAATTAGATACTTTTGATAATACATCCAGAGAAAGACGATCCAACTACTCAGAGAGCACAATGGCCTATCAGGAATAATCTGTGCTCATCTCCTACAACTTGGCTACAGCAACACAGACCAGGAATGCTAGGAAGGCACCCGAGGCCAGGTGTGGTAGCTCACAAGTAATCCCAGCACTTAGGCAAGCCTTGGCAGTAGCATTATTTGAGTGCAGGAGTTTGAGGCTAGCCTGGGCAACCAACACAGCAAGACGTCTTCTCTACAATTTTATTTTATTTTATTTTATTTTATTTTATTTTATTTTATTTTATTTTTATTTTATTTTTTATTTTATTTTATTTTTTATTTTATTTTGTTTTATTTATTTTTGGAGACAGAGTTTTGCTCTTGTTGCCCAGGCTGGAGTGCAATGGCATGATCTCAGCTCACTGCAACCTCCGCCTCCTGGGTTCAAGCGATTCTCCTGTCTCAGCCTCCCGAGTAGCTGGGATTACAGGCGCCTGTCACCATGCCTGGCTAATTTTTTGTGTTTTTAGTAGAGACGGGGTCTCATCATGTTGGCCAGGCTGGTCTCAAACTCCTGACCTCAGGTGATCCACCTGCTTCGGCCTCCCAAAGCAATTTTTTTTTTAAATTAACCAGGCATAGTGGTGCACCTATATAGTCCAGCTACTAGAGGCAGGAGGATCACTTGAGCCCAGGAGTTCAAAGCTGCAGTGAGCTATGATCATGCCACTGTACTCCAGGCTGGGCAACAGAGTGGGACACTGTCTCTAAAAATAAATAAATAAATAAGTAAGACATCCAGCTCAGGACATCCTGCTGTGGGACCTCAGGAATGTCACTTGCCCTTCTAAAGTCTCAATCTCTCTGTATGAAAACATCTAGTTTATGAGGCCACTGTGAGGAATAAATGAAATAATGTTGTGTGCTCTGGGAACCTCTGGGGGAGACTAGCTAGCCCACACAGCTTATTTGAGTGGGTTTCTCTTTCTGCACCTCAAATAGTCTTGCAAAAAAAAAAGAGTATGTGAAAAAGCTGAGAAACAATTCTTAGCTAGACTTCCCAAGAAAGGTGAGGGTTCTTTCTTTCCAGAAGCCTGGAGTATTGTACATACAAGGTACTCTTTTTGTTCATGAATTCACTGATTCATCGTTGGTGATTAATAAATCACCAGGTATTGAGCGTCTACTCTCTGCCAGGCACTGTTCTGGGCTCTGGCTCGAAACAAAATGGACAAGATCGATTTCTGGTCCTATGCAGTTTACCTTCTAGTGAGGGGGAGATAAGTAATGAGGATAACTTTGGAGAACAGTCGATGTGCTGGAGAAAATAAAACAGCCTAACAAGCTCAGAAGTGGAAGAAGTTATCTAAATTAGGTAGTCAGGAAAGGCCTTTTTGAGGAGCTGAAATTTCAGCCAACACCTAAAGGAAAGATAAGGAGATACCAGTAGTTTAGGGATCTGGGGACAGAATATTCCAGGAGGAGGGAAACGAGAATAACATGGCCCTAAAGTGGGAATGAGCTTGGCATAGTCCCTGAACAGAAAGAAAGCCACTTCCACTGTTTGCTGTGAGGGCCAAGCCTCCCCCAGCAGCCTGTCCATCTGCGCACTGCAACTCAAAAGCAGGGAAATGCTGATGCTTATTATTTACTCCCATGAGGCCGGAAGACACCACGTCCAGTGGAAATGAGCTCTGAGACAAACAAAGCGAAGAACGTATGTTTGAGGCCACACACCTGGGTTTGAATCCTAACTCCACAGTTTGACTTACCAGCACCGTGACTTACCAGCACCGTGCCTCAGTTCCCTCGCCTGTAAGGCGTGGGTAATATCAGCGCCTACCTCACGAGGTGCCAGTGAAGCCTGAAGGAATTCAACACTTGGAGCCAAGCCTGGCGCACATGATACAATATCGTCTACCACCAGTGCTGCCACTACCACGGCGACTGTTATTCCATTGGATCTGAATCTCCATCTCCCTGTCCCATCCTAAAATAACCACGGTTTGTCTCTGATTTGCTTTTTGCTATATGGCAGCATGAGTGCATCCACATTGACTAAAGTGCACCAGTTCAACTCTTTTTTTTTTTTTTTTTTTTTTGAGACGGACTCTCGCTTTGTCACCAGGCTGGCTGGAGTGTAGTGGCACAATCTTGGCTCACTGCAACCTCCACCTCCCGGGTTCAAGCGATTCTCCTGCCTCAGCCTCCTGAGTAGCTGGGATTACAGGCATGCGCCACCACGCCCAGCTAATTTTTGTATTTTTAGTAGAGACGGGGTTTCACCATGTTGGCTAGGATGGTCTCGATCTCTTGACCTCGTGATCCATCTGACTCGGGCTCCCAAAATGCTGGGATTACAGGTGTGAGCTGCCGCACTCAACTCTTGAGAGTCGAGTTGAGCCATCAGCTCAACTCTTAATCCACTCCTTGGGCATGGTGCTTCTACCCCTGAATTGGGTGTGTAAGGCAGTCAAGCCCCTCTGCAAGGGATTATAATAGTTTATGAATCTAAACAGTGATAGTTGTTTTGCTACCCTTTCCTCTGTCAAATAAAATGTGCAAAGTAAGGAAATCCCATATATGAAGTACATTTTGGTCAAGTTTATATAAACAATATTTTCAGATCACCCTCAAACACATCTGATCTCAATTTAGGCAGCAATGACTTAGACAAACAAACAAGAATGGGAAAGAAAAGGGAGAGAGGAAAGGGGAGGAGGAGGGAAGGAAAAGAAAGAAATGCCACCCTAGAGAAGGATATCTCTCCATTTACTCCTGTCCTCTCCAGCTCCCCTTGGCAGAGTATTAATATTTTGTTTTTACAAGTCCCTTGCAATTTCTGCTAAATTAATTCCTCGTTATTTTGTCTCTCTGGTTGGTTCTATACACATAGTATTTTTTCCCATTATATTTTCGCAATGGGTGGCATAAGCATATAGGAAATCTATAAATTTTACATTGTTTTTTCCTTACCAGCCACCTTAATGAATTCTATTATTATTTCTAGTAGATTCAAAGGAGGATTGGTAATCTTAGGTTTTCCAAAAAGAAAAAGTTAAAATTACTTGCAAACAGTAATAATTCTACCTCCCCGCTTTCTTCTTTTGCTCTTCTAATTGTATTATCTAATAACTACTGAACAATGGTTAAATAATAGTAACAATAATGAGCATTTCAGGCTTGTTCTGGATTTAGTGGAAATGCTTCTAGTGTTAAACCACTAAAGATGATGCTGGCTTTAGGTATGATCCTATTTTAATAGCAGGTTGTTCTGAAAATCAGAAATACGTATTTCTTTTTATAAGATATCTTTTTAGCATCCATAAAATAAATCACAGATTTTTCTCATTTGCCCATATTAACAATAAATCACATTACTACATTCCCCAAGATTGAACCATCCTTCCATTCTTAGAATAAATCCCATTCTGTCAAGACTGATAACACCTTTCAATGTGATCATTTATATGTCCATTTCTCCATTCTGCGAGTTATTTCAGATCACTGGCCATGATTGGTTCATGTTTCAGCCCAGCACATAGCACATGATTGATAATACATGTTTAATGAATAAATACATGAATGAATAACTAAGTAACAGCTGCACAGAATTAATAACTAAATAACAAGTCCCCAGACACCCTTTGCACCTCCTCCAGTCTCTCTAATCCCTCTAATCCCTTTTCTAAAAATAGCACCCTTGAACCCCTCTTTCTCTATAGGGAAACTATTTCATGTGGCTGCAATAGGGCAGTTACATGGAACAGTTTCACCATAAAGAACAGAGAACCCCGCTTCTCTACTCTCACCACCACCCCAAGCCAAAGGGCTGGCTACATCTCCTAGGCCCGATTAGAATCCCACACAAATATTGCTTTAGGAATGGGGCACAGGACCCAACCTGGGCCCAAGGCATCTCTAGGAATTTCCTACAGAAGCTCTTAAGAAAAACTGTTTCCAAAAAGATCAATAAACATAAAATATGTTTGTCTAGGAATGCTTCTTACCATCTTGCCTAAACTGTGGTGAGACAGCCTGTCTGAGAATGAAGTCAGGTAGAGGCAAACATGGCAAAGAATGGAAAGAGACAGGGGCTTAGTGACATCATTTGACCCCCCGGATCCAGTTTTTCCTGAAGCCAACTTATCCACAGACATCTCAATCACATAAGGCAATCAATCGTCTTTTTTTGTTGTTTACAATAGTGTAAGTTCAATTTCTGTCATTTGCAACTGAATAAAACATTGTCTAATTCACATGTTGCTTTGTTTCCTTGTATATTCTTAAATAAGGTTGAAAAAAAATTTGAAGGCAAGTAAGTCCTAAGTAGTGAGTATAAACAGCAACAACAAAAAAGCAAACCACCTTCTTTTAATTAATGTCAGGATGGGTTGAAAAGCTCCCTTAGTGAATTATAATTTCAGAATGAAATTCCCAAGACAGTTATAGAGGAGCTTGTTAAACCGCAAAAACCAATGAAATCAGGAGATTACTTTAACGGGGCGGTGGTTCAATCCGTTCCAGAGAGATCATCCATTATGCAAAACCAAAACCCTTAAAACTTTCTGACAAACAACCGTAGCAATCTTTCATTCATCTAAAGTCTCAAGGCCTCTCTCCTGACTTGATTTAAAAGTGAAAATGCCTGGTATGATTTACAAAAATAAAAAATAAAAATAAATAAATCATGTTAGGATGTCTAGAGAACACCGGTGAAAGCAGCCAAATCTCAAAATAGAGAGTTTCACAGGGTCTTGGTGAGCAATCCTGCATTCCCAAATGCCTTCCGTTCTGCAGAAGCACCAAAGGCAAACAGGCTCCTGGCATCCTAAATGCCTCTGAACTTACCCGGGGCAAGTGGCATCCATTCCTACTGGAGGCTCAAGAGAATGTCAGCATGGAAGTCCACAGAACCTGTCCACCTCCTTACCCCATTTCTTTTGTGGAGAATTCTGGCTGCGGTTAGCTCATGAAATCATACTTTTTTCCTCCTTCAGCTCAAGTTACAATAGTCCAAATTCTGGAATCCGGTTCTGATTATTCTCTGGAGAGCTACTTAAGAGCTGCTTCAGGGTTTAAAATCCCTCATTCAGACATAATCTTGAAATAAAAGACTATATTCAAATGAAAAATGCATTACAGCTCTCTCTTCAGGGCCTTCAGTACTGATGGCCCCAAGTACTGATGCTCAGGATAAAGGAAGGCATTGAAGGAAAATGAAGGAGAAGAGTAAGAGAGAAGAGAAAAATGGGAGAGAGAAGAAAGAAGAGGAGAGAGACATTTAATCTGTCACAAGCTCTACATAAGGCACTTTGAAAGCCATTTCATATCATCCTCATGTAATCCTTTGGCAGCGGGTAATATTGAGCTCATTCTGCAGATGGAGAAATTGAGGCTTAGTTATATTAAATAATTTGTCCAATAGATTCTGGCTCAGACATACAAAATATGCTCCAAACCATGTTGCTTCTATTCTATAGCTTCCTCTTTCTGCAGGGTCTAATACAGAAATGTGTTTTGGAATCAAAGTCTTTTCATAGGTGAATGGACCCTACGGAGTTAACACGCCTTCATCACCTAAGAAACAGAGATTAATATAAGTAACCTGTTGTCCAAGAAAACCAGTATGTGGCAAAGCCAAGTCTGGAATCCAATTTTTCTAAATCTAAGATCTTAATCCACCTGAGCATAATCTATTTTATAAGTGCAAGTTATCAATAAAGATCAAATACAAGCACTCCTGATTAACAAGTGAAAAATTGAGAATTTCCCCAGTTTCAAGAGAACGTTAATTGAGAACAGAGAGGAATGTATTCGCGAATTTTCTTTTTTCTGCCTCAATGTTCTTGCTTATATCAGGCTTTTGTGGTTGTTGCAATATATCCGGGAGGTATTTCCCCCATGCTGTTGCAAAATCTGTAAAGGAAGAAAAAAGAAAAAACCCTACACTAAAATAGCACACGTAAGCCACGATTCTGGCCACTATACAGGGTACACAGGGTATGGGTATGCCAGTTGTTTTCTGAAATGAGTTTAAACAGGAGGTCACAAACCGGTAGCCAGCTGGCTGTATCCAGCCCACAGATGTATTTTGTTTGTCACACAATGTTGGCCCCCACTGGGCTTTTAAGAAACTTAAATCTGTTGCCAATATGAAAAATCAAAAGATTTCAAATCAAAACCCGGATTTCCAGTTTCTCTTACAAAGGGGATGATCTCATAACCCCAATGCCACGTTTGCACATTGGAAAAAAAGTCGCTGGACTGCAGCAGTGGCTTTCCCTTCAGCCAGAGCACAGGCAGCCACTTCAGCTTCTCTCCACCTAAGCTACCTCGCTCATTCATACGACCTGCCTGAGCCCTGAAGTTATGTGACCTTTGGTTTAAAAGGGTAAGGAGGTGCATACTGCAAAGCCAATCATTATTTGGGTTTTCCCAAACCATCCCAAGTAACAGACTATCTGGTC
Source organism: Macaca nemestrina (assembly GCF_043159975.1). Taxonomy (NCBI): domain Eukaryota; kingdom Metazoa; phylum Chordata; class Mammalia; order Primates; family Cercopithecidae; genus Macaca; species Macaca nemestrina. The sequence goes on along the minus strand of NC_092142.1, from coordinate 24,475,656 downwards.
AATATTATGACAGCTGTGATAGAAAGGAGAGCATATATGACACTAAAATGGTTTGAGAAATGGACAAATTCAGTAGTTGAGACTATATTTGGATATCTGCTCTAGGATACTCATGTTGTTTAGAAAATACATTCACTTTTATTATTTCATTTATTCCTCCCAACAATCCAAAAGGAAGTAATTACCCTCAGATAAACAACTGAAGCTAAGTGATGTCAGATAAGTTATCCAGCCAAGATCGTCCAATTTATAAGTCTCAAAGCCACGTTTTGAACCCAGATTTGTCCAGCGACAAAAACAGTGCTTTTGGAATCATAAAAGAACATTCTGTAGGGCCATGAAGCTTGTTTCCACCCCAGGGCCTTGGCACTTGCTGTTCCCTCCAAGTGGAGACCTCTCCACCCAGGTCTTCACACGGAAGGGTCTTACTCTGTTACTCCATTTACATAACCTCCAAAGAGAGGTTTTCCCTAATCATCCTACTTAATATAACCCGTATGTTGTCCTGGCATCATGGTACACGCCCATAATCCCAGCACTTTGGGAGGCTGAGATCAAAGGATTCCTTGAGGCCAGGAGTTTGAGACCAGCCTGGGCAACAACGTGAGACTCCTGTCTTAAAGAAAAAAAATTTTTTTTATAATAATAACCAACATGCACACACACATTCCCCAATTACTTTCCAGGACTTTGCTACTCAAAGCGAGATCCAGACAGCAACAGCAGCAGCAGCATCTAGTCACCTTTTAGAAATGTGGACTCCTGAGCCGGGCACGGTGGCTGATGCCTCTAATCCCAGCATTTTGGGGAGACCAAGGCAGGCAGATTACAAGCTCAAGAGATCGAGACCATCCTGGCCAACATGGTGAGACAGGCAAATCGCTTGTCTCAAACCGTCTCTACTAAAAATACAAAAATTGGCTGGGTGTGGTGGCACACACCTGTAGTTCCAGCTACTCAGGAGGCTGAGACAGGCAAATCGCTTGAAGCAGAGATCGCACCACTGCACTCCAACCTGGCAACAGAGCGAGAGTCTGTCTCAAAAAAAGGAGAAGAAAGAGAAATATGGACTCCCAGGCCCCTCTTCAGACTGGTTGAATCCGAATCTACATGTTAACAAGATCCCCAGATGATCCTAAACTTTACAAAGCACTGCACCACACAGGTGCTGCCCAACAGAAATATAATGTGAGTCACAAGTGTAATTTTAAATTTTCTAGTAGCCACATTGAAAAGGTAAAAAGAGGCGGACTTAATTGCAAGACGTTTTACTTGATCTGAGTATAATTTCAACATGTAGTCAATCTAAAGTTACTGAGTAATTTAGTATTCTGTGTATCTTATACTTACAGCACATTTCAATTTGGACATTTTACCCATTCAATAGCCACAGACAGACAGTAGCTACCATACTGGACAAAACAGCTCTGGGCCATGCATTACTTTGTTTTTCTTTGTAGTCTTTATCACCACCAGAATTTGTATCACATGTCATTTGGCTCTTGGTTTGCTGTCTCTACAACCCTCCTACTAAAATGTTAGTTCCAGGAGAACAGGTGCTTCATCTATCTTATTCATCACTTTATCCCCAGTACCTAATACAGTGCAGGGCATATGGTACATATTTTTTAAATAATTGAAGGAATGAATGAACGAACACAGGATATATGCTTCCTAGTACTTGATGTGTGGCAGTGTGGTACAGGGGAAGACACCAGCACTTTGAAATTAGACAGCAGGTTCAAATCTCAGCGCAGGCACTGAATAGTCAAGCAACCCTGAGCTAATCACTTACCCTCTCGGAGCCACCTGTAAAGCGGAAATGTTGCTACATATATCACCATATCATCACAACGCTCAAATGAAATAACAGGTCTATAATGGTAGGTAGCACCAATTGCCACAATAGCTGGCATTCAATAAACACCAATGAAATTCTATCCTTCTCCATTCTCTCCCCCGTTGTCACATGCAAAATACGCTGCTGAACACTGACCATTTTCCTCTGGGTAGCATAAGCACGACTTTGTAGAGCATTTTCCTGAGTTACTTTCCCCTAGCCAATGGAATGGGTGATAGTGAAGACAACTTAAAACCATGGAAGAGCTCCCAGCTACTCAGGAGGCTGAGTCAGGAGAATCGCCTGAACCCAGGAGGCAGAGGTTTCAGTGAGCCGAGATCATGCCACTGTACTCCAGCCCGGGGGACAGAGCAAGACTCCATCTCAAAATGAAAAAAGCAAACAAACAAATAAACAAAAACCATGGAAGATCACTTCCCATTGCCCTGGGGCTGGATGGCTTCCATTGTAAAGTGGTCATGGTTACTGCACGCTCTGTAAACCATGAGAGAGAAAACAGCTCATGTCATCTCTGTCACCTTGATGAGATCTGCAGTGGCAGCCCGTTGGCCTGGCTCAAGGTCCTATCCCTCGGAAGAGTTTAAAGTCTTTGCCTAGAGAGCTTATAATAAGCTCATTCTGAAAACTGCACTGTGGCTTTGCCTGTTTTTGGAAAGGGAGAGGGAAGAGGGCATGGAGGGTTTAAGCTCACCCGATTTATTAATCCTGGCCTGTGTCAATTCACCAAGTGAGGCTTGCTTCTTCGTAGATTTTAACATATGCATCCCAATCCATTAGTCTATCTTGCCCTGAAAATCTGATGCACATGTTCTAATCTCAGATATATTTTTATATCACATTAGATCAACAGCATAGGAGGAAAGCAAAACCCGGATTTAGACATAACTGAAGTGACACTGAGGAAGTGAACCTGCCAGGGCTGTTGAGTTGAATATGAGAAAATCCCAAGCCAGCTGTGCAGAGAGCAGCCCCAGTTTCTTCTTGGCTCTCCCTCTTGCTGAAAACACAAAAACCAGAAACACACACAGAATTCATAGGCTACTGGAAGCACATTTAAACAAAATAACAATAAATAAACAGGGGAAAAAATAAAACTTTTAATTAACCTGTGGATCTCTAATAAGTCAAATAGATTCCAGCTAGCATACCCGGTATAGGAAGGAATTACACCGTTTAGGTACAGATGCCACCATTTATTTTATTTTATTTTATTTTATTTGAGACGGAGTCTCACTGTCTCCCAGGCTGGAGTGCAGTGGCGCGATCTCGGCTCACTGCAAGCTCCACCTCCCAGGTTCACGCCATTCTCCTGCCTCAGCCTCCTGAGTAGCTGGGACTACAGGCGCCTGCCAGCACGCCCGGCTAATTTTCTGTATTTTTTAGTAGAGACGGGGTTTCACTGTGTTACCCAGGATGGTCTCGGTCTCCTGACCTCATGATCCACCCGCCTCGGCCTCCCAAAGTGCTGGGATTACAGGCGTGAGATGCCACCATTTAAAAGATGAAGAGTCAGACTAGGAAACCAGGAGAAAGAGTTTCTGACACTGGAATCAATGCCACTGATCAGTGCCATCTGATACCGAATCAATGCCACTGTTTCCTTTTCTACAATACAGTGAGAATGCTGCCTCTATTTCTATACGGGAGTGAGAGAGGAGTCTGAAGAGATAGATGGAACTGATGAAAATTTCACAAATGCCTCAAAGCACTGCTGTCTGTGGTAAGGCTGGAGAGTGGTCCAAAGCAGTCCCAGCACACTCAGATCCTGTGGGTCCAACTGGTCTTCCCAAAAGCAGAGCTGGGGGGCTGATGATTCCCTCTGTGTTAGACAGACACGTATTGGCAGGCAGCTTGTTCCTAAGAGAATTTTGTGTCCAACGCTTTCAATCAGCACCACGGGGCTAGATGCTGGGGTGGGGATGAAGGACACTGAGACGTCACATGGTCCCCTTAAGTGAGGATCTGGGGAATCTTGTTCTATCCACACCTCTTCACCTTCACAGTTCTGTGAGTGGCTACCAAATATTGACACTGAGCCCCAAATACCACGAGCATTGGTTGGGAGTAGGAGGCTGGGCATACCACAGCGCTGGAATAATATATTCCAGAGCCACGTCAAGCAAGGTAGTTTCTATACTTTCTCTTCCTAACACCAGCAAAAAGGAATCTAGGAAATCTGGCATCTTCTATTCTCTCATTCAGAACACTCTCCAGACCCGGTGATGGGACTTCCTGATACACATTCCACCACACACCCTTCATTAACTTTATTTTAAATCACCCAAATAAAACACCCCTCCCCCTCCCCCATTTCCAGCTGCCACAAACCCAACCACCTCAGATCTTGGAAAGATTTGATCTTTCTGCCTCCCTGAAAGGGCATTTGACAATTCTCATAATTCTAAAATTAGAAGTGGGAAAAAAAAAAAAAAACGCAATTACCCTCATAAGGCCAAAGCTACCCCACAGAAGAAACCAGAACATTCCTACAACCAGCAATTAAACAACTAAAACCTTCCCAGACATCATGCCCCTTCTTTATTTTGCTGTTGCTGCATTAATCATCCTAACACCTTTTTAATTATGATCACAAACTGGAAGCCATGGCTTCTGATGTTATAAATACTGATTTTCCAGTTAAATTGGGCATTTGCTGTTTTATGTTTTGATAGGAAAGGGCTGTTTGAAGCCTCCTAAAATACTGCAATTAGTTTTCTCTGTTGAAACAGACAAGACATTAACAGACACATTTGCTGCTTCTCTGTAATGTGCTGGAACGTTTATGCCTAAGTGTACTTCTCTCAAGCTTTTAAAGCGTAAGGCATATTTTTTAAAGTGGAAGAAATCAATCATAATACACACATTTATTATATATCTCTGAAGTTAAGTTATTTCTAAAACTTTCCCAGGCTGTAATTTAAACCTAGAAAGCACATCCCCTCAACGGGCAGGCAACCTGTCAGGAAACAATCTTTATTCTACCTATTGGCTCTGCTAAGATGATAACATCACTTTAGCTGACAAAGGCTGTGTTTCTGTTTGACAATCGCAATTAATTACCGAAATGGAATGGAGATGGAGCCAGCCATGCAGATCTGTTTCCCAGAAAGATATAAAACAGGGGGAGAGGGAGAAAGAGAAAAAACAAAGGCGAAGGAGCTTTGCGTTTGGGGCATCTGCACCAGTGCCGTTTAAAATGTTATGGCTGGCAGGAAAGCTGGAGTATTAATTTATTTTACCTGCACTTAACTTTCTAGTCCTCTCTTCTCCCTTTCTCTCACCACCGGCAGACGGTGGGAAAGGAGGGAGATGAACATCTCACAAAACAGAAGCTCCAATCTGTTGCGAAGGAGGCGGAGAATAGACAGGGCACGGTCTGGGGCATAAAAACTCTCAGGGCACCAACTGTCATGCAGACATTGAGGCTTCTGGTGCAAAATCAACTCCGTGCTCATTCAGTCCAGGGGGATGGAAAGTTATGGAGGTGGGAGGCATCCTTTCTTCACTAGAAAGCCAAAACGCCAGCATGATCTTTGTAACTGTTCCCTATTCATTTTGCTCTGACCTTAACACACTCAAGTTGAATTCCACCCACGCAAATGCGTTTGAGGGTGATTTTAAGAGATTGCAGGGGACCTCAAATCCCCTTAGTCAATTTAGCCATCCTGTCTCACTCCTCAGCGTCCTCAGCCCAGAATCCCAGAATCCCGCAAGAGCCTGGGTCCGGAAACACCCAGCAGGCACGAGGGCTGGGGATTCCCAGGCTGGGAGCTGGGCAGATTCAGACAGCACCTCCTTGGATGAGGAGCGCGGGAGGCAGGGTAGGGTGACACCTCCTCTCCTCGCCCTGAAATAAAGTGATCTTTCGCTGGAGTCCAGCCCTCTCAGCCTATCCCCCTGAGCAAAGCCGCCAGGGTTTGCAGAGCCCTCGCGGGGGCTTGGGCCTCTCGGGACGGTGCCTGGATGCTCGAAGGGCGTGGAAAGCCGCGGCTTCCCCTCCGCGTCTCCCCCACGCGTCTCCACCAGCCCGCGGAGCCCAGAGTCCTACCTGTACCACTCCAACCCCTTCTCGTAGTTCCTGTCGAAGAAGTGCGGCTCTACGCCCACCGCCCGCACGTCCGGGTGTACGCGGATCGCCTCCAGCAGCGCGCGGGTCCCTCCTTTCTTGACCCCGATGATGAGCGCCTGTGGCAGCTTCTTCTCCCCATAGTCAGGGGTGCTGACGGCGCCGCCCCTCTCGCTGCTCCCGTTGGCCGCTCTCCGGCCTGCGAGATCCTCGTCGGTGGTGCTGGACTCCTGCGCTTCCCTCTCTGGCAGCGCGCTCTGAGCCGTGATCATCTCGCTGGGGGCCAGCGGGGTCCGGAGCCAGGGGTCCCGGGCGCCTCCGCCGCCGCTCGGCAGCCCCCAGCCGTCGGTCCCGGGGGCGGCGGGCTGCTCGGGGGGCTCGGGCGGCTCCCCGCGGCTCGCGTTGTCCAGCGGCGGCGGCGCGGGTGGCTGCGAGGGGGCGCCGAGGCGCACGGGGGGAGGCAGCAGAGAGGGTGGCGGCGGGCTCGGCGGGGGCTCGGCGGCGGTGCCCGGCGACTCCTGCAGCGCCAGGGGGAATTGCAGGGAGCCCGAGCCGCCCAGGAGGCTGTAGCACAGGTAGGTGACAGACAGGGACAAGGTGCACATAAAAAGCAGCTTGCGCGCCGGCGGCCCCTTAGCAGAGGCGCCGGGCGGCGGCGGCGCGGCCAGAGGTGGAGGCGGAGGCGGAGGCGGAAGAGGTGCGGGCCACCGGGCCATCGCGGCTCCCGGCTCGCGGCGGCGGCGGCGGCGGCAGCCCCCGGCGCTGCCCGGACATGGTTTCAGCCGCCGCCCCCGCCGCCGCCGCCGCCGCCGCTGCCCAGCCGCCCCGGCTGCATGAAGCGACGCCGCTGCGCCCCCGGCCCTGGCCGCTGTCCCGCTGCGCCAGGGGGGAGCCCGGCCGCATGGCCCCCCGCCCCAGGCTGCCCGCCGAGTCCGGGTGGCCCCCGCACCAGTGCCCCCCCCTCAGCCTCAGGCAAGGGGACCGAGGGGGGCGCGTGGACCCGCCGGCGGCACCTGCTCCGTCTGCAGCGCCCCCGCTTCCCCGGCTCCGCTGCGGCTCCTGCTTCAGCCTCTGCCGCCGCCGCCGCGCGCTGTTGCAGCCCCGAGTTCCTTCCCCGCTGCTAACTTTCTGCCGGGAGAGAGGAGACGCGCGGAGGGGAGGAGGAGGGGGCCGGGCGCGCGCCCGGCGCCGCCGAGGGAAGGGGGGTGCGCCTCGCGCGCGCCTGCGAAGGGGGGCGCAGGAGCGGAGGCGTGCGCTAGGGCTGGGGCACCCGGGAGAGCGGAGATCATGCCCCCCAGCCCCCCAGCATACACTCACTTGGGTGTTCCCCACCCCACCTCGCGTACTCCCCTCCCTTGGGAGCTCGGGACGCCGTGTTCTCCATTCCTTTGCCCCAGTACTTTTAGAGAGGTAGAGCCCAACGCCAGCCGCCGGTGCCGCGCACCGGGAGCTGGAAGACAGCGGGTGACGAAGCTCTCGCTTCCGCTTTTCCCCTGGGACTCCAACTCAGCCCATCCCCGACCCTCCCTTCTCTCGCCCGGGATATCCTCCTGCCTCCGGCCCAGGAGTGAATCCTTCTCTACAACCGCTTTCCCATCCCAACTTCCATCTTTCCAGCCACCCCCCCACCCCCATCTTCTCTTGAAGCTCCTGATGGGTGGAGCTTTGACACAAGCCCCCAGGTTTCCCAGCCCCAGAGCTTTTCCCGCTGTCCCATCACCAGGTGACAACACTTTCTGCTCCAAGAGATGAGGCTTAATCACTTAATCCTCGACACACTTAATCACAGGTGCACACACCTGCGCCTCTTCGGGGGCATTGCCACTAACGGAGCTCATGGTTTCCTGGACTGAAATAGTGTGGGACAATTGTCGCTCTGAACACCTAATAAGCAGAGACAAGCTGGGTTGCAGGGTGTCTGTGCATCGCCTCGCTGAAATTTTTTAAGTGTATTTTCTTTGCAGAGAGATCTCCACCCCTCACCTCCCTCTCCTGGGGGAAAATGGTAAACATCAGAAGGCTTTGGAAGATTCACAACTAGGATTTGCTTCCTGTTGCATCTTGCTCAGGGAAGTGAGGGAAATGGGAGAAAGAGGCAAAGTGATCAACTGAGGCACTCCAGCAAACTCTGCTTTCCGCAACAGGGGCTGGCTCTGCACAGAGCTCCGCCAGGTGCCTCCTGGGGGTGGCTCTAGTGAGTCCCATTTGCCCCCCAGCCACAGCTGGGTGCCTGACGGGGCTGCTTTCCCCTTGTTGGCTGTTGTGACTGGCATCTGTGATTTTGTTTGATCACGTAATAGGAAAACCAGTTGAAAGACAATGTATATAATGTCTAAATATTAACGAGATACCTAGTGCCAAAGAGAAAAATATATATATTAATCAAATAAGATGAAGAACACGGACTTTTCCCTGAGTGAACAAAAGCTCACTGCTGCTCTCAGCTGGACACGAGTTTCCTTCACTGCAGCTTTAGTTCAGATAAAGATTATTCCTTTATAATATATTTTTTATGGTACACTGGAGACCTCTGAAATGCAGAGTCTGGTGTCCTGTAAATCATTCTGTGTAACTAGGGATGCTTTTTCAAACAGCACACAACTGCGTTACTGTAATGTCAGTGGGAAGGGGCCAACTGGAACGGAGAGAAACACAAGCACTGCCCAGCCCTTGTTGTGCTCGGAGCGGTGCTCCAAGGTGGTCGTCCAGGAAGCCTGGGTTGCGACAGATATTGCCATGTCAGCGACCAGTCTCCCTTTCAAGGCCCAGGCACTAGATGTCCGGCATATGGCCCAGGTCCTCCTTGCAGTTCCTGCCTAACGCCCAAACTTTTCTATCTCCCCTCTCAGCAATCCAAACGAATCAGCTCCATGCCCAGTTTTACTAAAGATGGCTCTCAAATTTGGAAAGGTTTTGGTAAAACGGCATCAAAACCAACAGTGGCAAATGGAGATCTGAATGTGGCCAGCACGTTGATATTAAAAAATGTAAACAGGCTGCAATAGTTTAAATTGGGGGTTTTCCCAAAAGAGAGAAAAAAAAAACCTTGGAGAGAACATTACTGTTGAAAAATCAGCAGATCCAGGACTTTGAGCCCCTCCCTCAGAGCCAAGAAGCTGCTAACACTTTAGATAGAGCGAATATGCTGACGTTTTCACAGTGTCGTATAAGTTGCCCCACACACATTTATGTCACTTGCCTTGACACTGCTAGTAGGGACATTTCTCAGTATTCCTTTTGCCTCCAATCCTCAAATAGTCACGCTTTAATAACAAACTCTTGAAAGAATAGAGCCCCTTTGGTAAAGTGTCAGGCCCACAAGTGATGGAGAGGAGGTGGGCTTTTTTGGAGAGGAACTTTGTAAATTTCACACTTAAGCAGTTGCCTATTTTTTATCTACTTTTGAGCCAGGCTTTTTCTAGGAGCAAGTCCTTGAGAAACCTACAATGAAAAGTGGCAGCTACTTACACAGGGCGAACTCGACGTCATCCAGCCATTCCTAATGGATCTGAAGACTCGATGGAAGATAGTTTTCTGTTTCCCCTGCCAACACCCACAGAATTCCTCTAACTGGTCACCTGGCCCCACTCTGCCTCATTTCTATTCATCCTAGACAACAATAGCAGATCAATGTTTCTGAGGCAATGTTTCTTAGCTCTACCAATGTCCCCTCTGACTCGAAAAACCATTATCTCACTACCTAACTAATAAACTCCAACCTCTTTACCTTGGTACTCAAGGTTCCCCCTACCTTTGGTGTATCTCACAGTCCTGCCAAACCAAACGGTGCATGCTGTCCAAACACACACACTGCATTCTTCTCTTCTGTCTCCGTAGTATCATATGATAACGTTCGAGCAAAGCTGTCATTTGCTAGCTAAGTGGCTTTTGGACAGGTCATTTTACCTCCCTCAGCCTAGGTTTCTGCATATATAAATAATGGATAAGACTCACCTCAAATTGTTTTTATAAAGAATTAAATTGAATTAGCTAGAATATGCAAAAATCCCTGGCTCCCTGCCCAACATGGGGAGGCTATCAATAATTATTCAAATCTAAATATTGGCCCATGCCATGCTCTGCTTCCTTTTCCTATTAAAACTTTATTCTTGAAAAATATGTGTGTACTCTTTCTTCAAAACTATCCCAGTGTATCAGCTAAAGTTCACTGTCCTAAGATGTTCTGTTTGTAGCATTTGTAATGTCAAGTCTAATGCCTTCTGGAATATTGGTAAAGGTTTAGGTTTTTTTGTTTGCTCATTTTCTATAAAATAAAATCACTGGAAGGATTCCTAGTAACTCAAATAACTAAAGGGAATTTTTAAAAATCAACAAACAGCAAAAACTGGCTTTGGAAAGGACAGTACAGTGTGTGGTGGTCATTCTGACATTCGTCCAATATTGTCCAGTCTCCTTGTGGACATCTGGTAGGGATATACTTCCCTGGCCCCTTAAAGTTAGGTGTGACTATGGGCTGCTTTGGCTACTGAAACGTGAACGGAAGTGAAGTTTGTCCCTTCCAGGCAGAAGCCTTGAGAGGCAGAAGGAGATTTGCCAGGGTCTGTTTTCCCTCCCTAGCAATTGCAGAAGAAAAGGGTTGAATACAGGGTCTTAGCTTCTGCATTAGGCCTTTTTCTTACCACTATAAATAAATACCTGAGTCTGGGTAATTTGTAAAGAGAAGAGGTTTACTTGGCTCACGGTTCTGCAGGCTGCACAGGAAGCATTATGTTGCCATCTGCTTGGCTTCCGGGAGGCCTCAGGAACTTACAATCATGGTGGAAGGTGAAAGGGCAACAGTCACATCGCATGGCCAGAGCAAGAGCAAGAGAGCAAGGCATGAGGTGATATGCACCTCAGAGAACTCACTCATTGTCACTAGAATATTACCAAGGGGGTGGTGCTAAACCATTCATGAGAAATCTGCCCCCATGATCCATTTACCTCCCACCAGGCCTCACCTCCAACACTGGGGATTACAATTCAATATGAGATTTGGGCAGAGACACACATCCAAACTATTTCAGCACCCATCTACTCAATCCCGCACATTGATTAAGGATAATACAGATCCAGCCCCTCGTGACAGGTACATGATCAAGAAATAGATCTGTGTTGTTTTCAGCTCCTGAGACTTACGGCTTGGTCATTACCACAGCACAACCTAGACTACCTGACTGATTAAAGCACACATGCTATTAATTTTCCGTGCTGTTGACCAAGATGGCTTCATTGCTCCAATATTAGAAATCCCCTTCACAAAAGTAGATAAATGAAAGATTAAAAGCCCCATCAGTTACAAAAGAAAAGTCTCCCAGAAATATAGGCAGAACTCTTGTCTCATGTATAGCAACTATATCTCCTCGGTTCATCTTTCACCTGTTGATTAAAAAGTATATCTGTAAGCTGGACATAGTGGCTGATGCCTGCAATCCCAGCACTTAAAGAAGCTGAGGTAAGAAGATCACTTGAGCCCAGTAGTTCAAGAGCAGCCTGAGCAAACTAGTGAAACCCCATCTCTACAAACAAACAAACAAACAAATAAAAGTATCTCTACAGAAATCTGGAGGTAAGCCTCCAGACGAAGCCAACATGGTGATAAAGGACAACATTGTATACTTGTAAAAAGATTTAAAACAGAATAATAGTGGCCATGAACATATAAGACCTTACATTGAAAAGACCTTGCGCTTACATAGGAAATAGAAATTGCTTAGAGCTGAAAGCACAACAGGACAAAATCTGGTGGATAGAATTGAGCAACACTCATAGGAAAGATTATAGATTCAAATATACTTTCCCCCCAAAACAAAATTTTAAAACAAATGAGCTACATGTTCAACTCAAGAAGTTAGAAAAAGAGCAAGAGTCAGGAAGTAAGGAAATAATAAAGATAAGAGCCAAGCATATGTTTATATTTATTTGCTGTTTATTCCTTGTTACGGACTGAATTGTGCCCCCCTCTCCCTGCCTCCGAATTCAAAATGCTGAAGCCATAACCTCCAATGTGACTGTATCGGAAGACAGGGTCTTTAGGAGGTGATTAAGGTTAAATGAGGTCATACATGTAGAATCCTAATTAGATAGGACTGTAGCTGGAGAAGAAGAAATGATCTCTATTCCACTCCCTCTCTTTCTCCCTCTCCATATGAAGACACAGTAAGAAGGTCGCCATCCGCAAGACAAAAAGAGAGCCTGTGCCGGAAGTGGACCACGCTGGACACCTAATCTTGGACTTCCAGTTTTCAGAACTGTGAGAAAATAAATTTCCTAGGCCGGGCGCGGTGGCTCACGCCTGTACTCCTGGCACTTTGGGAGGTCGAGGTGGGCAGATTACGAGGTCAGGAGATCAAGAACATCCTGGCTAACACGGTGAAACCCTGTCTGTACTGAAAATACAATAAATTAGCCGGGCGTGGTGGCAAGCGCCTGAGGTCCCAGCTACTCTGGAGGCTGAGGCAGCAGAATCACTTGAACCTGAGTGGCGGAGATTGCAGTGAGCCAAGATAGTGCCACTGCACTCCAGCCTGGGGCACAGAGCAAGACTCCATGTCAAAAAAAAAAAAAGAGGGAGGAAGAAAGAAAGAGAGAGAGAAAGAAAGAAAAAGAGAGACAGAGAGAGAAAGAAAGAAAGAGAGAAAGAGAGAAGGGAAGGGAAGGGAGGGGAAGGGAGGGGCGGGGAGGGGAAGGGAGGGTCGGGGAGGGGAGGGGAGGGGAGGGGAGGGGAGGGAGAGGGAAGGGAAGGGAAGGGAAGGGAAGGGAAGGGAAATTTCCTTTGTTTAGAAACGCCACCTAATCTATTATATTTTGTTATAGCAGCTTGAGATGACATTTACCTTTCATGTTTTATGTTTATTTGCATGTTTATCATATTCTTATAAGTTTTCTATTGCTTGCTTGCTATCTTATTGATTCAAAAAAGTATCTTATTATTAGAGGTATCTGGTTTTCTTTCTATCATATATCTTCCAATTATTGAATTACCAATTTGCCTTTACCAATTAACTGGTTGTAGTGTTTCTGATGACATATGTTTTTCATTATTATGTAGTCAATGTCTCAACGATGTTTCTTGTGTATTTTACCTTTGCTGGAAAAAGGCATCCCTCAAACTATGTAAATATTCATCTATACTTTCTTCTGGGACATTTTTGTTTATTGTCTACACATAAATGTTTAAACCATCTGAAATTCATATTTGTGTATAGTTTTACCAAGCTATCTATTTGTTTTTTCCTAGCACTAGTTATTTCCCAATGGTTTGAAACTCCAATGTCGTAATAAACCCGTAATGTTGGAATTTTCCCATCTAGAAACATATGGGGCCAATCGCCATTAATTCAAATCTTTTCTCATATTGATCCTTCTATAATTTCATTGACATAAACCCTGCACAAACCTGGAACTGGATTAGTGTTTTGACGTCTAATTCTTCTTTGTTCAGTTTTATAAATCTCTTTCTATCCTTTTGTTTCACTCATGTATTCACTCTTTCAATTGTCAGTTTTAAGCGACTAGTATATTCCTGGCCCTGAATTAGACATGGAGGATAAAGTAGTGAGACGGACAGCAAGGCCTCTGTCCTCACTAAAGTTTAATAAAATGAGACGAGTACTAACAGAGAAAATACAGTTAGGCATGGTGGCTCACGCCTGTAATCCCAGTGCTCTGGGAGGTCGAGGTGAGAAGATCCCTTGATACCGGGAATTTCAGACCAGCCTGGGCAACATAGTAAGACCACCATCTCTACAAAATATTTTAAAAATTAGCCTGGTGCAGTGGTGCACGCCTATAGTCCTAACTTATCAAGAGTTTGAGGCAGAAGGATCACTTGAGCCTGGGAGTTGGAGGCTGCAGTGAGCTATGATCATGCCATTGCATTCCAACCTGGATGACAGAGAAAGATGCTGTCTCTAAAACAAGAGAGAGAGAGAGAATACAGAATGCCAGATGCTGTGGAAGCACATTTTATTATTATTATTATTATTATATTATTATTATTATACTTTAAGTTCTAGGGTACATGTGCACAACGTGCAGGTTTGTTACATATGTATACATGTGCCATGTTGGTGTGCTGCACCCATTAACTCGTCATTTACATTAGGTATATCTCCTAATGCTATCCCTTCCTACTCCCCCAACCCCACGACAGACCCCGGTGTGTGATGTTCCCCACCCTGTGTCCAAGTGTTCTCATTGTTCAGTTCCCACCTATGAGTGAGAACATGCGGTGTTTGGTTTTCTGTCCTTGTGATAGTTTGCTCAGAATGATGATTTCCGGTTTCATCCATGTCCCTACAAAGGACATGAACTCATCTTTTTTTATGGCTGCATAGTATTCCATAGTGTATATGTGCCACATTTTCTTAATCCAGTCTATCATTGATGGACATTTGGGTTGGTTCCAAGTCTTTGCTATTGTGAATAGTGCCGCAATAAACATACATGTGCATGTGTCTTTATAGCAGCATGATTTATATTCCTTTGGGTATATACCCAGTAATGGGATGGCTGGGTTAAATGGTATTTCTAGTTCTAGATCCTTGAGGAATCGCCACACTGTCTTCCACAATGGTTGAACTAGTTTACAGTCCCACCAACAGTGTAAAGGAAGCACATCATTAAAGCACCTAACCTAGAGTACAGACATGAGAGAACCCTTCACAGAGGAAGGGACATGTATGTCCATATGCAGTATAAAGAAAAAATGGGATTAAGCCAGATAAAGCAAGAAGGAGATTATTTTTAGTATGTGCAACATCCACCCATTTCACTCATTATACATACACATAGCAACTTAAATTGAAGGCAACTTCCCTAAGAGAAAACAAGTATTTGCCGAAAACAACAGCAAACATTATGACAAAACATGATGAAATATTAAAACCAAACCATTTAATGGAAGGAACAATGCACGTGTGCCTTCCAGTGTAGCTTCTATTCATCAGTCTACTGGCATCTGCGGTTAATGCAATAAGATAAGAAAACATAATAAGGACATAACAGTTGGGAAAAAATAAACAAATTATTATTTGCCAACTATATGTTTATTGGCCAAAGAAAATCTACCAACAAAAAAGCTTGGCAAAGCTGGTGAATAAAATTCAAAATACAGGTCAGGTGCAGAGGCTCACACCTATAATCCTAGCACTTTGGGAGGCTAAAGCAGGAGGATCACTTGAGGCCAGGAGTTCGAGATCAGCCTGGGCAACATTGCGAGACCCCATCTCTACTAAAACAAATTAAAAACAAAAATTTAAAATTGAAAGAGTAACCACATTTCTATATACAATCAGGATACAACTTGAAAATATAACTGTAAAAGAATATCTTATTCAGAACTACAATCAATTCCAATAAGTACTTAGAAATAAACTTAATAAATGGCAAGCAAACTAATACTTATTTAACAACAGAAATTTATTGTCACACAGTTCTGGAAGCTAGATGTCTGAAATCAAGGTGTCAGTGTGTTATGTTGCCTCTGAGACTCTGGAGAAAATCCTTCTTTGCCTCTGCCCAGCTTCTGGTAGTGGCCAGTTCTTGGTGTTCTTGCAGCTCTGTCACTCCGGTTTCTTGTTTCCGTCATCACAGGGAATTTTTCCTGTGGGTCTCTACCTTTTTCTTTCTTTCTTTCCTTCCTTCCTTCCTTCCTTCCTTCCTTCCTTCCTTCCTTCCTTCCTTCCTTCCTTCCTTTTCTCTCTCTTTCTTTCTTTCTTTCTTTCTTTCTTTCTTTCTTTCTTTCTTTCTTTCTTTCTTTCTTTCTTTTTCTTTCTTTTTCTTTCTTTCTTTCTTTCTTTCTTTCTTTTTGAGACTGAGTCTCATTCTGTTGCCCAGGCTGGAGTGCAGTGGCATTATCTAGGCTCACTGCAACCTCCACCTCCCAGGTTCATGCAATTCTCCTGCCTCAGCTTCCCAAGTAGCTGGGATTACAGGCACCCGCCTTGGTCTTCTTGTAAGGTCACCTGTCGTAGTGGGAGAGGTCATAACCTAACAACCTTATCCTAACTTGATTTCATCTACAATGACCCTATTTCTAAATAGGGTCCCACTCACAGGTACTGAAGGTTAGGCCTTCAACTTACCTTTTTGGGGGACACAATTCAACCCAGAACACATATAAAAACATACAAATATGTAAATAAATAAAACCTACACATTTATGTATGTATCATATTGATGAATTAAATATTAAGATTGTAAAAATACAATTCTCACCATTAATCAATCAGTTCCAAACAATTTCAAACAAAACCCCAGCAGAGTTGGGTGTGGTTTTGGATTGTGTATAATTTGATACATTGATTCTAAATTTCACATGGAAGTATGGAAGTAGTACTAACTGCTCTTCGAGAAAAGTCACAGAAACGACTCTCCCTCTAAGAAGGAAATGGGGTTTTAATTAACATTAAAGCAAACATTCCAATAAATTTCTTAGCCCAAAAAGTATGTTGTTTATGCAGGTGCAATGATGTAAATCTGTGTTCTGATAAAGCCGAATTTACAATCTCGTGGAATAATCAAGGAGTTTGGGGTCTTTGAGATTAAAATGAAGCTCCATATAAATGTATTCTAAGGAGGAATAAATGTAACTACATACTCTAATGTCTATTATCAGTGAGAAAAAATGAGCTATTTAATAAGGCATTAGGCAAATCATAAGCAAGAAGAGAAAATCAGTTTCCCCCTGCCCCCATAAAGAAAAGAAAATCTGGACAGATTAAATACCTAAGTATGAAAAGAAAAGCTTATGCTTGGGTGCGGTGGCTCACACCTGTAATTCCAACACTTTGGGAGACCAAAACAAGAGAATTGTTTAGGCCCAGCAGTTCAAGATCAGCCTGGGCAACACAGGGGTACCCTGTCTCTACAAAAAATAAATGGGCATGGGGGCTTGGGTCTGCAGTCCCAGCCACTTAGAAGGTTGAGGCTGCAGTGAGCCATTAATTGCAGTCCAGCCTGAGCAACAGAACAAGACCCTGTCTGAAAAGAAAAGAAAAGAAAAGAAAAAAAAAGCTTTTCAGTTTTGTAAGAAAACATAGGATATTATCCCTATAACATTCAGGTAGGAGTGTCATAAACAGAAAACAAAAAGCATATGTCATAGAGGAAAAGACTAACAAAGACTGAATTTGCCTATGTTTTAAATTTAATTAAAGGATGCCATTAAAAGAATGAAAGAAAAAATAACCCACAAGAATGCCTTAATATTCAGAATATATACAAAAGGGGCTGGGCATGGTGGCTCACGCCTGTAATTCCAGAACTTTGGGAAGCCAAGGCTGGCAGATCACTTGAAGTCAGGAGTTCAAGACCAGCCTGGCCAACATGGTGAAACCCCTTCTCTACTAAAAAAAAAAAAAAAAATACAAAAATTAGCCAGGCGTGGTGGTGCGTGCGTCTGTAGTCCCAGCTACTTGTGAGGCTGAGGCAGGAGAATCACTTGAACCCAGGAGGCGGAGTTTGCAGTAAGCCGAGATAGCACCACTGCACTCCAGCCTGGGGGACAGAGCAAGACTCTGTCTCAAAAAACAAGCAAACAAAAAACCAAAGCAAAGCAATATATACAAAAAAACTCCAAAGAGTACTCGAAAATCACTAAAACAATGAAAAGGATATAAACAGGCAGTTCACCAAGGAGAAAATCTGATGGCAAATAATCATAAGAGATTATATTCAACCTCGCTATTAATCAGAATAGTGAAAATTAAAACACAGGTGATATGCCATGTCATGCTCATTAGATTGGCAAAAAGTAATGTATTTTAGCTTCAAATCTTAGCAAGAATGTAGGGGAAAATAATATCACGTATTTCTGAAGGAAATGTAAATTGGCACAACTCCTGTGGAGAAGAAATACCTGTAACAGTATCAGGTCAAAGTAAACATGGGTCATTGTATGAGCAAATACCACTTCCTGGTGTCTTCACTATAAAACACTCACTTCTAAACACAAGACATATGTAGAGTGTTGTTTTGCATAGTATAAAGGGAAATAATTGTTCCATCAGTAAGGAAATGGATTACTGCAGTTTATTCATTCATTGGAATATGATTCTGCAGTTAAAGAGAACAAACTAGTTCTAGTTCTACACATCTTTTTTTTTTTTAATCACCCAAGCTGGAGTGCAGTGGCACGATCTCGGCTCACTGCAAGCTCTGCCTCCCAGGTTTGTGCCATGCTCTGGCCTCAGCCTCCCGAGTACCTGGGACTACAGGCGCCCGCCACCACGTCGGGCTAATTTTTTTTTTTTCAGTAGAGATGGAGTTTCACCGTGTTAGCCAGGATGGTCTCAATCTCCTGACCTTGTGATCCACCTGTCTCAGCCTCCCAAAGTGCTGGGATTACAGGCATGAGCCACCGCGCCCAGCCTACATATCTTAACATGGATACAGCTCAGAAAGCTGATTGGTTAAAAAGAGGTGATCACAGAAGGATACGTACAGCGTGATGCCATTTGCGTAAATTTTAAAAATGCGTAAAATTATAATAGTTTGTTAATATCCTATACATACACATATGTATTCTCAGAATATTTCATATTAATTTCAGGGCATTCATACCTAGGATGAAAGATAATGGACTGGAAAAATGAAGCTGGAGGTGTAACTGCAATATTTTACTCTTTAAAAACAAAGACTTCTTTATGAGCTGAATTGTATCTCCCCAAAATTCGTATGTTGAAGTTGTAACCCCAGTGTCTCAGCATGTGACCGTATTTGGAGACAGGGCCTTTGGGTGATTAAGGTAAAATGAAGTCATACGGGTGGGCCCTAATCCAATATGAATGATATCCTTGTAGAAGATCAGGATGATGGCCATCCACATACCAAGAAGAGGGACCTCAGTAGAAACCAGCCCTGCCAACACCTTGACCTCAGACTTCTGGCCTCCAGCATTGTGAGAATATATGTTTCTGTGATTTAAGCCACTTGGTTTGTGGGATTTTGTCAGGGATGCTTTAGTAAACCAATACAACATGTGAAGCAAATATGGTAAAAGGTAACATCTGTATGTTTTAGGTATTAGGACCACAAATATAGGTAACATCATATTTTTATGTGTTTAAATATGCCTATGTTAGTTAAGAAAATGGCCAGGCATGGTGGCTCACACCTGTAATCCCAGCACTTTGGGAGGCTGAAGTAGGAGTATCACTTGAGGCCAGGAGTTCAAGACCAGCCCGGGCAACATAGTGAGACCCTGTCTCCACAGAAAAATGAAAGATAAAAAAAATAAATAAATAACAAGCAGGTTCTCTAAAGACAATGGCTCAAATGCAATGAAAATGTATATTTGGTCACCTTATAGGCCAAGGTGGGCATGGCAGTTTTGTCAGAGGCCTTTGAACCAGAGCAACCCCATCTGGAATAGGGGCTGGGGAAAATGAGGCTAAGACCTACTGGGCTACATTCCCAGGAGGTTAGATAGTCTAAGTCACAGGATGAGATAGGAGATCAGCACAAGATACAGGTCATGAAGACCTTGCTGATTAGACAGCTTACAATAAAAAAGTCGGCCAAAACCAAGATAGCAACGAAAGTAACCTGTAGTCGTCCTCACTGCTTGTTATATGCTAATGTAATGCATTAGCATGCTAAGAGACACTCCCACCAGCGCCATGACACTTTATAAATACCATGGCAATGTCAGGAAGTTACCCTATATGGTCTAAAAAGGGGAGGTACACTCCGTTTTGGGAATTGCCCACCCCTTTCCTGGAAAACTCATGAATAATCCACATCTTGTTTAGCATATAATCAAGAAATAACCACAAAAATGGTCAACCAGCAGCCTCCGACTATTGGAGTAACTATTCTTTTGTTTCTTTACTTCTCTAATAAACTTGCTTTCACTTTACAGATTCACCTCAAATTCTTTCTTGCAGGAGATCCAAGAATCCTGTCTTGGGGTCTGGATCAAGACCCCTTTCCCGTAACAGTTTGGCAGACGGCTGTCCTTCAGAGACTATGTCAGTTGCTCAGAACCTTGTCTCTTTGGGCTCTGGCACTCCTGAGGGCATTACACCTGTAATCATTGCCTGAAACCAAACTGCACAAGGAGAAAAAGGATACAGACAGAAGACTCACCTGCTTTTCAGAAGTTCCAGCCTGGAAAAGGTGCACATCGTTTTCACTCCCATACCATTAAGGAGCCAACGGAAAGTTAGTCCCACACCACACCTCACTGCAAACAGCTGGGCCACTGAGCTTAGCTGTGTGCCCAGGACTGGGAGGAAAATGTGGATTTAGACAAACAGCTAGTAGTCTGCCTCCTAGAGTCATAACTAAGACTTACAGATAATTAAATTTAAACATCATAAATAAAAGAACATTAACTCCTCTTATATTAGGATTCTCCAGAAAAAAAACAACCGATAGGACATATGTAAAGTAATTTATTATGAGGAAGTGGCTCATATGATTATAAAGGCTGACAAGCCCCCAAGATCTGTGGTTCACAAGGAGGCTGATGGTGTAGATCCAGTTCAAGTTCAAAGTTCTGGGAATGACGACAGCTAATTTTTCAGTTCCAATCTGAAGACAGGGAAAATGAAAATTCCTCCTTACTCAAGGGAAGGTGAGCCTTTTTGTTCTATTCAGGCCTCCAACAGATTGGATCAAATCTCTACCTCAGTCCAGCAACTCAACTATTAATCAACCCAGAAACACCCTCTCAGACACACCCAGAATGTTTGTCCAAATGTGTGGGCATCTCGTAAACAGTCAACTTGACACATAAAATTACTCATTGGGCCAGGCTCAGTGGCTTACGCCTGTAATCCCAGCACTTTGGGAGGCCGAGGTGGACAGATCGCTTGAGTCCAGCAGTTCAAGACCAACCGGGACAACACAGCAAGACCTCATCTCTACAAAAGATACAGAAGTTAGGTGGATGTGGTGGTGTGTACCTGCAGTCCCAGCTACTCAGGAGGCTGAGGTGAGAGGATTACCTGAGCTTGGGGAGGTTGAGGCTGCAGTGAGCCGTGATCATACTGCTGTACTCCAGCCTAGATGACAGAATGAGACCTGTCTCTAAAAAAAAAAAAAAAAAAAAAAATTGCCCATCACACCTTCCACATAAAATAAATTACCCAGTTTTTACTCTCAACTCCTTGCAACATTTTCATCACCTAATCTTTGGTGTTCACCTTTAAATTCTAGATTTATTGTTTCTAAATCAATATTTTAACATGATATATCTTTATTAGAAATAGTTCTTTTATATGTGCATGTGTTTTCTTTTTTTTTTTTTTTTTTTTTTTTTTTGAGACGGAGTCTCGCTCTGTAGCCCAGGCTGGAGTGCAGTGGCCGGATCTCAGCTCACTGCAAGCTCCGCCTCCCGGGTTCACGCCATTCTCCGGCCTCAGCCTCCCGAGTAGCTGGGACTACAGGCGCTGCCACCTCGCCCGGCTATTTTTTGTATTTCTTAGTAGAGACGGGGTTTCACCGTGTTAGCCAGGATGGTCTCGATCTCCTGACCTCGTGATCCGCCCATCTCGGCCTCCCAAAGTGCTGGGATTACAGGCTTGAGCCACCGCGCCCGGCCGTGCATGTGTTTTCAACCTACATTTATATAATCACTTATTCACTTCTTTTTTCTTTTCAGACAGAGTCTCACTCTATTGCTCAGGCTGGAGTGCAGTGGCACCATCTTGGCTCACTGCAACCTCTGTCTCCCAGGTCCAAGCGATTCTTGTGTCTCAGCCTCCGAAGTAGCTGGGATTTCAGGTGCATGCCATGACACCTGGCTAATATTTGTATTTTTAGTAGAGATGGAGTTTCACCATGCTGGCCAGGCTGGTCTGGAATTCCTGACCTCAAGTGATCTGCCTGCCTCAGCCTCCCAAAGTACTGATGTTACAAGTGTGAGCCACTGCACACAGCCATAATCACTTATTCTTAATGCATACCATATGAAACTCCTTCAATTGTTTTACCTTTTTACAGTCCCTTGAGGCGTTCTGATTTGGCTCATTTTTCTAGAATATATCTCTCCACAGGGTTAGGGCTTCTAACTGGGGCCAGAACTTGGCAGGGCCCCCAATTAAACAGTGTTCTTTTACATAAAAGACAAGAGTCAGTTGTATTTCTGGACACAAAGGACTCTCCAACCATGATTAGATCAAAACAAACAAACAAGAAACCAAAAACATTTTTCACAAGGGAATAAAAATGCACAGAAATGCAATTCTGCCTGCCAGTAAATAACACAATTATAAGCTATCTTCCTTTCTTTTTTATTTTCTGCTTTTGTAATTACAAAATAAAATATGAATGCATATTAGTAAGTCAAACAAAAAATAAATCCAAGAATACAGATGAAATTGGAAGCTCCTCTATTAAGAAATATTGAGCTTACAAACTCTTGCAGATATAATGAAAGCTACTCTTCAAAGTAAAAGGGCATCAAGTTGGCCACTGACCCTACGATCCTGTTCACCCTGGTCTTCCTGCAGTGGCTCAGTTTGTAGTGGATATGCCACGCTTACCCTTAGTGTTCAGATATCTTACAAGTATTGTTGACAGAAATGAAACAGCAGCAAGGATATTGGCCAAGTTACCGGGAAAGGGAGCAGGAATAAAAAGGAAACAAATGAGAGATGTATAGAAATGAAAGGGGAGAGAATGAGGAATGTGGCACATGTATCCTGTGCAAATTATAGGAGAGTATGGAAGATTTGGAAGTAAGAATGAATTGCATAAGACCAGAAGAGTATTGTAGCAATGAAATCTGCCATATTCATCAAGAACTGGGAAAAAATAAAAATAAAAATTAGCTAAGTGAAGGGGTGAGAAAAAAAACCCACCTTGAGTCTATGGCAATAGGATCAACATCAAAGTCAGATGCCCATCCATTCACCTGGTGTTAACTGATTCAGAGATTTTAAAAATCAGTAGGTTGTAAAAGGTGGCCTCTGACTCCTCTGTCTCACAGACGATTCCCACCTGGGTTTCAGATGTATGTGAATCCACACACCATCAATGTGAATGGCAAACTAGCACATGTAGACTTCAAACTGCTGGAGAATAATGAATGTATGGCACTAGCAAAGATTATGCAGGAGGAGACAAATACCTGCCTTAACTGATTTCCAAGGAAGACAAAATTTATCTATTTGAGGAAAATAAATCTGCTAGAAAATATATGTGTAAGAAGGCAAAGAATATGCCTGCTTTTCAAGCTTCAAAGGAATTGATTCACATTCCTGTTAGGCAGAAATGCAATGGGGACCACAAGTTTAAATCTGTCTTAGTTACTTTGGACTTAATAACATATGGGACTTACAAACATCCATTCAGAACCAAATCTATCCCAAAGTATAAACTTGCCTTAAGTTACCATGGTTATCAGTTTGATAGGCACTACCTTTTTTTTTCTGTTATAAATACAAATCAGGTTATATAATACATAATATTATTTACTAAATTCTTTTTGTTCCAAATATTTAGGAGACGTTTCCTATTAGTACACACAGATCTACCCTACTCCTTTTAATGACTACAGAGTATCACAGAGGCTGCATCTGTAATAAGATATTAAATAATTCCTCGACTGATAGACATATAGGTTATTTTCAATTTGGGAGTGCATGTGTGAGTATACACATATATACGTGTATACATGTATATATATGTGTGTGTTTGGATGTGTTTGGATGTATATGTAAAAGCAGGATAATTGCTCTGTCAACTAGTACATGCATTTCCTAATTTCAAAAGTTGACATCAGTGCCCATTTATAATTTTACCCACAGTTATTTTTAACTTTTAAATTTTGAGAAAGTAATAGATTGTCAGAACATTTGTAAGATTGATGCATAAAACTCCCAAACATCTTTTAACAAGATTTACCAGTTTTTCACATTTTACCATGCCACATTCATTTTATCATTCGTTTTTCTCTCCTCCTGTTTTTCTTTTTTTTCTTTTTATTATTATTATTATTATTATTATTATTATTATTATTATTATACTTTAAGTTCTAGGGTACTCCTCCTGTTTTTCTAATTCTTTCTGATTTCAGAAGTTTGCATATATTTTACGAATTTATCCCCTAGTATTTACTGTGTGTTTTTTAAAACAGGGATATTCTCATTTGTTATTATGTTTCAGTTATCAAGGTTAGGAATTTTAACATTGATATATCACTTTTATCTACTTCACAATGTAAGTTAATTTTGCCAGTTGTGCTAATAATGTCTTCTAAGACATTTTTTCCCTTCCAATATAGGATCCAGTTCAGAGTCACATATTACCTTTAATTGTTATAACTCTTTAGTCTCCTTTAATCTGGAAACAGTTCTTAGCATTTTATTTCCCATAACAAACATTTTATAAAACTTGGCAAGTATAGATCCTCCCTCAATTTGGGTTGGCCTGATGTTTCCTTGTGATTAGATTCATGTTATACATTCCTGGATGAAATATTGTAAACATGACGTGTTCTCAGAAAAGTGCAGCTGGGGTCACGTGATGTGATTCTGTCCCCTCATCAATGATTTTCATTTTGCTCACATGATAAAGGCATTGTTCAATTTCTCTGTGTAATCGCTATCATCCGCTTGTAACTATTACATTATTTGAAGGGAGACACTTTCATCTCATGCATCCTGTTGCTAACCAGACTTTCATCTCCTTCCATAGAATCTACTGACAATTATTATCTGAACAAGTCTTTCATATACTGAGTTTCAAATGATGACTTTCCAACCCTATCACTCCCTCCACATTTATCAATTGGCCATTTACTGAAGGAATAATATTTTCCCTTTATCAATTTATTTATCTATCTATATTTTTATCTTTCTTTCCATCTTTCTATCCATCTATTCATCCATCCACTGATCTGTTTACTCTCAGTGTAGACTCATTGATTACTATTTTATTTAATGAGTTATAATACATTATTATCCTTATTTGTTTTGATTTTCAATTTTTACCAGGTCTGACCAGTGACATGCCCTTTAAGCAGGCTTGTGTCCTTTTGGTAAGTCTCTGTAAGTTGTTTTAGTACTTCCATTTCAGCACTACAAGATGATCCGAGTTCTGGAACCTTCACTGTCCCAGCCCTGGAAATAGTCATTTCTCCAAGTTTCTCCAAAACTCATTTCCTAAGTTTATTTAGCTTAAGGTCCTGCAGACTGGGAAGTTCAAGGGCGTGGCCCTGGCTTCTGGCAAGGATTTCCCTGCTGAGTCATGACATCGCAGAGAAGATCAAAGGAGAAGCAAAACCCTAGGGGCATTCTGGCTTTATAACTCACTCTCAGGAGAACTAGTCTGTTCCCACCAGAACTAATCCAGTCTTTCCAGAGCAAGAACTCACTCACTAGCACAAGAATAGCACCAACTCCTTCATGAGGGACCTACCCCCAGGGCCCAAGCAACTCCCACTGGGTCCCATCTCCCAATACCACCACTTTGGAAATCAAATTTCAACATAGGTTTTGATGGGGACAAACTCAAATTACGGCTGAATTCTGTGCCCGTTATTTAACTGGGCTTTTTTTCTTGCTATTGAATTGTCTGAACTCCTTATATACTTCGGATATTAACCTCGTATCCAATGTACAGTCTGCAAATATTTCCCCCATTCTGTAGATTGTCTCTTCACTCTGTTGATTGTTTCTCTTGCTGTGCAGAAGCTTTTAAATTTGCTATTTTTGCTTTTTTAGTCTGTGCTTTTGGGGCCATATCTCTAAAAATCATTGCCTCATTGCCCAGACCAATGTCATGGAATTTTCCCCCATATCGTTTTTCAGTAGTTTCATGACTTAGTTCTTACATTAAATCTTCAATCCATTTTGAGTTAATTTCTGCCTATGGTGTTGAGATAATTTTATTTTTCTGCATGTGGATATCCAGTTTTCCCAACACCATTTATTGAAGAGACTCCTTCCCCCCATTGTGTGTGCTGAGTGCCTTTGACAAAAATCAATTGGCTATAAATGAACAGGTTCATTTCTGGGTTTTGTATTCTGTTCCATTGCTGTACATTTCTATTTTTATGCCAGTTTCTGTTTTTATACTGCTTTGGTTACTGTAACTTTGCAGTATATTTTCAAGTCAGGTAATGTGATGAATCCAGATTTGTTTTTTCTGTTGTTGCTTGTTTGTTTACTCAGATTGCTTTGGCTGTTCAGAGTCTTTTGTGGCTTCATATCAGTTTTAGGGTTTTTCTTTTTCCTATTTCTGTGAAGAATATCATTGGTATTTTGATAGGGATTGCATTCAATCTATACAACACTTTGGGTAGAATGAACATTTTAACAATATTAATTCTTCCCTTTCATGAACATAGAATATCTTTCCATTTTTCCTGTCTTCTTTCATTTCTTTTATCAATGTTTTGTAGTTATCAATGTAGAGATCTTTCACCTCTTTGGTTAAATTTATTCCCAAGGTTTTCTTGTAGCTACTATAAATGAAATTGTTTTCTTGATTTCTTTTTCAAGAAAAAGAAACTTTTCTTGAATTTATTTGCTGTTAGTGTACAGTTTGCTGTTAGTGTACAGAAATGTTATTTGTTTTTATATGTTGATCTTATATCCTGCAACTTTAGTGAATTTGTTTATAACAATTTTTTACCGGAGTCTTTAGAGTTTTCAATACACAAAATTATCTCATCTGCAAACAGGCACAATTTAACTTTTTCTTTTCCAATTTGGATGGCTTTGATTTCTTCCTCTTGACAAATTGGTCTGGCTAGGACCTTCAGTACCATACTGGATGGAGGTGGTAAGAATAGGTATTCTCGTCTTGTTCCAATTTTTGTTTTCTTTTAGAGACAAGGTTTCACCCTGTTACCTATGCTGGAGTGCAAGTGGCATCATCATTAGCTCACTGCAGCCTGAAACTCCAGGGCTCAAGAGATTCTCCCACCTCAGTCTCCCAAGTATCTGGGACTATAGGCATGCACAACTATGCCCAGCTAATTTTTTTATTTCTTTTTTTGTGTGTATGGAGATAGGGTCTCACTATGTTGCCCAGGCTGGTCTCAAGCTCCCAGCCTCAAGTAAACCTCCCACCACAGCCTCCCAAAGCACTAGGATTATAGGCATGGGCCATTACACCCAGCCATTTTCTAGATTTTAAAGGGAAAAACTTTCATTTCCCCTTTGAGTATGATGTTATCTGTGGATTTGTCATATATGATCTTTATTGTGTTGAGAGGTATGCTTCCATACCTAATTTCTTGAGAATTTTTAGCATAAAAGATGCTGAAATTTGTCAAATGCATTTTCTGCATCTATTGAAATGATTATGTGGTTTTCGTCCTTTATTCTGTTAATGTGACCTATCACATTTGTTGATTACGTATGTTGAAACATCCTTGCATCCCTGGGATGAATCCTACTTGATCATGGTGAATGAACGATATTTTCAATGTGCTGTTAAATTTGGTTTGCTAGGCCGGGCACAGTGGCTCACATCTCTAATCCCAGCACTTTGGGAGGCCAAGGCAGGCAAATCACCTAAGGTCAGAAGTTCCAGACCAGCCTGGCCAATGTGGCAAAATCCTGTCTATACCAAAATACAAAAATTAGCTGGGTGTGGTGGTGTGTGCCTATAATCCCAGCTCCTCTGGAGCCTGAGGCAGGAGAATCACTTGAACCCGGGAGGCAGAGGTTGGAGTTAGTCAAGATCACAGAAAAAAAGAATGGTTTGCTAGTATCAAGGTGATGCTGACCTTGTAAAATGAGTTTGGAGGTTTTCTTTCTTCTTCAATTTTTTTGAAGAGGCTTCAGAAGAATTGATATTAGTTCTTTAAAAGTTTGGTAGGATTCAGCAGTAAAACCTGGACTTTGTGATGGGACACTGTTTATTACTGATTTGATCTGATTAATCCTTATTGATCGGTTGAGATTTTCTATTTCTTCACAATTCAGTGTTGGTAGGTTGCATGTGTCAAGAAATTAAACCATTTCCTCTTGATTATACAATGTGTGGCTATATAATTTTTTGTAAAACAGGCAAATCTCAGAGATATTGCCAGTTCAGTTATTCAGTTCCAGATCACAGCAATAAAGCAAATATTGCAATAAAGTGAGTCCCGCAGATTTTTTGTTTTCCCAGTGCATATAGAAGTTATGTTTGCACTATACTATAGCATATTAAGTGAGCAATAGCATTATAACTAAAAAAGCAGTTAACTTTAAAATACTTTATTGTTAAAATGCTAATGATGATCGGAGCCTTCAGTGAGTTGTAACCTTTTTACTGCTGGAGGGCCTTCCCTTGCTATTGATAGTTAGTGACATATCAGGATAATGGTTGTTGAAGGTTGAGGTGGCTATAGCAATTTCTTAAAATGAGACAGTGAAGTTTGCTGCATCAGCTGACTCTGTTTCACGAAAGATTTCTACGTAGCATGTGATACCATTTGATAGCCTTCCACTCACAGCAGAATTTCTTGCAAAATTGGAGCCAATCCTCTCAACCCCTGTCACTATTATCAACAAATTTACATAATATTCTAAATCCTTTGTTGTCATTTCAACAGTGTTCACAGAATCTTCACCAGGAGTAGATTCCATCTTAACAAACCATGTTCTTCATTCATCCAGAAGAAACAACTCCTTGTCTGTTCAAGTTTGATCATGAGATTACAGCAATTCAGTCACATCTCTAGGCTCCCCTTCTAATTCTGGCTTTCTTAACTATTTTCACCACACCTGAAGTTTCTTCATCCACTGAAGTCTTGAACCCCTCAAAGTCATCCGTGAGGGTTGGAATCAACTTCTTCCAAACTCCTGTTCATGTTGATATTTTGACTTCCTCCCATGAATCACGAATTTTCTTAAAGGCATCAAGCATGGGGACTTCTTTCCAGAAGATTTTCAATTTACTATGCCCAGATCCAACAGAGGAATCACTATCTATGACAGCTATAGCCTTACAAGATGTATTTCTTAAATAATAAGGCTTTAAAGTCAAAGTAACTCTTTGAACCATGGACTGCAGAATGAATGTTGTGTTAGCAGACATGAAAACAATATTAATGTCTTTGAACATCTCCATCAAACCTCTTGGGTGACCAGGTGCATTGCCAATAAACAGTAATATTTTGAGAGGAATCTTTGTTTCTGGGCATGAGGTCTCAATAGTGGGCTTAAAATACTTGGCAAACCATGCTATAAGTACATGTGCTGTCATCCAGGATTTGCTGTTCCATTTCTAGGGCACAGGTAGAGTAAATTTAGCATAATTCTCAAGCATCCTAAGAATTTCAGAACAGTAAATAAACACTGGCTTCAACTTAAAGTCACCAGCTGCCTTATCCCCTAACAAGAGAGTCAACCTGTGCTTTGAAGCTTTGAAGTCAGACATTGACTTCTCCTCTCTAGCTATGAAAGTCCTAGAAGCATCTTCTCCCAACAGAAGGCTGTTTCATCTTCACTGAAATTCTGTTCTTTAGTATAGCCACCTTCATCAGTATCTTAGCTAGATCTTCCAGATAACTGGATTCAACTTCTATTATCAGCAATTCCTGCTTCACCCTGCACTTTAATGTTACGAAGATGGCTTCTTTCCTTAAACTTCATGAACCCACCTCTGCTAGCTTCCAACTTTTCTTCTACAGCCTCTTCAATTCTCTCAGCCTTCATAGAAAGAAAAAGAGTTAGGGGCTTACTCTGGATTCAGCTTTGGCTTAAGGGAATGTTGTGACTTGGTTTGATCTCCTATCCAGACAACCAAGACTTTCTCCATATGTGCAATAATGCTGTTTTGCTTTCCTATCATTCATGCGTTCACTGCAGTAACACTTTTAATTTCCTTCAAAAACATTTTCTTCACATACACAATTTGGCTATTGGGTGCCAGAGGCCTACCTTTCAGCCTAGCCTGGCTTTTGACATGCCTTCCTCACTAAGATTTATAATTTCTAGATTTTTAGAGAGATCTACAACTCTTCCGTTCACTTGAATACTTAGATGCCGTTGTAGGGCTTTTAATTGGCCTAATTTCAATACTGTCGTGTCTCAAGGAATAGGAATGCCCAAGGAAAGGGAGAGAGTTGGGGAAATGGCCAGTTGTTGGAGCACTCAGAACACACACATTTACTGAGTAAGTTTGCCATCCTAGGTAGGCACAGTTTGTGGTGCTCCCAAGAAATTACACTAGTAACATCAAAGATTACTGATCACAGATTACCATAACAGATACAATAATCATTTAAAAGTTTGAATTATGAGAATTATGAAAATGTGACACAGAGACATGAAGTGAGCACATGCTGTTGGAAAACTGACACTGATAGACTTGTTTTTGTTTGTTTGCTTGTTTTGGTTTTATTTTATTTTGAGACGGAGTCTCGCTGTATTGCCCAGGCTTGAGTGCAGTGGTGTGATCTTGGCTCACTGCAACCTCCGCCTCCCAGGTTCAAACAATTCTCCTGACTCAGCCTCCCAAGCAGCTGGGACCACAGGCGTGCGCTACCACGCCCAGCTAATTTTTGTATTTTTAGTAGAGATGGGGTTTCACCATGTTGCCCAAGATGGTCTTGATCTCTTGACCTCATGATCCGCCTGTCTCGGCCTCCCAAAGTGCTGGGATTACAGGCATGAGCCACCACGCCCGGCCAATAGACTTGTTTTATGAAGGGTTATCAAACCTTCAATTTGTAAAAACCCAACATCTGTGCAGTAAAGTATAGGGCAATAAAATGAGGTATGTTTGTATTCTCTTACTACCCTTTATATTTCTGTTGCATCAGCTGTAATGTCTCCTTTTTTTATCTGATTTTATTTATTTGAGTCTTTTCTTTGTTTCTCAATCTAGCTAAAAAAATTTTCATTTCATTAGTCCTTTAAAAAAAGCCACTCTTAGTTTAGGTAATCTTGCCTATTAGTTTTCTAGTCTCTGTTTCATTTACTTCTGCTCTGATCTTAACTCCTTCTACTAAGTTTGAACTTAGCTGTTTCTTGTTTTTCTAGTTCTTTGAGGTGCAATATTAGGCTGCTTATTTTTTATCTTTCTTTTCTTTTAATATAGGTGTTTACTGCTATAAATTTCCCTCTGAGAACTGATTTTGCTTTATCACATAGGTTTTGTATGTTGTGTTTCCATTTTCATTTGTCTCAAGAAATTTGTTAGTTTCTTCATTTACCCATTGGTTGTTCACAAACGTGTTTAATTTCTACATATTAGTATTTTCCAAAGTTCTTTCTGTTATTGATTTCTAGTTTCATACCATTGTGGTCAGAAAAAATATTTGATATGATTTTCATCTTCTTAAATTATTTGACTTTATTTTTGACCTATGATTTATCCCAGAGAATCTTCCTTGTGCTGTGGAGAAGAATGTGCATTCTGCATTTGTTGGATGGAATGTTTTGCATGTGTCTGTTAGGTCCATTTGATTTTATTGTAGTTTAAGTTCCATGCTTTCATTTAGATTTTCTGTCTGGATGATCTGCCCATTACTGAAAGTGGAGTATGTTGAAGTACTCTACTATTATTGCATTTTAGTCTGTCTTCGGAACTTAGATGTGAAGAGAGAGAGAATAAAATGCAATAATAGTTGAAGATCTTAAGCCTGAAGAGGGAGACTCTCTTTAGATATGTTTCAGGTCCTTCAATGTTGAGCACATATGCATTTATAATTGTTGCATCCTCTTGCTGAATTTACTAGTTTATCATTCTATAATGACCTTCTTTTTCTCTTTTTAGTGTTTGACTTAAAGTCTATGTTATCTGATACAAGTATAGCTACTCCTGCTCTATTTTGTTTTGCATTTGCAAAGAATACATTTCTTTTTCTCTTCACTTTCAGCCATGTATATTTACAGGTGAAATGAAGTTCTTGTTGGCAGTATAGTGTTTTTTGTTGTTGTTGTTGTTGTTGTTTGTTTTTGCTTTTGTCCGTTCAGTCACTCTGTGTCTTTTGATTAGAGATTTTAACCCATTTACATTTAAGGCAATACTTGACAGGTAAAGACTTACTACTGACATTTTGTAAATTGTTTTCTAATTGATTTGTTGATCCTTTGTTCCTTTTTTCCTCTCTTACTATCTTTCTTTGTGGTTAAGTGACTTTTCGTAGTCATATATTTTGATATCTTGCTTTTAATTTTTTGTGAATCTACTAAAGGATTTTCTTTGTGGCTACCATGAGCCTTACAAAAAACACCTTATAATTACATATAACAGATTATTTTAAGCTAATAACAACTTAAATTTGATTGCAAAAAAAAAAAAAAAAAAAACTTTATGCTTTTACTCCACCTCCCCACAGTCTGAATTTATAGTTCACAATTTACATCTTTTTATATTGTATATCTTTTAAGAAATTATTGTAGTTTTTATTTTTTAAACAGTTGTGTATTTTAACCTTCGTATTAAAAATATAAGTGACTCACACGCCATTACACCATTAGAGTATTCTGAATTTGGTTGTCCTTTTACTTTTACTAGTGAGTTTTACACTTTCAGGTGTTTTTACATTACTCATTAGCATGCTTTCCTTCTGGCTTGTAGAACTCCTTTTAGCATTTTTGTTTTGTTTTGTTATTTTTAAGAAATGGGTTTGCGAATGTTGAACCAGCCTTGCATCCCAGGGATGAAGCCCACTTGATCATGGTGGATAAGCTTTTTGATGTGTTGCTGAATCCGGTTTGCCAGTATTTTATTGAGGATTTTTGCATCGATGTTCATCAGGGATATTGGTCTAAAATTCTCTTTTTTTGTTGTGTCTCTGCCAGGCTTTGGTATCAGGATGATGTTGGCCTCATAAAATGAGTTAGGGAGGATTCCCTCTTTTTCTATTGATTGGAATAGTTTCAGAAGGAATGGTACCAACTCCTCCTTGTACCTCTGGTAGAATTCAGCTGTGAATCCATCTGGTCCTGGACTTTTTTTGGTTGGTAGACTATTAATTGTTGCCTCAATTTCAGAGCCTGCTATTGGTCTATTCAGGGATTCAACTTCTTCCTGGTTTAGTCTTGGAAGAGTGTAAGTGTCCAGGAAATTATCCATTTCTTCTAGATTTTCCAGTTTATTTGCATAGAGGTGTTTATAGTATTCTCTGATGGTAGTTTGTATTTCTGTGGGGTCGGTGGTGATATCCCCTTTATCATTTTTAATTGCGTCGATTTGATTCTTCTCTCTTTTCTTCTTTATTAGTCTGGCTAGTGGTCTGTCAATTTTGTTGATCTTTTCAAAAAACCAACTCCTGGATTCATTGATTTTTTGGAGGGTTTTTTGTGTCTCTATCTCCTTCAGTTCTGCTCTGATCTTAGTTATTTCTTGCCTTCTGCTAGCTTTCGAATGTGTTTGCTCTTGCTTCTCTAGTTCTTTTAATTGCGATGTTAGAGTGTCAATTTTAGATCTTTCCTGCTTTCTCTTGTGGGCATTTAGTGCTATAAATTTCCCTCTACACACTGCTTTAAATGTGTCCCAGAGATTCTGGTATGTTGTATCTTTGTTCTCATTGGTTTCAAAGAACATCTTTATTTCTGCCTTCATTTCGTTATGTACCCAGTAGTCATTCAGGAGCAGGTTGTTCAGTTTCCATGTAGTTGAGCGGTTTTGATTGAGTTTCTTAGTCCTGAGTTCTAGTTTGATTGCACTGTGGTCTGAGAGACAGTTTGTTATAATTTCTGTTCTTGTACATTTGCTGAGGAGTGCTTTACTTCCAATTACGTGGTCAATTTTGGAGTAAGTATGATGTGGTGCTGAGAAGAATGTATATTCTGTTGATTTGGGGTGGAGAGTTCTATAGATGTCTATTAGGTCTGCTTGCTGCAGAGATGAGTTCAATTCCTGGATATCCTTGTTAACTTTCTGTCTTGTTGATCTGTCTAATGTTGACAGTGGAGTGTTGAAGTCTCCCATTATTATTGTATGGGAGTCTAAGTCTCTTTGTAAGTCTCTAAGGACTTGCTTTATGAATCTGGGTGCTCCTGTATTGGGTGCATATATATTTAGGATAGTTAGCTCTTCCTGTTGAATTGATCCCTTTACCATTATGTAATGGCCTTCTTTGTCTCTTTTGATCTTTGATGGTTGAAAGTCTGTTTTATCAGAGACTAGTATTGCAACCCCTGCTTTTTTTTGTTCTCCATTTGCTTGGTAAATCTTCCTCCATCCCTTTATTTTGAGCCTATGTATGTCTCTGCGTGTGAGATGGGTCTCCTGAATACAGCAGACTGATGGGTCTTGACTCTTGATCCAGTTTGCCAGTCTGTGTCTTTTAATTGGAGCATTTAGTCCATTTACATTTAAGGTTAAGATTGTTATGTGTGAACTTGATCCTGCCATTATGATATTAACTGGTTATTTTGCTCGTTAGTTGATGCAGTTTCTTCCTAGCCTCGATGGTCTTTACATTTTGGCATGTTTTTGCAATGGCTGGTACCGGTTGTTCCTTTCCATGTTTAGTGCTTCCTTCAGGGTCTCTTGTAAGGCAGGCCTAGTGGTGACAAAATCTCTAAGCATTTGCTTATCTGTAAAGGATTTTATTTCTCCTTCACTTATGAAACTTAGTTTGGCTGGATATGAAATTCTGGGTTTAAAATTCTTTTCTTTAAGAATGTTGAATATTGGCCCCCACTCTCTTCTGGCTTGGAGAGTTTCTGCTGAGAGATCTGCTGTTAGTCTGATGGGCTTCCCTTTGTGGGTAACCCGACCTTTCTCTCTGGCTGCCCTTAAGATTTTTTCCTTCATTTCAACTTTGGTGAATCTGGCAATTATGTGTCTTGGAGTTGCTCTTCTCGAGGAGTATCTTTGTGGCGTTCTCTGTATTTCCTGGATTTGAATGTTGGCCTGCCCTACTAGGTTGGGGAAGTTCTCCTGGATGATATCCTGAAGAGTGTTTTCCAACTTGGTTCCATTTTCCCCCTCACTTTCAGGCACCCCAATCAGACGTAGATTTGGTCTTTTTACATAATCCCATACTTCTTGCAGGCTTTGTTCATTTCTTTTTCTTCTGTTTTCTTTTGGTTTCTCTTCTCGCTTCATTTCATTCATTTGATCCTCCATCGCTGATACTCTTTCTTCCAGTTGATCGAGTCGGTTACTGAAGCTTGTGCATTTGTCACGTATTTCTCGTGTCATGGTTTTCATCTCTTTCATTTCGTTTAGGACCTTCTCTGCATTAATTACTCTAGCCATCAATTCTTCCACTTTTTTTTCAAGATTTTTAGTTTCTTTGCGCTGGGTACGTAATTCCTCCTTTAGCTCTGAGAAATTTGATGGACTGAAGCCTTCTTCTCTCATCTCGTCAAAGTCATTCTCCGTCCAGCTTTGATCCGTTGCTGGCGATGAGCTGCGCTCCTTTGCCGGGGGAGATGTGCTCTTATTTTTTGAATTTCCAGCTTTTCTGCCCTGCTTTTTCCCCATCTTTGTGGTTTTATCTGCCTCTGGTCTTTGATGATGGTGATGTACTGATGGGGTTTTGGTGTAGGTGTCCTTCCTGTTTGATAGTTTTCCTTCTAACAGTCAGGACCCTCAGCTGTAGGTCTGTTGGAGATTGCTTGAGGTCCACTCCAGACCCTGTTTGCCTGGGTATCAGCAACAGAGGCTGCAGAAGATAGAATATTTCTGAACAGCGAGTGTACCTGTCTGATTCTTGCTTTGGAAGCTTCCTCTCAGGGGTGTACTCCTCCCTGTGAGGTGTGGGGTGTCAGACTGCCCCTAGTGGGGGATGTCTCCCAGTTAGGCTACTCAGGGGTCAGGGACCCACTTGAGCAGGGAGTCTGTCCCTTCTCAGATCTCAACCTCCGTGCTGGGAGATCCACTGCTCTCTTCAAAGCTGTCAGACAGAGTTCTTTGCGTCTGCAGAGGTGTCTGCTGCGTTTGTTTAGTTTACTGTGCCCGGTCCCCAGAGGTGGAGTCTACAGAGACAGGCAGGTTTCCTTGAGCTGCTGTGAGCTCCACCCAGTTCGAGCTTCCCAGCAGCTTTGTTTACCTACTTAAGCCTCAGCAATGGCGGGCGCCCCTCCCCCAGCCTCGCTGCTGCCTTGCCGGTAGATCACAGACTGCTGCGCTAGCAATGAGGGAGTCTCCGTGGGTGTGGGACCCTCCCGGCCAGGTGTGGGATATGATCTCCTGGTGTGCCTGTTGCTTAAAGCGCAGTATTGGGGTGGGAGTTACCCGATTTTCCAGGTGTTGTGTGTCTCAGTTCCCCTGGCTAGGAAAAGGGACTCCCTTCCCCCTTGCGCTTCCCAGGTGAGGCAATGCCTCGCCCTGCTTCAGCTCTCGCTGGTCGGGCTGCAGCAGCTGACCAGCACCGATCGTCCGGCACTCCCCAGTGAGATGAACCCAGTACCTCAGTTGAAAATGCAGAAATCACCGGTCTTCTGTGTCGCTCGCGCTGGGAGTTGGAGACTGGAGCTGCTCCTATTCGGCCATCTTGCTCCGCCGCCTAAGAAATGGGTCTTGCTCTATCACCTAGGCTGGAGTGCAGTGGCACAATCATTGCTCACTGCAGCCTCAAACTCCTGGGCTCAAGTGATCCTCTCACCTTAGCCTCCCCAAGTGGCTGGAACTACAGGTATGCAACACCATTCCTGGCAAAAACCTTTCATCATTTCTTGTAAGAAGAGTCTAGTGGTAGTGAACTCTCTCAGCTTTTGTTTGTCTTTGAAAGTCTTTATCTCTCCTTATTTCTGCAGGGCAGTTTTGCTTAGTATTTGGTAGTTTCTTTTTTTTTTTTTTCCTTCAGCAGTTTGAATATATCATTGCACTCTCTCGGCCTGTAAGCTTTCTGCTGAGAAGCCTTCTGTTAGCCATTTTGGAACTCCCTTATGTTTTTTGCTGCTTTCAGGATCCTCTTGGTTTTATATTTTCAACAGTTTGATTATAATATGTCTTGAGGTAATCTTATTTGCATTGAATCTGACTAGAGATTTTTGACTTTTTTGTACCTGGATATTTATATCTTTCTCCACGTATGGGATGTTTTCTGCTCTTTTTTTTCCTAAACGAACTTTCTATCAATTTGTCTTTCTCTACTCTATCTCGAACACCAGTGACTCATATATTGGCTCTTTTGCTGCCCACCTGTAAATCCTGTAAGCTGTCTTTATTCCTTTCTATTCTTTTTTATTTTTCTCTTCTGACTCTATATTTTCAAATAACTTGTTTCTGAGTTCACAGATTCTTTCTTCTGTATGATTAATTCAGCTATTGATGTTCACTGTTGAATTTTTCATTTCATTCATTGTGTATTTCAGCTCCAGGATTTCTGTTTGATTTTTCTCTTATTATTTCAATCTCTCTAATACTTTTTTTGTTCTGGTCACCAATTATCTCCATCATTTTGTTGAATTGTTTATCTGTTTATCTATATTTGCTTAAAGTTTGTTGAGCTTCCTTAAAACAGTTCTTTTGAATTGTTTGTGAAGTAGTTTATATTCTATTTCTTTAGGGCCAGTCACTGGCACTTATTTTGTCCTTTTGGTGACATCATGTTTCCATGACTGTTCTTAATGCTTGTGGTTGTGTGTCAGTGTCTGCATATTTGAAGAAGTAGGTACTTATTCCAGTCTTCACAGAATGACTTTGCCTAGGAAAGCCTTTGGCAGGCATGGCCCTGGGACACACCAGAAACCAGAGGGAGCTGAGTCCTGGGATGCATCAGAAGCCCAGGGCCCACTATGGCAGGTATGGCACTGGGGCAGGCCAGAAGCCTCATGCAGATACAGCCAGCATAACTCTGGGGCACACCAAAAGCTCTGGGCTACTGAGGGCTGCCTGCCACAGAGAGCTATCAGGAGCCTGGACCACCGAAGTAGGCTTGACTTGGATGTGACACAGAAATGGAGTCTGCCACACAAGCCTGAAGCCCGGGGCTGCATGGTCATGCCTGATTGCCAGGACAGGTCCAGCTGCTCAGTCCACAGACAGCAACTTGAAATATGGGTCAGCAAGGGGTTGCCTGGTTGTTCTTATTTCCACTTCGGCCTGTTCAGTGAGGAATAAGAAATATAGCCTTCTCCTATTTGCGATATACATAATTTCTCTTCAGTTCCCAGAATGCCCATCAGGTTGCTAAGTGGTCCATTACTTCTTCCTGCTCTGAGGCTGAAGAATTATTTTATATGCACAGCCTTTAGCCAACTTTCTGGTTAAAACAGATAATTATCATGAAACCTTCTAGTTTAGCCAACTATCATTAAATTTTCTAGTTTAAAAAAGCCAACTATTCCTTAAAATAATAATGTGGTGTTCTAAGAAGGGATATCTTGATACCACCACCTGATTGTCTTTCTACAATATTTAGAATTTATTTCTGGATAGGCTATTTCTGCATTCATGTTAAAAAATCTACAACCTCCACTATATCCTACTGCTACAGCTCTTATAGCTCATTTTCTTCCAAATGCAGATTTCAGATTACAACTGATGCTTAGTAAGGGTGTTAAATGACTCTCACTACCCTTGTAAACAGTTTCCATATTGAAGAAAATTTAAATTTCTTTAACCCTGATGGACGAAATCTTGTCAAATTTCTTGAGATATTTTTTCCACTCATGGTTCTACCATTTTATCTGTAGGCTTTGAAGAGTTAGGTCATGAAAGTTCTTTCTGTTTTATAGCAAGTGATCATTTAATATTCCTAGGAATATTAAAATTATTCCCCTCCTTTTAAATCTTTCTATCTATATGAGTACGGGGAATGGCCAATCCAAAGGCACTAGCTTTCTATCATCATAACTCAGAATTAAGTAGGTTCTGATTATGTCATTAGGGCACATAAAATCTTTCAAAGGTTTCCAACTATATGTAGTGCAAGGTAAAAACTTTCAGAATACCATGTGAACTCTTAACAGTCTGGTACCAATTTATCTTTCCAACTTTATATTCACTTCTTGCCATATATCTCAAACTCTCACCACACTAAATTATTAATTTTTCTTCCAACATGCCTTGTAATTTCAAACCTATTTTTCCTTCTACTTTTGTTCCCTCTGCCTGAAATGCCCTGGCTCTTCTGGCTCAGTGGGAAATTCCCATTTACTCTTCAAAGTGGAACAGAAAAAAGCATCTCCACTTTGTATTATTCCCAATGCCCAAGGCAAGTTAATTGCACCATTCTCTGTGGCCCCATAGAACATGGTACAAAGCTGTATTGTAACTTTATTCTATTGTGTTTCATTTAGTTGTGCCTGTGTTTCTCTCTCCTACTCAGTTTGACCTATTTGACACATATAGTGGGTTTTTTCCATCTTCATATCTCACCAGGATTATCAAATAATTATGTCCAATAAAGGCTTTTTGTCTTTTGTAAAGTGGTGAATGAATGAATGGATGAAAAATTATAAATATCAGAAATATTTATTCAAAAATAGTATTTTAAACATGGACTTTTAGATGTATTTTTTCTTCCTTCTAACTACTAAACTTTACATTTTTTTCTGAAAACAATTTTTTAGAGTTTTCGTGCTTAGTATTCATACTTTTCACCTTAACATAGTGGGTCTTAATTGTTACCCTAATCAACCCCTACATATTTAACTTTTACCTCATGTGCTTATCTTTCATTTATATTTCTTTGAAAACTGTAACAACTTTCAATCTTTTATTTTAAATTTCATCACTTATATCTTTTAAAAAGCTTTCAAGCTTTTAAATTTTTGATTTAATAATTTTTTATGTCACTTCTCAGTTTTGTTTTAAATTTGTATTTGTTTGATTTTAGCCTTCTGTTATCTTAACTCTTCTGAAACTATTACAGTTCTCACTGAAGGTTTATCAAATTGTATGATTGGTAAACTTTATTTACAAATTCATTATTCTATTGCTTTAAATAATTTTTAATCAAAAAATACCTGCATATAGAAACAAATAAAATAAAAAGTTATTTTGGGCCAGGAGCAGTGGCTCACCCATGTAATTTCAACACTTTGGGAGGCTGAGGCAGGAGGATCACTTGAGACCAGGGGTTCAAGACCAGCATGAGCAACATAGTAAGATTCTGTCTCTACAAAAAGCCAGGCTTCATGATGTATACCTGTAGTCACAGCTATTCAAGAGGCTGAGGCAGGAGGATCTCTTGAGCCCAGGAATCCAAGGCTGCAATGAGTTATGATCATGCCACTGCACTCCAGCCTCAGCAGCCAGAGAGATCCTATACCCCACCCTACCCACCCCCGAGGATCATTCCACTCATAAAGAAGTCTGAAATGAAAAGTGAAAATCTTGCTAGCCAATCTTCAACCTTTCCAGACCTATCTCGTAGAAACGGCTAACTGAAGAGTTTCCGTTGTTTAATTATCTTAGTGGTCACCATTAAAATTTAAAATTGTATGCTTATATTTCTTTTTAAAAATTTTACTAACTTTAGATACCATCCTTTGACTTCCTGCTTATGATAGATAAGAAATTTAGCTTCTTTGCATTACCACCATCTTCCTGTCCAGTCCAAGGTTTTATTAGTTTTACTGTTTTTATATTGACAAGTTTATAACTTTTATATCATTTTCTATATATCTAATTAAGTGTTCTGTGCTTTGTCTATACATTAATAATAAAAACTGAAAATAAATTTAAAAACCCCAGTAATTTTCAGGTTGCAATTATATAAACATTATTAAGTATCAAGTAATGTGAATAGATTCATTAAGAAGATATTCAGTGTCATTAACATCCTTATGCTTAAGAATTTCTCAAATCCCAGGGTTCAAATATACCCTCTTTTTAAAGTCTTTTTAATTTTCTTTGCTTCTTCTCTATGATATTCAGCTATTAATTTCTTATGTTCTTTTTGTTGTTGTTGTTTTGCTGGAGCATCTCCTTGAGCATGTTTTTCTGTGAGGTCCTTGAATGAATCCTGAATTTCTGTACATGTCTTTAAACTGCTCCTTTAGAGTTTGACTAAGTATTGAATACTAGATATAAGATCATATACCCTCAAAAATTTAAGGGTATATTTCACTATCTTCTGGCATCCGAGATCGCTAATGAGAATTTAGTCTGACTCCCCTGTCACTGCAAGTGAACTGTCTGGAAGCTTTTAGTATTTCTTCTTTCTCCTTAAAGTCCAGAACTTTTTCTAGATATGGATTTTTTTAATGTATACGGATTCTCTTCAAAATTCTTTTCAAACTGAATTCTTATGACTTTGTCTCAGGGAAATTATGTTATAGTAGATCACTGAATTTTTCTTCCCTTTATTGACTCTTTTCTCTGCCTCTAGAACCCCAATAAAAGAAATAGCAGACACCTATGCTGCTTAATATTTCTCTCAGACTTCTCATTATTTTGCCTTTTGCTCAGGGCTGCATGATTCCATTGAATTTTATCATCAGATCACTGATGTGATCATTAACTACATCCGTTTTCTTACCCAGTCTGCCCGCAGAATTTTCTCTGTAGTGCCACACATATTTTTAATTACCAGGGACTCTTGTTCTTGCTCTTCGGTTTGTCTGTTTTCACAGCAGCTGCCTGTATTTTATTTATTAATGTTAACGTTTCTCATGTGCAATTTCTTTTCCTTACATGTTTGTTGACTCTGTTGTTGGTTCATGTTTATGAATAAAGATCTAGGCTGTGAAGTAAGGAGGGTTTCATTTGCATTTGCGTAGCGCTGTTCACCAAGACACTTCTCCTTGGGATGCCTCTGATAGTGAGTAGGGTGTGATAACTAAAAAACTTCTTTTATGAGATGTGGATAAGGGGTAGGCAGGCTGTAGACAATGACTCAAAAAAAGGAGGACTTTATTCTTAGCAGTGGGATACTTTGATATATTTCTTTTTGAGCAAACCTGTCTTGCCTTTCTTTTTTTATGATATGCCTGTTGTGTGTTTCAGAGTTTCCTCAAACTGCTTTGCTTCTCGTTCACGGTTTTACACTCAAATGAGGGGGCATCTCTGTGTAGCTAGAATTATTTTTTCTTCAGAGTATACAGCTTGGATTCTTATGTGGGACCAAAAATTTCTGTTCACTGTTGTATATATTCAGGGAGGAAGGTAGAAGGGGCCCAACTAACCCCACCTTCCAAGACTCAGTTCTTTAAGTCAAATATATTCAGCATATATTTACTGAGTACTATGATAAGAATGCAAAAATGGCTATAAATTGTGCTTAGCTCTGTATCCACCTCTCTTTGCAATGTGACTTTAAAGCTCCTCTTAACAAGAGGTAGGGTCTGTTTCTTCACCTCTTTGAACTTGGGTGTGGCCATGTGACCTGCTTTGTTCAATAGGACTATGGAAAAGTGACTTGAAACAGACATGAAAATCACTTGCACGTTGTGGTTACTTACTTCCTCTTGATGCTCTTGGAGCCCTACAACTCTGTGAAGAAGCCCAAGTAAGCCTGCTGGATAATGAAGGGTATGTGGTCCAGATACCTCTGTTGCCCTGATAAACAGCCAACTAGACACTAGACATGTGGAAAAGACTTCCTGGATGATCCAACCACCAGCCAACCTACAAGCAGACTAAGGATGCTTGAAAGAGTTCCACAGAGATTAGCTGAACTCATGCAGATAAGAACTGCCTAGCTGACCCAAATCATTAACTAAATAAAGTGTTGTGGTTTGAGGCCATTAAGTTTTGGGGTCTTTTGTCACACAGCAAAAGCTAACTGATACAAGCACCACACTGTATTAATGTTCCAGATGTTGTGGATACTCTGATAAACCAGATAGATAAGGCCCTTGCTTACAGATAATAATAAAGAAATAAATGAATAAGACAATCTCAGAGACTAATAAGTGCTGGGAAGGAAAGGAATCAGGGTAATATGACAGAGTGACAGGCTAGGGTTAGGATCTAATTTAGATATTGTGATCAGAGAAGTTGTTTTTGCATAGATGAGGTTTGAACTAAGATCTAAATGACAAGGAAGAGCCAACCATGTCAGGGTCTATAGATAGATTGTTCCAGAAAGAGGAAATAGTAAGTGCAAAGGCATTGAGGTAGGAACATATTTTACATAAAGGGACATAAAGAAGGCCCATGGAGCTGGAGTATTACATACAAGGACAGAGAGTGAGTAGGATGCAAATTCGATGAAACAGACCATGTGGACTCAAACTATAATTAATGTATTAATCACCTTGATACTTGTTCCATATCCCTGTCCTTTATAGTCGTGGAGTAGGAGGTTGGAAGGTTTTATCCATTTATTTATTTATTTATTTATTTATTTATTTATTTATTTAATTTTTTAGAGACAAGGTCTCACTCTGTCACTCAGGTTGGTGTGCAGTGGCACAATCATAGCTCACTGTAGCCTCAAACTCCTGGACTCAAGTGATCCTCCCTCTTGAGTCTTCTGAGTAGCCAGGGATACAGGTGCGTGCCACCATGCCTAGCTAATTTTTTTTTTTTTTTTTAGTTTTTATAGAGACAGGATCTTACTATGTTGCTCAGGCTGGCCTCGAACTCTTGGCCTCAAGCACAGGAGCTTGGAGTTTGTAAAGGACTCCTTTGGGAAGGATTCCTCTTCCTTCTGGAATTTTGGGTTACACCTTCCCATCATCTGTTTTATTCGTTAATCGGATCCCATCTGTGTTCTGTTTTCTAAGATTTCTTCGAAATGTTCTTCTCCAGTTACTTGCCTCTTTAGTTCTCTAGCATTGTTGTGGACTCAATCTTTTAAAAATGCAGGGTTGTTTTTTTGTTTTTGTTTTTTAACATTTTTAAGGACCTTGGTATATGTCTGTCCTCAGTTCACCATCTTTAGTTGAAATTCTCTTGTCTCATTTTAAAATGTGTGGCTCTATGCTCATCTTAATCTGTTATGTTTCTTTTGTTATTCTGTCTTTTTTTTCTCTTTGTTTATTCTCTTTCATAGCTTGTCTTTAGCGTGGCTGGTAGGAGATGAGGCCTCATTAGGATATTCATTCACTATCCAATACATATTTATGGAGCAC
This sequence comes from Macaca nemestrina, assembly GCF_043159975.1. Classification (NCBI taxonomy): domain Eukaryota; kingdom Metazoa; phylum Chordata; class Mammalia; order Primates; family Cercopithecidae; genus Macaca; species Macaca nemestrina. The sequence continues at coordinate 24,431,894 of NC_092142.1, read as the reverse complement.
CTTTTATCTGCAATCACAACCGAAGCCCTTCTTCCCTACCAGTTGCCCTTGCATCCACCTGCCTTGCTCAGCTCCAGCTGAGTTGAATATAGCTTATCAAAATACCTCATACTGGGACACTGCGGAGATAGGGTTAATTATTCTCCCTACTGTAACCTTCATGGGATAGTTAACACATTATTTTTTGGCTTTTGATAATTCCAAATTCATGCAAAAATTTTTATTTTTAACTCCCTGGTGATCTATCTATCTCTCTATCTTTCTTTCTTTTTATCGTCATTGAATTTCGTGTGCCTTAAGTCAGTAGGGGATGGCACATAGGATGTCCTACCTGGGAGGGATAGACCATGTTACCCCACAGACCATAGAAGATCCTTCACTCTTCTAGACCAAGGGCTTGAGCTTGGTAGGCATTTGTAAAGTTTCCAGGCACAGGAACCTTCACTCATCCCTCTAAAGCAGATACATATACATATATATATATTTTTTTTTGACAGAGTCTCGCTCTGTTGCCCAGGCTGGAGTGCAGTGGTGCTATCTTGGCTCACTGCAACTTCTGCCTCCCAGGTTCAAGCAATTCTCCTGCCTCAGCCTCCTGAGTAGCTGGGATCACAGTCACCCGCCATCATGCCCAGCTAATTTTTGTACTTTCAGTAGAGACGAGATTTTGCCATGTTGGCCAGGCTGGTCTCGAACTCCTGACTTCAAGGGATCCACCCGCCTCAGTCCCTCAAAGCGCTGAGATTACAGGCATGAGCCACTGCACCCAGCTTCAATATACTTTTATACAGAGGTTAAAGTACTTGAAAAGTGATACTAGCAGTCTTCAGAGCCCAGCCCATGCTCATCATATTTTCTTTCACAAATCTGTTGGACCCCTTCTAGAACCCCATAAGTACAAAACTCTACCCGCGTTGCTGTTTCTTTATGGCAGTACCACTTCACCCATTCCTTCAATCCCAGAATCAGGAGGCCAGAACACCCAGAACAGAGCAAGGGATGCCACCTGCCCCAAAGCCATTGCATTGCGGTTCCCTTTGCCTGGGACACCTTTCTCCCTGCTTCTCCTCTAAGCCTCTTACCCTGATTCTCACTCATCACCCAGTCTCAGCTTATAAGCTAGTCACCCACAGAGAGTCCTTCCCTTCTTTCCTAACCTTCTCTTCCCTCTCCAAGTGTAGTGGATGCTGTTAGTGCCATGCCCAGGTCCCTTAACCGGTGGTGCACTCATTCTTCAGTTGCTATGAGTATTGGTTGCTAAGGTGACACTGCTTTCCCTGGGAAGTTACTCCCCACCACAGGGGGCAGCCAGTGTCCAGTGACTATCTGGGGTACAAAAGGCCAGTGCCTGGTCTCAAGATGGGCCAGAGTTTCCTGGGGTATCAGGCTGAAGTGAGCCTCCAGCTGAGACCACGGTCTTGCTGAGTTTTTCTCTCCCATTTGCCTCACATCCTCTCTCCAGAGAGCGTTTCTCCAATAAAGCATTGGAGCAAAGAATATTTCTTCTTTTCACAACAATCTTCATCTCTGGCCCTGGAAACTGACCTACAACACCAGGAAAGCTTTCTTTAAGAGGTTTCCTATATTTATTTCCATAACTAAGAACAACTTCTCTCCCTGTTCCCTGCACTTCTGACTGTGAGGCAGCTTCACATGGTCAGACTGCCACGTGATCAGTGCCCCCTAGTCACACAGTAGCGCTGTGCCTGAGACCCCTGAAGAGCTTCTCCCTTTTAGGAAGTGAAAGAGGGAGAGGAAAAAAGACACCACACCGGCCTTCTGCCTGGAAGGCTGTGCTGGCATTTCTGAAGCAAAGCCATCTTTTGTCTGAACCAATAAAAAGGGTTATATTTTACTGGCTTTAATAAAATCATTTAATCAAAAATTCAATATAAATATTACTCTGTGTTAATCTTCAAGAACCAACAAGTCAATCTCAGATCTATTCATTCCCTGAAGTGAAACTAATTTGGTTCAGGGTGGGACTTTTGGGGACGTTTAGTTTCCAAAAAGTTCAAAGTTGAAAGCCATGATTCAGTATTTTTTCCCAAATGTAACCTCTTAGGGGACCACAATAATAGCACAAAGAAATAAAACAGAATTAACTTATGTTTGAAGAGCCTATAGAGATATTAACTAATGGCACGAGATCCAGAGGATGGTTTAGAAATTAGTTCATATGCAAATATATTTAAACACCAGTCCCTTGGCACTTGCACGTTCAGTACTTACAATTTAGATTATTTGCAAGTGACTCTGAGATGAACGATCGTAAATTTTGTCAAGGCATGAGCCCAACTCACACATATTATGAAGTTAGAATGCGAAAGTTGGTAGATGGTGAACCAGCAAACTTAGCACTCAGCACTGACTTGTGGGTGTAGTAACTCACATGCAGGCATTTCTCATTTTTCCAGGTGTTAGTTTTGCTCCCAGAAGTGCAGATGTGAAAGAAAGCAATGGCAAGCACGGATGGAGAGTACCTGATGCTAAAGCTCTTGCACCTGTCAAGTGATCACCATAGTCCCTCTATGTCAACCACCATGACGGCTACCTTAGGAACTGATTTTCTGAATGTGCAGTTTAGAAAATGGAAGCACTAGTGTTCAGTCTTAAGGAAGAAGATGGAGCTTGGGCTTCTGTTAAATTGGAATTTGAAGGTGGTTTAAGTGACCATTCCCTTACTGTTTCCCCAACTTCTCCCACCTGCAGTTCAAAAAGCCATCACTGGGGAGGGTACAGTGACTCACACCTATAATCCCAGCACTTTGGGAGGCTGAGGTGGGAGGATAGCTTGGAGCTGGGAGTTAGAAACCAGTCTGGGCAACAAACCAAGACCCCATCTCTTCTAAAAATAAAATAAAATAAAATAAAAATTAGCTGGGAGTGGTGACACACACCTGTGGTCCCAGCTACTTGGGAGGCTGAGGCACAAGAGTCACTTGAGCCCAAGAGTTCAAGGTTGCAATGAGCTATGATTGCACCACTGCACTCCAGCCTGAGCTACAGTGAGACACGATCTCTAAAAGTACATTAATTAATTAAAATTTAAATAAAAAAGAAGCCATCAGTTTATAGCCTCAGGTTAGTTGCACTCAATCCCTTATTCACAGAGTAGGTTTGCTTTCACTTAGTCATCTTTATTTTCTGTTGCATCATCATCACTTTAGTTGCTGAAGTTTGAAACCTTGGTCTTTGGCCCCTATACCATGGTCCTTCTTATCTTGCCTCCTGCCGGTATCCTCAGGGCCATCACCATCCATCATCTTTTGGCTTTGATTCCTTGGCCTTCTCATGGGATGTGGCCATCACTTCTAAACCACTTGAGTTACTTAAAGGCCTGGCCACAAGTTGGATCTTTGTGTATTACTCTGAGTCCCTCCTCCTCCAAGACAGCATCATTACAGGGACCCATCGGGAAAATCCTCTACTTCGGCTCTGCTACCAGCATCTCCCCCTATGCCAGCTTCTGCTGATTTTTCTTTATCATGCGAAGCATGTGAGATTAACTGTTTTGACTCTTTTCTCTTGTTTTAAAGACAGCAACACCAAAATCTGTGCTGCCTCCCAGAAAGCACAGAAATATGAAACCAGAACAGGGAAAATGTGTCTGCAAATTCGTAGCTTAAAGCCCCATGTATTTAAAAATCATTCTTATTTGCTTTGTATCTTTTTTATAAAATGTGTAGACACTCTTATCCCTTGGTGTTCTAAGTAAGATTAAAGAAACGGGCCAGGCATGGTGGCTCAAGTCTGTAATCCCAGCACTTTCGGTGGCCGAGGCAGGTGGATCGCTTGAGGTCAGGAGGTCGAGACCAGCCTGGCCAACATGGTGAATCCCTGTCTCTACTAAAAATACAAAACTTAGCCAGACATGATGGAGGGTGCCTGTACTCCTAGCTGCTTGGGAGGCTGAGGCAGGAGGATCACTTGAGCCCAGAAGGCAGAGGTGGCAGTGAGCCAAGATTGCACCACTGCACTCCAGCCTGGGTGACACAGCGAGAAACTCCATCTCGAAAGAAAAAAAAAAGAAGCCTGCTTTTGGATAGCACCAATAAGAGAAGGGGAAATCTTCTCTCCCTGATGATCTTGGACAGAGGTTCAGCCACAAGCTAGGACAATCACTCTGAAACCCGCTCCATCATCAAATGAGCTACAGCATGCCTGGGGCCCAGGCCTGCCCTGACTAGTGGGAAATTTCACCTTCAGCCACACGACAGGAACTGTGCAGGTTCTCACACCTGAATAGCAGTTGGCACTGAATTTGATAGACAGTGAAGGGATTGATAAACCCTTTAACCAGTTTTTATTCTTTTGATGTTTTATAATTTTTATTTCATTTCCATCAATGGAATGGGATGAAAACGATTTTGCCCAGCGAGAAGATGTAACCCTAATGTTGACCTACTCTAAACCTGGTGTGAATTCTGAAACCCTCCCCACTTGTCATATTAATTTCTCCTTCCACCTCTTCATTTCTGTTTTCCCCCAGAACCTGTTGTCTGCCATGACCAGGGGCTCCATTCTCACACCTCTCTTTCTGGCCTCGCTCATCTCAACCCATGGTAAGCCATATCACTGATTCTCATAAGCATTCTTGATGCCTTTACCTTCGTGAAATTCCATTACCTCTGCCTTCCCGGTTCCCAGATGCATCATCCATTACCCGCTTCAGTTCTTAGACTGTCAGGCAACGCTAAGTAAAGGCACAAGGGTTATTTGCTTTTTTATCTACTGGGTCCTTTGATGCCTTTAGTGTCTTTGATCCTCCCCTGGTTGACTACAAAACGCATTCTTTGAGGACTTCAAATTTATTCCACTCTGATCAGGGTTTTTATTCTGTCCCAATTGCCAAACCCTTCAAAATTTCTATTTTGTAGGGATCAAGTCCAGCCAGTGTGAATTTTCTCAAAACCTCTCTTATTTAGACCAAATTTATATCTGTATGGGCCTCCCCATTTTTCCTTCTTGTCTCAAGAAATTTTCTTTGGCATTATTCAATAAAGTTGCAAATGTACATGGTACATAACTCGACATTTTTTCTATCTCTTCATCTTTTTGTCCATTTTCACATTGACTTATTCTGTTTATTTTTTAGAAGATCTCTTTTACTTCTTGAGGAGATTAAACTTTAATGAAAGCCATGCTGATTATCTATTTCCCTTTTCTCCAGAATGTAAGCCCACTGAAAAACAGACACAAGGGTAAGCCGCTGTCATTGTGCAGCTCAGAGTTCAATGGGGAAGGTAGAGTACAAATAAATAATTCCAGTGCTGTATATGCGCTATGATGTATGTCTACTCAAGGTATAGTTGCGGGACTAAGAAACAGATTAACTCACAGGGGAGTAGAAGCAGGAAAGCATTTCAGACAAGCTATAGCTGAGCCAGGTATTAAAGAACTAGTAGTTCAGTAGACCTGAATTAGTAGTTCTGGTGGGAAGGTATCCTTTAAATATCTGTTAATTTAGTGAAGGAAGGGTCCATCACACAGAGAAAATAATGTGCTCAGAAAGAGTCTCAAAATTAAAAAAGCTCAGCCTCCTTAAGAAAATGCCGGTGCAGTATAGCTAAATCAGGTAGGAGGGAGAAAGTGATGTCAAATAAGCCCAAGAGCTCAAAAAAATAAAAACAAGGCCCTCTCCAGATGCCCAGTCTTGAACTTCCCAGCCACTGGGATTAGGATCCAAATAAACTTTTTTTCTTTACAAATTACCCAACTTCTTGTATTCCTTTATAGCAACATAAAACAGATTAAGACAGAAGTCCAGCCAGAGTGAAGGTCTTGAGGTAGGAAGGAACATGGCCAAGTTCACATAACTGGAAGAAAGTCAGTGAGGCTGGAGCAAACAAAGGAAGCAGAGAGTTACAAGACAGACGGGCAAGGGGCCCAGCACTCCTGGTTTGGCCAGGATTGAGGGGTGGTAGATTTGGGGATGTGGGACTTTCCATTTTAAAACTGGACCACTCCTGGGAAACCCTGGATGAATTGGTCACCCTGTTTACAGGCCTCATTTAAGATTTAGGACCTTAACAGAAGAACAATATGGTAGTCATAAGTAGGGCAAGAGTAGTGAGGATGGAGAGAAGTGGATGGATTCAAAAAATATTTAGGAGTAAAGTGATAGAAGTTGGTGACTAAATGACAGTTAGGGAAAGGGGGTGAAGCTGGAGGAACAATCAAGAATGACCTCAGATTTTTCTGTCTTTGGAAACTGGGGGATATGCATTAAAAAAGGAAGGAATGCACAATAAATGACACTTAATTTGTCCTTTGGCATCAACTGTCAAATCAGAGCTCCAGATTTGATCATCATTGGTTACACAGAAGTAAATGTTGGCACCCTCCATCTCTTCCATCCATGGAGTGCAAATAGATACTGGGCCTGGTAGCAGCCAATATGCGCTTAAGAAGGAATTTGGAAGTTAGTCCCAAATTTTAAAGATGGGGAGTGCTCCTCGCCTAATAAGGGGGTATGACTTAACATAATGGAAAGAAGAAAAGCAGGCAGCGTTTGTTACTGACTCCATCCATCCTGCATTCAGATGGCATGTCAAGAAATGCATGGCTTTCACTCCCCTACCCCCAAGTCTCAGACTCCAATATTTAACCCAGAGGAAATCGTAACTGAATTATGAAGTCCTTTCAAAGCTAGACATCTGACACATCTGTTATAGGAGCCTTATAAAAAGCACACTGGATGCTTGTAAATTTTATAATTAGGTTAATTCAAATTCAAAGACGTTCCCATGAATTTTTAAAAAAATATTTCCAACTCAAATCACAGAGTTTGTTCTGCCTGCCATTGAGATGTGGGGAATATTTGCTGTATGCACTAAATTCTCTTCTTTAACTGCTCATGTCAGGAGAGCAGAGGACTAGAATGAAGATGAGCACAGTAGACTAAAGATGTAAGTTTATTGAATATGTAGGCTTAATCCAGGTCCAAAAACACTATCCCAGTGATAGTCAGGTATCTAGATAGGCGGGAACTTGCTTTCCAATACTCCTGCATCCTAAATGGAAAGATGCTTTTCTTGGGTATGGGAGCAGAATGGTAGGATTGGGATGGGCCATTAAAATCATTCAGCCCAATAGCATGCCTGTGTTTGGTTTCTCAAGATTCTTTTCCTCATTCATTAATTCAACAAATATTGAATGAAGACCTATTGTATACAAGGCACTCTTCTTAGGAATTTGGGATATGTGAGTGAGCGAAACGAGCACAGATCCCTCCTCTCATTGATTTTACATTCTAAATGGAGAACTTGGCCGGGCGCGGTGGCTCAAGCCTGTAATCCCAGCACTTTGGGAGGCCGAGACGGGCGGATCACAAGGTCAGGAGATCGAGACCATCCTGGCTAACATGGTGAAACCCCGTCTCCACTAAAAATACAAAAAACTAGCCGGGCGAGATGGCGGGCGCCTGTAGTCCCAGCTACTCCGGAGGCTGAGGCAGGAGAATGGCGTGAACCCGGGAGGCGGAGCTTGCAGTGAGCTGAGACCCGGCCACTGCACTCCAGCCTGGGCAACAGAGCGAGACTCCGTCTCAAAAAAAAAAAAAAAAAAAAATGGAGAACTCAGGTAGTGAGCAATGAAAATCAGCAATAAATATGACAAATTAGTAACTTATACAGTACAGTACAGCATGTTAGAAGGTGAAAACAATTCTGTAAGAAAATAAGAAAAAGAGGAGGAGGGAAGAACTCCAAGTGATGACGGAGGGTAGGCAGGCTACAGTTTAAATAAGGTAGTCCAGTAGCTCTCACAGTAAAGACGACATTTCAAAAGGTTTGAAGGGGGTGAAGGGGTTAACCATGGGGATCTCTAAAAGGAAAACCTCATTGATTGTTTTCTCCTTTTTCCTCCAAAACAGGCCAATATAATTTAAAATGAGATATTTAGCAAAACACTCCACTAGGTTCAGAAGCCAGACTATGCTTAGTTCTCCCCCCGTAAGTCATATCCCCTAATTTATTTACTTTCTAATAGTCTGCATAAAATTAGCCCACCCACCTCACAACCCCCATGGTCCCAGAGCCTCTACTGCAGTTCTGACCATATCATAGCATGATAGAAGGGTGTGGAATTGTCTGTTTAGGTGTTCAACGTATGTACATGGTAGAATAGCAGCTCAAAGACCAGAACAGACAGGGTCAGAATCTCACTCTGCCACTTAATAGCTGTCTGTCCTATGCCAAGTTATTTAATCTCTATGAGTCTCAATTTTCTTATCTGTAATGTAGGTGAAGATAATAATGTCTACTAAATGCGGTGTTCATTGGTATTACCAGAGAAATCATACGTACAGCACTTAGCATAGTGCTTGGCACATAATAGGCACTTATCAAAGTGAACACTTTTTAGTGATGCCCAATTGATGCCATCTGTTTTGTCACAAGACTCTCTTGTCTAGTTTACTAGCACCTAGCATAGAGGCCAGCGCATATAATTAGGGTTATAGGTAATGGGGTACAATTTGTCCAAAAATACCCAGAAAAACAAGACCCACTGGATAACTCAGCCTTCTTGTCTATTTGGTGAACAGCCATCCATTCATTCACCAGATGAAAAGTATAAACACACACACCAAAATCTGATTTTTATCTCCATTGTTTTCTGAACTTACTGTCCTGGGAAGAGGAGAGTAACTAAGTAAGGGAAAAATGTGTGGCAAAGTTGTTTCTTATTTTCTTGCAACACTCTACTAAACAAGCCTGTTCTTTATTCAAAGTATATTATTTCCTGTCCCTTCTTTCTTTCAAAATATATTCTTTGTCTAAAATTAAAACATAATAACAATAAAATTAATTCTCTGGTGTGTTAGGCTGTAGGAGAAAAGTAGAATGCGATTCTATATATAGAAGGGCTTCATAAAGAGAATCAAAACTCTGATCCCAAATGCCCCGCTGTGTGGATAAAAAGTTAGGTATCAAATTTAAAAGACTATTTCCAAATCTCTTTGTTTAATGCATTTTCAAGTTTAAGGACTAACATCAGTGGTGCACAGATTCTGTTTGTGCATTAGACCCTGATGGCTAGTACATAAAACCTATCATCACCCAGCCCTTCTGGCTGTCCCATCAGAAACTAAGTGGTTATGACCTCTGAGCATCCCTGAGCCTCTTATGGTTGAGGAGCTGCTGGTAGAAACCACGTTCTGATCCAAGGAAAATTCGCAATATGATCATTCTTGCTGTGAACTGGTTTGGATACAGGTGTTAAGTAAAAGCACAATCTGACACTGTTTTATATCCGGGATTAGTAAACTATGGTTTGTGAGCCAAATCCAGTCTATTGCCTAGTTTTGTAAACAAAATTTTGTAAATACTGTATGTGGTTGATTGATCTCCCCTTGTTCTGCAGTTGTCTCCTGGCCTGTTAAATGTGTCCATGACTACACAGAAAATCCTGCCTATTGCCTGCTTTCCTGATGGAGAAGTTCACAGTCTAAAATAATCATCAGTGAACTGCAGCCTTTATGCCAATTCTGGCCCACTGCTTGTTTTTTTTCAATAAAGTTTTATTGGAACACAGCCATGCCCATTCATTTATATATTGTATGTGGATGCTTTCCAGTTACAATGGCAGAGTTGAGTAGTTGCCACAGGAGTCCCAAAACTGAAAGTATTTGTTATCTGACCCTTTACAGAAAATTTTGCTGATCATTGTTCTGTGTGAATGAAGGTTTCTGAAGCATTTGCACCCAGAGAAGTTTGTGAGATAATTAAGTCATCAACCAGATCATGGTGGTGGACACCTGCCTTCACACTCAAATAAACCTAGTGACCAGCATTGGGCCTAGAAACAGAAATCTTGATGTCGTAAAAAAACTCATTTGTCACGTTAAATTAAAGATATTAAGAAATTGACTGGTCCTGTAGTTTTATTTGTATTTAATTTTTAGTTTTGTTTTGGTTTTAGAGTTAATGTAATAGCTTTAAAAAAGGGGGGTTTTTTTGTTTTGTTTTGTTTTGAGACGGAGTCTTGCTCTGTCGCCCAGGCTGGAGTGCAGTGGCGTGATCTCGACTCACTGCAAGCTCCACCTCCTGTGTTCAAGCAATTCTCCTGCCTCAGTCTCCTGAGTAGCTGGGATTACAGGTGCCTGCCACCATGCCCAGCTATCTTTTATATTTTTAGTAGAGACAGGGTTTCACCATGTTGGCCGGCCTGGTCTCGAACTCCTGACCTCAAGTGATCTGCCCCCGTCAGTCTCTCAAAGTGCTGGGATTACAGGCGTGAGCCACCATGCCCAGGCAAAAAGGGGAATTTTACCAAGAAAATCTGTCTGTAAATATTTATTTTACTTTTGAATAAAATAATTTCAGTTGCACCAGAGCTCCTGGAGAAGTTTCCTAAGAAGCCTACATATAACTTGGGTTTGAGAAACACTGGTGAAGCATCGCTTCCCTCAGGCCTTAGCACACATCTTCCTGCCTTCCCCTTTTCCCCTGCTCTAATGTATATCCTTCAACCAGGACCCAGCCAAACTTTTCTTTAAATAGTAGATTGTAAATATTTTAGACAGTCTCTGTGGCAGCCACTCATTTCTGCTGTTGTGGAACAAAGGCAACCATAGACAAGGCAAAAGCAAATGGGCGTGGTTATACACCATTAAACTTCATTTACAGACATTGAAATTTGGATATTCTATCTTTTTCATGTGCTGTGAAATAGTCTTCTTTGGATGGATTTCCAATTATTTAAAAATGCAAAAATTATTCTTAGCTCATGAGGAGGACTGGATTTGGCCCACGGGCCATAGTTTGCCAACCTCTGTCCTTCACTATTAATGAATGTCTTTTTCTAAACAGTAATTTTTTTTGTAGTCCCTGTTTGTATCAGTCCATTTCACACTGCTATAAAGATACTACCCAAGACTGGGTAATTTATAAACAAAGGAGGTTTAATTAACTCACAGTTCTGCATGGCTAGGGAGGCCTCAGGAAACTTACAATCATGAAGCTTACAAGCAGGAACCTTCTCACAAGACAGCAGGAGAGAGAATGCATGTGAAGGAGGAACTGTCAGACACTTATAAAGCCATCAGATTTCATGAAAACTCACTCACTATCGTGAGAACGGCATACGGGAATCACCCTCATGATCCAATCACCTCCCACCACGTCCCTCCCTTGACACCTGGGGATTATGGGGATGACAGTTCAAGATGAGATTTGGGTGGGGACACAGAGCTTATCACTGCTTAAAAACCTGTACTTGGCCTACTGCTTGTTTGTGTCAATAAGGTTTTATTAGAACACAACGATACCCATTCATTTATGTATTATTCATGGGTCCCTTATTTCTTGTAAGATTAAGTTTATTCATCTCTTAAGAGGTGAATTCAATTATTTAGGATATTTTCTTCTATCCCATTTTCCTTTACATCTCTCCATAAAAATCACGATATGAACACGGTGGACTAATGAACAGTGGTCACCCCATTATTCTATTGTGCTGTTTTCAAGTCATTTTGCTTTTTCCTAAATGGACTTTATCTCTCCAAAATACCCTTCCCCTCATTCTGCATCTGTCAAAGCCCTAAATGTTTTTCCTGGCCTGTCTCTTCCATACAGTGTCTCCTGTCTTGTACAAGCCCAGCTAGCTGCATGGTCCTCCATTGTGACATAGTGCTCAATTCCTCTACTACGAATAACATTTATTATGTTAAATTCTAATTATTTGTCCGAGTGTTTTATTACCCTGATTACCTCGGGTTTCTGAGAGGAGAAATTACAGCAATCCATCTCTGTATCTCTATCTAGTATAGTATCCTGACACCAACTAGATGCTCAACAAAGATTTGCTTCATGAATGCTGCAGCAATTATTAGTAATAGAAATAACAGCTCCTATTTATTGAGTACTCTCCATGCTCCAGACGCTGTAATGAGTACTTTGCGTACATGATCTGAGTTCATATATCAGATCCAGTACATGTTCCCCTCCCACTCAGTTTTTTTAATTAGGTCACAACTCCTTAATTTCACAAGGCACTGTATATTCAACAGTAGATTAGGCATCAGAGACAGGCCAATGGGAGAAATATTTGGGTCCCTGAATCACACGAACTCTGCCTTACAATTAAGCAAGTTACATCTACTTGCCCTATGGCAACCCTGTGCCCTACACAAAAGAAAAGCTTACCAAATTCTTACGAGAGAAAAGATAAAAATAAAGTCTTGGCACTTCAGCAGAATTCGGCTTCATCTTTGTCACTGGGCAAAATTAGGGGTATGTCCTGCATTAGTGGAGTTGCTAGAACATAAACGAAGCCCAAGTTGAGTCAAAGAGGACCCCAGAGACCTGACTCTGCATTGTCCTCCCGGCTGAAGCGAGAAGAGAGTCGCTTTGTTTGGCAGTGGAGGCTTTCCAAATTTAGAGAGTTCTTAATGACTCTTCAACTGCATCACATCCTGAGGATAATTAGTAATGTTGCTGCTTGGTTGTTCAGCACCAATCAATCAAAGAGGATACACAGAAATTGCAATAAATCCAGAATCTGAACCCATTCCAGGGAGGAAAAGGTGTCTCCTTCAAGGTTCAATAAAAGAAGTTCATCATTCTGGTAAATATATTTAGAGGGGCAAAAATGAATAAATGAATAAGAGGCTTAGCTTTTGTGCAGTTACAATTCAGTTTTGTCTTGTTCTTCAATGGTTGGGGAAGAATAGCAAAAAGATCTTTATGGGGAGATATCATAAAAGAAGAAAAACAGGTGAGATAGTGAATTACTCTGAAAATGGGAGAGCACTATCATCTCTTCTAGCTACCTGTGTCAATGCTACTTTCCAGAAGTGTCTACTCGGGTTTTTCCTACTCTGCAGCCTGAACTGTGCTAGATACTGGGGCAACTACAGGAAGACTCAAGCACAGTATTTGCTCCTGCACTGCCTAAGCAGGAAGACCGGTTCTTAAATTAAGTGAAGAGGGGAGATTCAACCCTTTTGGGGAAGCTGTTGAGCAAGGTTGAGGAAGATGAGTACAGAGAAATACCCATTGGATTTAAGAAGATGAAAGTATGAGTGATGTTGGACGAGGGGTGAATGGAAGGAGAGGTAGTAGAGAAAATGGGTGTCGACAATTGTTTTTATAAAATTTCCTGTGAAAATGAGAGCAATATTGCAAAGTTTAAAGGGGACACAAGAATCCAAATTGCCTTTTCTTTCTGTCACATTGTTGTGTTTTTTAATGTGGGAGAAGCTTATCTATTTAAATTGTAAAAAGGATTTTTTATGTCGACCCCTGATCTGTTTTCTGTCCTTATAATTTTGACTTTTCCAAAATGTCATAAAAATGGAATCATAGTGTGTCACTTTTTGAGTCTGTCTTCTTTCACTTGACATAATGCATTTCAGATTCATCTATACTGCTGTATATATCAATAGTTTATTCTTTTTTATCACTGTGTAGTATTCCATTGTATGAATACATTACAATTTCTTTTTCTGCTCACCAGTTACGTGTATTGTTTCCAGTTTTGGGTGATTTTGAAGAGAACTGCAGTAAACATTCACACACAAGTTTTATATGAGCCTAAGTTTTCCTTTGTCTTGGGTAAATACCCAGGAGTGGGATTGCTGGGTCCCATGTTAAATGTATAGTTAACCAAAAATTGTTCTCTAAAGTGGCTGTACCATTTTTCTGAATGTAGGTTTTTCAGAAATTAGTGAATGAAATTAAAATGTATTAAAAGCCGAAGGTGAGGACCTAGTAAAAGGGGGGAAAGACCAAGATACAGAGTGGAACAGATACAGGCAAATCCTAACATTCCCAGAAAGAAGAAGAAGGTGGGATCCAGGACACAGGCACAGAGACTGGCTTCACACAAGAAAACACCCCCTTTCTCACTGAGGCAGGAGAAAAGGTGGAAAGGCTTGGTGCAGATGTCAGTTTAGTAGCAGGGGGTTGAGAGGAAGTTTCCATCTTTAAGGCAGAAACAAGCAAAAGGAAAAAGGAAGTAGAAGTTTGAGGACAGTGGAGATTTAAGACAGACTGCAAAGCATGGAGAAACAATTTGCCTAGAGGACTGTAATAAGACTTACAGGCAGTTTTGGGCTTGTATTGGTGGTGCAATTTGCTTGTTTGAAGCAAATGAATTTATGACATCAGTGAGAGAGTCACTGAAATTCTAGGTAGTTAATCTTAAGCTGGAAAGACAAAAAAGTGGGAATAGTGGATAGAAAGAAAGTAAAAGAGTTGTTCCAGTTATTAAGCTCTTGTCTCTTGGCTTCAAACCCACATGGCGCCAGGGTTGATACTCAGCAAAATTACACTTCTATGACATTTGACACATGACATTTCTTTCTTTCTTTCTTTCTTTCTTTCTTTCTTTCTTTCTTTCTTTCTTTCTTTCTTTCTTTCTTTCTTTGTCTGTCTGTCTGTCTTTCTTTCTTTTCTTTTCTTTTTTTCTTTCTTTTCTTTCTTTCTCTTTCTTTCTTTCTTTCTCTCTCTCTCTCTTTCTTTCCCTTTCTTTCTTTCTCTCTCTCTTTCTTTTCTTTCTCTTTTTTTTTGACAGAGTTTCACTCTTGTTGCCCAGGCTGGAGTGCAGTGGCATGATCTTGGCTCACTGCAACCTCCGCCTCCTGGGTTCAAGCGATTCTTCCACCTCAGCCTCCCAAGTAGCTGGGATTACAGGTGCCCACCACCATGCCCAGCTAATTTTTTGTATTTTTGGTAGAGATGGGGTTTCATCATGTTGGCCAGACTGGTCTCAAACTCCTGACCTCAGGTGATCCACCTGCCTCGGCCAACAAATGACACTTCTATATGGGTCTCCAGCTGCCTAGTCCCATTAGGCTTTACCAACATAGAACACTAGAGGGTCACCACAAGGCTGGAAGTGGGAGGAGGAACCTGCGCTTTCCTGTCTGCTTGTGATTCCTGTGACCAACACCTAACAGTGCTTGTTCGTGTTGCAGCAGGACTTCCTTCTTGAACCGACCTCCTGGCACCTTCGCAAAGACAGCAGTACCTGCCAAGCAGTGTTCCTGCTCAGAGGTCTGAGACCTAGCCTTGGGGCTTTTCCTTTAAGCTTCTGTGTCATAGCCATTCCAACTTTCCCCCTTTGTTTCTTCCTTTCAAGTCATAGTAGCTGCTTCTTGCAGTCATTACCTCCATGATGCCTTAAAGTTACAGAGTTTTGCCTTTTCAGTTCAACAGCTGCTAACACCTTTTTTTTTTTTTTGAGACGGAGTCTCACTCTTGTCACCTAGGCTGGAGTGCAGTGGCACAATCTCTGCTCACTGAAACTGCCTCCTGGGTTCAAGTGATTCTCCTGCCTCAGCCTCCTGAGTAGCTGGGATTATAGGCACCTGCCACCATGCCTGGCTAATTTGTGTACTTTTAGTAGAGACAAGGTTTCACCACGTTGGCCAGGCTGGTCTCGAACTCCTTATCTCAGGTGATTCGCCCACTTTGGCCTCCCAAAGTGCTGGGATTACAGGTGGGAGCCACTGTGCCCAGCCAACACTTTTTAATATTAAATTCTCTCTGTTGAAATAGCTTGTGTGATTTCTTTTAAATGGGCCTGGTTTGATATAGGGATCATAGCAAACTGGAGATGACTAAGCAGTGAAAGAACAGTAGTAACAATGATATTTGAGAAAGTAAATTGGAAGAATAGGAGGTTTGCATGCTAGCATTACAGACTCAGAGTGGAACAGTTTAGAGAGATGATAAGGTGGAGGGTACTTTGGTCACAGTGGGTGGCTGAGATACAAAGAAAGGTAAGGGTTTTAGAGATGAGGAAATCACAGCTCTGAGATGCATTGCATAGGTTGACTACTTGGCCATTGAAGGCAACCCAGATGATGGCAGCCACTAGAGTGAAAAGGAAAAATATGACCAAGAATTACATAAAGAAACAGGGTTTTGAATGTCATTAGAGGAAAAGGATGGAATCCATTTTGGAGTTAAGAGGCTTGAGCTTCAGAACAGTTTTTGGTTTGGTTTGGTCTTGTTTTTTTTTTTTTTTTTTTTTTTTTTTTTTTTTTTTTTTATGAGATGGAACAATGGTATCAAAGCACAGAGTGGAATAACAAGGACCACAGTAACCGTACTTTCCACCCGTTTGAGGCGTGTGGGTTTGATGCAAGGGATGTAGTGTCCTCAGAGAACTGCCAGCTTAAGGCAAAGGAGTATTTGCTATCAAATGCGAAATAGTAAAGGCTGCTATGAATGTGGTAAATGCTTTAAAATGAAGTTGTGGCCGGGCGCGGTGGCTCAAGCCTGTAATCCCAGCACTTTGGGAGGCCGAGACGGGCGGATCACGAGGTCAGGAGATCGAGACCTTCCTGGCTAACACGGTGAAACCCCATCACTACTAAAAAATACAAAAAAACTAGCCTGGCGAGGTGGTGGGTGCCTGTAGTCCCAGCTACTCGGGAGGCTGAGGCAGGAGAATGGCGTAAACCCGGGAGGCGGAGCTTGCAGTGAGCTGAGATCGGGCCCCTGCACTCCAGCCTGGGCGACAGAGCGAGACTCTGTCTCAAAAAAAAAAAAAAAAAAAAAAAATGAAGTTGTATGTTGTTAATCACAACATTTATGCACATCTGTGAAATTTATGTCAAGACACGTTTGCTTTTCTGCATAAAAGGCCTGGTATGTATATGAATTCCAGGAGCTCATTGCAATGAATGTAAGGGACACAGGGAGTCACAACTCACAGGTTACAGGATGGTTCTGGAAGGCTCTGTGACCTCTGGCATTCCCAGGTCCTCTTCACCTCTTCACTGGTGAGGTGCCTAAGACAGCTAAGGATTCATGCTTCTAAAACAGCAGATGGATGTGTGCTGGAAGAGATAATCCTGAAGTACACGTGTGTGCTCCCAGAGCCCTGGTTCAACAAGGGTATCAACGCAGCAGTGTACGGGCTTCTATTGGACTGAACAATCCAGTGAAGCAGCTATATCTGAGGACTGGTCATACTCCCCAATTCTTCTTCTGCTCAAAGTTTAAAAGCAGGACAACTCCTTTCGGAACGAACAAGCCTCTGAACTTATATGGCATATGGTGGGGGTAGGCACCTGTGGCAGTAATAAACCTACTAAGTGAGATGTGTGGCCACTCAAACAAATAAGTTGAAAAATAACTGATGTATTTATTTCTGTATCCCACATTTGTCAAACAGGTCAATGAACAAATAAATATAAATTTTATAAATTATACTTCTCTATGTACAGAAGTACAACTAATAAATTGTTGCTAAAGGGGAAAGCCACAGTGATCATTTTTCTTTGTTTCACTTATTTGTAAAATGATCACGTTCGCAAATGAACTGTGGGTAGTCAGTTTCTCTCTCTCTAATTATCTATTCACTGAGCTTTCTCATCATCAATAATTATTATTTAATGAGGTCCACCATACCAGAAATAACTGATGAGAAGAGTGCATTGTGTGATAGGTTCCATTCTTAAGAAAAAGAATATGTAATAACAAATAATCAACTGGACAAAGAATATACCCTACATGTATGAGTGATGTTATACAATTTTACTGAGGGGTAGTCAAAGATTTGAATAAAATGAAAAAAAAAAAAAAACACCAGAATCCTGAACGGAAAGAGTCAACATGGTGTCTCCAATTATCTCTAATCTTAGTCCAAATAGGGCTTCTTCGGATCTTGACAGTAAGTTTCTAATTCTCATCTAGAAGAAATCATGCTGGAAATAGAGAATAGAACTTTGAGGGGGGAAAAAGCATAATGAGAATTCAATACCTATTAATATGTATTATAAAGCTGTAATTGTTAAAACAGCAAAACGATGGTACAGGGATACACGGTTCAATGGGACAGACTGTCCAGAAACAGATCAAAGAAAAGCATATGGAAGTTCAGAATATGATAAAAGGTGGCCTTTCACATTTATAGGGATAATGATTTACAGATCACTGCTTAATCATCTGGGAAAAAAATTGACTTATATAGTTGAATACATAAAGGAAAAACCTTTCTTATTAAGCCCCAAAAGCAAGTTCCTCCAAAGGTAACATAAAGAATATTTCAAAAATTGTATAAAATATGAATGCCTTTAATGTCTAAAGGGATCTTACAAATAAATGTAAAAGGATAAATACTCTTAGAAAAGAGAGTGTCAATACAACAACAGAAAAATATTTACACTGGAGGACACATAAACGGTCGAAGATGAAAAGAGATTCAACTGCATTCGTAATTAAAGAAGCGCAAGTTACAGAGTTAACATGTCACATGCATTATCTTATTCAACCTTAACATCAATGGATATGATTTTGAACTCTCTGAATTATGGTACTCCCTATCCCGACCACATTATGGTAGCCTCAGAAGAGCCTACCTCTATTTTCTCCCCTGCAACTACCACATGTTGCCATGGTAGGTGGAGCAGGGAGGCTATGTACTTTCCTCATATGCTCTCCAGTGACTGGCTTCCTGTGTTCAGTGGATTGGTTGCTCAGAACCATGCTTTGCAGTAGAATTTCAAGTATAGACACTACTTAGGTTCCTGCTCTACATGTACCCTACCCCTACAACCACCACCACCACCACCACCAGATTAGCCCCTTTTCATGCTGGTATGTGCCTGAATGATGTCTGCACTGGCCATGGCCTTTGATATTTTGGCAATCGATCACTAGCCTGTCCTCTCTACTAGATCCTCCTGCCCTGTCTGGACCCAGATTCCTGTCCTTCCTGCTGGACTCTGTTGCTGAGACTCCACGCCTGAATCCCCCGTGTAATTCCTTGTGATTCAGGTGCCTATGGATGCATTTACAGGAACTCTGAGCTGATCTGACCTCAGATCTCAGTTCACATTTCTCATAGACACCTTTCTGCAGACAATGTAGTTATTAGCACTGTGAACAGAACAGAACAGAACAGAAGGTATCCATCAATCATGGTGGCTTATGGTGTTAGTCCCCGTCTTCTCCAATCATACACAGTAACAGGCACTTATATAGTTTAGATATGTGTCCCCTCCAAAGCTCATGTTGAAATGTGATCCCCAGTGTTAGAGGTGGGGCCTACTGGCAGGTATTTAGGTTATGGGGGCAGATTCCTCATGAATGGTTTGGGGCTCTCCCTGCGGTAATGAGTTCACATGAGATCTGGTTGTTAAAAAGAGTCTTGGACCTCCCCTCTCTCTCTTCCCTCTTACCATATGATACACTTGTTCCCCCTTTGCTTTCCACCATAAGTTAAAGCCTTCTGAAACCTCACAAGAGGCAGAGCAGATACTGGTGCCAGGCTTCTTGTACAGCCTGCAGAACTGTGAGCCAAATAAACCTCTTATCTTTATAAAGAAAGCAGCCTCAGGTGTTCTTTTATAGCAACGCAAAGCAGACTAATACAGGCGCCTAAGTTCTTCTGTCTGAAAGCCCAGTACAGTGCCCAAGAGAACCAGCAGATTAGAATCCTCACCTCTACAAACTGGTGAAAACTGACTCCGTCGTGCTACCTTGAGCCTGATATTGTATGTGTCCTGAGTGGGCCCTTGACCACAGGTACGACATCTAAAGCCAGACATTTGGTCAGGACTTATGAAGTTACAAAAGAAAGAAAACTAAAGTCGAGTTCTAGCTCAAGACAAAAAGGGAATTTGACATATGCAACTTTAAAAGGGTGTATTAGTCCATTTTCACATGTATTAGTCCATTTTCACACTGCTAATAAAGACGTACCCAAGACTGAGTAATCTATAAAGGAAAGAGGTTTAATCGACTCGCAGTTCCACATGGCTGGGGAGGCCTCACAATCATGGCAGAAGGCAAGAAGGAGCAAAACAACAACGTCTCACATGATGGCAGGCAGAGAGCGTGAGAGGCAAGTGAAAGGGGAAACCCCTTATAAAATCATCAGTTCTCATGAGACATATTCACTACCATGATCACAGTAAGGAGGAACCCCCTCCCATGATTCAATTATGTCCCACCAGATCCCTCCCACAACATGTGGGAATTGTGGGAGTTACAATTCAAGATGAGATTTGGGTGAGGACACAGCCAAACCATATCAAGGGGGATATGGCCTCATTGAGAGTCTGAATTATGTTCTCAGAACTCTGTTTCTTATGCTGTCCAACCTCTGACTTCATTCTGTTGGCTTCATTCTCAGTTCTACCAATTGATGTCAAGACAGATGACAAAACTTCTGAAGCCAACTTCTCCCAGGCTCAAGTGCAGCAGAAAAGAGGGCAAGTTCTCTTCCAGCGTGGTAGCAAAAGTCCTACTGAATCTCACTAGCTCTGACTGGGTCACTTGCCTTGAATCTCACAGGCTCTGACTGGGTCACTTGCCCATTTCGGAACAAATCACTGTTGCCAGGAGAACTCAGAGCTTCTATTGACCAGGTCTGGGGCACCTGTCCTTCCCAGGATGCAGAGGCAGAGAGCTCTCTTTATTCAAATCATACGGACAAAGAAGAAAAGGATGGTTTTCCAATGTAACTCAGGGAACTATTACTAAAAGAAAAAGGAGAAAATAACAGATAGCCCACAAAAGAACAGAGGTCTCCTACACACCCTGACATGGTTGAGGCTCTTCTCTTACTTATGACGGTCCTGCACTTCCTAGGGGTCTGATAACCTTTGCCTGCCTACTGATGCTAGGATGTGTCTGTCCCTAGCCTTCTATGACTGAATGACGTCCTTCTTTATCTATAAACACCAGCAAACATGAGACCCAACTCCTCTGTAGGAACAATCTAAAGAAGTGGGGTGCCATGATTATTAGTTACAGGCTAAATCAACATTTTTTCACTCAATAGATAGGTATCAAACATATTGTATGTGCAGGAACTGAGCAAACAGTGATGAGAACAAGGCAGATGGGAGGAGGATGGGGGGGATTAATTCAAATGGTACATAGAAACTACAGGTTGTACTGATGTGTATTTCCTTTGGTGACCAGCCTTCCTTACCTCCAAGAATACCCCTGGTTTATTGCTGTATCTTCATTGGCTCACTGTTAAAGTTCTGTTATGCATTGTTCTTGAGTCCACATAGGTGTTAATCATTCCACACCACTCTGAACTGTCCAGCTCTACCAGTACTTCAAACTAATTTGCCTCTCGAGTTTCCATCCATCCTTCTCACAGACCTGATTCTCCGGGCCAAAAACAAGAAAACTGCATGTTGGCTGGAATTGAATAAAAGTCAATTTATCAGCCATGTGGCTTCTGAGTGAGCGGCATTCATCCCCCAAACATTTATGGGGCTCCTGCAGTGACCAAAGGATTGTGTGCAAGGAGGAAGAGGAATAAAATGTGAGCCCAGCGTTCCAGGAGCTTGCCATCTGGTCAGAAAGAAAGGCATGTCTGCAAATGGCTGCACAACAAGGATTAATATAGTAAAAGCAATACGGTGGCACAAACCAGAAGTTATAGAAATGGAGGCATTTTCTGGAGGTGTCAGAGACTGGAGAGCTGCTTTTGGTAAGTAGGTCCTGTGTACTTGCAGAATGGCTGTCGTGCTTTATCATTTATCCTGAACGCCTCACTCCTCTTTGCTAGTCCTCTATAAAGCCTGAGCTTTCAGCTCTGAAATACTGACTGCCGACGTACATTGAAGACACAAGGTATTCTCGTGCCAGTATTAGTATCTGTTGCTGTGTAGCAAATAATCCCAAAAGTTAGTGGCTTAAGACAACCCACATTTATTTTCCCACAGTATCTGTGAGTCAAGAATTTGAACTAGTTTAGTTATTGATTTGGAGGATGTTGCAATCAAATTGTTGCTTAAGGTTGAAGTCATCTGAAGGTTTGACTGGGACTGGGGAATCAGCTTCTAAGCTCACTTATGTGATTGTGGGCAGGAGGCCTCACTCAGTTCCTGGCTGGCTGTTGGCCAGACACACGGTGAGGGGTTCTCATCATATAGACCTCTCCAGGGGGCTTCTTGAGTGTCTTCACAACATGGCAGCTGGCATTCCCCTAGTGAGGAATCCGAGGAAGAGAGGGAGGAGACAGCCACACTGCTGTTTATGACCTAGTCTCCAAAGCCATACACTTGTCACTTCTAATATTTTTTACGGAAAGCGAGACACTAAGCCCAGCCCATACTTAAGGAGAGGGAAATTAGACTCCAGCTAAACTAGGAAAAAAAAAAATCAAAAAAATCTGGACATATATTGAAACCACCACAATGCCTCCTTACCTTTTATTACACAGATCCAGTTGCTTTTTCTGGCAGAATGGCAACGAGGCTGAGAACATAAGCTCTGAAATAAAAATGTGTAAGTAGAATTCCAGGTCTACCACATACTTGAAGTGTGACCTTAGGCAAATAATTTAACCTCTTTGGGCCTCAGTCTCCTTATCTGTAAAATGGGAGTAATATTAGCACCCACTACATATGGCTGCTGTGAGGATTAAAGGAATGTAATAACATATAAATATTATATAATTAATACACGTAATACATGTCAAACACCTAGAACCATGAGTGGCACACAATAAGTGTTCAATAAATGTTAACTCTTTTCTTTTTTTTTTTTTGAGATGGAGTCTCGCAGTGGTGTGATCTCGGCTCACTGCAACCTCCACCTCACAGGTTCAAGTGATTCTCCAGCCTCAGTCTCCTGAGTAGCTGGGACTACAGGTGCTCAGCATGCCACCACACCCAGCTAATTTTTTAATTTTAATTTTTTTTTTATTTTTAGTAGAGACAGGGTTTCACCTTGTTAGCCAGGATGGTCTTGATCTCCTGACCTCGTGATCTGCCCCTTGACAAACTCCTGTTCTTCAAGACTGAATTTGACAGCTTCCTCTATCCCTAAGTTTTCTAGATTTCCTGGGCAAATTTTTCTCCTCCTTCTCCTAAGATTCTCTATCATTTTGATTAGTCTTAGAATTGGTACTTTTCAAACTGTATCATCATGACTTAATTGCACCTCTGTGTCCCCCACCAAATGGTGTGGCCCATAAAGATAGATTTGGGACCCCTTAGAGACAAGTTCTATGGAAGGCGAAGGAAAGCAGATTCTCACCAGCCTAAAAGAGACCCAATTTTATATTACAGAATGGGGGCCTTGAGGAAAAAGAGGATTGAGTTCTTACGCAAAGTGGTTTCCTGACCACAGCAGCCTGGAGTTAACACCAACTGCTCCCCAGGGTCGCTTGGTGGAAGTTCTTGGAGGGAACGCTGCCTTGGGGAGAGAATCCTCTCCATCACAGATCTGACACCGGGAGCCTGGGCACTCATTATACGTTCAAACACTTCTCAAGGGAACTGTTAGCAGGTTTTGCATACAAGGAAGTACATTTTCAGGAGCATGTGACATTCTGAAAATGTTTTTATCCGGAAGAAGAACATGTTAGGGGAAGGATGAGTTGAGGTTTCCTGAACACCTAGGGACAGTTGTTTTTGCTTAGTGAGATTTTAGAAGGGCCTGAATGAAATCACAACTGGCTCTCCTTGTTCCAGGATGCCATGAGGGAGAGGGATTGGCTCTGCCTAAGTGGACCAGGCTGCTGTCAACAGAAAGCTTCCAGATATTGCACAATAGCAGGTGTGTCATCAACCTTCACTCCCCCAAAGTGACAGACTACGATGCTGCTATTAAAAATGATACTTAAAAGGCATTTTCATGCATTGTTCCTATGGTTGTTCCAGGCACAAACTATCACTGTCATTGATTCCACCTCTTGGATATAGCAGACCAGTCCATTCTTTCCCTAGCCTGTAAAGTTGTGCCATTGGAAATTGTAGCCTAGATTCTAGAAGACATATGAAATGAAAATTATTAGGTTGGTGCAAAAGTAATTGTACTTTTTGCCACTCTACAAGTGGAAATCTTCAAACAGTTTTGAACTGTTTCAAAAGCAGCTTCTACCCAGTTGAAGGATGTCCTGAAGCCCCCATGTTTATAAGATGGGCTTGTGGTCATATGTTTTGACTTGCCCACTCCATCTCCATTAAAAAACCATAACTTTCCCAAGTCAGATAGCTTGGAGTGGGTGGAGACATGAAATTTCCCTCTATATCTGTCTCCAACATGGAGGACATTGAACAAAACTGACTTGACCATTCAGAACTTTCAACCACTGGGTTGAGGTGGGGTTGAAGAGTAGATGTGTATATCCTGATTGCCATCATCAAGACCCAGGATCCAGCCACACCTGAAATCACACTACTTTATAGATTTACGAGTTTCATGCCCTTATAAACTACTTTTACTGACTTTAGCCAGTTTGAAATGGATTCTTTCCCTCGTAAACCCAGAGTTCTGACTAACGTGGTAGAATATATAGTCAGGATGGCAAGTACCAATCTCCTTTGCCCTCTCACTCTACATTTGAGGCATTCATCTGAATTTTTTGTACTAGAAATTCCTGAAAGACAGCAAAACTAATGATTTCACTTCCCCTTGAAATTTGGTACCTTTGAGAATACATTTTTATAAGTATTTTAATTAGAAGGTGGGAGAGAGTAAATTTATACATTTTTTGAAAAGTAATGTAGCAATATGTGTCAAGAACCCAAAAAAATTAAACTTGTATAATGTGTCTGAAGAATTTCTCTTTTAGGCATCCAGCCTAAAGAAATCATTAGCAGTAGATGTTCGTGATAATGATACTTCAGAAATTAGGAAAGACAAAAATATCAATTGCCAAACTGCCAGTTCTCACAGAGACAAAATATTGTTCAGGAATTAGATCGCTCAGGATTCAATGCTTCTATATACACTTGGCTGTCTTGCCACCCTCTCAGAAACATTGTTGCCTACCCTATTATGATGGTAGCTTACTTATTCCCTATATTATTGATACTATTATAACTAAGTGCTCTCCACTCAACTTCTTGCTACTTTTTAGCTTTTGTTCAATCATAGCTTCCATTACCTTTTGGCATCAGTCACCTTCAAATCTAGCACTGCCATCTTTCTGTGTGTCTTTTGTCCTCTTCCCCCACTACCTGAGTCTCCCTGGTGATGTATGGTTCCTACTGAGAATGAGCCCCATGACCCATAGCCCCTGCTAACCCAAGGTGCCCAGAAAAGTTTCTGCAGGGCCTGGTGCAGTGGCTCATACCTGTCATCTCAGCACTTTGGGAGTCTGAGGTAGGAGGATCCCTTGAACCCAGGAGTTTAGACAAGCCTGAGCAACATAGCAAGACACTGTCTCTACAAATAAAACAAAAAATTAGCCTGGCATTGTGGTGCACACCTGTAGTCCCAGCTTTTCAGGAGGCTGAACCAGAAGAATCAGTTGAGCCCCAGGAGTTCGAGTCTGCACTGAGCTATGATCACACCACTGCACTCCACTCCAGGTGACAAAGTGAGACCTTGTCTGAAAAGAAAAAAAAAATGCTGAACCATGTTTCTTGCTGACCTGTGGCAGCTGACGAATCTTGGCTCATGCTGACTCATGGTTTCTACAGATTAATAGTTCTATCTGAACCACAGTTTCTCTTGACCCCTTGTTCCTGCTGATCCATGGGTCGTGCTGACCCATGGCTCCTGGTGACTCACAGCCACCTCTGACTCACGGCTGCAGTGGACTCATGGCTCCTGCTGATCCATGGATCTTGCTGACGTGTCTTCTGCAGACCCGTGTCCTTTGGTAAAAATGATGCCTGCTAATCCATGCCTTCTGTTCACCTATAACCTCTAGTAGGAGGAAGAGAAGGCTAACCCCTCAGAAGAGCTAGGGTTTCAGAAAGTTGGATCTCAGTTCAGGGTAAGCCTGAAATTTCATCAAAGATCTATAAAACCAATTATGAACACTGCCTAGGAATACAACACTTCCCCCTCACACACCCCATATATTAATATATCTGTTGTGCTCCCCGCCCCTACCTTACTGAATGGACTCCTTTGATTATTCTCAACAATACGGTACAGAGAACATGAAGAATGTTACAGCTCTGGGGTAGAGGAAATAGCATTTACTTTTGCAGGAAACCCCTAACTCAAATGATTTAAAGCGTCTTTCTAGAACCTCCTAGAAGGTAGAATATGTGTGGTGATTTTCGAGCACTCTAGAAGTTTGCCTTTGGTTTTAAAATAAGTAAGCTCCTCAAGCGGAAATACTACCTGAAGCTGAAATAGTTTAAAGGAAAGGCATCAAGACACACAGATTTCTAGAATTTCAGTGATTAAAAGCTACTTTGAAACGTTGGATCACCCATCTTTTGTACGAGCAGCTTGTACAACATCCTGCGTAAGAATAACCCGGTCTCTCCTTGAAGGCCTCCAGTGAATAGGAGCTCATTGATTCTGGAGGAAGACCCTTCTCTCTTTGCACAGTTTTCATTATGACAGAGATTTCTCGCACAGATCCCAATATCCTTCTCTCTGAAATTAATTTAGCTCCATGGACCAACAGGAAAAATAAGGGTGAATTTCTCATATCACAATTCTTCAAACATTTAAATGTTACTATTGGATCATGTATGCATTCATTTATTCATTCATTCTTTAGTCCCTAACAACAGAGCATTACCTGGTCCAAATGTCAATAGTTCCAAGATTGAAAAACACTACCCTAGCCTTTTCCAATACATAGAAAGAAATTTTTTTGTCCCCAAATAAGGAACTTAACAAAGGGTTATTTTTCCTCAAAATGAAACATTTCTTGGGTATTGAGAAGGGGACTACATCAGGCCTCACAGCATTTTGCTTGTTTCAAATTTAACAAAAAAGATGCAATGAAGTTCCCGTGAAGTTTTAATTAAACAGCCTTTAAACAAAGTTGTTATGATATTGTTTGTTGTCTTCTTGCATTTATCTGAAAGAGTGGTCAGGTAACTAATGCCTGTGGCTGTCTGCAGAACGAAGACAGCCCTTCTGTCCTCAGCCTCAAAAGCTACTCTCTGTATCACCTGGCTACCTCATCCGGGCTAATTTCTACCCTGAAGTTTCATGCATGAAAGTGCATCCCAGCAAGTGTGCACTCTGTAGCAGAGATCTGGGAAAAACTGTTAAGCTTCTATGCCTGTGATTTCTAGCCACCTGGTAAATTCTACTCATGGAAATAGAAGTTGCAATTAAAGACACAGAATACTTGTGCTACTTCTCTGGCTGCTCAGTTTGTGAAATGCAAATGAATGAGTATCCATTGCTATGAATAAGATGACAAGTAAATAGAGATGAGTTATTTTCCTGTTAAAGGCAAATATAAACCACGAAGTAATATTTGCCAAAAAAAAAAAACCTATTAGTATTCTGTATATATAAAGAGCTCTGACAAATCAATAAAAACACTAAAACCTTGCTACTTGTCAATAAAAAGCAAGGTAAAACTGCACATTTTAACTACCCAGCCGTTAAAGGATAACAAAATAATGTCTTTTGCAAGAACTTGGATGGAACTGGAAGTCATTATTCTAAGTGAAGTAACTTGGGAATCAAAAACAAAATACCACATATTCTCACTTATAAGTGAGAGCTAAGCTATGGGTATGCAAAAGCATATAGAGTGGTACAATAGACATTGGAGACAGAAAAGAAGAGGGCAGAAGTGGGGTGAAGATGCAAACTACCTATGTGTACACTAATGGAGTGGTGTACACTAAAATACCAGACTTTACCACTAAACAATGCATCCATGTAACCAAAAACAACTTGTACCCTTAAAATTGTTGAAACTGTTTTTAAAATTTTAATGATAATATTTTAATCCATAAAATTATCATAATTTAAAAAAACCATTGTTGATTTTAGGGTAAGGTAAATCTAACCTACTGAAAGAAATAAAGATTAGCAAAAATTTCTAAAATATGCAATCTGAAATTGTGTAAAGATCTTTACAAATAATTAAAACCCTTTGGAGCAATAATTATCCTTCCTGAAATTTATTGTAGGGAAATAATTAGGATTCAGATAGAGATTTATATACGAGAATGTAACCAAATTTCAAATAAACAGTATGTTATTATTACTATAGTCACCATTGTGTACATATTATATTGAATCTCCAGAGCTCATTCATTTTATAGCTGAATGTTTGTTCTCTTTGACCAACATCTCCCCATTTCCCCAGCCCCCAGCCCTTGATATCCACTGTTCCACTCTCTGTTTCTACAAGTTAGTGTCTCACCACACACACACACACACATACACACACACACACACACACACACACAATGGTAACTATGGGCAGAGATGAGTGTGTTAATTAATTTGATTGTGGTAAATAATTTTACAATGTATACATATATCAAATCATTATACTGTACACCTTAAGTACATACAATTTTTATGTTTAAATTAAGTATTTTTTAGAAGAATGTAATCAAAGCATTTATGATACACTTTGGGAGGCCGAGGTGGGCGGATCACCTGAGGTTAGGAGTTAAAGACCAACCAGCCTAGCCAACGTGGTGAAACTCTATCTCTACTAAAAATACAAAAATTAGCTGGTCGAAGTGGCACATGCCTATAGTCCCAGCTACATGGGAGGCTAAGGCAGGAGAGTCACTTGAACACAGGAGACAAAGGTTGCAGTGAGCTAAGATCAAGACACTGCATTCCAGCCTGGTGACAGGTGATAGAGCAAGACTCCATCTCCAAAAAAAAAAAAAAAAACAAAAACAAAAAAAAAACAAGCATTTATGATAGAAAAAAAGGACCCACATTATTTAAATTATATTATATCTTTTGATTGAAAATATGCTGTCATAAAAATGGTACTTTTATTAAAATTTTATAAGATAATGTTTCTCTTCTAATGTGATAAGTAACAAATATATAAAATATATTATTTAGTATGTAATTGTGTGAGATAAATAATCATGGATCGAAACAGAAGAAAAGTATCTGATTAGTGGCAGAGATTGATTTTGGAGCATGGATCATGAGTGATCCTTTATCATTGTCTTTATGATTATTTCAATTCCTCTGCAAGAAACATGTACTGCTTTGAGAACTCAAGAATCGTTCAAGACTTTTTAGATCTGGAGGTAAGATGGTCTGGAAGGGAGGTCACTGAACTTAGAGAGTCCAACGTTTGACTGTCAGCACAGCTTTTTACTAAGGATGGACTTTGAGGCTGGGAATAGCTGGCTAGCTGTATGCAGAAGAATGAAACTAGACCCCTACCTTTCACCATATAAAAAAAATTAACTTAAGATGGATTAAAGATTTAAATTTAAACCTCAAACTATAAGAATCCTAGAAGACAACCTAGGAAACACCTTTCTGGACATCAACTTTGGAAACAATTTATGACTAAGTCCTCGAAGGCAATTACTTTTGCAACAAAAACAAAAATTGACAAGCAAGATCTAATTAAACAACAAAAGAAACTATCAACATAGTAAAAAGACAACCTACAGAATGGGAGAAACTATTCTCAAACTACACATCTGACAAAGGTCTAATATGCCGAATCTATAAAAAACTTAAACAATTCAAAAAGCAAAAAACAAACAACCTTATTAAAAAGTAGGCAAAAGACATGAACAAACACTTCTCAAAGGACGACATACAAGCAACCAACAAATGTATGAAAAAAATCCTCCTCATGACTCAAGATCAGAGAAATCCAAATCAAAACCATAGTGAGACATCATCTCACAACAGTCAGACTGGCTATTATTTAAAAGTCAAAAAACAACAGATGCTGGCGAGCCTGTGAGAAAAGAGAACATTTATACACTGTTGGTGGGAATGTAAATTAGTTCAGTCACTGTGGAAAGCAGTTTGGAGATTTCTCAAAGAACCTAAAATGAGCTACCACTTGACCCAGAAATCCCATTACTGGGTATATATCCAAAAGAAAATAAATTGTTCTACCAAAAAGGCACCTGAACTCACATTTTCATCACAGTACTACTCACAATAAGAAATAAAAGGAAACAACCTAGACGCCCATCAATGATGTATTGGGATAAAGAAAATGTGATACACATACACCATGGAGTACTACACAGCCACGAAAAAGAATGATATCATGTTCCTTGCAGCAACATGGATGCAGCTGGAGGCCATTATCCTAAGTGAACTAACACAGGCACAGAAAACCAAATACTGCATGTTCTCACTTGTAAGAGAGATCTACACATTGGTTACTCATGGACATAAAGATGAAAACAATAGAAACCGGAGACTACTAGACAAGGGAGGGAGGGATGGAGGGGCAAGGGTTGAAAAACTAACTGTAGGGTATTATGCTCAGTACCTGGCTGATGGGATTATTCATACCCCAAACCTCAGCATCACACAATATATTCAGGTAACAAATCTGCACATGCAGCCTCTAAATCTAAAATAAAAGTTGAAAAAAAATTTTTTTAAATGGATGTTGAGAATCGTGCTTCATCCTCTGCACATCTGGCCCTCAGTGGGGACAGTAGTAGCTACCTAATGCACCTATTCTGATGGTTAAGTAAGATGACACATATGAAAAGACCAGGCCAGGAGCAGTGGCTCATGCCTGTAATCCCAGCACATTGGGAGGCCAAGGCGGGAAGATCATTCGAGGTCAGGAGTTCCAGACCAGCCTGGCCAACATGGTGAAACCCCATCTCTACTAAAAATACAAAAAATTAGCTGGGCGTGGTGGCAGGCCCCTGTAATCCCAGCTACCTGGGAGGCTGAGGCAGGAGACTTGCTTGAACCTGGGAGGTGGAGGTTGCAGTGGGCTGAGATGGTGCCACTGCACTCCGGCCTGGGTGACAGAGTAAAACTCCATCCTACAGAAAAAAAAAAAAAAAAAAAAAAAAAAGACCAAGCAGCATAGCAGGTACCTTGAGGCTGCTCAATAAATATTAAGTAACCAAAGAATTGAATATGCGGCACAGGGAATCACAGTAATGTTATAGGACCAATGGGTTTGTATGTCTGCTGCATTGTAACAGACCCATTACACTGAGACAGCAGGGTTGGCAGCAGAGCAAGAGTTTAACGATTGCAGGGCACCGAGCAAGGAGATGACAGGAGACCCTCAAATCTATCTCCCTGAGGAGTTCTGATGGGGACCATGGCAGGTAAGGGGCTGGAAAATTGGGGTCATTGATTGGTTGGGGTAAGGAGGATGAAATCATCAGGATGTGAAAACTGCCCTCTTTGGTGAGTCAGTTTTTCATAGAATCCTTTAGACCAGCTGGCATCAGTAGTTTCACTGGCATGCAGAACCTGAAAAAATATCTCAAAAGAAAAACTTAATGTTTTATAACATTCACATTCTTATCTATGGGACAGTTAAGGGGAACTATAATCTTGTAACAATATTGATATGGTTTGGATCCGTGTCCCCATTCAAATCTTAAGTCCTGAGCTGGACTCCTGGGCCTGCCACATGCTGTTGGATCTCACGTAAGCTGCTCAACCCCTCCAAGACTCAGTTTCCTTATCTGCGAAATGGAGACATACTAGATATATCTTAGATGCCTGTGAGTGCCCAGGGCTCAGGGCAGGTAATTCAAATCCCCATTGTTGGAGGTAGAGACTGGTGGGGTAATTGGATCATAGGGGCAAATTTCTCATGAATGGTTAGTAACACCTCCTTGGTACCGTCCTTGCAATAGTGAGTGAGTTCTCATGAGATCTGACTGTTTAAAAGTGTGTGGCACGTCCTCCCTCCCTCTCTTGCTCCTGCTTTCCATGTGACATGCCAGCTCCCCTTCCACCTTCTGCCACGATTGGAAGCTTTCTGAGGCCTCCCCAGAGGCCAAGCATATGCCAGCGTCATGATTCCTATAAAACCTGCAGAACTGTGAGCCAATTAAACCTCTTTTCTTTATAAGTTACCCAGTCTCAGGTATTTCTTTACAGCAATGCAAGAACAGCCTAATACAAAGATCTACATGATCCTAGGAAAATTGGTGTAAGAGTTAAAGAAACAAGAGAAATAAACCTGAGAGGGGCTTCTGGCTGATTTTGTTCAGATTTTGGTCTTTAACTCTTGCAATTGGCACCAAAAAACTCTAAGGAAGTAGATCAGAGAGCATGCTGACCTCATAATTAAGGCTGTGTGTGCTGACAGCTTGGTTTATTTTTATTTCTCCCTTCTTCCCTGATTACTTTCATAAAGTTTATAGGGATGGTTTCAATGAGGAGACCTGTCTCAGGACAGAAGGGTTCACCCAGACATGATAGCTTAGGAGATCCTGAGCTGGACTCCTGGGCCTGCCACATGCTATTGGATCTCACGCAAGCTGCTCAATCTCTCCAAGACTCAGTTTCCTTATTTGTGAAATGGAGAATACAAGTACCTACCTCCCAGTATCATGAGGGTCAATGAGATAATACTGGAGTTTGCAAACTGGAGCTCGTGGGCCAAATTCGGCCTGCCACCTGTTTTTGTAAATAACATTTTATTGGAACACAGGCAAACCCATTTGTTTACTTGTTGTCTATGGCAGCTTTCGAGCAATAAGGGCAGACTGAAGAATTGTTTCGGCAGAGATCGTGTGGCCCACAAAGCTGGAAATATTTACTATCTGGCCCTTAACAGCAGAGAGTTTGCTGACTCCTGAGATAATGTATAAAAACTATCAATAAAAATACCTGTCACTCAAAAGATAATTGCCATTGTTATCATTACTATCATTATTATTGGATAATTCCTCTGCTTAGAAGCAATCCTGAAACATCACAGTCCAGCCCTATTTTCATCACTATTAAACCTAATTCATCCCAGATGGATGAGTCATTCTTGCTAAGTCACTTTTTAAAAACTACCAGAGCAAGAGCTCCTATGGAATGTGTCTGTAATCCATCCCAATGTATCCATCATCACCTTTGCAAAAATATTTTATCTCCTCACCTTCCTTTTCACTGCTGTTTCAATGCATGTTCTATTCCCAATCAAGATAAAGAAGTTTCCAGTGTGAAGTTTCTGTACCGCACCTTCTCTTGCCTTAAGAATAGCATGTAGTCACTTCACAATTTCCTACCCTAAGTGTCATTTGACCCCAATTCCCTTTTGCTATTCCTCAGGCAGATGCTAGTTACAGCCATCCTGGACTTTAGAAATTCAGCCAGTGTAGACAGGGAGAGAGTCAGAGAGCAAAGAAACTGACCTCACTACAGAACTGGCCCATATGATGTCTAAAACGGGGCAGCACTTTCAGGCCAGGTTTAGGAGACATCATGACCTGACGAGGTCCAATCCAATGGGTGTGATGAAGTTAGGGAAGCCCAGACCACAGGCAGAACCTGGAGTCAGCACAGGCAGATGGCAATAGCATTGGCTGTGGACCTGTCCTTTAGAACTCAAATGCCTGCTAGGTGAACTGAGACAAAAGGCCCTTTGTCTGGATTGGAGCAATGTGGTGAAACCAGATACACTCTTAGAAGCCTGTGAGTGCCCAGGGCTCAGAGCAGGTAACCCAGACACCAAGTTTCAGTCCAGCTGGAGCTGAGATGAATAATAAGTCTCTATTTCACCCAACATTGGCTCATTGGCTCATGACAGGAGCATAGAGGAGCCTGCAGGTAGCAGGTAAGAGGGATTCTAGAGAAAAAGCAGTGAGAAAGCGCCATCCTGCAACTCTAACCTTTCCTCTTGGTCTCTCTCACCTGCAAAACTTCAGCCACTTGTAAGTCTTGATTGTCTCAATTCTCCATATAAATGATGGCATTTATGATGGGATTTTGATCATGGTAAAATCCATGCAAAATTCCACGTTGATAAATTCTGGATACAGGAATATTTCATTGGTAAAGCAGAGGTATGCAACTTAAAGCATGATCTCCATCTCCGTTTAATCTTTATCAGAACCCTGAATAGGTGATATCAATCCATTTAACAGATGAATAGAGAAAATTCCCGGGATAAAATGGGATGGCTCAAGATACAATGCTTGAGACCAGTTGGATTTTCGACCTTAGAACAGGTGAAGGGGTGAGGGTGTAAACTAGCTGCAAACTTCAATGCCTGCAGAGGCCATGAAGCCATCATATAGAGAATGAAATCGTTTCTGTAGCAGCTTTTAGCACATGTATTCTGTCTTCAGTTCTTATCACGTGAGAACAGAGGCCCAGTATTTGTAGAAGGGTTCTTCCAGTTTTCCAAGAGAAGCCCCAATCTCAATTTTTAAGCATTGCCACTCTAAATGTCAAAAACATACTGTGTGCAAGTCATATAATATACATTTGCTGGCTAAGTTTGGCCCAGGTGCTGCAAGTTTGCGCTCTTCGTGTATTACCGTTTCCCAGTCCTTGGTGAGCATACAATTTGCCCTAAAGCAAAGCTCTAGAACAGAGCTACTCATTGTGTGGGGTTTGTAGACAGGCAGCAATAACAGCACCCAGGAGCTTCAGAAATGTATATTCTTGGGCCCCACTCTAGAAATCACTGAATCCAAATTTCTTTTTTTTTTTTCAGAGGACCATTTATTATTGCAGCCAGAATTAAATGTTCTCTTTTTTGTCTTATTTTTTATTACTATTATTATTATTTCAATAGTATTGGGGGGACTGGTGGTGTTTGGTTACATGGGTAAGTTCTTTAGTGGTGATTTCTGAGATTTGGGTGCACCCATCACCCAAGCAGTGTATGCTGTACCCAATGTCCCAATGTGTGGCCTTCTTCTTTTTTTTTTTTTGAGACAGAGTCTTGCTCTATCGCCCAGGCTGGAGTGCAGTGGCGCCATCTCAGCTAACAGAAACCTCTGCCTCCCGGATTCAAGCGATTTTCCTGCCTCAGCCTCCTGAGTAGCTGGGATTACAGGTGCCCACAACCACGCCCAGCTAATTTTTGTATTTTTAGTAGAGATGGGGTTTCACCATGTTGGCCAGGATGGTCTCGATCTCTTGACCTCATGATCCACCTGCTTCAGCCTCCCCAAGTGCTGGGATTACAGGCGTGAGCCACCGTGCCTGGCCAATGTGTAGTCATACGTCCCTCACTCTCCTCCTACCCTTTTCCCCCAAGTCCCCAAGGTCCATTATATCACATTCTTATGCTTCTGCATCCTCATAGCTTAGCTCCCACTTACAAGTGCGAACATACGATGTTTGGTTTTCCATTCCCAAGGGACTTCACTAAGAATAATGGCCTCAAACTCCATCTAGGTTGCTACAAATGCCATTACTTCATTCCTTTTTATGGCTGAGTAGTGCTGAATCCAAATTTCTGTAGCTAGGGCTTGGGAATCTGTGTTTAACATGTTCCACAGATTATTCTTATGCACATTCTGGTTTGAGAAACACTGTCCTAGATCAATGGTTCTCTGCCTTGAGACACACTGAAATTTCTCTAGGAGCTTTGAAAATATGGTAACTTTCCTGAATATGTATATGGAGGAGAGGGGCGCTTGGATTTTTTTTTAACTCCCCAACTTGTTCTAATATGCAGTCAAGGTTGAAGTTCATATCAGATTCTTCTTTGTGTTTTGTCCAAAATATATACAGTAGCTCGTATGCCTAAGAGGAAAATGCCAAGAGGCTACTTGGGATGCAGACCCTGACTCCATCCCAGGCCCCAAGAAACTAACACACAAGAAACTTCTTTCTGTGGTACTTCATAATTCTTCCTACAGCCAAGACCCTGCCAGAAAATGAAGCCACCACTACACTCGGCCACTTGGAAGATGATAACCATCCAGGGCCTGGAGTGGCCAATGGCCAAAGTGACTGATCCACAAATGGCCCATCTGGTCAGGCACAGAGGCCTGGCGTTAGTGCCTTGCCTGGTTGTGTAGTTAAAATGCAGGCCACTCTGCTTTCTGGTTTTATAAGTGAATTGGTGACCAGTTAAATGTCCTAAACAGCAGTAATAATCACAGTGGGGAATGACTCTCTGACTTCCTTTCCTGAGTGATGTCCAAAGGCTGTGGTCTCTAAAGACCAGCAGAGCACAGGAGAAAGTGAGGCCAGCACACAGAGAAAAGAACCGATATCAGAATCCCAGGGGAGGATGGGCTTGTTTCCAGTGGCAGAGCAGGGAGCAAAGGAGTGGAGCAATAGAATCGTTAGGTCCATCAAGCATACAAAGAGAAGGAATTGCAGACAATCAGCAACAGAGAGGAAGCAAAACAAAGCAAGTGGGTTCTGGAGGCAGAATTTGGAAAGCATCTCAGAGGACCATAGGATGCAGGTGGAGGCATTGGTGGATGGGAGGATGCCCATGGCTGAATTGATAGGCTGGAAAGGAGATATTGAGGGCAGGAAGCCTGTTTGGACTGCATCCCTCATTACCTCCTTCCATATCTGTCAGCTGGTCAACAAATATTTATGAAACTGTTAGTATGGGCCAGGCA
The DNA here is from genome assembly GCF_043159975.1 of Macaca nemestrina. NCBI lineage: Eukaryota > Metazoa > Chordata > Mammalia > Primates > Cercopithecidae > Macaca > Macaca nemestrina. The sequence continues at coordinate 24,395,764 of NC_092142.1, read as the reverse complement.
ATAGGGGGAGTTGGACTGAGGTTTCCTAATTTTACTGATGCATAGCTTTAACTTAAATAAGCATTTTCTAAAGGTTCATTTCTACATTTTGAAATATTTGTTGAATATCTTTTGTATTCCAGGTACTGGGTTCAACACTAGGAATGTAATAGTAAAGAAAACAGACTCTATGATTACTGACCTCATGGAGAAAACATGCTAGTGGTGAAAGGCAGATCATAATCAAACAAAAGAACAATATAAATAAATATACTTGACTCCTTTGAGGAAAACTCTAGGTTACCAATGGGAACACCCTTCTTAGAGAAAACTTGTATTTCAAGGGTATGGAAAAGGTTCCCTGATGAAGTGACATTTGAGTTGATATCTGAAGGGAGAGTAAGAGTTCATTAAGGCAAAGCTATGAGCCCCCAGCAAAAGGAACAGAATGTGCAAAGGCCCAGAGGCAGGAAGGAGCATGGTGCTTTCAAAAAATGGGAAGGAGATGGGGCGCAGTGGCTCATGCCTGTAATCCCAGCACTTTGGGAGGCCGAGGTGGGTGGATCATTTGAGGTCAGGAGTTCGAGACCAGCCTGACGAACATGATGATATCATGTCTCTACTAAAAACATATAAAAATTAGCCAGGAGTGGTGGTGCATGTGTGTACTCCCAGTTACTCGGGAGGCTGAGGCAGGAGAATCGCTTGAACCTGGGAGGCAGAAGTTGCAGTGAGCTGAGATTGCACCACTACACTCTATCCTGGGTGACACAGTGAGGTTCTGCTGAAAGAAAGAAAGAAAGAAAGAAAGAAAGAAAGAAAGAAAGAAAGAAAGAAAGAAAGAAAGAAAGAAAGAAAGAAAGAAAGAAAGAAAGAGAAAGAAAGAAAGAGGAAGGCAGGAAGGGAGGAAGAGAGGAATAAAGGAAGAAGGAGAGAGAGAGAGGGGGAGGGAGGGAGGAAAGGAAGGAAGAAGGAAGGAAGGAAGGAAGGAAGGAAGGAAGGAAGGAAGGAAGGAAGGAAGGAAGGAAGGAAGGAACGAAGGAAGGAACGAAGGAAGGAACGAAGGAAGGAACGAAGGAAGGAAGAAAGGGAAGGAGGTCAGTGTGGCTGAACTATAGTGAACATGGAGAAGCAACCAGTTCTTGCCATGGATGGTATGCAATGCAAGCAACTTAGAGTTTTATCTAAGAAGAATGAGATGCCAGTTAAAAAGCCTTAAAGCAAGCAAGATTGCCTGATGAGTGAGGCTGGACACACTCTTCAGACTCTCAGATGATGATGATGCCCCTGCCACCCTTAGCAAAGAGAGTTTTGCCTGAACTTAAATTTTCACCTAAACAGGAGTCTTCAAGATTTCCAGGTAATATAAGCTGGCATTTCTCAGCAGTGCCCCAAGCTAGCAGCTAAATTCAAATTTCATGGCATCTGATCCCCATAAACTTACAGGACCTGTGTTCCTTCTGATCCTCCTACCCAAGAGGCACAGCCAGGATCAAGTGACACTGCCAGGTTCCCCTGAGCTCTTTGATCGATATGGTATAGTGAGCTCTGTGATTTTCAAAGATCACCCAGGCTACTGCATAGAGAATGGACTGGAAGAGGCTCCAGAGCAAATGCACATGAGCGTGCTCTCTGTATAAATGTGTATATTACAATGCTTGTCATAGATTCAGAATCTCCTTGGTGTTCTCTCTCTGTGTATTTGCATACTAGACTTGGTAACTTGGACCTAGCATCTCCTTAGTGGGCTCTCTTTACATATATCTGTATAACTAGAATAATTGAATTGAATCTATTTGGCATTTGCTCTCTCAGATAGATAGATCTATATATATATCTATAAACCTATATATACATATCTACATATATAGAGATATCTATAACCAATTCCATTATTTTACGAATTTTTGCTGTTGTTCTTTGGGTTTTTTGAGACTGAGTCTCACTCTGCCACCCAGGCTGGAGTGCCTTGGCATGATTTCAGCTCACTGCAACCGCTGCCTCCTGAGTTCAAGTGATTCTCCTGCCTCAGCTTCCCGAGTAGCTGGCATTACAGGCATACACCACCATACCTGGCTCATTTTTGTATTTTTAGTAGAGACGGGGTTTCACCATGTTGGCCAAGCTGGTCTCAAACTCCTGACCTCAGGTGATCCGTCTGCCTCAGCTTCCCAAAGTACTGGGGTTACAGGCATGAGCCTCCATGCCCGGCCACTATTCTATGGTTATTTTTGTAGACAAGTATATAGAAAATTATTTTTTCTATATATTTGTCTACTAGAAAAATCATAGATTATATATATTATATATAATCTATACTATATATAATCATATATATATATTAGTAAAATCTCTCTCTGTTTCTCAATCTAGGATCTAGGATCTAGGATCCAGGATCTCCTTAGTGTGCGCCTCCTACATATTTGTATAGTAGAATAGTTTGATTGTATGCAACATCTCTTCAGTGTGTTCTTTCTATATATTTGCTTACTACAATAACCATACAATAATGGAATGGGATCCAGCCACTTCTTTAACATACACCCTGACTTGGGTTCCCAAAGAGTCTGCCGCTTGATGGTTGGGAGGAAGGACCTGGGGATGCTGAAGGATGGGTTGATTCCAATGTGGAGAGGCATCTGGAGACCCAACCCACAAAGTTGGTGACAATCGTCACTTGTACATTTCAAATGAAATATCAGCCAAGTAGTGGCAAAAATCACAAGATCTAGTAGTCAGTCTACCTATCAGGGCTTGTAGAAACCTAGCAAAAATGCAGGAGGCCTTCTTAGCATCCTTCCTTGAGGCAGGTCTGGACAAAACTCCATTCTCATTACTAAGCAGAGCAATTAACTTACTGTCTTGAAAGGGGTCTTCTGTTAAAAATTGGTTGAACAGTTAGAAGTTGCCAGACCTGGAGTCCTCCTGGGAAAAAAGTGGGTTCTACAACCAAGTTACAGACACTGGCCTCCATTGTTTAAAGCTGAACTCCATAAGCCAAGTTCGGAAAGGAAAAGCATGACATTCACCTGCTGGAATGTTGTGGCAGACAATAGGGACTAGACTGCCCTAAATCTCTTTTTCTAGAGGAGGTTAATAGCTCATACTGTCACAGTGGAAAAGCGGGAACTTAGCCACCAGGTACTTCTTAATGTTTTCTAAAGGTCTTTCCGTCTCCATCTTATACCAATCCCCCAATTCCTAGCCTACCACCTCTTCTGTATGACTGAAACATCCTAAGTTCATTCTCGCCTCAGATATTTTGTATTTGCTGTGCCCTTCACTTGAAATTCTCCTTCTTTGGATTTTTGTTTGTTTAGAGATGGGTCTCTCTTTGTGGCCCAGGCTGGGGTGCAGTGGCACAATCATAGCTCACTGCAGCCTCCAACTCCTGCGCTCAAGAGATCCTCCTGCCTAGGCCTCCTGAAGAGCTGATACTACAGGTGTGCACCACCATGCTCTGCTATTGTTTTTTTAGAGTTAGGGTCTCACGATATCTTGATATATTGCTATATCGCTAGTCTTGAACTCTTGGCCTCAAGGGATCCTCCCACCTCAACCTTTCAAAATGCTGAAATTACAGGCATGAGACACTGCGCCCAGCCACCCCCTGGATTTTTGTATCACCTGTCCTTTCGAATCACTCAAATCTCAGCCCAAATATCACCTCTTCTGAGAACCCCTCCCTGATTGTCCTATTGCCTCCTCACATCAGCCTGTTTCATTCCCTTCATGGTAGGTATTGTTACTTGAGATGACTTGGGCTATATAGGTGCTTCTTTATTTTTTTCGTTTCTCTCCACCCCAGTGAAAATTTAAACTCCAGGAGAGCAGGGTCATCAGTGCCTAGAACAATGCCTGGCATTATGGCAGCAGGTCAATAACTACTTAGCTTTAGACAAGTAGAAGTGGTCAGAAAACAAAACAAGGTATAAAGGGAAAGGTTGTTGTTGAACATTAAGAATAAAAAAAAGGAAAAGGAAGAGGAGGAGGAGGAGAGAACAAAGAAGAAGAAGGATCAATAGCTTTTGGAAGCTGAGTGATATGGTTTGGCTCTGTGTCCCCACCCAAATCTCACGTCAAATGGTGATTCCCAGTATTGGGGGAGGGATCTGAAGGGAGGTGATTGGATCACGGGGTAGACCTCCCCCTTGCTGTTCTCATGACAGAATTCTCACGAGATCTTGTTTGAAAGTGCGTAGCAGTTTCCCCTTCACTCACACACACACTCTCTCTCTCTTCTACTGCCATGTGAAGATGTGCTTGCTTCCCCTTAGCCCTTGCACCATGATTGTAAGCCTCCCGAGGCCTAACAGCCATGCTTCCTGTACAGGCTGTGGAACTGTGAGTCACTAAACCTTTTTTTTTCATAAATTATGCTGCCTCAGGTATCTCTTCATAGTAGTGTAAGAATGGACTATTACACTGAGCCTGCCCAGAACACTTTTCAAAGACATCAGGACCAAGAAACAAAGCTCAAAGGGTGCCAAACTGGTTCTATCACTGACCTCATCTACTGTATTGTACCTGCACTGACCAGACTAATTCTCTCGTGCCTCAGTTTCTGTATCTGGCAGTGGGGATAAAAGAAACTACCTTACAGGGTTGTTGAGGTAATTGAGTTAATATGTGTCATGTGCTTAGCACAGTGCCTGGCACATGATAAGGGCACAACATAAATGTTCCTTAAACAAACACTTTTACACTGTTAGTGAAAGTGTAAATTAGTTCAACCATTGTGGAGGACAGTGTGGCGATTCCTCAAGTATCTAGAACCAGAAATACCATTTGACCCAGAAATTCCATTACTGGGTATATAATCAGAGGATTATAAATCATTCTACTATAAAAACACATGCACATGCATGTTTATTGCAGCACTATTTACAATAGAAAAGACTTGGAACCAACCAAAATGCCCATCGATGATAGAATGGATAAATGAAATGTGCCACATATACACCATGGAATACTATGCAACCATAAAAAAGAATGAGTTCGTGTCCTTTGTAGGAACATGAAATAAACTGCAAACCACCATTCTCAGCAAACTAACAGAGGACAAAAAAACCAAACACCACATGTTCTCACTCATAAGTGGGAGTTGAACAATGAGAACACATAGACACAGGGAGGGGAACATCACACACCGGGGCCTGTTGAGGGGTGGGGGGCTATGGGAGGGAGAGCATTAGGACAAATACCTAATGCCTGTGGGACTTAAAACCTAGATGACAGGTTGATAGATGCAGCAAACCACCATGGCACATGTATACCTATGTAACAAACCTGCATGTTCTACACATGTATCCCAGAACTTACAGTAAAGTAAAATAAAAATAAATGTTTCTTAAGCAAAAATAAAACAATTTTTTTCTGTTTCCCATTTCCCTGCATGAAACGTGCTGTCCTCAGTAGACCAGATTCTCACATGCTCTAAGTACAGCTTTGCCCTCAAAATCATGGATGTTGTTGGAGTCCATTGTCCCAAAAAGGACATTTTGGCCATTGTGCTGACCAAACAGAGGGAGAGGGCTTCACCTAAGGCAGGGCAAGGTGGGCAGGATGACCTCAACATATTCCAGCCTTGCTTGACCTCCAGTGATACTTGGCTTCCAGGCTGTGGCTTCTCCAGGACATGAGCCAGAGGCAACTCAACCTGGCAGTGTATCGTCAGGTCTTTATTCCCCTAGCCAGGAGGCTGTAATCAGCCTGACTTCAATATTCAGTGTTCTGGAAGCCTGATGAGCCTCAAACTGCCATCTCCCCGTGCACCTGTGCTCTTGGCGCCTGGCTCGCCTACCTCTGTTGTGATGCTTACTCTAATGTCCCACTGGAATGAAACCTGACCTCGAACCCTTAAAATCTGGGACTCTGAAACCTCATTAGTTCACCTTAACCCATGTTCCCTGATGTAGGAACAGGCTATCTGCCTTGACCCAAATATATAACCTATGCCTTCATTTCTGCAACCTACTTGATATCTTGTCTTGGTCTCCAGATCATCATCAATGTCTAGAAAAGTGAAGAGTGACTGGGGAGTCACAGATTGACTCACATGCTCTTTATCTGCCATTATACACCTGGCTTTCATGGACTGTAGAACCAGCCTTAGTTTGAATTCCAGCTCTACCACTTTCTAGCTAGGAGAACTTGGGCCCCATCTGTGCCTCAATTTCCCCATCTGGATAGGCTGAGGATAACAAGAGTTCCCAACCCAAAGAGTTGTCATGAATAGATATATAGCACCTGGCATGTAGTAAGTGTTGTAAGTGTTGGCTGTTATTTCATATACATCATCTCATTTAATCCTCATAAGTTGGAGGTGGTAAGTACTATCCTCATTTTACAAATGATGATGCCTAGGTTCAGAAAGATTAAGCACCATTTCCAAAGTCCACCTCACCAAACTGACCCAACCCACCACTGCTGTGCCACCCCTTCCTGTTTCTCTGGTTTAGACCCTTTGAACACTAAGACCATTCTACACTAAAATCAAGTTTGCACCAGCTACAGTGGCTCATGCCTGTAATCTCAGCGCTTTGGGAGGCTGAGATAGGAGGATTTCTTGTGTCCAGGAGTTCAAGACCTGACTGGGCAACATAGCGAGACCCTGTCTCTACAAAACTTTTTTTTTTTTAAGTAGCTGGATATGGTGGCATGCACCTGTAGTCCCAGGTACTCAACAGGCTCAGGTGGGAGGATCTCTTGAGCCCAGGAGTTAGAGGCTGCCGTGAGCTATGATTGAGCCACTGCCCTCTAGTCTGGGCAACTGAATGAGACTACATCTCTAATAAATAAGTAAATAAATACATACATAAATAAATAAAATCAAGTTTGCTACAGGCATTGAACTTGCCAAATTGATCCTTAGACACCTTCTTGTGTTGGCCTTTGTGCACTTTTCCATCCACCTGATGTTCCCAATGTCCCTTTGTAACACCAAGTCACAGCAAAATGAAATCCAAAGATGAGCTGAGTGTACCTCATCGATACCCAAATCAAGGTGGGTCTTGTATTCTAGGTACTGGCATCCAGCAGGGAGGGTAAACGACAAAGTCCCTGTCTTCCTGGTGCTTGGCTTCCATTAAAAGAGACAAGATAAACCAGTTAATATGCAATAGAGCAGGTACTAGTAAGTGTTGTGCAGAAAGATAAGGCAGGATGAAATACTGAGAGCTCCATAAAATTCTTCAACTTCCCTTAAACCCTTGCTCTCTATCTTGGAGCAGATATTTTTCATGACCCACCATCTGACATCCATGGTCTTTCCAAGTGGCCAAGAAATTTCAGAGCAGATAGGAGAGTAACACTTAAAAGATCAACTCCACCGAACAGATGGCTTCGTTATTTCGTGCCAATTAAATCAACGGTTCAGTTGTCTGATCCATTGCTCGCTGATCAAGCTGCAAAGAGCCTCTTGTGCTGGTGCAGATATCTGATTTAATGTAAAAGACGCTAATGGAGACAGACACCAGGGTCACACAGACAATTGAGCAATATTGAGACAGAGAAATTACACAATGGCATCATGGAGAGGCAAGGAGCAAGTGGAAATCGTGGGATGATGGGTGATAGGGCTGAAAAGCTTTATGTAATTAGGAGAATGTTGGGGAGAGAGTGTGACAATGCTAACTACTCAATCCACTCGGGCACATGTTATTACAATAGAGTACAATTCCTTTGTGCCAGACTCTGTGCTAAGCCCCACAGAGGAGGGGGAGGGGATTCAAAGATACAAAAGATGCTGTCCCACCTTGAAGGCGCTCACAGCCTAGAGCTAGAGGAAGACTCAGAAAGAAAAGGCTGTAATATGAAGTCAAGAGATACTATCCTGGCCAAAGTCAAGAGATACTATCCTGGCCAACGTGACGAAACCCCGTCTCTACTAACAATACAAAAATTAGCCAGATGTGGTGGCACACGCCTGTAATCCCAGCTACTCAGGAAGCTGAGGCACAAGGATCTCTTGAACCCTGGAGGCAAAGGTTGCAGTGAGCCAAGATTGTGCCACTGCACTCCAGCCTGGGTGACAGAGCAAGACCTTGTCTCAAAAATAAAAAACAAAAAAATAAAGTCCATTTCACAGCAGTGTGATTCTGGGTGAAAGTGTATTTCAAGTCCATTTTTTTCAGCTTGATGAGGAATTCAATGGTAGCAAGATTGACTTGACATATTCCAAAACTAACCAGGCTGTGACAGCACACGTGTGACACAACATATGGAATATTTGTTAATATATCACCTGTGTATTTGTGCTTAGATGCTGATACCCAGTTGCTCTGACATAACTGATGCCGGATCATGTCGTGTAATTATCTAGTAGGGGCCGTATGGAGCGGCCACGTGTTTGCACATGTACGGTGGAACCAGCCCAGAGTGGATGGGTCTTCCTGTCCTCAGTCACCCTAAAAAGAGAAAATCCCAGGATAAAACATGAGGATTTGAGAGGTGGGCCTAGACTGAGATGGCATGGAGCATTTTCACTGCTCTTTCTGAGCTTAGTAGTAAACTTAGACCAAACACTGAGTGATGAAAACGCCTGAAGCTCCTCCAGTAGTCAGCATCTTTTCCATTGTAGCCTCAGGAATCAAGAAAGGGGCTGTGTCGGAGCTCCTGGGAAGAGACCTGAGCATATGCGGGAGATGTTAGTCATTCTCCTAGTTAGATGTGTAGTGATTCCTTTCCAATACCTCTAAGCTCCAGGAAGGCATCCTGAAAAGCCACTCGCTGATACAATGCAGCTCTGGCATGGGAATAACCAAATAGATCCATGGAGTAAAATAGAGAGCCTAGAAAAAAGCCCATATAGTATAGGCACTTAGTATATTAATGATATGCTTTGGCTGTGTCCCCACCCGAATCTCATCTTGAATTGTAGCTCCCACCATTCCCATGTGTCATGGGAGGGACCGGGTGGGAGGTAATTGAATCATGGGGGCAGATCTTTCCCGTGCTGTTCTCGTGATAGTGAATAAGTCTCACGAGATCTGATGGTTTTATAAAGCGGAGTTCCCCTGCACAAGCTTTCTCTTTCCCTATCATCAAGTGAGACGTGCCTTTGCTCTTCCCTCGCCTTCCACCATGATTGTGATGCCTCCCCAGCCACGTGGAACTGTGAATTCATTCAACCTCTTTTTCTTTATAAATTACCCAGTCTCGGGTATGTTTTTATCAGCAGTGTGAAAATGGACTAATAGAATTATAAAACCAGCATTTCCAAATTACGGAGAAGGAATGGACTAGTCAACAAATAGCAATTTGGGAAAATAAAAAATAAGAACCTACCTTTCACAATACTCAAAGGGTGTATTCTTGGTGTGTTAAAAAGCTAAGTGTACAAACGAAATTCTTTAAGTAATAGAAAAAATAGAAGACTTTAAAATTAATGTTGGTATAGGCTCTTTTTAAGCAAAATCCTAAAGGAAAACATTGACAAATCTGACCATAAAACTCAATGATATTCTGTATGTTGAAAAAATATCCTAAACAAGGCTAAAAGATCAGTGGCAGGATGAAGGAAAGTATTCTCAACATATATAATGACCAAAAGATTGATATCCAAATATATCAAGATTTCTCAAAAATCAATGACAAAAACACTAAAATTTAGTAGAAAATTGAACAAACAATATAAACAGGCAATGCACAAAAAGAAGAAATACAAATTGAAAGATGTTGAACCTTAATAGTAACCCCCTAAAATGCAAAATAAAATAGTGATGTTTTATGGAGCTTATTTTTCCAATACAATAGCAATGTTTAGGCAATACAGTTTAGCATCCCTAATCTGAAAATCCAAAATCTGAAATGTTCCAAAATCTGAAAATTTATGAGTGCAAATATGGTGCCACAAATGGAAAATACCACACCTGACCTCACGTGATGGGTCACAGTCAAAATGCAGTCAAAATTTGATTTCATTCACAAAATTGTTAGAAAAAATATTGTCTAAAACTACCTTCAGGCTATGCATATAAGACATATATGAAACATAAATGCATTTCATGTTTATACTTGGGTCACGTCCCCAAGATATCTCATTATGTATTTGCAAATATTCTAAAATGTGAAATCTGAAATCCAGAACACTTCTAGTCTGAAGCATTTCAGATAATGGATACTCAACCTGTATTAAACGCCTGTTGATTAGCCTTTTCATACGTTGTTGGTAGATCAGACTGGTAACTTTTCCAGAGGGCAATTCAACAGTACCTTCATTTAAAAAAAAAAAAGAAAAAAAAGAAAGAAAAGAGGGTTAGGTGCGGTGGCTCGTACCTGTAATCCCAGCACTTTGAGAAGCTGAGGAGGGCAGATCACTTGAGGCCAGGAGTTTGAGACCAGCCTGGCCAACAAGGTGAAACCCATGTCTACTAAAAATACAAAAATTAGCCAGGCGTGGTGGCACATGCCTGTAATCCCCACTACTCAGGAGGCTGAGGCATGAGAATCACTTGAACCCAGGAGGTGGAGGTTGAAGTGAGCCAAGCCTGGGTAACAAAGCAACATGCTGTCTCAGATAAATAAACAAATAAATAAATAAGTAAATAAATGAAATGCACCTGGCCCTCTACCAAGCAATCTGGATGGATAGCCTGCAGAAATACATAGGCACGAAGTGATCCATATATGCTATGGGCTGAATGTCTCTGTCATTACCTGTGGTAATAGCATCTGCGTGCCGTATACTCAGTGAGAAATTGTGATAGATGTCCTTTCGAGTGCCTGTCCAACCCATGCCTCCCTTTCTTTTTTAAAACTTTTAAATATAATATTTTATTTCCCACATTACACCAACATAACATGCCTTCCTTTCTAAGAACTGTGCTCAGGCCAGGCCTGGTGGCTCACCCCTGTAATCCCAGCACTTTGAGAAACTGAGGTCGAAGGATCACTTGAGCCCAGGGCAAAAAAGTGAGACCCCCATCTCAACAACAACAACAACAACAACAACAAAAAACCCAAAAAGTTAGCTGGGCATGGTGGCACACACCTCTGGTCCCAACTACATAAGAGGCTGAGGAAAGAGGATCATTTCAGCCCAGAAAGTCAAGGTTGCACTGAGCCATGTTCATGCCACTGCACTCCAGCCTGGGTGACAGAGTGAGACCTTGTCTCAAATAAATAAATAAATAGGAAAAAGAAATATGCTCACCTAAAAGCATGGGTAGCCATACGTCATAGTCCAAATAGGGCCTGTCCCTAGTGAGAATAATACGATCCTTTCTCCCAGGAATTTGGCATTGGGGCAGGGGCTTTGGCAATTTATCCTATGTTCCCTACATGACGGTCATGTAATCTCAGGACTAGGTATACTGTATTGGGGCAGCTATTGGTGATTCTGTACAAGTAGTAATAAGAAACCAGTCTATTAAAAAGGAGAATGAATCAGACTCACCAAGAAGGGCAGAGACACAAAACCATGTGACCCCAACTAGAGAGAAACAAAGAGTGACTGCATTGGTTCTTCGATGCCCACCAGCTCATCATGAGATTCAACTTCATGTATGTCGTTTAGGTTCCCTGAAGTATCCTGTTTCCTTATTTGCCTGCTCTGTTATTGGGGATTATTTAAATACATATTCGTCAATTTTCCTTTCCCTTCCCTTTCAATATCTTCATTCCATGTTCAATTTAATCGTCCTCAAGCCATAGTGATGGTGTAAGTCAGGGGTCAGTTCCCTTGGGGTTAGCCCCTAGGATCCCTCTATAGCTAAGGTTTCTTCTGTTCCCAGGGCTAAAGCACCAGCACTATCCTGTCACTTAGGCACACTGCTTGGAAACTCTCAGGACTCTGCAGCAGTCGGCCTCAGAGGGTTCCCTGCAAGCACCAGTCTCCCTCACCAAGTTAAACCAAATGTATTCAGCAGCAGCCTTGACAGAATATACTTGCCTGAATTACTGTGAACAAATTACCCGAGGCTGTTGTACACTTCATCATCTATCCACGCCATACTTGGGAACTTGATTTTGTGTTTGGGAGATAGTGAGGGCATGACTTGGCATAACAAAGGCTGAGCAGGGTGCAGCTTGCTGTGTCTTAGCCACTAACTTCAGTGAATCATTCATTAGCAGGGTTGGTGCATGGGAGAAATGAGAAACACGGAACCTGATTAGAAGGAGAATTTATCACCCTGCCTGGAACGGTAAACAAAACAAAGGAGCCGTCCATCACAGTGGGGTCTGGCACCACGTTGGCAGCCAACATCTGCTCCACTGGCTGAACGTTCACCTCAGAAAGGGAAGTGCAACCTGATGGCTTCTAGAAAAGCTCCGTGTACTGCTGGCTCTGGGGCCATAGGGCATTTCCCCAAAGGACCATGAAGGTCCCAGACTCTGTAGGTTGCAGAGCAACAAGTTGTCTTTGGGAAAGTGGGTATGTTCGATTTTATTACTGATCCATCATATGTTCTATACCCAAAGGGAGGAAATATTCACAAACTATGCATCTGACAAAGTTCTAATATCCAGAATCTATCAAGAACATAAACAATTCAACAAGCAAAAAACAAATAACCCCATTAAAAAGTGGATAAAGACACACAAACAGGCACTCCTCAAAAGAAGATAAAACATGAAAAAATGCTCAACATCACTAATAACCAGACAAATGCAAATCAAAGCCACAGTGAGAAACCATCTCACACCAGTCAGAATGGCTACCCTTAAAAAGCTGAAAAGACAACATATGCTGGTGAGGCTGCCGAGGAAAGAAATGCTTACACACTGTTAGTGGGAATGTAAATTAGTTCAGCCACTGTGGAAAGTAGTTTGGAGATTTCTCAAAGTACTTGAAACCGGACTGCCATTTGACCCAGTAATCCCACTACCTGGTATGTATCCAAAACAAAACAAATTGTTCTACCAAAAAGACACATGCACTAACATGCTCGTCACAGCACTATTCACAATAGCAAAGACATGAAATCAATCTAGGTGCCCATCGAAGGTGGATTGAGTAAAGAAAATGTGATACATCTACACCGTGGAATACCATGCAGCCATAAAAAAGAATGAAATCATGTCCTTTGCAGCAAGATGGATGCAACTGGAGGCCATTATCCCAAGTGAACTAACACAGGAACAGAAAACCAAATACTACACGTTCTCACTTATAGGTGGGAGCTCAGCATTGTGTACAGTGAACATAAAGAAGGATACAGTAAACACTGGGGACTACAACAGTGTGGAGAGAAGGAGTGGAGGCAGGGGCTGAAAAACTACCTGTGGGATACTATGCTCACTACCTGGGTAACAGGATCACTTGTATCCCCAACCGCAGTGTCACACGGTATACCCATGTAACAAACTTGCACATGTAACCCCTGAATATAAAATAAAAGTTGAAATTGTTTTTATTATTTATTTATTTATTTATTTATTTATTTATTATTATTCATTTATTGAGACAGAGTTTCGCTCTTGTTGCTCAGGCTGGAGTGCAATGGCGCGATCTTGGCTCACTGCAACCTCCAACTCCAGGGTTCAAGTGATTCGCCTGCCTCAGCCTCCTGAGTAACCAGGATTACAGGCACCCACCAGCACATCTGGCTAATTTTTTGTATTTTTAGAAGAGACAGGGTTTCACCACGTTGGCCAGATTGGTCTCAAACTCCTCACCTCAGGTGAACCGCCTGCCTCGGCATTCCAAAGTGCTGGGATTACAGACTTGAGTCACCATGCCCGGCCGAAATTATTTTTTAAATGTTGCTGTACCCATGCCAGCAGCACCCCTCCCCATGGGAAAGTTGTACTTCTTCATTCCATGGACTGAAGGCTTTGTCATGTGACATACTCTGGCCAGGGAAAGGTAAATGTAAGTGTCACTTTCAGGTAAGACAGTGTGTGTCTACTGTGGCTTCTTTTTTCTCTCTTTGCCATAAGAGCTGTAGTGGCCCCAACAAAGGATATTCAATTCACCTGACTCCCTGGATAAAGACATGATGTTCCAGAACTGCAGCTGAGTAATGATGGACAGATAACGTGAGCGAGAAATAAACGTTTGTTCTTATAAGTCACTGAGACTTTGGGGATCATTTATTATTGCTGCTTTCTCTAGCCTATCCCAACTCAAAACATATCCATCAATCTCCCCTACACACATCAATTTTTGTGTTTCCTTCAGCTATAAATGACACCAAAATGGGGCTGCTGGTGCCTCATTGTTTTGTAAGTTTTGGTGAAATACCTCCTGCAGTTTTTGTTTACTGATTTCTATTAGTGCATTCTCACGCTGCTATGAAGAAAGAACCTGAGATTGGGTAATTTATAAAGAGAAGAGGTTTAATTGACTTACAGTTCCACATGGCTAGGGAGGACTCAGGAAACTTACAAGAAGGCACCTCTTCACAAGGCAGCAAGAGAGAGAATGAATGCAAGCAGGGAAAATGCCAGACGCTTATAAAACCATTAGATCTTGTGAGACTCACTCACTATCACAAGAATAGCATGGGGGAAACCACTCCCATGATTAAATTGCCTCCACCAGGTCCCACCCTTGACATGTGGGGATTATGGATATTAGAATTCAAGGTGAGATTTGGGTGGGGACACAGAGCCAAACCATATCACGATCTTTCTACCCAGACCTGGTAATTGGTCCACAGGGCTAAATAGGGACAAAATCTTGGGATAACCACCACATTGGATCCCCAAGCAATCCTTAACTACAAATGCCATCCCTAGATACAGAGTCAGGATTATCATGCCTGACTTATTTTTCCAATGATTGAATCACTTCCTGGGAAGTCTCTCAGTCTCTCATGAATGATTTTCTGAAACCTACCATATCCAGGTCACCAACCATCTCAGATATCTCTGAATCTTCATTAGAGATGATATTCAAAATATATAAGAGCTGGCATGGAGTTCTAGTATGCTGATAGAGTGCTATATTCAAGCAAGGTCGCTCACTAAACTTTATATAACATATTTGCCAACATTTTCTTCACATAGTTTTATGTTTTAACTTTTTCCTTTTAATTTCTTAATCTATATGGATTTTTTGGGTGCACAGTATTAGATAGGAATTTAAATGTTTAAATTTAAACAGGTTAAATCATTAACCCTAGAGTCATTTATTGAATACTGTACTATCTTTTTACTTATTTAAAATATCAGCATCTGTGGTAATAAATATTTATTTGTATTTAATTCTATTTCTATGCTTTTGATTCTGATCCAAGAATCTATTGGTCTCAATATGCACCATACAGATCAAATACTTAGGGTGTACCATATTGCATTCCTTTTTCAAAATACTCTTTGTTGTAATCCTATGTCTCCTTTCAAATGAGCTATAAAATTATGTTGTCATTCCCCTAGCCTCCAAAAAACTGTATTTGTATGTGTATTGGGATTTCCCTAAACGTAAAGATTAATTTTGGGAAATTAAATGGAAATCTATGTAATTCCATCTTTCTACCCAGGAACTTGATATGTCTCTTCATTAATTAAGTCTTTTTATTTTTTTAAGTCTTTCTTTACATCTTCCAGTTAAGCTTATATTTTTCTTCATAAAAATTTTACTCTTTTTATTAAGTATATTCCTAGATATTTTACTTTTAGGTCATTATATAAATGGTAACTTAGAACTCAGGATTAAGAAACTCTCTCAAAACCACACAACTACATGGAAACTGAACAACCTGCTCCTGAATGGCTACTGGGTAAATAATGAAATTAAGGCAGAAATAAAGATGTTCTTTGAAACCAATGGGAACAACGACACAACATACCAGAATCTCTGGAACACATTTAAAGCAGTCTCTAGAGGGAAATTTATAGTACTAAATGCCCACAAGAGAAAGCAGGAAAGATCTAAAATCGACACCCTAACATCACAATTAAAAGAACTAGAGAAGCAAGAGCAAACAAATTCAAAAGCTAGCAGAAGGCAAGAAATAACTATGATAAGAGCAGAACTGAAGGAGAGAGAGACACAAAAATCCCTTCAAAAAATCAATGAATCCAGGAGCTGTTTTTTTGAAAAGATCAACAAAATTGATAGACTGCTAGCAAAACTAATAAAGAAGAAAAGAGAGAAGAATCAAATAGATGTAATAAAAAATGATAAAGGGGATATCACCCAACCCCACAAAAATGCAAACTACCATCAGAGAATACCATAAACATCTCTATGCAAATAAACTAGAAAGTATGGAAGAAATGGATAAATTCCTGGACACACACACCTTCCAAAGACTGAACCAAGAAGAAGCTGAATCTCTGAATAGACCAATAACAGGCTCTGAAACTGAGGCAATAATTAATAGCCTACCAACCAAAAAGAGTCCAGGACCAGACAGATTCACAGCCAAATTCTACCAGAGGTACAAAGAGAAGCTGGTACCATTCCTTCTGAAACTATTCCAATCAATAAAAAAGAGGGAATCCTCCCTAACTCATTTTATGAGGCCAGCATCATCCTGATACCAAAGCCTGGCAAAGACACAACAAAAAAAGAGAATTTTAGACCAATATCCCTGATGAACATCAATGTGAAAATCCTCAATAAAATACTGGCAAACCGAATCCAGCAGCACATCAAAAAGCTTATCCACCACAATCAAGTCAGCTTCATCCCTGGGATGCAAAGCCGGTTCAACATTCACAAATAAATAAATGTAATCCATCACATAAACAGAACCAATGACAAAATCCACATGATTATCTCAATAGATGCAGAAAAGGCCTCTGACAAAATTCAACAGCCCTTCATGCTAAAAACTCTCAATAAACTAGGTATTGATGGAGCATATCTCAAAATAATGAGAGCTATTTATGACAAACCCACAGCCAATATCATACTGAATGGGCAAAAACTGGAAGAATTCCCTTTGAAAACTGGCACAAGACAGGGATGCCCTCTCTCACCACTCCTATTCAACATAGTGTTGGAAGTTCTGGCCAGGGCAATCAGGCACGAGAAAGAAATAATAGGAAAAGAGGAAGTCAAATTGTCCCTGTTTGCAGATGACATGACTGTATATTTAGAAAACCCCATCATCTCAGCCCAAACTCTCCTTAAGCTGATAAGCAACTTAAGCAAAGTCTCAGGATACAAAATCAATGTGCAAAAATCACAAACACTCCTATACACCAGTGACAGACAAACAGAGAGTCAAATCATGAGTGAATGCCCATTCACAATTGCTACAAAGAGAATAAAACACCTAGGTATCCAACTTACAAAGGTTGTGAAGGACCACTTCAAGGAGAACTACAAACCACTGCTCAACAAAATAAAGGAGGACACAAACAAATGGAAGACCATTCTACGCACATGGATAGGAAGAATCAATATCGTGAAAATGGCCATACTACCCAATTTATAGATTGAATGCCAACCCCATCAAGTTACCAATGACTTTCTTCTTCACAGAGTTTGAAAAAACTACTTTAAAGTTCATATCAAACCAAAAAAAGAGCCCACATTGCCAAGACAATCCTAAGCAAAAAGGACAAAGCTGGAGGTATCACACTACCTGACTTCAAACTATACTATGAGGCTACAGTATCCAAAACAGCAAGGTACTGGTACCAAAACAGAGAGATAGACCAATGGAATAGAACAGAGGCCTCAGAAATAATGCCACACATCTACAACTGTCTGATCTTTGACAAACCTGACAAAAACAAGAAATGGGGAAAGGATTCCCTATTTAATAAATGATGATGGGAAAACTGGCTAGCCATATGTAGAAAGCTGAAACTGGGTCCCTTTCTTACACCTTATACAAAAATTAATTTAAGATAGATTAAAGACTTAAATGTTAGACCTAAAACTATAAAAACCCTAGAAGAAAACCTAGGCAATACCATTCAGGACATAGGCATGGGCAAGGACTTCATGACTAAAACACCAAAAGCAATGACAACAAAAGCCAAAATTGACAAATGGGATCTAAGTAAACTAAAGAGCTTCTGCACAGCAAAAGAAACTACCATCAGAGTGAACAGGCAACCTACAGAATGGGAGAAAATTTTTGCAATCTACTTATCTGACAAAGGGCTAATATCCAGAACCTATAAAGAACTCAATCAAATTTACAAGAAAAAAACAAACAACCCCATCAAAAAGTGGGCAAAGGATATGAACAGACATTTCTCAAAAGAAGACATTCATACAGCCAACAGACACATGAAAAAATGCTCATCATCACTGGCCATCAGAGAAATGCAAATCAAAACCACAATGAGATAACATCTCACACCAGTTAGAATGGCAATCATTAAAAAGTCAGGAAACAACAGGTGATGGAGAGGATGTGGAGAAATAGGAATGCTTTTCCACTGTTGGTGGGACTATAAACTAGTTCAAACATTGTGGAAGACAGTGTGATTATTCCTCAAGGATCTAGAACTAGAAATACCATTTGACACAGAGATCCCATTACTGGGTATATATCCAAAGGATTATAAATCATGCTACTATAAAGACACATGAACATGTATGTTTATTACGGCACTGTTCACAGTAACAAAGACTTGGAACAAACCGAAATGTCCATCAGTGATAGACTGGATTAAGAAAATTTCACACATATACACCATGGAATACTATGCAGCCATAAAAAAGGATGAGTTCATGTGCTTTACAGGGACATGAATGCAGCTGGAAACCATCATTCTGAGCAAACTATCACAAGGACAGAAAAGCGAACACCACATGTTCTCACTCATAGGTGGGAATTGAACAGTGAGAACACCTGGACACAGGGCGGGGAACATCACACACTGGGGCCTGTCATGGGGTGGAGGAAGGGGAAGGGATCGCATTAGAAGATATACCTAATGTAAATGACAAGTTAATGGATGCAACACACCAAAATGCAACACACCAACATGGCACATGTATACATATGTAACAAACCTGCAGGTTGTGCACATGAACCCAGAACTTAAAGTATAATAAAAATAAAATTAAATTAAAAATAAGTAACCCACCCAAGGTTGAATTAAGAACTTGAGCTATCTTTTTAATCACTACTCTATATAGACATTTGGTCAAATGGTCAAATGCATTTTGATCAAGCATATGCTTATTTTAAGTATCACTTTTTTTTAATTTTATTAATATTTATTGACCATTTGGAAAATTGTAAGAACAGAATCTCATGGAAAATGTAAATAATTTTCAATCTTGCAAGCTTAACATTTGATTTATACACTTTCAGGATTTACTCTGTTGTGTGAATATGCATACTTTAGAATAAAACTGGTGTCATATTAAAAAAAAAGAAGAAGAAAATGTGGCACATATACACCATGGAATACTATGCAGCCATCACAAAGAATGAGTTTATGTCCTCTTCAGGGACATGGATCGAGCTGAAAACCATCATTCTCAGCAAACTATCACAAGGACAGAAAACCAAACACTGCTGCCTTTAATCTAGCTCTGGCTTCTCTAACTCTAGAAGAAATTCCTTGAAGTTCGTAGCATATGTGTGCCATCTTCCCTGCTTTCCTTTGCTGATCTCTTTATGTACTCTTTGGATCATTTTGGGCAAGACTTTGGAAAATGAGAGAAGAGAGAGGAAAAGAGGTCATCTACTGTTTTTGGATATTCATAATGCCATGCCTGTGACTTAGAAAATTAATAAATCTTTATTGGGTGCATTGATAAAGTGGATGTAGAAGAACCAAGACTTGGGTCTTGGGTGATTTTCCCGAGTTCTCACAGATCACATGTATCTCTCAACCTTTTTTTATGAGATTCTTGTTCAGATTCTATTTCTGCTAAAAAGTCTGGATTCAATACCCTTATTTTTCCTGCAAAGCTTTCTCTACACCTCTAAGTCTAAAGTAGTTTTTCCCACACTGAGTTCCCAAAGTACTCTTCTCTGTATCTCTCTTATGACTTTCATCTTTGTTTTGTGGTCATTGAAGAACTTGTCTTATTCCATCTATCCCTTCAACAAGATGAAAATACTTCCTCTGTAGATGGAGCAGACTTTGATACCCTCTGGCATAGCATCTGTATAAGGCTTCAGATTGAAAAAGAAGAGGGATATTTGAATTAAGTCAGCCCACTGTGTTGATTTTCACCATCCCTACATGTGTCCTGGGAATCCCAGCACCTCATGAGCAGAAGGACACGCCTGAACGGTTGGCCTTCTAAATCTAGGGATTACAAACTTTTTCTATCAAAGGCTAGATAGAAAGTATTTTAGGCTGCGAATGAGTGTGGCTGTGTTCGAATAAAAGTTTATTTACAAAACAGGCTGTAGCCTGTGGACTGTAGGTTACCCACCCTATTTTAGATCATGGACTTCTCTACAAGGAAAGTGGGAAATAGGTGTGACTTCCTGTTGAGCTGTGGACCCACACTTGACCAGCTAGCTGACCGCTATGGAAGGAGAAGAGGTCTTCCCTACAACCAACCAGCATAGCAATTTTACTTGTGTAGCAGACTTCAACAAACAGTGGAATAGGCATTATCACAAGTCTTATGGTAACATAAGAAGAAAGTTGGCACACCAATCAGGTGTTATCAAACTTTGTGGGAGAAACGACCTATTTCTTAATAAGTCAGAATGGAAACAACTCATAAAATAATATTTTAAAAATTCAGCGCCGGGTACGGTGGCTCAAGCCTGTAATCCCAGCACTTTGGGAGGCCGAGACGGGTGGATCACGAGGTCAGGAGATGGAGACCATCCTGGCTAACACGGTGAAACCCCGTCTCTACTAAAAAATACAAAAAAATAGCCGTGCGAGGCGGCGGGCGCCTATAGTCCCAGCTACTCGGGAGGCTGAGGCAGGAGAATGGTGTGAACCCGGGAGGCGGAGCTTGCAGTGAGCTGAGATCCGGCCACTGCACTCCAGCCTGGGCGACAGAGCGAGACTCCGTCTCAAAAAAAAAAAAAAAAAAAAAAATTCAGTAGCAAGCACCTCTCTGTGGAATATGGTAAAGAGGGCCAAGCTGGGCGCAGTGGCTCACGCCTGTAATCCCAGCACTTTGGGAGGCTGAAGAGGGTGGATCACGAGGTCCAAAGATCGAGACCATCCTGGTCAACATGGTGAAACTCCGTCTATACTAAAAATACAAAAATTAGCTGGGCATGGTGGCTTGTACCTGTAGACCCAGCTACTCAGGAGGCTGAGGCAGGAGAATTGCTTGAACCCAGAAGACGGAGGTTGCAGTGAGCCAAGATCGGCCGCTGCACTCCAGCCTGGCGCCTGATGACAGAGCGAGACTGAGTCTCAAGAAAAAAAAAAAACAAAAACAAAAAACCAAGAGGTCCCATCTGTGATTTTTCCCTCGCAAACGTAGGTTCCAGCTAAGGCAGCTGTTTGCAGAATCTTAGGGCAGCTAACTCTGCAAACTGACCTACTTTTTCCAAACTCAGCTCTGCAAATTGCGTGGTTAGAACAAGCTATGTTTGCGATGGCTTTTTTCTTTTTCAGATACTGCAACCCGGCTGCTATTTCATTATCGCCAACTTTGAAATTCGCCTTGATGGTTCCTCAGGTTTTATGGGAAATCTTAAGGAAAAAAAAAAAAATAGGCAATTGATAAAAATGGTCACATGCTGAACACAGCTGAGGTTTTTCTGGGTTTCCACCATATGTCAGGCCATGTCCTCTTTTAGGGCCACATCTTATTTATTCATCTTGGTGTCATCTACAAATCCTAGTGTCCTTCATGTAGCAGCTGTTCAATAAATGTTAGTGTAGTGAATGCATACATATGTGAGTGACAGATAAAAAGAAATAAGGAAGACAGATAGGAAATGTATGGGCAGGAGAGAATATTTTCTTCTGTTTCTCAGGTGATCAACTCCATTCATTAGTTTGCTCATTCATTCATTCATTGATGAACATTTATTGAGTATACTGTGCCGCTACTCATATAGTCATTGGATCCCCACTTCCCCACCACTGCCAGGTACACAGAATTTGTTGGATCAGCATAAGAAATGATTTCATGGAGGCCTTATGTGAGGGGTAAATTTGAATTTCGAATATGACTTACTGTTATCCATGATTCTGTCACTAATGAAAATTACAAATATTTTCATATCATCCTTTTTTTTTTTGTTTTTTGAGATGAAGTCTTGCTCTGTCACCCAGGCTAGAATGCAGTGGTACAATCTCTGCTCACTGCAACCTCCACCTCCCGGGTTCAAGCCATTCTCCTGTCTCAGCCACCTGAGTAGCTGGGACTACAGGCACCTGCCACAATGCCCAGCTATTTTTTGTATGTTTAGTAGAGATGAGGTTTCATCATTTTGGCCAGGCTGGGCTTGAACTCCTGACCTTAAGTGATCCACCTGCCTCGGCCTCCCAAAGTACTGGGATTACAGAAGTGAGCCACAGTGTCCTGCCAATTTTCAAACCATTTTACTGAAAGTAGATCCAGCGCTGGATCTTTCTCATATAATGTGTTAATTAAAAGCACAAATATTATCGTATTGTAGATTGGGGTTCCTTTTCATATTTTGATAACTGTATTTCAATAGTTTTCTTAATATGTTTCATTTTATGCATTTAAAAACATTATTTTAAAGCCAGGGACAGTGGCTTGCACCTGTAATCCCAGCATTTTGCGAGGTCAAGGTGAGAGAAACACTTGAGTCCAGGAATTCAGGATTAACCTGGGCAACATGGTGAAACCCTGTCTCCACAAAAAAAAAATATGAAATTTAGCTGGGCGTGTGGTTCCTACCTATAGTCCCCGCTGTGTGGGAGACTCAAATGGGAGAATCACCCACATCACTGCACTCCAGCCCAGGTGGCAGAGTGAGACCCTGTCTCAAAAAGTAAATATATACATATGTATATATGTGTGTGTGTGTGTATTTATGTATATATTATGTACCCTGACCCAAATATATAATATATATTTGAATATATATATTGAATTGAATACACACACACACACACACACACACACACACACACACACACACATTTGGGTCAGGGTACATAAATTCAGCCCCTGGCTTCATTCAGAGAGACAGGCTCCTCAACTCTGATCATGTGTGGTAAGCATTCAGTTTCCATTTTCTATAGGAATTGGTATTTTGTTCCTTTCTCAGTTGGTAGCATAAACTTCACTTAACCCAGTGGGATTCCCTTGCACTTTGATCAATGGAAGTATTTTAGCAGAGCGTTAGTAAGGGAGGGATTTTTATTATATCTATGCTTATTTTAGTACATTTATATATTTCCAAAGTATTTTATTGATCATTTCTATGTGTTTGCATTGGAGGGTTGAGCTCATTGCATGCACCCACTCTACCATCTTGCCTAGAGGTCTTCTTTTGACTCTGTTGCAAGAGTGATGTTCTAAGAAATGGATTCAATGGCTCCCCACCTTCTGCAGAATAAAGTACAAGTTCTTTAGCAGGGCAAATAGCTTGGTTCTAGCCAACCTTTCCACCTTAATGACCTATCATTCCCTTTATTCACCTCATATTTCAATCATACTAGATTATTTGCTCTCTTCTCAAAATGTCTGATGAAATAGTACTATGAGTTAATACTCAAGGCCCAGTTCAAAAATTATTTCCTCTCTGTAGCATTCTCTTAGGCAGATTAATTACCCTTCATCACAGTGGTCTATTAGAGCATTTAATCACACCATAACCCAATGTGTCTTTCTTCTCTACCTAATTCTGAGCCTCTCTAAAACATAATGATATATCCTTTATCTCCAGATTCCCATTACCTAGCATATAGTGACCAGATATGTGTAATGTGTCATATTAGAGCTGACATTTCACTCTCTCTGAAAGCATGTTTTTAGTGTATGTGTTATTCTCTTGAGATAGTTGATTAAAATCTATAGAGTAATCGAGTTTAGAACTTAAAACCTAAGTTGAATCACGTAGGTATAATTCATACAATTGAACATTCTCAGGTTAGAAAGAGATGCTAAGAGCTGTGTAGCCTAATCACCCATACATCATACAGTTATTCTGTAACTTCCCAATCTAGCAATCATCCAGCGTTTGACATCTTCTATTTGGCCGGTCTTCATTCGTTGCATACTATGTGGCAATAGTTGGCCACCTTCCTGGTGCTGGATCACCACTCACTCTCTGGGGTTTCCCAGCTCTGCAAAGCTCAACAACAATGGAAAGAAATTCAGAGTCCAGTATTTCTCAGATGTCATCTATCCTCCAGCCATTGCCCTTCCAAACCAGCTGAGGGTGGTGGAGATCTGGCAAGGTCTCCTTTATTTGTTTTCTACGGAAATTTTAGGAAGGCGAGTTGGACTAGCTCTTAGTATGCCCCTTGACTTTGATCCCTTTTGTAGTCTGTCTAGGGTAAGTTACTGGAATGTCTCACTCATGGATGGCATTCTTCCTTAGTTCTACCACTAATATAGATTTTTCTCTTCTTTTCATACTCCTTCAATTACGTCAACAAGAACCTGGGAAAAGGGGGGAAGTATGAGGCTTAAAAGCTTCTTCAGGGGAAGAACCGAGGACAGACACTCTCTTCTCTAATCTCAACCTCAAAATGGAGAAATGCTAATCACATATGGTCAAAGTCAAAGATACTGACAGACCATATTTTCCTTTTTCTTTTTCTTTTTTTTTTTTTTTTTTGAGAGAGAGGGTCTGGATCTGTCTCCCAGGCTGGAGTGCAGTGGCACAATCTGGGCTCACTGCAACCTCCACCTCCCAGGTTCAAGTGATTCTCATGCTCTCATGCCTCAGCCTCCCAAGTAGCTGGGACTACAGGCGTACACCACCACACCTGGCTAATTTTTGTATTTTTAGTAGAGACACGGTTTCACCATGTTGGCCAGGTTGGTCTTGAGCTCCTAGCCTCAAGTGATCCTCCCACCTCGGCTTCCCAAAGTGCTGGGATTACAGGCGTGAGTCATGGACGCACCTGGCCGACAGGTTGTATTTTCTAATGAGCAGAGTCACTGCATGATTAAGGTCATACATGTGAATATGGTCCTGTCTTCTTTTTTATGTTTTTATGAGGTTAAATCAGCAAACTCACCCTGGCCATCTCTAGCCTGTGCCAGGGTGCTTCACTCTCTCTTCTCTCTTCTCGCCTGGGCTTGTTTGCCCATTTTCATCTTACTGATGAGAAAACAGAAACTTCAAGAAGTGAGCTTTTAGCTTCATAAGAGAGAAAGGGAGATCCCTTAGACGATGGCGATAGGATTAACTGTATACTGCAACCTAGCTTGTTGGAATGGTTTGTGCTGAGTGTAGGGCATGTGCCCTGATGGTAAGAATCAAATGACATTTGACTCCCATTGGCCACTGTGGGGACCAAGACCCATGGCCCCCTAAAGTTTTGCTGAAAATCACTGACATGAGGCAGATCAAGTAACAGGAGAAAAGGCATATAATAAAACAAGACAGGTTATCTTGGTAAATCAGGTTTAGTGGTGGCAAGACAGGCTGTAGGAGAGAGAAAGGAAGATACTTGGCTAGCAAAGGTGGCCTTGTTATGTAGGCGAAGTCTCACAGGTAGTAGCCCTTGGACAGAAGAGATGTAAATGTTTATTTTCAGACTTTTAAGATGCCAGACTCTAATCTCTCCTGGATCCAGGAAAGGCCTGGCTGTATTAATGGAGATTCTCTACAGATACAAATTTCCCCTCCAGAAGAAAGTTTACAAGGCCACTTCTGTCTGCTGGCCTGGCTGCAGCCATTTCAAAACATGTCCAAGAAATATATTTTGGAGTAAAATATTTTTATTTCTTTCAATACAGCTATTACTGGAAAGCAGTCTCAACTCAGACCCCAGGAGAAGGTTCTTGGATCTTGTACAAGAAAGAATTTAGGGCGAGTCCACTGAATGAAGTGAAAACAAGTTTATTAAGAAAATATCAATGAAAAGAGTCAAACTCCGGAAAATATTGGAAGATTTATTCTGAGCCAAATATAAGTGACCAATGGTCCATGACACAGCCCTCAGGAGATTCTGAGAATATGTGCCCAAGGTGGTCAGAGCACAGTCATATTTTAGGGAGTCATGAGACATAAATCAAATACCTATAAGATTTACATTGGTTCTATCTGGAAAGGCAGGACAACTTGGCAGGGGGTTGGGGGCAGGGGAGGGTTCCAGGTTATAGGTTTAAAAGTTTTCTGATTGGCAATTGGTTAGAAGTATTATTATTAATAGAAAGGAATGTCTAGATTACAGTAAGGGGTTGTGGAGACCAAAGTTTAGTCATGTAGATGAAGCCTCCAGATAGCAGGCTTTAGAATGAATAGATTATACATGTTTCTTAGCTTGTTAGACTTAAGGTCTGTGTGGATATTAAATGCTGGTCAACTTTTCCTGAATTTCAAAAGGGAGGAGCACTTTGGGAGGCCAAAGTGGAAGGATCCCTTGAGTCCATGAATTTGGGACCAACCTGGTCAACATAGCAAGACCCCATCTCTATAAAAATGCAAAACAAATTAACCTGGCATGGGGATGCATATGTGTCATCCCAGCTACTCAGGAGGCTGAGGTAGGAGGATCACCTGAGCTCAGGAAGCCAGGGTTGCAGTGAGCCGTGTTCACGCCACTGCACTCCAGCCTGAGTGACAGAGTGAGACCCTGAGAAAGAAAGAAAGAAGGAGGGAAAGAAAGAAAGAAAGAAAGAAAGAAAGAAAGAAAGAAAGAAAGAAAGAAAGAAAGAAAGAAAGAAAGAAAGAAAGAAAGAAAGAAAGAAAGAAAGAAAGAAAGAAAGAAAGAAAGAAAGAAAGAAAGAAAGAAAGAAAGAAAGAAAGAAAGAAAGAAAGAAAGAAAGAAAGAAAGAAAGAAAGAAAGAAAGAAAGAAAGAAAGAAAGAAAGAAAGAAAGAGAGAGAGAGAGAGAGAGAGAGAGGGAGGGAGGGAGGGAGGGAGGGAGGGAGGGAGGGAGGGAAGGAAGGAAGGAAGGAGAGAGAGAGGAAGGAAGGAAGGAAGGAAGGAAGGAAAGAAGGAAGGAAGAGAAAGAGGGAAAGAAGGAAGGAGGAAGAAAGGAAGAAAGAGGAAGGAAGGAGGGAAGGAAGGGAGGAAGGAAAGAGGGAAGGAAGGAAGGAAGGAGATGAAAGAATAGCTACTCCACTCCATAGACAGAGCAAGTCTTTCTGAAAGCAAAAGAAGGAACACAGCTGCCTTAGATACAATGCTTGTTTATATATAAGACAACAAAGCGAAAAATCATGGGGGGCGTGTGTTCTACTACGAGGGCTTATGACAAAGGATTGGTATCTTTGTGTAACTACTGTCTTCTGCAAGAATCTACATTATCATCTTTAAATCAAAACTTATTATTAAACTAACAATGCTTTTGTTCTTAAGATGTGGGTCTGTTTGGTAAACACAATAAACTTGTTCCCCTTACTGTAAATATCTTGTTGACTAAGAATGCCTAACCTCCTGGGAATGCAGCCCAATAGATCTCATCCTTATTTTACCCACCTGCTATTCAAGATGGAGTCACTCTGGTTCAAATGCCTCTGACACAACTTCATCCAAAATAACCTACCAGATAGTCCATTCTGCCTGTATCAGGGCCAGAGCAGATACTGCAGCTCTGAAGGGAAGTGTCTGCTTTGGACAAGCTCCACATGCAGGGCTCAGAGATGTGGTTTGCAAGGGTATCCTTCAGTGCCCACTGGCCCTCTGGACTTGCGCAGGTGAAAAAGTCAGGGAGATAAACCATTAAGGTTTTCAGAAAGGCAGAAGGTGGAGACTATCTTTAGGGTGCAGAGGCATTCACTGCAGAACTTATCACACTCACAATAATGTTATTCTTTCCTACAAAGAGAAATGGTGTTTACATCACATCCATCTCTTTCCAACATGTCTCCTTTGGAAACCAGAAGAAGTGAGGGTGTAATGCCCAGCACAAAAACAGACATCTGCCACTCATGGTCACACACCATCAACTCAGCCAAATAACTCATTTTCCAAATGCATAATACCTCTTACATTTGGACAGCTGTCATCAAACAGACGTGGATTCAGAGACCTTCCCAGACAAATCCTTCTGGAGCAGAGCAGTGCAGAGGGGAAGTGTGCCTGTCTAGGGGGTTGGGATTCTCAGCTGGAGGGAATTCACTTGGAATTTCAAAAGGCTCTAACTGAAAGTTCTGCTCTACATCTTTAATTGTTTGTGTGGTTCTTGGGCATACAGGAGATGGGAAAAAATTGTACTGGGAAGGAGGCAGCTGTGATATTGTAGAGAAAGGAGCTACATGCCAGCAATAGAATGGTGAACATAAACAGACCTGACACTGATAGCTTAGGATAAGTCTATTCTTGCATAGCCCTGCAGACACATTTAAACTACACAAAAATGGATGCACACCATCCAAGTTCTCACCATCCAAGTTCCCATGCAAACAATCCCAAGGACAACTCTCCCAGAAAATATCAGATTAAGTCACTAATCTGGACTGTAGCTACAAAATCATAGGTAAAAGCCAAAGGAAGGGTCTGAAGAAATGATCATTATCTAAGGACAATTCCTCCTTCCAAGTCACCTTAACGTGTGATGGCTCTGTGCTAAAAAGCTGTGAAGCCTTGCACAAGTCACAACATCTGATACTGACCTTCCTTGTGTGTTAAATGAGGATAATAGAACCTGTGTGACAAACCTCAGATGAGTCGATATTTCCATAATATAATCTTCTGTGCGTCCAAATGATTATACACAAATAGTCCTGTTTATTCAAGTCCATCTCTAGAGACATTGGGAATTACAAATTCTGCTTTCTATGGCTTGGTCCATTGCAAGAACATTGTGTGTGTGAGGGTTCTTGCTTCTCTGGGGCAGGACAAGGATAAGAAAATATAAAATAAAAATGAAGACTTAAATAATAAAAAGAAGCCACTTTCCCAGAAACTACCTGCAGCTTTCTCAGCAGCCTAACCATTTGCCAAAGCCTGAGGCCACTCTAGGGAGGAAGTGGTGGTGTGTGACAGCAAGGAGGATGGAGTACACAGTGGCTTGCTGTCTGAGGACTGGCCTCCCAGCCAGGTGGAAGCCTCACTCCCAGCCATCTGAAAAAGGAAACTGTATCATGGGAGAATGCAGAGAAACTATTGATCTCCCCTGTACCATTGAATTTTGTCTCCTCTCTCTTTGAAGTACAGATAGAGACTGCTAATTCTAATTCTGTCAACTTACATCTATTTCCTGTCGTTGGCGAAGTATAATGTCAGACATGTGAAAGTCAGCTTTCTCCCTGGATTTTCTCCAAGTTTGGGGATTTGGGAATTATTAAACCCAATTTGCAGTTGGGAAAACTAAGACTCAACGGGAAAATTACCTATCAAAGCTACATAGAGAAGAAAGGGGAGGAGTTGGGTGTGTTTGTGGCAATGTATTGGAAATTTGGGGGGAATCTGCGGGTCCCACTTTTATCCCCATTTAAATAGTAATTGTTAGCTACTATATCTGCTCCTGAACTGAACCTGAGCTGGACACCTCAGTAACATCTTCAAGTTCATTTATCCTAATTAAAAAGAAGCCACAGGGGTTCAGAAGCACAATAATAAATCCCCATTTACAGATGGAAATCAATGAGGATTAGATATTCAGGGACACGCAGGGTCATTCAAAATTCAAGGGAGAGGCTGGGCCAGGTGGCTCATGCCTGTAATCCCAGCATTTTGGGAGGCTGAGGTGGGTGGATCACCTGAGGTCAGGAGTTTGAGATCAACCTGGCCAACATGGTGAAACCCCATCTCTACTAAAAATACAAAAAATTACCCAGGTATGGTGGTGGGCACCTGTAATCCCAGTTACTCGGGAGGCTGAGGCAGGACAATCGCTTGAACCTGGGAAGTGGAGGTTGCAGTGAGCTGAGATCACACAACTGTACAACTGTACTCCAGCCTGGGCAAGAAGAGCAAAACTCCAACTCAAAAAAAAAAAAAAAATCAAGGGAGAATAGGAATGGAAATATTTACCAAATTTCCAAATTGATACTTACTTCATTTAATAACATTCCAATTACTAGCTATAATGCGCTATGTAAAGTGCTAAACATCTCTGAGCCTTCATCCTTTAATGGAACAATGATAATAATATTTATCTCACACACTATTATGGTTAGGATAATTAATAATGATTGTTGTTAGGGCCAGGACTAGTGGCTTACACCTGCAATCCCAGCACTTTGGGAGGCTGACGCAGGAGGATCGCTTGAGGCCAGGAGTTTGAGACCAGCCTAGGTGGCATAGAGAGACCCTGTTTCTACACAAACATTTTTAAATTTAAAAACATATAGAGAGAACACATGGACACATGATTGTGAAGTACACACTCTGGGGCCTGTTGAGGGGCAGAGGGGAGGAAGGAGATCATCAGGAAGAATAGCTAATGGATGCTGGGCTTAATACCTAGGTGATGGGTTGATGTGTGCAGCAAACCACAGTGGCACATGTTTACCTATGGAACAAACCTGCACATCCTGCAGATGTACCCTGGAACTTAAAAGTTGAAGAAGAAAATACATATTGTAAGAGTTAAAGAAAGATGAAAGAAACACAGGCCGGGTGCGGTGGCTCAAGCCTGTAATCCCAGCACTTTGGGAGGCCGAGACGGGTGGATCTCGAGGTCAGGAGATCGAGACCATCCTGGCTAACACGGTGAAACCCCGTCTCTACTAAAAAAAAAAAAAATACAAAAAACTAGCCAGGCGAGGTGGCAGGCACCTGTAGTCCCAGCTACTCGGGAGGCTGAGGCAGGAGAATGGTGTGAACCTTGGAGGTGGAGCTTGCAGTGAGCTGAGATCCAGCCGCTGCACTCCAGCCTAGGCGACAGAGCCAGACTCTGTCTCAAAAAAAAAAAAAAAAAAAAGGAAACACGAAAAGCTCCTCAACAGAAGTTATTTGGAGAATAACTTTTATTCTCCAAAGTTATTTTGGAGAATAAACCTGAGAGGGGCTTCTGTCTGATTTCAGTCAGGAGCATTCTCCCTTACAGACTAAGAGTATTTATTGGTGAGTTTATTAAAGACTTGGAATGTTTCTGTGTTGGGGAGAAGTTTATGGTGGGGTTGGAATGTCTTTGGTTGGAGGGCAGATTATCTCAGGGCTGGCATGTCTCTGGTCAGGGAGGAGTTTATCTTGTGGTTTGTGGTCATGCTGACCTTAGCCATTAGGCTGATGCCCTTTGGATTTAGGCAGTTTTTGACAAAGGTGAACTTTAGAATGGTGGTGCTTGTCCAAGATGGTGATGCTCCTGCTCTGTCACATATATACAGTAATCTTTGTTGAAGACTACACTGGGCCAGACTTTTCCAACGGTTCCGTGCACTTTCCACCTATAGCTAATTCTAGAGTGGAAGAGTAACCTTTCAACATACTGACCCCCCTACCAATCACAGCTATAAGCTCTGGACAAAATCCTCCCCAAAGCAAACACCTGAGACCTCTGGAGCATGAAGAAAAGCAAGAAATTTTGGAGGGGAGTCAAAACTTGGAAAGAAGAAATCTTTATGAGTTGAGTTTTCCATTAGTGGGACTTTGCCCTGATGACAAACTCCAGTCATAATGTAGGGAAGCTAAAATTAGAGAAAGCCCACTTACTTTTTGGCCTATGTAACAAGGATGTAAAAACTGGGCAACCATGGGTGCTGAAGAATAAAAAGGGAATCTCAAAAAAAACAAAAAACAAAAAATGAGAGCTGGAGAAGAACCCTAAACTGTATGCAAACCCTGCCCAAGTCTCTGACTGGTGTTTGAATCACTCATGCATGAGCCAGACTGCAAGCAGTTAATTTAATTTGAATATAGAATACTGAAACTGAGATTTGAGCTGCTACCCACCTAATCAAGTTAATGCAAATAACAAATATCAGTGTTCACTGGAGGAATGTAACAGAATCGAAATGTGACATCACATCTCATAAAAGAAGGCTTAAAAAATCACTTTGAAGGAAGCTAGTCATGGTCAATGGTGGGAATGATTCTCGAACTCTGATGTGCCTGGCTCCCAAACCCATGGTTCTTTTTAATTACATCATAAAGTATTAGACAGAAAATCTAGGAAAGTTGCATTCTCTATTCTGTCTGCACAGAATCCTTAATGCTTCTATGGCTGGTGAAAGAGGAGATCCCTCTTCCTCTGCCTCCTTTTAACATCTTTATTAAGCTATAATTCACATGAATATAATTAACCTATTTAAAGCCTACAGTTCAATGGTTTTTACTATTTTCACAAAGTTGTGCAACTATCACCACAATCTATTTGAGAACACTGTTATCACCCCACACACCAAAAAGACCTCCATACCCATTAGCAGTCATTATCCTCCCCAGACCCTTACCCTATCCACTGGCAATCCACTGGCAGCCACTAATTTAGTTTTCTTTTGTTTTTGTTTTTGTTTGTTTTTGGTTTTTTTTGTGGGGGAGTGTGTTGAGACGGAGTCTCACACTGTCGCCCAGGCTGGAGTGCAGTGGTCTGATCTTGGCTCACTGCAACCTCCACCTCCTTGGTTCAAACTGGGACTACCGGCTAGGACTACAGGTGTGTGCCACCATGTCTGGCTAATTATTTATTTATTTATTTAGTATTTTTAGTAGAACAGGGTTTTACCATGTTGGCCAGGCTGGTCTCAAGCTCGTGACCTCAAGTGATTCACCCGCCTCAGCCTCCCAAAGTGCTGGGATTACAGGCGTGAGCCACCGTGCCCAACCCCCTAATCTACTTTCTGTCTCTATAGTTTTGCCCATTCTGGACATTCCATATAAAGAGAGTCATACAATATGTGGTATTTTGTAAGTAGCCTGTGTCATTTGGTATATGTTTTCAAGATTCATCCATGGCATAGCACACATCAGCACTTCATTACTTTTTATTGCCAAATAATGTTCCATTGTATGGATAGACCACGTTTTACTGATCCATTCACCAGCTGATGAACATCCAGGTTGTTTCCATTTTTGACTACTATGAGCAGTGCTACTATGAACATTCACACACAATTTTTGTATAGACATGTGTTTTCATTTTTCTTGAGTATATACCTGGGAATGGACCTACTGGGTCATGTGGGAGTGCTTTTTTTTTTCTTTCTTTTTTCCTTGAGATGGAGTCTTGCTCTGTCGCCCAGGCTGGAGTGCAGTGGCATGATCTCGGCTCACTGTAACCTCTGCCTCCTGGGTTCAAGCTATTCTCCTGCCTCCGCCTCCTGTGTAGCTGGGATTACAGGTACCCACTGCCATGCCCGGCTGACTTTTATATTTTCAGTAGAGACAGAGTTTCACCATGTTGGCCAGGCTGGTCTCTAACTCCTGACCTCAAGTGATCTGCCTGCCTCAGCCTCCCGAAGCGCTGGAATTACCGGCATGAGCCACCTCACCCAGCCCCAGGAGTGCTTTGTTTAAGTTTTGGTGACTGCCAGACTGTTTTCCAAAGTAGCTGTGTATTAGTCCAGTCTCATGCTGCTAATAAAGACATACCTGAGACCGGCTAATTAATAAGGAGGTTTAATGAACCCAGAGTTCCACATGGCTGGGGAGGCCTCACAATCATGGCAGAAGATGATGGAAGAGCAAAGGGACATCCTATATGGCAGCAGGCAAGAGGGTGCATGCAGGAGAACTGCTCTTTTGTAAAACCATCAGATCTTGTGAGACTCATTCACTATCACAGAACAGCATGGGGAAAAATCCCGCCCCCATGATTCAATAACCTCCCACCAGGTCCTCCCTCCCAGGGACCCATGGGGATTATTACAATTCAAGGTGAGATTTGGGTGGGGACACAGAACCAAACCATATCAAGCAACATCATTTTACATTCTTGCCAGCGGAATATGAGGGGTCCAATTTCTCCACATCCTTGTCCACACTTGTTATCATCTGTCTTTTTAATTATAGCCATGCTAGAAAGTGTGAAGTGGTAGCTTATTTTGGTTTTAAATTACGTTTTACTGATGGCTAAAGATGTTGAACAACTTTTCGTGTGCTAATTGGTCATTTGTATATTTCCTTTGGAGAGCTATCCAGATTCCTGGACTTTAAAAAAAAAAAAAAATTGTCTCTTCCACTGCATCACTTTTATGGCAAGACAAAAAAAAAAAAAAATTCTATTTTTTTTTAAAAAAGATGGGAGTCTCACTGTGTTACCCAGACTGGTTTCAAACTCCTGGCCTCAACCGATCCTCCCACCTCAGCCTCCCTGAGTGCTGGTTACAGGTGTGAGTCACTGTACCATGCCAGAAAATTCTAATTTTGATGAATTCCGATGTAACTATTTTTCTCTGGTTGCTTGTGCTGACTTCTTGGTACCTGGGTCACCATGTATTATTTTCTTTGTAGCTCTTATGGTTATCTGAAACTGGATTTATTTATCTATTGGCATACTTGATTATTTTCTGTCTCCCACTAGACTACACACACTCTGAAGCCAAGAAGCATGTGTGTTGTGTCAAAGAAACATCCTAAACCCAAAGTAGGCACTTGATAAATATTTTACATGAATGAATATATGATTCTTTATACCGTCCCAGCAAAAAGCAAGCCTGTAAGAGAAAACATGTCAGCAATGAGAAAAGTGTAGGATTTGGCAGTTTATTTATTCCTCTTCCCCTCAAAAAAAGTAGTTTTAGAAGCATCTCCTGCAGCCTCCATCCATTCTCACCTGGAACCAAGGCTCGGTGAGCTCTGGGGAAGCAGAGGCCTTTGCTCAGAGATTGCCTGGGGCAGAGCATGGGCTGCTGGTATGGAAATGAGACTGAGCTACAGTCAGGCGACATCTGCTCATCGAAACTGGCCAAAGGCATCCGCAGCCTCACACAGCTTCATTCTGAGGACTGACAGCCATTGAATGTCCCTGAAGAGCTCTCACTCGGATACGGTTGGTAGCAAACCCAATAGTCGCTCAACTCTGCAAACTAATTGATCATTGTTTGGCCATTAGCACGGCTTACCTCCTACACCACGTTCCAGGCTCAATCCCCTCTCTGCACATCACCGTCGTTTGCAGGGTTTATCTTCAGATGCTTCTCTTTCCTGGTTAACTTTGTAAAAAGAATGTACTTGGCCCATTTCCCTCAAAAGAAGGAGGCTCTTAAATGGTTCATTTTATCTTCCCCAAATCCCAGGTCTACAGCTTCCTCTTACTGTAACAATTTAAAAGAGACTTCAGAAAGGGTTTCATGTCAGGGAATAATATTAAGGATGTAATTTTACTGGGAATAGCGGTGTTACCAAAATGCCAGGCCCTGACTCATCCATGTGTGACCAGTGGAGCTCTCACTCCTAAATTTAGTTTAGTCCAGTCCCTTTAACAAAAACTTACCAGGGGCCCGGCATGATTGTTACAGGAAAGGAGTGTCGATCCCGACCCCAAGAGAGGGTTCTTGGATCTCGAGCAAGAAAGAATTCAGGGCAAGTCCACTGTGCAAAGTGAAAGCAAGTGTATTAAGAAAGTAAAGGAATAAAAGAATGGCTACTCCAACAGCTTCATTTTACCCAGCTCCTATCTAAGATGGAGTTCACACGCCTCTGACACGGTGGCTCACGCCTGTAATCCTAGCACTTTGGGAGGCTGAAGGGGGAGAATCACTTGAGCCCAGGAGTTCAAGAGCAGCCTGGGCAACATAGTAAGACTCCATCGCTAAAAAAGATAAAATAGAAAATTGGCCCAGCATGGTGGCACACACCTGTAGTCCCAGCTACTCAGGAGGCTGAGGCAGGAGGATCATTTGAAAGTCACCAGAGCCCTTATCTAGAGATCCACTAGGAACCTCACCCTCATCACTTGGTGGGAAAAGAAAATCTGAAATAGACTATAACCCATGACTCTGGAAGAAATCACCAAACTTATCTAGGATGGCCTAGTTTCTGGGATAAAGTTTGTGTTTTCTTTTCCTGTCTCATATTCTAGTTTTCTGCCAGAGCTAGAGCCCCCAGTCCCGCTGGCCCTAAATCCTATTTTCATTAGGCCAGTAGTTCCCACAACTGTCAGTACTTATCCATTAGAATTACTCAGGGAGCTGGGCGCAGTGGCTCACACCTGAAACCCCAGCACTTTGGGAGGCCCAGAAGGGCAGATCACTTGAGCCCAGGAGTTCGAGGCCAGCCTGGGCAATATGGTGAAATCTCATGTCTACAGAAATATTTAAAATTTAGCTGGGTGTAGTGGTGCACATGTGTCGTCCCAGCCACTCAGGAGGCTGAGGTGTATAAAAAGTAAAGTAGAGTTCCCTCTTCAAAGACTTCCTTCCCCATCTAATCAGGAATAAATAGTAACTTCTCTTAGAAGCAAAATTTATTCAAAGACCTGTGCTCCTAAATATTTGCCCTGGCATGCTTATACTGGTCCAAGCAAGCATTAGGTCACAGCCTGTTCCTCTTCCTTATTTAAAAGTGTTTTACCTTTCTCAGCATTCCACAAGTTATCTCCTCCTTCCTTTGTTCTCCTCTACCTTTGCCTCTTTTAAAAAGTTCTAAGTTGCTAGCAGATGGGGACAAATACAGAATGTGAGGTCCCGTTCCAGCCAATGGAAACCGGACACAGCAGTGGGGTGGACGCGTCAGGTTATAAATGACCCTGTCTCCTTTGTTCGGTGTACTCTCATGGCAAAACTGCTGGCAAGTGTACCCTTTCTGCAGGAAGTAAAAAAGGCCTTACTAAATAAATTAAATTTATGTTCAGGTGCTATTTCTTTATGGCACCAGGGAACAAGTATTTCAAACAGGTGCGAGGATTGCTTGAGCCCGGGAGGTCAAGGCTGCGGTGGGCTGTGATCGTGCCACTGCACTCCAGACTGGGCAATATAGTAAGACTCTGTCTCAAAAACAAAAAAGAATTACCTGGGGAGTTTTTCAAAAATGCTAGTGCCCAGGCCCTACTCCAGACCAACTAAGTCCCGGTCTCTGGGTGTGGGGACCAGGCTTCTGAACTCTCAAAAGCCTCCTAGGTAATGCCAGAGTGAAGACAGAATGAAGAGCCATGTATTTAGCATCAGATGATCTTGGTATTAAGAAGTAGCATTAACTTTGGGAGCCTGAGGCAGGCAGGACCATTTGAGTTCAGGAGTTTGAGAACAGCCTGACCAACAAGGTGAAATCCTGTTTCTACTAAAAATACAAAAAAAAAAAAACACAAAACAACAATTAGTCAGTCATGCTGGCACTTGCCTGTAGTTCCAGGTACTCAGGAGGCTGAGGCAGGAGAATCGCTTGAGCCAGGGAGGCAGAGGTTGCAGTGAGCCAAGATCATGCCATTGCACTCCAGCATGGGGGACAGAGCAAGACTCTGTATCAAAAAAAAAAAGAAGTGATGCTAAGAAAAAGTCTTTTTCCAAGACTCTGATGCCAACACCTGCCTGGCTTTCCACATTAACTCCTAAATGGTTCCTGATAGGTTTGTCCACATCTGAGTTTGTCACTCTTTTGTAGATGGACAAGGGGTCAGCCTGACTTCATGGTAGTATTCCATCTTCCATCATGCCTGCTCTTCATTTCCTTCTCCTCCTTGTTGACCCAGTTGCTGAGGATTGAAGGGTGTCAGTACTCTAGACAGTTCGGCCCTGGTGGAGTTTGAGGCTAGAGCTGGGTTGGGGGCATAGAGCAGGGCCCTGAGAGGACCAGCACATGACTGATGGATCAAGCTGGAGGCCCAGTTTCTTGAACGGAATCCACACTGGGTGGAGTCCCTGTTGCACCAGACCCCTGTTGACTCCAACACCGTGTCCAAGAAACTAAAGAGACCCAGAACATGCAAAGGAAACAGAGACATAGAGTTTATTGGAGGATTACAGACAGGGCGGTCCAGGAACAGCGGGCTGGACAGGAAAACCACTGCCGTTTGTAAAAAGCATTCAGTTTAGTTAGCCATGAAACAGCCTTTGCAAAATTATAACTGAGGAAATGACGACAGTGAAAGAAATCAGACCTAACCGACTCCATTTTGCTTCTATCCTTTAAGCTGTCCTTGTTCATTCCTGGGCATAGGCCGAACAAACTTTGGGAAGGAATTCCGTTCATGGTTTGATTCTGAAACAAAATTGGTAACAGCCCTTTCCCAAAAAGACCTTCTTGCCTGGGGACCAGTCTGCCTTTGCAGGGCTAACGAATTAGCTACAAGATTAGAAATTACAGTTCAGGGGTCATGCAGCTGTGGCTCTGAGAGTCCGAACCTCCCCAGATTGCTCCTGGGGATCACATCACTATTGTAAAACCTAACATCAGTGCTTGAGCTATTTTGCAGACCCTGCACTCCATGGATCAACTGACACCATCCAGACCGGTAATCTGGCCCAACCAGTTCTGCCATCCCACCCAGGAATGGAAGACAGCCAGAAAACCTCACTTCAACCCCCTATGATTCCATCTCCAATCTGACTAATTTGCCGTCCCCACTTCCCAAGCCCCTACCTGCCAAATTATCTTTAAAAACTCTGATTCCTGAATCCTCAGGGAGACTGATTCGAGTAATAATAAAACTCCAGTCTCTCGCACAGCTGGCTCTGCATGAATTACTCTTTCTCCATCATAATTCCCCTGTCTTGATAAATTGGTTCTGTCTAGGCAGCGGGCAAGGTGAACCCACTGGGTGATTACAGCAATCTTCACTTAGCCCCCTCCCCTTAGCACCCTCCACCTAGCAACCTCCATTTAACCCAAAACACAAGGCCTTGATCCCCTGCACGACCTGCATTGCAAGGAATGGACCAGGGGTTCCGAAGTCCTTCGTGGATAAGGAGTGATTCTCCAGATTGACCACTCCTGGATTCCTTAGCTTGGGACTCCAAACACACATTTTCTTCGACCATAGGGCCATTCTCAGGGTATGCTTATGTTATTGTTGTCAGATACACCTGCCATACAGCCGCACGTTTCAGAAGTGCTGCCATTGAGATTATGTGAGCATCCAGGGGTCTCCTACAGCTCTGAGTTCAGTAACTGGTGTCTGACTGCCAGCAAGAGAGCTGGGGAAGTTGCAGGGACTAGGGAGGCAGCCAGAGGCCCAGCTGTCATGTGGGCTCTATTTTCTGAAAACGCGAATGCATCTGATCTCCACTGGTCCCAGAGGGTGGAGACTAATAATAAACTCCTTGCCCCAGAGGAAGTCTGCCCTGGAACTGGGGCAGGTACAACCAGTAAGTGGGAAACCTCTGAGACACCACATTTGGAATGTCATGAAAGGCAGAGGTGGGACTGGCCAGAGACGGGGAGCCAGAGACAGCCAGCTCCTTCTAAGTGTATGGGGGGTTGACCTTCTGGGCTTTTTCCTTGTTCTGTGCTGGCTCCCTTCTGTATTCAAATTCCAGCTAACAGCTAGACTCCACAGGGGTGAGAGCAGTCTTCAAAGGCAAAAGTAAAGACCTCATTAAATGGAGGCATCCAGAGAATAGAATGAATAGAAATGAAACACTTTCAGCTACCCCTTAGGAGGCCCTGGCAGAATAGCACTTCTCAGTGGAAGGCATTAACACTGAGGTAATTCCTTAATGAACTACATCTCTACAGTGCCCCTGGAAGCCCAGCATCACTGACAGGGACCGGGGGAATTTACACCCAGCTCTCTCCCTCTCCCATGATTCAGCCTCAGACACGCAGTCCCAAGGCTGTAGGTGATGAAACGCCAGCCAGGCTGCGGGAGACCCAGAGAATTGGACCGCAAACCCATGCTTCCAGTCTCTCACATGCTCTCACTGAGAGTTATGTGGACCTCCAAAGAGAGGCCTGGCTTTTTCAGTCTGCAGTGTTAGGATTTAAAGAGGAAAAGTAAGGAATAGTACAAATTTAAAAAGTTTCAGTTGTCCTGGTGTCCTGGGAATCCTGGATGAAGAGAAATCTCTGCTTGGGCTGACTGTGCTCCCCAA
Organism: Macaca nemestrina; assembly: GCF_043159975.1. Lineage (NCBI taxonomy): Eukaryota > Metazoa > Chordata > Mammalia > Primates > Cercopithecidae > Macaca > Macaca nemestrina. The sequence goes on along the minus strand of NC_092142.1, from coordinate 24,356,026 downwards.
GTTAAGAAAATGAGATGTTTTATATAAGCTGGTATCAGGCCGGTGGTGCTGAAGGTTTGAGCTACTTTAAACCTATTAAAACAGTGAAGGCAGGTCCGTGAAGCTGAAAGCAATGGGAGCTAGAACCGGAAACCTGGCTTTGAATCCTGGCTTTGTTGCTGAATGGTGATATGATACTATGCAAATTCTTAGCCTCCCTAGGGCTTACAGAATTGTGTTATTTGTAAATTAGGGATATTAAACACCTAAAAATAAAATAAAATATATGAATGAGGTGAACCGTTTACTCCAGTGAATAGCAGCTATCAATATGTATCTGTGGCATTTTAGGTAATCAGGGAGACCTTCCTGATAGTCATGATGATAATAGCTAATATTGATGAACCATTCACTACATGTTAGGCACCATGCTTCCATCTTGCATATATGAACCCATGTATTCCTCTTAACGGTGCTGTGAGTAGAGGATTTGTCTTACGTTCCTTCTACATTCAAGAAAACAAAGGCTCAGAATAGACAAATAATCTGCTCAGGGCCATATACCTGGTAAGAGTGAAGCCACCTTTGCAAAAATTATAACAGTGGTCCTGGCCGTGGTGGCTCACGCCTGTAATCCCAGCACTTTAGGAGGCTGAGGTAGGCAGATCACCTGAGGTCAGGAGTTCAAGACCAACCTGGCTAACATGGTGAAACCCTGTTTCTACTAAAAATACAAAAATTAGCTGGCATGGTGGTGTGTGTCTGTAGTCCCAGCTACTCCAGAGGCTAAGGCAGGAGAATCGCTTGAACCTGGGAGGCAGAGGTTGTAGTGAGCCAAGATCAAGCCACTGCACTCCAGCCTGGGTGACAGAGCAAGACTCCATCTCAAAATAAATAAATAAATAACATAAATAAAAAATTGAAACAGTGAGAAAATGATGACAGTGAAAGAGATCTGGTCTAACCAACTCCCATCCTGTCCTTAACCTCCAAACTGCACTTATTTATTCCTGGGCTTGGGAGAAGCTAATTTTGGGAGAAATTTAGTTTAGAGTTTAAATGATAGCTGAGGACAGTCCCCAGCCAACAATAGCCAGTGAGGAAGTGAATCCCAGCAGCAACAGTGTGGGGGGGCTCAGAAGAGGACCCTGCCCCAGCCAAACCCTGTAGGAACTGTAGCCCTGGCTCGCACCTTCATTGTCTCCTGGTGAGAAGACCTAGCTGAGCCACACCCAGATTCTTGACCCGCAGAAATTGTAAGATCATAAATGCTATTGTGTTTTTTGTTATTGTATTGTTTTTGGTTTTTATGATTTTTTAAATTGGCAGGTTAAAATTGTATATATTTAGAGTATACAGCATGACATTTTTATATATATATATATATATACACACACACACACACACATTGTGGAATGGCTAAATTAAACAATTTAACATATGCGTTATCTCATATACTTACCATTTTTGTAGTGAGAACACTGAAAATCTACTCTCTCAGCCATTTTCAAGTATACAATATATTGTTATTAGCTATAGTCACTGTGATGTATATCTTTTGAACTTATTCCACCTGTCTAATTGAAATTTTATGTCCTTCAACCAACATCTCTCTAATTTCCCCTCACCCCAGCCTCCAGTAACCATTACTTCACTCTCTGCTTCTGTGGGTTTTGACATATAAGTGACATCATGCAGTATTTGTCTTCCTTTTTTTTTTTTTTTTTTTTGAGATGGAGTCTTGCTCTGTTACCCAGGCTGGAGTGCAGTGGCGCCATCTTGGCTCACTGCAACCTCCACCTCACAGGTTCAAGCAATTTTCCTGCCTCAGCCTCCCAAGTACCCGGGCTTACAGGCATGTGCCACCATGCCCAGATAATTTTCGTATTTTTGTAGAGATGAGGTTTCACCCTGTGGGCCAGGCTGGTCTTGAACTCCTGACCTCAAGTGATCTGCCCACCTCAGCCTCCCAAAGTGCTAGGATTATAGGCATGAGCCACCACAGTGGTGGTCCTGGCCGTGGTGGCTCATGCCTGTAATCCCAGCACTTTAGGAGGCTGAGGTAGTATTTGTCTTTCTATGTCCCGTCCAGTATTTGTCTTTCTATGTCTGATAATTTCACTTAACGTAATATCCTTTAGATTCATCTGTGTTGTCACAAATGACAGGATTTCCTTGTTTTTTTAAGGCTGTGTAATATTCCACTGTGTATATATACCACATATTCTCTATTCTAAATGTCGATGTAACTGGATGCATTGGGTCACACCTGTAATTCCAATGCTTTGGGAGGCTGAGGCAAGAGGATCACTTGAGGGCAGGAATTCAAGACCAGCCTCGACAACATAGTGAGATCCTATCTCCACGAAAAAACAAATAATTTTTTTGATCAGCCAGGCATGGTGGTGTGCACCTGTAGCCCTAACTACTAGGAAAGCTCAGGCAAGAGGATTTCCTGAGCTCAGGACTTCCAGGCTGCAGTGAGCTATGATTATGCCACTACACTCCAGCCTGGGTGAGAGTGAGACCCTATCTCTAAAAAATAAAATAAAATAATAAATACTCTTGTTCAAAACTACTAGGTTTGGGGTAATTCGTTATATAGCCATATATAACTAATACAATATTTTTTAGCAAAAGCAAAGTGATAAGAGTATATGACTGGCCAGGTGCAGTGGCTCATGCCTGTAATCCCAGCACTTTGGGAGGCCGAGGTGGGTGGATCATGAGGTCAGGAGATCGAGACCATCCTGGCCAACACGGTGAAACCGGTCTCTACTAAAAATACAAAAGATTAGCCGGGCGTGGTGCTGGGCGCCTATAGTCCCAGCTACTCGGGAGGCTGAGGCGTGAACCCAGGAGACAGAGCTTGCAGTGAGCTGAGATCGCACCACTGCACTCCCGCCTGGGCGACAGAGCAAGACTCCGTCTCAAGAAAAAGAAAAAAAAAAAAAGAGTATATGACCTGTATATAAGCTATTTCTAAGAGGTTGAGGGAGAAAACGTTGGCAGGACAAACCGCAAAATTGGGACCCAGTCCAAGACACCATAAGTGTTCTTGGCTTCATTCAGGAAAGAATTCAAGAATGAACCACAGAGTAAAGTGAAAGCACACTTATTAAAAAGTAAATGAATAAAAGGGCGGCTAACCCATAGGCAGAGTAGCAGCATGGGCTGGTTAACTGACTCTCCTGGTGGTTATTTCTTGACTGTATGCTAAGCAGGGAGTGGACTATTCATGAGATTTCCAGGAAAGGAGCAGGGAGTTCCCAGAACTGAGGGTTCCTCCCCATTCAGACCATGTAGGGTAACTTCCAGACATTGCCATGGCATTTGTAAACTATCTTGGTGCTGGTGGGCGTGCCTTTTAACATGCTAATCCATTATCATTAGCATATAATCAGCAGTGAAGATGACCAGAGGTTGCTTGTGTTGCCATCTTGGTTTTTGGTGGGTTTGGCCAGTTTCTTTACCTCATCCCGTTTTATCAGTGGGATCTTTATGATCTGTATCTTGTGAAACAAGTCTTGCTGAATTCCTAACTCAAAAGAGAAAATGATATACTGCCCAATAATATTCCATAAACATGAGATATGATTTATGTAGGAAGGTGCTTAGCTTAGTATAATGCCTAATATATGATAGGGATTTGTGGTATCTTGTGGGAGGGGATGATCTTTGAGAGGGAGATGTCCCTGCTCATTTGATATGTGGTCCTTTTTGTATACACAAGGCAATAAATCTTTTCCCCGTCCCATGAGCTACCAAACGGTAGCTCCTGGATGTACGCAGAAAAGCATCCAGGATTTTTCAACCTTCAAATGACAGAATGCACCAATATCTAACAACTGGTGCCTTGATACCACCTGGCTTCTTGTGGCTGTGCCCAGGACTAGCACTGTCATGTTGTCAAGACACACACCATGAAATGCTCCTCCCTGGTAGAAAATAAAATTAGCAAGACTTGGATTCCATTCATGAAAGATAACTGTGTAATCATCAAGCCCACCTCTAACATTTTCAAGACACAGAGCAAGAATAAAAATGGAGGCCCATATACTATGTGTCCAAATAGTTATAAAATGAAAATCAAGCTACTGACTGTTAAATAAAATATATTCCAGTCTCCCTCCTTGATAAATATATGAGAGAATTAACAGCCCACCAAAGTAGTAAAAAAAAAATTACCTTAAGCGGAAAACATCTGAATAAAAAGCAGCCACAGAAAAATTATCTGAACTTGAGCAGAGCCTCTCAAAAGTAAACCTGCTTCTTATCCACCTCCAAGGGAGTTTCCTGTTTGGGAGAAGCCTAATCAATAGCACTGGGAAGTGCAAATTCAGCTGCTATCTGCAACAAAAATCCCAATGGAACCCTTTATACTTTCTTACCTAAACCCCAAGCCACATCCTTTCCCTTCTTTTGTTAAGTTGGCATAAAACCTTTACCTCTGGCTATTCAGTGAATTACTCATCACTGAGTACTCCTGCATGCACATGTAAATAAATTTTTCTTTTCTTCTGTTAATTTGTCTACTGTAGGTTAATTGGCAGGTCCTCGATCAGATCATTAAACCTAAGTGGGTAGAGGACATGTTTTTCTCTCAACATATACCTTCATAACAGCCTAGAAGGGCAGCTCCTCAGGTAGAATTATCAGACTTGCTCTGTGCGTGGGGAAAGCCAACTCTCAGCCCTTGGCCCACCTCCAACTCTGTCCCACACAACAGCTTCGCATAGAAGCAGGTGGATACCCTGGCTTGCATGTCCAGGCTCCATCCACACTCACCCTTCAAACGGCTGCACCTTGACCAGCCATCAGGCCTAGGAAGGAACACACCAGCATAGTCCACCCTCCAGAAGTCAGGCACAGGAAGAAGTTTTTGCAGGGCTGAAACTGATTGATCATCGGGATATGTGGATAAGAAATTGCAGGATTCTCAATGAGCAGATTATGGTCTAGAAGGGTCCCCAAGTATGTATGTTCCCTTGGCATTACAACTCTTCATCCTGGGAAAGGGAGGATGATGTGCAGCCGGAGAACCATAATGGGACCCTTGAACCATCACAATCCTTCTTGCTTAGATCCAAGGGCAGTGCTGTAGCTATTAATGCTTGAAGTGGTGTTGTGGGCATGATAGAGAGGAAATGAAAAGACCATTAGTTGGGACTTGATGGAGCCACTGGGCCGGTGTCCACATTGATGGGATTGCAGAGTGGAGTTGACTGCAGACTCTGAGAGGAAGCCTAGTTGACTGGGCATGTCTTCCAGTATGGGTATACCAGTGACTGAAATGGTAGTTTTGTCCAAAGCCAGCCATGCCCAGCATGAAGTAACAATGGATTTAGGAAGGTCAAAAGGACCAGAGCAGGGAACATCCTCTCCTGGCTGGCAGAAATGGACTAGGGAGGGTCAGAGCAGGGTGAGAGAGGAGAAAGAAAGAAATTGGTCAGGCAGGCAGTAAAGGTGGGTCCTTGGTTGAATTCTTCCAAACAAAAAAACAACCTGCAGGCACAGATAATGGAATGTGCACAGAAGGGTTTGCCTAAGACATGCCCACAGCTGCACAGGGAAGAAAGGCTACACAGGTGACTTGCCCATACATGCCCACAATGGGAAATTCCATTCCCTTACACATATGCAGTAAGGGGGACAGAGCAATATGGAGTAACTCAAGCTAAGGATCCGCATGCACACTAGGGGGATAGGGTGGAGCTACCAGAAATTTGCACCTTATACAAATGAGATGTCCAGCCCTCATTGGTTTCTTATAAAAGCCTTTGCATTCAGCTGTAAAAATGTAACCCTCTTCTGGGTCCCCTCTCCACAGTGGAGAGCTTTCTTATTTCACTTATTAAACTTTCACCCCAACCTTGCCCTTTGTGTCCATGCTCCTTAGTTCTCTTGGTTGTGAGACAAAGAACTCCAGATAATACCTCACAATGAGAGACTGCTACACTGTGGTGCATTGGTGAGACTATAACAAGGGCACAGCCCAACATCTAGATAAGTAAGAAATTTTGATATCAGGGACACAGTCTTGGCCACTAATCAGGAAAGAGGGGCTGAAAGGATGACAAATTCTCTGAACCCAGAGTGTTGAGGAAGCCCAGTTAGATGGATGAACTTACAGTTACCAGGATGGGATCACCAGGTCAAAACCAGACTAGCAGCAAAATGATGTAATATGGTGTCCACTTTCCCATGTTTTAAAAATCTCAATACATGGCTTGCTGAATTACCCAGCTCACCCCCTCTGGGAATTTTTAAGCAGCCAAGTGAAATTGCACTTTTTCTATGAATGCTTTCTAAACCCCTGTGCCAAAACAACCAACTACCCTCTCTGTCCTGCTCCCTGAATATGCCATTCATAGCTAGGAGGCGACAGGTGCCACAGGAGAACCCAGACAACTGGGTACCCAGCACGTGGACATTTGAATCATAAAGCTCTGGGTTTATTTCACAGCTACACCGTGGCTATTTAAACCTCTCTCAGCATTTGTGTCCTCATTCCTAAAACACTAGTCCCTACTTCATAAGATTTTTGTGAGAATTAAATGAGGTACTATGCATAAAGCATTTAGCATGGTGCCTGAAATACAGTCTGAGCTCAATACATATCAGCCCTTATTGCATTAGAGGTAGCTGTTCCATGACTATCTTCCATCCTAAGTTATTATTTCCTTAAGGCTGATGGCAGCGTCTTATAACTTCAGAATCTGTCACAGTGACCTATTCAAAAAAAATTTACTTAGGGCCTACTATATGTCCACCACTATGCAAGGCTAATAATAGGCTATGACTAAATAGATTTTGTTTTGAAATAAGGTCTGTTGCCCAGGCTGAAGTGCAATGGCACAATCACAGTTCACTGCAGACTTGACCTCCCAAGCTCAAGTGGTCCTCCCACTTTAGCATCTCAAGTAGCTAGGACCACAGGTGTGCACCACATCTAGCTATTATTATTTTTTTTTTTTAGTGGAGACAAGGTCTTGCAGTGGCACAATCACAGCTCACTGCAGCCTCAACCTCCCAGGCTCAAGTGATCCTCCCACTTTAGCTTCCCAAGTAGCTGAGACCATAGGTGCGCACCACCACATCTGGCTATTTTTTTAAAAATTTTTAGTAAAGACGAGGTCTTGCGATGTTGCCCAGAATGGTCTCAAACTTCTGGGCTCAAGTGATCCACCCACCTCAGCGTCTCAAAGTGCTGGGATTACAGGCATGAGCCACCACACCCAGCTAAATAAAGACTTTTTGAATCAAATAAAGAAGTCAAGAGATTGTAGCTTATTATTAAGAATTTCCCAACTATCCATTAAGCTCATAAAGCATTTATAACTCATCTGGAAAGTTCCTTGTTTAAATGTTCAAGCAATTTCCGCACCGCCCCCCCTTTTTTTTTTTTTAGCACCTTAGGGGAAATAAATAAAATACTTTCTTTACTTTCAAACAAGCTGACACATTGGGTGGATCTACAAGCAAAGATTCTGCCATTGCTTTGAAAGCTTCCAGTTTCTCTAATTCATGCGGGGAAAACTGCTGGACAGTTATCTGTTATTTGGTTGTTTTATTAGCAAAGTACTCCAGCAACAGATTCCCAGTGGGTGTGAAACCATTCCTTCTCGAAAGGCAGTGATGAGCAGAATCATTTATAGAAGAGTCACCAGACGTAGACGTCACGCAGCTCCCCATGGTGTTGCCCGAGTGGAAGGTATCCACACTGGTTATCAATGAACCACAAGAATTTATTTACATATTTTTATAAGTATTTATATAGAAAATACTTATAAAGTATTTGAAAAGTAAAAAATAAAAGGAGAAACAGCATATTGTATTACCTCTCTCCTCCATTTGGTTTGACTAGAGACTAGACTAGCCTGATTTTGTTACTGACGAAGCCATTCTTTCCCCCAAAATTGGGTCTTTCCCTGTTTGGTGCCATGAAGACAATATGCAGAACTGAAAATGAGCATCAAGCAGTGCAGGCTTTATTCAATGGCCATGGAATGAAGACGCAGGAGCTTAGGGCCGGGCGCGGTGGCTTACACCTGTAATCCAAGCACTTTGGGAGGCCGACGTGGGTGGGTGGGTCACGAGGTCAAGAGATTGAGACCATCCTGGCTAACATGGTGAAACCCGGTCTCTACTAAAAATACAAAAATTAGCCAGGTGTGGTGGCAGGTGCCTGTAGTCCCAGCTACTCGGGAGGCTGAGGTAGGAGAATCACTTGAACTCAGGAGGCAGAGCTTGCAGTGAGCCAAGATTGCGCCACTGCACTCCAGCCTGGTGACTGAGCAAGACTGTGTCTCAAAAATAAAAAATAAAAATAAAAGAAGCAGGAGCTTGGCTCACAAATCAACTTCTTGACTAGTGAGGAGTGAGGAACTAAGAGTATGCATTTTTTCTGATGAAGGGGTTGGACTTAAAAGTGAGGGAAGGAATATTCGTGTGTTTTCTGGAAATGGGTGGTGAACTTCCTGAAACTGGGGTGCTGCCTTCTTTTTTCTCCTTTTATGGCTTCTTCCAATCATCATGGCAACTATCCACTGTCATGGCGCTGGTGGGAGTGCCATTTAGCATGGAAATGAGATTATAATGAAGTCTGAGGTCTTCTTCAGGTCATTCAGTCAACTAATCAGTCTCAGTTGGTCTGGTTACAAAGGGAACTTTTTAATCACAGGTATCCTGTTTCTTAAAGATAAACAGAGCTAGGGCAGGGTAGAAATTCAGCTATGTCATGTAGGCATTACACCAGGTAATAATTTCACCACTAGATCACAAGTTCCTAGAATGAGAATGATGCCTGCCATACAGCAGGGACTTGGGGAGTATTTGCCACATAAACGAACAAACCAATGAACGAGTGAAGAAGTGAATGAATGAATCCTACCCAGGACATTTCCTGCACATGGTATCTTTGCTGACCCTCATCCTCAGTGATATGATCTGCTCAGATTTTTCATGGACTTGTTCTGAAGAATTTTTAAAGGCATTCCTTCTGAGAATCTGAACCCTAAACTTTCAAAACAATAAACAGAGAAGGGCAGGTTCTATAGCTAAATGAGAGGATGACATGTCTGAGCTGACCTGCAGATAGTGTGGAGTATTAATTTCCCACAGTTTGTTTGTCCTGTCGGCAGGAGGCTCCTGCCTGAGCATTGTGGACAGTGTGCATATTGAACATTGCTCCTTTAACTTCTGGGACACCTAGAGTTGCATTCAGATGGCCTGGGGAGGTAGAAATTCTTTTGTAATAACTCCTTGGTCCCTCTCCCTATCATGATTCTGTATCCTCCCAATATAGCCCTTCCAAGGCCCACTGTATGTAGCAAAGGACCTGAGATTGCATGAGCAAGATTAGAAGTAACAAAAAGCTGAAAATCATCAGGTCTGGAAGGAAGTAGGTAAGAATGTATTCAAAGGATTCTAGTATAAGGTTTTGACCTTTGGAGGGGCCTCAGCCTCAAATGGAGAAGAAATGAAATCCTCTGGAAAATAAAGCAGATCAATGAGTACCCCCAATGGTGAAGTGTTTGCAGGCTGGAGAGGAAAGCAGAACATTCAGGTAGCAGTAAGTAGAAGGATGGTTAGTAAAGGGACAACTTCTGGTTGCCTAAGAGATCTACAATGACTGTCCATCATAGGGGTAGGAATAAAACACACCTCTAAGAAGGTCATCCTTTCTACTAAGCTCCCAAAAGTCAGGGTGGCCTACAGAAGAAAATCTAGACACAAAATCCTCTTCAAGAGTCAGAGATCAGATGGGAAGGATATGAGGCTTGTTGACATTGGCCTCCTTCTTCATCTTTGTGCTGAGTGTAACCAAACACAGGTTTGGCTGCTCACCTCTCACAAAGTCAAATAACAAAGATGCAATGTGGTGAGAGGAAAGTAACTTTAATACAGAACTAGCAGTAGGGAAATGGCCAAGTCTTCATGCCTTGCAGAAATCATTTAGAATTTCGGACAGAATACAAGAGCTTTAAAAAAGGGAGCTGTGTATGGGAGGCATGCAGGAGGCCTGAGGAGGTGCTGGTCTACATGGCTTGCTCTAATGACTTAACTTGAGCTATTGCCCCATCTGGTGAATGGGCTGGCACCATCTTAGGCACAATCAGGTTGTAAATTAACTGCAGCCTTGAGGTAATCTCCGGGTGGGGAAGAATTCCATAGGGGCCTGGATCGTTTTAAGACTCAGTCCCTGGAACTTCTAAACAAACATATAGTTAGATGAAAGGACATTGTGCAAGGGGGCACCTCGTGGAAGGAAAGAGAGCAAAGGTTATCATTTCATTTTCAAGAAGCTAAACATAAAGTAAGCAAAGAGAAAAAGGGAGAAAAGAGAAAATGTATATGTAAAAATTGAGGCTTGGGACAGTGGCTCACACCTATAATCTCAGCACTTTGGGAGGCCAAGGCAGGAGGATCACTTGAGCCCAGGAGATTTTGTAGAGCCTGGGGTCTGGTTATTTTGACCAGCCTGGCCAACATAGCAAGGCCCCATCTCTACAAAGAAATCAAAGGTCTAGCCGGGCATAGTGGCACATGCCTGTGGTCCCAGCTACATGGGAGGCTGAGGTGGGAGGTTTGCTTGAGTCCTGGATGTAGAGGCTGCAGTGAGCTATGATTGCACCACTGCCCTCCAGCCTGGGTGATACAGTGAGACCCTGTCTGAAAAATAAATAAGTAAATAAACAAAAATAAAAACAGGACACTCAGTTAAGGATCTCATTGTCATGGGTGCTGTCTTTGAACAGTTTCTTACTGTGAGTCAAGCAAAAAGAGTAAAACAAAGCGTAGCTCATTCAAAAACAGTTTTCTCTCCTTGAACTTGAACCATGCTGTATTATTCCATTTTCACACTGCTGTAAAGAAACACCCTAGACTAGGTAATTTAGAAAGAAAATAGGTTTGCTTGACTCACAATGCCACATGGCTTGGGAAGCCTCAGGAAACTTACAATCATGGCATAAGCGAAAGAGAAGCAAGTACTTTCTTCATAAGGTGACAGGAAATAGAGCAAGAGAATAAGGAAGTGTCACACTTTAAAACCATTAGCTCTGATGAAAACTCATTCACCATCATGAGAACAGCATGGCGGAAACCACCCCTATGAACCGATCACCTCTCACAAAGTTCCTCCCTCAACATATGGAAATTACAATTCAAGATGAGATTTGAGTGGGGACAGAGAGCCAAACCGTACACACCCCAAAACTCACATGAACAGATGATTAAACAGACTTTGAAAATATAGTGATTGAAACAGTGTGGTATATTGATCCAACCAAACATAACAGATAGCCTAGATTATACTTCATTACATGTGAAAATTTATCATATGATAAGAAAAAAAACAAAATTGTTGAATAAATTATACTGGAATCTTTGACTAGCCATGTGAAAACTCCCTTCAACGTTATGTACTGAAACAATTTCCAAACAGATCAAAGACTTATTTTTTTAATCAAAGAGTAAACAAACTATAAAAAAAAGAAATGAATATTGTCAAGCTTCTGGAAAGAGAGGGAGTGTCTAGAATTAAGAGATTCAAAATTCACAAAGGAAAAGATGGACAGATGTGATTACAAAAAATTTTAATCTACTGTACATAAAAAGCTTAATCAAACTTAAAAGGAGAACAACAGCCAGGAAATACATTTGAAATGATACAAAAAAGAACCATGTATTTATAATTTTCAATTAATACAAATCTGTAAAAAATAATAATAATAAGCCAACAAATGAGTAAAGAACAGACACCACAGATATTTCTCCCAAAGGGGAAATGCCACTGTTTAACAAACATGGACAGTTTTCTTTTTAAAATATCTACTGATCAAAGCCATGCAAATAAAAACAACGTTTCGTGCCTTTCAAATTAGCTAGTCTTTCTAAATGATAATAGGCATATTAGCAAAACTGTAGCAAAATGTAGTAATTTTCTTAAACTGAAGCTCAGTGTAAATTGGCATAGGCTTTTTTTAAGAGAGTAATTTGTAAATGTGCATTGAATGCCTTAAAATGGTCACAACCATTGAGCAGTAATGACACACTGAAATGTATCACTTAATGAAATAACCCAAAATTTTGGTGGTGGGTGGGGGTAGGGGACGTGGGAGTTTATTCAACAAGATCAACATTATAACAGTATAAGTAACAGTGAGATAAGCATTTTAAAATTTGAATGTTTGGTTAAACAATCCATGCCACAGTCCTTGTGTGGAACATTATGAAGTCATAAACTGCAGTGTTCGCAATGACTGTATAATGCAGAAAATGCTTATGATATAATAGTAACTAGAAAAAAACATAAAAATTACATATAGACAATGGATATAATTATGTAAAAACACTGTGCATAAAATAATGTCCTGAAGAAAATGTACATTTACATTACATTAAAATGTAAATAGTCATTATCTGTAGATGGTAAAATTATGGATTACTTTTAAATTTTTCTTTCTGCTTTTCAGGAATTTTCTATTTTTTCCGAAAATATAATAAATGTCTTTACAAATGTTTAATTTTTAATTTTTAAAAATATTTCTATTCTTTTTGATACCTTGAGTCATTATGAATGTCAAAATTTTGCTTCAGTTAGAGGTCACCTAGGGAAGACTTTGGAATGTAGTGGAAGGATATCAAAATATATATTTTTTTAATTATACTTTAGGTTCTGGGATACATGTGCAGAAAGTTCTGGTTTGTTACATAGGTATACACATGGTATGGTGGTTTGCTGCACCCATCAACCCTCATCTACATTAGGTATTTCTCCTAATGCTACCCCTCCCCTAGCCACCCACCCCACAACAGGCCCCAGTGTGTGATGTTCCCCTCCCTGTGTCCATGTGTTCTCACTGTTCAATTCCACTTATGAGTGAGAACATGTGGTGTTTGGTTTTTTTGTCCTCTGTTAGTTTGCTGAGAATGGTGGTTTGCAGTTTATTTCATGTTCTTACAAAGGACACGAACTCATTCTTTTTTATGGTTGCATAGTATTCCATGGTGTATATGTGCCACATTTTCTTTATCCAGTCTGTCACTGATGCACATTTGTGTTGGTTCCAAGTCTTTGCTATTGTGAACAGTGCTGCAATAAACATACATGTGCATGTGTCTTTATAGTAGACTGATTTATAATCCTTTGGGTATATACCCAGTAATGGCATTGCTGGGTCAAATGGTATTTCTGGTTCTAGATCCTTGAGGAATTACCACACTGTCTTCCACAATGGTTAAACTAATTTACAATCCCACCAAAAGTGTTCCTATTTCTCCACATCCTCTCCAGCATCTGTTGTTTCCTGACTTTTAATGATTGCCATTCCACCTGCGTGAGATGGTATCTCACTGTGGTTTTGATTTGCATTTCTCTAATGACCAGTGATGATGAGCTTTTTAAAATATGTTTCTTGGCCACATAAATGTCTTATTTTGAGAAGTGTCTGTTCATATCTTTTGCCCACTTTTTATGGCTTATTTTTTTTTCTTGTAAATTTGTTAAAGTTCCTTGTTGGTTCTGGATATTAGCCCTTTGTTAGAAGGATAGATTGCAAAAATGTTCTCCCATTCTGTAGGTTGCCTGTTCACTCTGCTGATAGTTTCTTAATTAGATCCCATTTATCAATTTTGGCTTTTGCTGTCCTTGCTTTTGGTGTTTTAGTCATGAAGTCTTTGCCCATGTCTGTGTCCTGAATGGTATTGCCTAGATTTTCTTCTAGGGTTTTTATGGTTTTAGGTCTAACATTTAAGTCTCTAATCCACCTTGTGTTAATTTTTGTGTAAGTTGTAAGGAAGGGGTCCAGTTTCAGTTTTCTGCATATGGCTAGCCAGTTTTCTCAAAACCATTTGTTAAATAGTGAATCCTTTTCCCATTGCTTGTTTTCATCAGATTTGTTAAAGATCAAATGATTGTAGATGTGTGGCATTATTTCTGACGCCTCTGTTCTGTTCCATTGGTCTATATGTCTGTTTTGGTACCAGTACCATGCTGTTTTGGTTACTGTAGCCTTGTAGTATAGTTTGAAGTCAGGTAGCATGATGCCTCCAGCTTTGTTCTTTTTGCTTAGGATTGTCTTGGTTATATGGGCTCTCTTTTGGTTCCATATGAATGAACTTTAAAGTAGTTTTTTCCAATTCTGTGAAGAAAGTCAATGGTAGCTTAATTGGGATAGCATTGAATCTATAAACTACTTTGGGCAGTATGGCCATTTTCATGATATTGATTCTTCCTATCCATGAGCATGGAATCTTCCATTTGTTTGTGCCCTTTCTTATTTCCTTGAGCAGTGGTTTGTAGCTCTCCTTGAAGAGGTCCTTCACATCCCTTGTAAGGTGTATTCCTAGGTATTTTATTCTCTTTGTAGCAATTGTAAATAGGAGTTCACTCATGATTTGACTCTCCATTTGTCTATTACTGGTGTATAGAAATGCTTGTGATTTTTGCATGTTGATTTTGTATCCTGAGACTTTGCTGAAGCTGCTTATCAGCTTAAGGAGATTTGGGGCTGAGACGATGGGGTTTTCTAAATATACAATTATGTCATCTGCAAACAGAGATAATTTGACTTCCTCTCTTCCTATTCGAATACTGTTTATTTCTCTTTCTTGTCTGATTGCCCTGGCCAGATATTCCAATACTATGTTGAATAGGAGTGGTGAGAGAGGGCATCCTTGCCTTATGCCAGTTTTCAAATGGAACGCTTCCAGCTTTTTCCCATTCACTATGATATTGGCTGTGGGTTTGTCACAAATAGTTCTTATTATTTTGAGATAAAGTTCCATCAATACCTAGTATATTGAGAATTTTTAGCATGAAGTGGTGTTGAATTTTATCGAAGGCCTTTTCTTCATCTATTGAGGTAATCATGTTGTTTTTGTCATTGGTTCTCTTTATGTGATGGATTATGATTATTGATTTGCATATGTTGAGCCAGCCTTGCATCCCAGGGATGAAGCTGACTTGATCACAGTGGATAAGCTTTTTGATGTGCTGCTGGATTCAGTTTGCCAGTATTTTATTGAGGATTTTCACATTGATGTTCATCAAGGATATTGGCCTGAAATTTTCTTTTTTTTGTTGTTGCATCTCTGCCAGATTTTGGTGTCAGGATGATGCTGGCCTCATAAAATAAGTTACAGAGGAGTCCCTCTTTTTCTATTGTTTGCAATAGTTTCTGGAGAAATGGTACCAGCTCCTTTTTGTACCTCTGGTAGAATTTGGCTGTGAATCTGTTTGGTCCTGGGCTTTTTTTGCTTGGTAGGCTATTAATTACCACGTCAATTTCAGAACCTGTTATTGGTCTATTCAGTGACTCGACTTCTTCCTAGTTTAGTCTTACGAGGGTATATGTGTCCAGAAATTTATCTGTTTCTTCTAGATTTTCTAGTTTATTTGGGTAGAGGTATTTATAGTACTCTCTGATGGTAGTTTGTATTGCTGTGGGATCAGTGATTTATCGCTTTATCATTTTCATTATGTTTATATGATTCTTCTCTCTTTTCTTCTTTATTAGTCTGGCTAGCAGTCTATCTACTTTGTTAGTCTTTTTAAAATGAACAGCTCCTGGATTCATTGATTTTTTGAAGGATTTTGTGTGTCTCTATCTCCTTCTGTTCTGCTCTGATCTTAGTTATTTCTTGTCTTCTACTAGCTTTTGAATTTGTTTGCTCTTGTTTCTCTAGTTCTTTTAATTGTGATGTTAGGGTGTTGATTTTAGATCTTTCCCACTTTCTCCTGTGGGCATTTAGTGCTATAAATTTCCCTCTAAACACTGCTTTAGCTGTGTCCCAGAGATTCTGGTACATTGTGTCTTTGTTCTCATTGGTTTCAAACAACTTATTTATTTCTGCCTTAATTTCGTTATTTACCCAGTAGTCACTCAGGAGCAGATTGCGCAGTTTCCATGTAGTTGTGCAGTTTTGAGTGAGTTTCTTAATCCTGAATTCTAATTTGATTGCACTGTGGTCTGAATGACTATTTATTATGATTTCCATTATTTTGCATTTGCTGAGGAGTGTTTTACTTCCAATTATGTGGTCAATTTTAGAATAAGTGCAATGTGGTCCTGAGAAGAATGTATATTCTGCTAATTTGGGGTGGAGAGTTCTGTAGATGTCTATCAGGTCTGCTTGGTCCAGTGCTGAGTTCAAGTCCTGAATATCCTTATTAATTTTCTGTCTTGTTGATCTGGCTAATATTGACAGTGGGGTGTTAAAGTCTCCCACTATTATTGTATGGGAGTCAAAGTCTCTTTGTAGGTTTCTAAGAATTTGCTTTATGAATCTGGGTGCTCCTGTATTGGGTGCATATATATTTAGGATAGTTAGCTCTTCTTGTGTCATTGATCCCTTTACCATTACGTAATGCCCTTCTTTGTCTTTTTTGATCTTTGTTCGTTTAAAGTGTATTTTAGCAGAGACTATGACTGCAACCCCTGCTGTTTTTTTGTTTTTGTTTTTGTTTTTGTTTTTGCTTTCCATTTGCTTGGTAAATATTCCTCCTTCCCTTTATTTTGAGCCTATGTGTGTCTTTGCACGTGAGATGGGTCTCCTGAATACAGCACACCAATGGGTCTTGATTCTTTATCCAATTTGCCAGTCTGTGTCTTTTAATTGGGGCATTTAGCCCATTTACATTTAAGGTTGATATTGTTATGTGTGAATTTGATGCTGTCATTATGATGCTAGCAGGTTATTTTGCCTGTTAGTTGATCCAGTTTCTTCATAGTGTCGATAGTCTTTGCAATTTGGTATGTTTTTGCA